>NC_083285.1:24196144-24796144 GCF_963506605.1 Zootoca vivipara | reverse complement strand
CACATCACTCCGTGTAAATAGCAATGACTTCAGCACTGTAAATACGCAGCACCAATAAAAGAATAAAATGCAGAGCTGCGTAGCGTCGTTACTCTGAAGTAGTCCACTCCGGCCACTGTGACAATACTCTTATAAAACTGCAGGTTATTACAATAATCATGCCAATGCTCTTATCTGTTTACAATTCATCTGTAAATATTCAATAAACCATTTCCATTCTTTTATAAAAAGTTTGTTATCTCGATTTCTTATCCTTCCGGTAAGTTTTGCCATTTCTGCATATTCCATCAGTTTTTGTATCCATTCTTCCTTTGCTGGGACTTCTGCTTCTTCCCATTTTGGGGCGAGTAGCATTCTTGCCTCTGTAATAGCATACACAAATAAATTCCTATATAGTTTAGGTAGTTCTGCCCCTATCATTCCCAAAAGAAAAGCTTCTGATTTTTTTTAAACAAACATTATTTTCAACATTATTTTCGATTCATTATATATCATTTCCCATGCGTGGCCCAGGTAAGGAAGGCCTTGGCAAGGGTAGCACCTTTCCATTTCTCCTCAGGCAGCAAAATGGGATGCACCTCCCCTGTCGATTACCCTCAACCTATTGGCATACCCCCATTCAGATAAACACACATTTACAAGGGGAAAGCTTCAAGATTGGCATTGTTTGAAGGCAATGTCATGTGGACTATGGAAATTAATTGGGAGGACAAACACACAGTAAACTCTAGTGTGAACAACCTCTTGGAATTCATTCCTGCATTGCTACATATGATCTCTTGCTCTGCTTACAGCAGGCCTGGTACAGCCTCCGGGTATAGGGTGGTATATAAATCAGGCCCATCTTAACCACACCCAGCGCCGTGGCGCAAAGGTCCCTCTGGCGCCCCCTCCCTTCCCAAAATTTAGCCTGGGATGGAGGACGCCATTGGGGAGGGAGGGAAATGAAGGCAGAAGCCGCCGCCGCCACAGGGGCTGGAAGATGACAGTTGGGATGGGGAGGAGGAGGCGGAGGCGGAGGTGGCAGCAGCAGCAACAGGCACGGGGCTGTGGGAAAGGCAGCGGGGCTCTTTGCGCAGGCGAGGCTGAGAGAAACGCCAACGCTGCATCCCCGGGAAGCTCCTCTCTCCGCCGCCACTCTCCTCCTCCGCCGCCGCTTGGTGCCAGTTCGCTTCCACGCTCCCCACGCTCCATCGCGAAGCGGCAGGGCAGCCCCTGAGGGAGCTGGCTGACTGCTGTGGAAGGCTGGAGAAGCGCTCCGGCCACCAATTGCGGCGCTGACCAGCCGGAGAGGGACGGGCGGAGGGAGGGAGGGCTGATCGCTGCGCGCCCAGCTCATGGGCAGGCTGCCAGCCCTACCGAGCCGTGACCCCTGGACCTCTTCCCTGGCACCCTCCAGTGCCCGGCGCCGTGGTTCCCCGCGCCACTAGCCTCTATGACTAAGACGCCCCTGATATAAATTCAATAAAAACAAACAAACAACCTGCATGTGATTTACATTTGCAGGTAGAAGTACAGTGGTCCCTTGGGTTACAAACACCTCGGGTTACAAACACTTTAGGTTATAGACTCCGCTAACCCAGAAGTAGTACCTCGGGTTAAGATCTTTACCTCAGGATGAGAACAGAAATCGTGCACCGGCGGCAGCGGGAGGCCCCATTAGCTAAAGTGGTACCTCAGGTTAAGAATGGTTTCAGGTTAAGAACGGACCTCCAGAACGAATTAAGTTTGTAACCAGAGGTACCACTGTAAAGTCAAAAGCAGGGCACAAATACAAAACTATTACTAAATAAATAAGCAAATCAATAATTTTATTTACACCCATTTGCAAGCCATTTTATTTTTTTAATCGAGATCTATGCAATTCCTCTAGTGGTGAAATTTCATTGCCTTCAGCTTCAGAAGGCTGCCAAGCTCATCATAATATTTTATATATTTGATTGACGCGCCCCCCGCCCCGCCCCGCCTTTTTTCCCAGCCTTTCGTTGATTTGCCTCTACATTCACCTAGAAACACCTGAAGTTTTAAAATGAAGGCCTGACAATGAAGCAAACCAACTCAAACACCTTGTTCAGCACCTGGAGATGAATCAAAATCCTCCCCCCCTCCCCTTGTAGGTGTGCCAGGTGTGATCAGGTGTGCCAGAAGCTGGGTGCCTCTAGGGCCAGTGCTGAATGATCAGCAAAGTAGAAATATAGATGCTTTGACAAAAACACCATTCGCTGTGTCCTTGCCAATGGCAGCTATAGGGTTTGTGCCAAGGGAGGGGAGCATCAGGCTCAAGGGATGAATGCAGCTTTCTGGGCCTCCCTATATGGCTCCCAGGATTCTCCATAGTCAATGCCCACTTCCCAGGGCACACCCCAAACTGCACATGGGCCATTTCCTCCTAAGGACATTCTCTGTGATATCCCCTAAGTTGTGGAACTCCCTCCCCCCCCCAGAGGTAGACCTTCCAAGTGTCCCTATTTTCCAGGAACAGTCCTAGATTTACAGAAGCTGCCCCAGTTTCTGATTTGATTCCAGAATGTTCCGCTTTTCCTTTTCATTTCTTTCATTTTACAGTTTTTTTTCAAAAGTTAATTACATATTTTACTTCCCATTCACCCCTCCATGGTTTCCCCTTTATCCAGACATCCTTATTTTCATTGGAGAAATGTTGGAGGGTATGGAGTTATAAGACTCCCAAGCCAAGGAGATAAGTAACTATACAACCTTTAGAAGACATTTGAAGGCAGCTGTATAGGGATGTTTTTCAATGTTTAATGTTTTATTATATTTTTATATATGTTAGAAGACACCCAGAGTGGCTGGGGCAACCCAGTCAGATGGGCGGGGTACAAATAAGGAAACTGCTGTTGTAGTAGTAGTTATTGAATAGGACATCCCTAATTTCATCAGAAAAATGTTGGAGGGAATGAGACCAGTCTACTGGACCCTCTCTCCTTGTTGCTGAGCCTTGGGCAGCCACCCTCTGCCCCCATTGCTGGTGGAGAAGTGGGTTGGCGTGAGTTGTGAGCTGGAACCAGATGCTCTGGAACAAGTTAGGACCATAGCTGCCAAGTCTCCCGTATTCCCTGGGAAACCCCCGTTTTTCCAGCCGTTCCCAGCTGGAAAAACGGATTTTTTTTGTTTTTCCCCTTTAACTTACTGGCCGGGGGAGGCTCCTTCTGCGTATGTCTGGAGTCTCTGGACATGCGCAGAAGTGATTTCTGGCACAGCTGCCATTTTGGAACTGGGCGGAGCATGCTCAGATGTGACTTCCGATGCTGCTCTGCCCAGTTCCAAAATGGCCGCAGCGCGACTTCCGGTCTGCCGATCCCTTATTTTTCCGGCAGGAACTTGGCAGGTATGGTTAGGACCAATGAATGACCAAGGATGCAGGAGCGCTCCTAGAAGGATCTAATGGTCAGTCTGGGTGGGTGGAGTCAGTCTTCTGGAGTCTTCACTGAGAAGCCTTCCATCTGCAGTTCAGTGATTCACCACATGGGGCAGCCTCATGCTGAGAAGCCTGCCAGCTCTTGACGTCTCCTCCACCAGTTATAGTCTGTTTGGTGTTCCCAAGATTTCCTGAAGTGGAAGACTGTCCTGAGCACTGTGATAATAGAGAGAAAGCTCTAATTTCTAAGAGCACCATCACCTGTAGATCAGTAAGCTGAGTTGCTTCACTCTTCTTTGATCTCTTTCAGAAACATTTGGATATGACACAAAGCCAGGATCATGGCATTATATTATCTTTGGGCTCTAACTTGCTCAAATACAGTGAGCTTCGAAAAAGCATCAATACAGGACAAAGAAAAGGGGTGGGGAAAAGAGAAATGGAAAGTGTTTGGGTGGTGTCGACTTGGAACAAACCTTAGGTAGGTTTCCAAAAATGCAAAAAGCTCAAGACATGAGGATTAAACATTTGCATTACTGACTGGTTTAGGCAACCGCCGCTTTGTGTGAAAATGCCTTTTGGCAAAGAATCTTGAAACAGCTCGAAGCCATTGGCTTACGCAGTCACAAACTGTCTTGCTGTAATTCTTCTCCTATGAAATCTGCTGCTAGAAAGCAGGCGTGTTAAACATTACAAGATTGGCTTTGTGGTACAATGTGTGCCTGGCTAGGAAGAAAGCCCTGCCTTCCCATTAAGTTTTCTGCAAAGGCCAGCGTTGCCACCTCACTTCATTCCATCCCCTTACTGCCCAAGAATAGTGGCAGAATGACCTCAGCAGTGAGGAACCTCCAGTCTATAGGCCAGACCTCCCTGTTCGAGCTGCATGTCTGTTTCTGTCAAGCCACGGCCACCTGCCTTTAACCTGAGGGAATGGAGGCTGGTCCAATGGGGCAAATGGGCATATCTTCCAAGTCCTGGACGGAAAGATCCAGGATTGGCAGCCCGCGACACCGGAAGTTGCGTAGACACAACTTCCGGTGGCGCTTTGCCCTTCTATGGGCACCAGAAAATGGTGGCGCCAGCGCCGGAAGTCGCTTCCACGCATGACCGGAAACACATAAAAGCAACTTCCAGCGCCAGCACCGCCATTTTCTGATGCCCATAGAAGGGCAAAGCTCCACCGGAAGTCGCTTTTACGCGTTTCCGGTCATGCGTGGAAGCGACTTCCGGCGCCGGCGCCGGCATTTTCTGGTGCCCATAGAAGGGCAAAGTGGCACCAGAAAAATGGCCGCCGGCAGAAGCAGATTTAAGGGAGAATATCGGGATAAAAACCTAAACGGGAGACCGCCGGGAAACGGTAGGAAAAAAGGGGTTTTCCCGGCGGAAACGGGATACTTGGCAGCTATGCAAATGGGGCACCACTGCACCAACCACCATCTTAATTCATCCATGCCCACCTGCTTTCTTACTTATAACCAGTCCAGAGGTTGGCTCTGGCCATCTGCTTCCTTCTCTTTAGCCTCAGCGTTGCTCTTCTAAAACTCGCTAGAGGAGAACGGGGACAAAATGATAAAGAGTTGGCTCCACCCACTGTAGGTTCTTACTCCACCCACTGCTGGGCTTCATGCATTCTGCCCCATATGTCCCAGTAGACACCTGCCACCACTGACCTGAGGCAAGATGCAACATGGAGGTGTGGTGCAGGTTGGGCCAAAACGGGAGGTTGCGAACACAGCCTGATTGATTTCAAGCTGTGTTGGCAAAAATGGCTCACCTGACAAGACTGTGACATGAGGTAGTTGACAGGTGGGATCCAGCCAATGGATCTAGCCTGCTAGCTAGATCCAGTTTCCCATCCCTGCTCTAGATGTCCTAAAATAACCTGTCCAGAAAATGCAACATGTATCTAATAGGGTAGGGATAGCAGAAGGTGGACCCTCAAGGTGACCCTAACCATTGGCCGGGGCTGATGAGGGATATTGCCCAACAACATTTAGAGAGCAGCACATTGGCCACCAGGATCTAGAGCAGGCACCCCCAACCTGCGGCCCTCCAGATGTTTTGGCCTACAATTCCCATGATCCCTAGCTAACAGGTCCAGTGGTCAGGGATGATGGGAATTGTAGTCCAAAACATCTGGAGGGCCGAAGTTTGGGGATGCCTGATCTAGAGCAATTTTCCCCAAACTTGAACCTCCAGCTGTTTTGGGACTACAACTCCCATCATCTTGCTAGCTAGGAATGATGGGAGTTGTAGTCCAAAACAGCTGGAGACCCAAGTTTGAGAAACCCTGACCTAGAGGCTTGTCACTGTTGCTTACAGCTGTGAAAGGGGAAAGACTGAGGAGTTCAGTCTTGAACTCACCAAAGAGTAAGCCAAATTTTATTCAGAGAGTCTTTCTACATGCTTAGAGGGTGCACTGTATTTCTGCTGTGGAGGAACCGGAAGGAAGTGAAGGATCTGGAAGAGAAGGGGAACTAAAAACAACAGAATTAAAAAGAAAGGTGTGCTTTGTGTCTTAATTTCTACCCCACCTCCCCAGACATATCCGGACAGTGCTGGCTTAGTGCTGAAGTTTTTCTCCAGCTAACCAGCAGCTAGCTGAAGAAGTTTATATTGTCCACAAACCTAGACACTTTATATTAATTAACCTTTCCCAAATTTATGAGCTGAACATTTTAGCACATCCTCTGAGGTGTACTACTAACTAAAACATACTGAAAATTAATCGCTATGTTTTTAGTATTCTGTCCCCCCCCCCCCATTTCTCCTTCCCATCTAATAAACCATTTCAAATGTCAGTTCATGGTTAAGAAATTGGCAGCCTTCTTTCAGTAGACTGAGTGGCTCCATTGAAAACACCGAGATAGAATAAACAGTGAAACAATTTTGTGAAAACAAAAAATAAAAAATCACATTTAATGTCTTTGTTCTTGCCTCTGAAGGAACGGCCTGTGTGTGCTAAAGACTTCCAGTCAGCCCTCAGATTTTAATAGAAAAAAAAGTAACAAAGACCTTCATCAGGCTGGAGCAAATAATGAAAATGAGACGCAAATATCACACGTGGGTTATCCTGAATCCTTTTGGCTCATCTGGTGCATTTCAGCAATTATTTCCCATCCATAATAGAACTCTTAGAAAGGTGGATGGTTTTTTTTGGCAAAGCTAATGCTAATTATGCAGCTGGCAGGCAATTCTTATTGCTGTGGCAACCTGCTTCCTTATAAAGAACCTCCAGTTCCTACCTGAGTCTGGCGAATATTTGACAAGTGTTATTATTAGCCACTGTGCTTTGGTACTTTGCTGGGAATATCAGTCCAGTGGTTCCCAAACTTTTTGGGGCCACCACCCCTTTAGTTCAATAAACCCATTCCAGTGCCCATTCCAGTACCCTACGCCATAAAAAGCATTATTTGCACAACCCGCTAAGGAAGATGATAACACACACAAAAATCAACGTAGTAACAATTCGAAACAGCCACCCAGAGTGACTGGGGCAACCCAGTCAGATGGGCAGGGTATAAATACTGTATTTTTATTTTGCTTCCAGCAAATATAAAAACGCCATAAAACACCAAACATCATCATCATCATCATCACATTTATTCAAAATCCAATTAAATCTAGTAAGTTTGATTAAGGCAACTAAATTAATGAACTTGATCCATTGATCCCAGCTTTTCAAAATCTAATCGCCATTTACACCTCCAACTTGCCCCTGCTGTCCTCTTGTCTCTTAATGTTCCTCCTGGGTAACCTTACCACCTCCAGGGGTGGGACCACCCACTTTGGGAACTACTATATTAGTATATTATATGGTAAAAGGTAAAGGTAAAGGGGCCCCTGACCATCAGGTCCAGTCGTTTCTGACTCTGGGGTTGCGGCGCTCATCTCGCTCTATGGGCCGAGGGAGCCAGCGTTTGTCCGCAGACAGCTTCCGGGTATAGCACAGCAAATGTTTGTAAAGAGTTTTGAACTCTAGGCCTTCAACCTGGTCTGGTAGTTTATTGGTGCCCAGTGCTACCACCCCTTTGAGACAGGGGGGTATCATGTGCATGGTATAATACCCCAGTGCTATTTTTCTAGAAAAAGAGGGTGTTGAAACTCACCCTGAACGCCTCCCTTGTTCTCTTGTAAAAAAAGTAAAAAAGGTAAAGGACCCCCTGGACGGTTAAGTCCAGTCAAAGGCGACTATGGGGTTGTGGCACTCATCTTGCTTCAGGCAGAGTGAGCTGGTGTTTGTCCACAGACAGCTTTCCGGGTCATGTGGCCAGCATGACTAAACTAAACTTCTGGCACAACAGAACACCGTGACGGAAACCAGAGCACACGGAAATGCCGTTTACCTTCCTGCTGCAGCGGTACCTATTTATCTACTTGCACTGGTGTGCTTTCGAACTGCTAGGTTGGCAGGAGCTGGGACAGAGCAACGGGAGCTCACTCCGTCACAAGGATTCGAACCGTTGACCTGATCGGCAAGCCCAAGAGGCTCAGTGGTTTAGATCACAGTGCCACCTGCATCCCTGTTCTGTTAGAATGACAGTAGTGCCCACCTGAGAGGTGCCAGAACTGAGTTCTGGTGAGTTACAGCTGGAAAAAAGCCCTGTACAGTAATACCCTGTGAGAACAAGATGCTGGTCTAGATGGGCTATTGGCCTTTATATGTCTTGCTTCATTGGTCTACATCTATTCCATTACATACTATTGCTTTGAGCAAGAGTGGTTTTATTTTTCTATACCAGTACAATTCTATATATACTTACTCAGAAGTAAATCTTGCTGTTTGGGGCTTATGCTCAGCTAAGAGCACAATGCATTGCAGCCAAAGAGCATAAACCGCTGCAAACATCTCTTGAACCTACCCCATTGAACTGAATGATCTTGTGCAATCTCTATTTTATGGGTTTTTTAAAAAAAATGTGGCCAGGGAATTTCCTGGTGAATTTTGGCCTAAAGCAATAGGATTGAGCTATAAGATGTTACATGCTCAACTGTACTACAGCTCAGTAGCTTTCTGCTGGGAGAAATAAAAACCTTTTGTCTTGCAAAGAAGCACAGTATTGGCAATTACAGATTCCTGGGTGACAAACGCAGAGCAGCATAAATAAGGCGGATAGTGGCAGTTGCTATAGCTGCAAATTAGACTAGTAAATCAAAGGGAATCTGCAAGAATTTCATTTGGAGAAAAGCAGCAAGTAAGCAAATTGTTCTGTGAGTTAACAGTTCGGGGGTGGGGGTGGGATTGTGACATTTGTCACGTCTGATTTCCTTAAAAATACTTTCGGAAGCTTGCCATTGATTTATCATGGTGTCATTAAGGAGCTCATGGCGCATTTGTCAAACAACGATAATGAAAGATGCTAGTTGCACTTGTAGCTACTTTCTGTCTTTTACAATAGTCCTAATATTAACCTTGAGATTTCCACAGTCGGCAGATAAATGGATAGTTCAACGACTTGCTATGCTTAAAAAATGCATTAAGTAAT
Organism: Zootoca vivipara; assembly: GCF_963506605.1. NCBI lineage: Eukaryota > Metazoa > Chordata > Lepidosauria > Squamata > Lacertidae > Zootoca > Zootoca vivipara. Next base: position 24,787,279 of record NC_083285.1, on the reverse strand, counting down.
GCCTGTTTATAGGAATGGAGATATACACTAGTAAATCTGGCTGTTCCAGAGAAGCTCTTCCTAATATAACTCACAATATATGAGAGATATGATGGTGCCCTATTAGCAAAATGTTGGCATAACTGGCTTCATTCAGATTGTGAGGTAGGCGAAGTTGGGGAGGTCCAAACAGACAAAGAGGCAGCATGGCATTTCTATCCAGGAGAATAGCAGCATCTCTGAAGCACTCAGATGGCAGACAAATATGTGAGACTGGCCTGAGAGGCATTATAGGGGCTAGGACAGTGGGGAGCAGCCTGTGGCCATCTTAATCTGTGATCTGCAGGCTTGGGTCCTACAAGTTGGTGGCCTACAACCCCTATCCGCACCAGGCATTTTAGCCAGTGATATGATGGAAGATGGAATCCAATAACACCTGGGGGCCCAAGGTTGAAGAACTCCTATACCACTTACCAAGCAATCTGGGATTGATGGGAGTTCAACAGTATCTGGAGGGCTACAGATTCCCCAGGTTTGTTATCACCGTGGTTGACTGGTGCCCATTAGGAGCACTAGGTTAGAAGGCAAGACAGAGTAGGTGGAGCCAGAACCAGCAAAATTACTGCTCCTATCCTACTCACAACTGAGGTGGAGGTGGAGGAAGCCGGCAGGTCATGCTACAACATGGACCAGTTGCAAATAAGGCAGGAAGAGGCTTGCTAAGAGCAGGCAGAGGTTGGTCTAAAAATGAACCACCCCCCACCTGAGCTAGCCTAGTCTATTGTTGCAAACAATTTGGTTTGTGGCTATAGATAATCTCACCAAAGCTTCTTTCGCCAGATCTGAGTAGTGATGCACAGCCTCAAAGCTAGGGCAAGATAAGCTCAAATTGTAGGCAATGCTAGCAAGATTCCACCTGAAGAGCCATTTGCAGCTGTTTCCTAAACTTTTTTCATTGGCCTTGGAGCATGGAACCTAGTGCTTTTGCTGTCCTGTAGTTTATCGGGTATTGGTGTTGATGGATGGCATGTAGAGCAGAATATTACTTAGCTCATTTATTTTTTCTTTCTTTATTAAAATATTTTAAAAACTCCTTTCCTTTCCTTTGCTTTCCCTATAACATGGGAACCACAAGGCAGATAATAAGGGGGGGGGGATAAAAAGATAATGAAATAATATAATCCAATTATTGGTAGGATTTATTTTTTTTCATAAAAAAAGAACAGCAGCAGGGGTCCCCATCATAGATTATGTTTCCAGATGCTACTTATCTTAATAGCATGCATTTAACTAAAGGGTTGTCATATTTTAAAAAGTGAAAATCTGGACACCAAAGTTGCTGAGCTTTTTAAAAAAAATTTTAGCACTACTTGGCAATCAGGGCAAGGGCAGCCTCCACTGAGAACTGCCTCAGCTACCTCTCCTCACACAACTTTCTTTTCCTTTTTTCCCCTCCCCCAGGCTATGCCTCAGCATCCTGTTGATTCCCTGCAACAGCCACCACCACAACACACAGTTTGGAAAGCTCTGGGGTGCATAAAAATGCCTGTTTGTGAAAACAAAGAAAAATACATTATATCAGGGGAAGCGCTTTGCAAAAAATAAAATAAAAAAATCCCATGTGTATTAGGCAAAATTGCAAACCAAAACTGCATAGAAAAATATGTACATCGGGATACACTTATGCTAAAATGCTAATGAATTTGCAAAAGGATGTAAACAAAGAAACTGATGTAGAATGGTGAAAAGCTGATGTTAAGATTGGAAAAATGAGAAACAAAGTGGAACTGAAGACCTGCCTAGCCCTACAGAAGGCCCAGTGTATGTGTTTTTAACAGGTAGTAAGCTGGTAAAGTACAGCTTCCAGGTCATGTGGCTAACATGACAAAGCCGCTTCTGGCAAACCAGAGCAGCGCACGGAAACACCGTTTACCTTCCCGCTGTAGCGGTACCTATTTAACTACTTGCGCTTTGACGTGCTTTGGAACTGCGAGGTTGGCAGGAGCTGGGACCAAGCAACAGGGATTCGAACCGTCGACCTTCTGATCGGCAAGCCCTAGGCCAGGCATCCCCAAACTGCGGCCCTCCAGATGTTTTGGCCTACAATTCCCATGATCCCTAGCTAACAGGACCAGTGGTCAGGGATGATGGGAATTGTAGTCCAAAACATCTGGAGGGCCGAAGTTTGGGGGTGCCTGCCCTAGGCTCTGTGGTTTAACCCACAGCGCCACCCGCCGGCTCCCTCAGCCAATAACGCGAGATGAGTGCCGCAACCCTAGAGTCGGTCACAACTGGACCTAATGGTCAGGGGCCCCTTTACCTTTACCAAGCTGGTAAAGTAGAGTATGCTATTCCAAACTAGTGAAAATTAAAGTAATCCATTCAAAACAAACAAACCCTTTTTAATAAACTTTGCAATTGAAACACCCAATGTGGATAAGCATATTTAATTGACTGTGTTCTTATGTAGTAGAATTTCCTATGTTTCACAGCCCATGATGAAGATCTCTTGTAGCACATCTCTATTAGCTTGGTATAAGTAAGTACAATGATTAAGACAAGGTAGTTTGGGGGTGGATAAAACACACATGAACACTTTCCCCTTATATGTGGAACAGGTATGCCATTTACTGGAAGGAGATTTTCCATGCATGATGTATCAGAGAGGTAAGGAGGCTGGAAAAAGCTTTATGTTAAACTCAATGCTGTGATTGTCTTGCCTGTAACAGGATCACTTTTTCTAATGAATCAGAGAAGTCTTTCCTGTGCGCCTGTACTTTTCTTTTCTTTTTTTTTTTTTAAAAGTGCTCTAGCTCATAGCTGCCAAGTTATCCCTTTTTTACAGGGATTTTCCCTTATGCTGAATAGGCTTCCTCGCGAGAAAAGTGAAAACTTGGCAGCTATGCTCTAGCTACCAGTGGGAAGTGCCTTCTTATTTTCAATTTAACAACCTAAGAAGTATTAATATTTGTGGCTGGATTGGAACACACTGTCTGCTTACTACTGCAGGGCTGTATTCTAGATTCATTGCCTCCTAAACCAGGCACTCCCAAACTCGGCCCTCCAGAAGTTTTGGGACTACAATTCCCATAATCCCTGACCACTTGTCCTGTTAGCTAGGGATTATGGGAGTTGTAGTCCCAAAACATCTGGAGGGCCGAGTTTGGGGATGCCTGTCCTAAACTGATTCATTTCTCCTTCTGCTTCCACCCATTCTCATTTCAAGCTCCTTGTTTAAAGCATAGGAATGTGTCGTAAATGACATAGATTGCACATCACCTGTGAACGAAGTTTATTTGACTGCTTATCTCCTGATTTCTAAAGTACAGTATCATTCTTTACCACTGACCACTTGAAGTCAGAAGCAAGCTTCTTTTACTTTCAGGTCTTTTATATGTGAACCTTGCTTATAGGCCCTTGGACCTTTCTCTTAACACAATATTTTGTGTGAGGATGCATACGAACAGAGTTAGCATGAAATTCTATAGCCCAGTGGTGGCCATCTAGAACCTATGCTTCAAACAGATATTCTTATTCTTATTACACCGCCCTATACCTAGGGGTCTCAGAGCAGTTCACAGAATAAAATCAAGATATAAAACCACAAAATACATAATAAAAATAAAACCAACAACCCAATAACCCCCCCCAAAAAAACCCCAAACACATTTTAAAAGGGTATATGATGTCAATCAGGTCAACCAAAGGCCTGGTTAAAAAGGAATTTTTTTTTACCTGGTGCCTAAAGGTGTATAATGAAGGCACCAGACAGACTTCCCTAGGGAGAGATTTCCACAGACGGGGAGCCACTGCAGAGAAGGCCAGTTCTCATATTGCCACCCTCCGTACCCCTTGGGGAGGAGGCACACGAAGGAGGACCTCAGAAGATGATTTTAGGGTCCGGGTAGGTGCATATGGAAAGAGGCATTGCAGTCCTGAGCCGTTTAAGGCTTTATAGGTCAAAACCAGGTATGCTTACCTGACCTCCTGGCAAATGGTTGTTGCATGATCAAGTTGTAATAGTTGAAACAAAGAAAGGAAAGCCTGGTTGTCCCTCTTCCAGACGCATCCAGCAATCTCCTCCTCAGAACCTTAACCTCAAAATTACCTGTACTTGGCCTGCAGGCTAGGTGGGACAATGATCGATCAGGCTCCTCATCATTAGAATGTACCTTGGCATGGCATTGCACCTTGGCATGGGATGGAACTTTTCCAAATTTTGTTATTGACAATTTGTCATCTAACCACATTTCAAATCTCTGTAAACATATGCTTCAGATCTACGGTGCAAAAGAAACTAGTCTAGAGTTGTAATATGTAAAAGGGGGACAATTAGTATCATCAATAACCGTTCATGCCCCCCACTGTAAATGCAGCCAGCAGATTCTGAAAAGCAAATCTATTGGCTTGCTTTTTCAATTGCTCTTTCTTCTCAATGTGCAACCTATTGGAACATGAAGTTTCATTAGCTCTCTGCTCTGCTTACTGCCAGAACTCCTGTGTATGTTAAAGGCCTGAAGCAAGAGGCTTGCAAATTTCAGGTAGAAATGGTTTTATTATTCCACTGCTGAGAATCTGCTTCATAATATTCAGAATTGTTATCTTAAATATGCATGTGGTCACTACCTTGCTGAAGCCAAGGTCTGGGTCTGGTCAGCGTCTGTATGGGCAACAACATGTATAGATTTCCATGATGGATGAAAAGTGGAATATAAATGTAAATGCATCAATAATTTTTACTGGATAAGTATAGACTGTAACTCTCTAGGTGAACTGAATCATATTGCAGGAAAGCATTTTACTAATGCAACAGTGTAGTCTTATGTATGTCTACTTAGAAGTAAGCCCCATTAAATCAGGTTGTTGTTGTTATTTAGACTTGTAAGCCACTTGTTACCCAAAGCTCTCCAACTCACACTACATTATAAGTTGTTGGTATAGGATCATAACTTAAATCCGGTTTAAATGCTTTGTGTACCACCTGTTCTGTTATTTAGGTTCATAATGTCAAGTAAATACAAGATGCTGTGTTGTTTTCCATTTTTAAAATACCGTATATAAATAGTTTTCTCCCAGGCTGCTCTTTTAAGCTAATGATTTCCAGATGAATACATATTACACTTCTTCTCGGGGTGAAACAAACAAATTGGAAATTATCTTCCTTTCTCAGTTTGGTTTTGACCTTCTGAGCCGTGCACGATGTTTTGCTGTGGCTCTAAGCCACCATTTTGTGCTGGGGAGGAATACAGAGGCTGTGTTTCTGGATGTAAAATCCAGCAGTGACTTGCCTGGTGGGATTCAGTGAGATGTCCCTGGCACCCGGTGCAAAGCCTTGATTGCTGGTGATATTATCCGTGCTCCATTTCTGCCTGCCAGCTCTCCTCCCCCACTATTGGATCCTGCTTGCGGGTCTCTCTGCTTTACCCCCCGCTTTTGGATCTTTTGCAGGAGCTGCCAAGCTTCTGTCAGAGGCGAGGCGGAGACTGGCACAGTACTAAAGGGAGACATAACGAGCCTCGATTTAGCAAGCAGATTGGTGCAATGTGTCTAGAATCGAGCACGAGGCGGTGTGGTGCAATGGCTGCAAGCCTGAACAAAGGCAGCATTTGGTTGTACATATGGTGTGGCTGAACAATTCAAGGAAGTCAGTCTCGCATCTCCCTTCCTCCATGAAAAAGAGTCGAAACCACAAAAGCCACATTTCCACAGCAAGCTGACCCATGTGCCTTGGAAATGTGTGGCACAAACCTGGGCCTGTTTTCTCAGAACTATGACCCACTGTGTTGACTGGGGCGTACACCCAACAAAGTGTCATAGCACTGCACCTTCTGTTTCCTCACACAAACACAGCCTTGCCTCCAAATTATCCTGGGAAGTTACTACCATTCAGTCGCACTTCTTCATTTGCAAAATGGGAATATAAGTGGCTTCCATGAAAGGGATGAGTTTCCAAGAAACTAAGGTCTTTTGATAACCACCCAAGGATGCGATCCTATGGGTTCTGGGTAATCCAATATGTCTGATATCTCTCTCCAGTATTGGAAAGGATGTTGCTCGATTCTTCCTCTTTGCTACCGCTGAAGCCTCCAACAGCCAATTCCCATCAGCCAGCATGGCCAATGGTCAAGGATGATGGGAGTTGCAGTCAAACCACATCTGGGAACACCACAGTGGCCAACCCTGTACTAGATAGCCCATCCCTCTTATTTCCCCTTGGCAAGTCTTAAACTGGAGCAGGGGCTCCAAGGTTCAAGTCATTTTAGCGACAAGACACCACCTTCTTCATCCCATTGGCTGAACTTCCAGTCACTGACAGCATGCCCCCCACTTCATTATCACTATTTTGGGCCAATAGGAAAAATAAACACGTGTGTGTTATTTTCCTAGTTTGTTGAAATATTTCTGCTCCTAGACGAAGCAGGTTCACACATTAATCCTAATTGCACTATTCCCAATCCAGTCGTATCTGTGGGCTGTTAAAGTTGCTGCCAGAGGAATCCCTGATCTGGACCTTGTGCCGTGTAGAAATGACATTGCTCATGAGAAACTTTACCGGAAACAATCTTAAAACAGTTACAAAAAAATGTTGGAGAGTACAAAGTAACACATTGCTTCAAACAAGCAAGTGAAGCCTTCTTTTTAGTCCTTAATGCAGTCCACTCAACTTTCCACTCTCTGGTCCCAGAGAGAGAGAGAGAGAGAGAGAGAGAGAGAGAGAGAGAGAGAGAGAGAGAGAGAGAGAGAGAGAGAGAGAGAGAGAGAGAGAGAGAGAGAGAGACGGAATTCCTAAGTAACTTGCTTGTTCAACAATGCTGATCTGAGTTCTTACTTTTGCAGCTACCTTCAATGCTGACTTCTCAGGTTTCATCTTGTGAGAGATCTCTCAGATTTCCAGCAACAAGTAATCTATTAGCCTAATGGAAACATCCAATCTTTTCTGCCACATTTGCCAGACAGAAACCTCCTGCATAATGCAAACTTCTCAACTTTGCAAATGCAAACCTTTAGATATGTTTTTAAAAATTCAATGCATATTAAACTTATATCTTTAAGATGGGCAACTAGTCACATGTAACAACATGTAGCAACCACTGACCCTGAGTACCGTAAGTCATTCAAATGGTGATTCACTTATGCATCTGCATGCACACTCTAATTTGCACTGTGGAGCTCACTCAAACCATATTAAAGACTATATTTGGTAGGGTTCGAACGAGCATCACAATACAGATGGGGGTATGTGTATGGCTGCGTAACAGCATTATCAACAAGTTCAGAAATGTATGACTTTGTGAAGCAACTCCCTTAGAAAGAAGGTTAACGCATTTGGAGCTTTCTAGCTTAGATAAAAGGGGAAACTTGACTAAGGTATAAAATGAGGCATTGTGTGGGGAAAGTGGGTAGGGAGAAGTTTTTCTCTGTCACTCACTAGAAACCAGGCTCATCCAGTGAAGCTGAATGATGGGAGATCATCATTGAACAAAAGGAACTAGTTCTTCACATAGTGCCTAGTTAAAGTTCAGAATTTGGGACCGTAAAATGTAGTGATGGCTACCATACCAATATAGGTGGCTATAAATGGGAATTACGGAAATTGTGGCTCTATATCACTTGCTGGGTAACAAGGGTAGGAGAGGGCTATTGTGTTCATGTCTTGTTGGGCTTTCCAGACCCAACTTGTCCAGTGCTGGACTAGATAAGCCTTTGGACTGATCCAGTATGACTTTTCTTGTGCTCCTTTGTGGGACGTAATATATTTAGAATCAGGTTCCATTGAAACATTTCCAAGCAAGACTGCAACCCTATTTCCACTTACACGGGAGTAAACCAATTAAACTCAGTCAGTTTTACTTCTGAGTTGACATTTATAGGACTGTGCAATAAAAGAACTTTGAAAGGGTTTTCATAAAGGTAAAGGTAAAGGGACTCTTGAACATTAGGTCCAGTCGCGGACGACTGGGGTTGCGATGCTCATCTCGCATTATTGGCCGAGGGAGCCGGTGTACAGGTCATGTGGCCAGCCAGGGCGTAGGAAGGGAGGGGTGATAGGGGCGCTCCACCCTGGGCAGCACGATCCTGAGGGCTCCATCGCGGCTGCCCCCCCGCCTGCACTGGGCACCCCGCCCCCACAGGTGGCGGTCCCCGCCCCCAGAATGTGCACCACGCCCCTACGTGTAGCACACCACGCCCCCAGAATGTGCACCAGCCACATCCCCGCCTGCTGTCTGCATGAAGCTCCGTCACTGTGGCCAGCATGACTAAGCCGCTCCTGGCGAACCAGAGCAGCACACAGAAACACCATTTACCTTCCTGCCGGAGTGTGCCGGTACCTATTTATCTACTTGCACTTTGATGTGCTTTCGAACTGCTAGGTTGGCAGGCAGGAGCAGGGACCAAGCAATGGGAGCTCACCCCGTCATGGGGATTCGAACTGCAGACCTTCTGATCGGCAAGCCCTCAACTCAGTAGTTTAACCCACAGCACCACCCGCGTCCCATCTCATACAGGTAGTATAATCCAAATACTTTGACTTTTAATCACAGACAAAAGAGAATGCAATGCATAGCTTGTTTTATTTTTTTTTAAAACCAAACCATTAAAAAGTGTTTCTTCCACTTCTTCCTAAGCCACACATTGTCCTCGGTTTCACAGGTTTGGTAGGCTCTGCATGAAATGCTTCTGGGGTGAATATCTTAGTTCATCTTAACACCAAGCAACCAGTAGCTAATTAATCTTACAATTAGGTTTCAACTTTATGGCCACATGCATACAAATTCTCCTGCGATCATCAAATTTAACAGATGCTGTGGAAAGAATGTCCGGCATGTTTGCTTGCTTTTGTTTTCTTTCTGGAGATTCTTGCTAAGCAGCAAAGCAGCAATCTTCAGAATATGGAGCAAAGTTTACCATAACACCAACTTAAAAATAGTAAAACTGGAAACTATTTGCTTGAGAGACCTAAGCTCGGATGCTTTTCTTTTTCTCTCTCCTTTTTATTTTTTTTACATATAAACTATTTCCAATGTAAACACAGCTCAGGTGTGGAAATGTGGTCTGACCATGACTTGGTTTCAATTGAAAGCATAAATATATTTATATTCATACCCCACCAACACATTCCAGGGGAGGGGTGGGGTGGGGACCTGGTGAGAGGTGCCCTGTGTTAGCCTCTCATAATCAGTCTGTGAGAGAGCTGAGGTACTGTGGACAGCCCTGTAGTGTGCTGTATAAGGGAAACAAGAAACCAATAACATTTTGAAAGCCCATATGTTCAGAAAGTCTTCTGGGTAAAATTGCCATCCAGCTGTTAGCCCACATTAGGCACCAAAGAATTGTGTGTATCTCTATAGACATTTGCAAAAGCAGATCTTGTGCTTGTGCTACTGGGACAAGCTAATTCTAGGCCTACTATGTAAGTACGAGATCTTGTAGGAAGATCTTCCAGGCACTTGGTTCACCAGCTGAGCCAAGTCAGCATGAAGGAACCTACACGAGGAATGAGATCAATGCATAGGGTGAAATCTTAATTTATATATTGCGCCAGATTAATAGATCAGGACCATGTCTGCATATGGTTGTGTGTCCTGTTCCTGGAGCTAGCTCATTGCCAGGGCCAGCCCTGACAACAGGCAGAGTATGGCAAGTGCTTCAGGTGGCACATGCCGATTAAGGATGGCAGCAATAGGAGCCACTAGTTGTATGCACCATGCACCATCTGCTCCCCTGAGGTGTGGTGGTGGGAATGCTGCCCTACACCTAATGTGGAAGTAAAATTCAGCTGCCAATCCAGTCAACTTCAGTAGCGGAATTGTTGTGCCTCTGTGCTGTCTTGTCCTTTATCTTAGGCTGCATTCACATGGCAGTTTATTTCATACCAGATGCACCATTGTGGTGTAGGAATGGTGTAGCAAATCCTCCCCTGATACGTTTGGCTTAGGAAACAGAAGGGTTTTTATCATAGGCAAAAATATCAGGCCTCGACAACTTAACCTGCGAAAACACATTTTTTTTAAATAATTTTTTTATGAAAAATCAGAATTTCACCAAAAATCTGAAGTTATCCAATTCACTCAAAAATGGTGCCAAACCATTGCCAGTCCTCCCTTGATAGGTATGGGGCTGCCATAGAAGATGCTCTCTCCCAGGTCTCTACACACCTTAACCTTCTGAGGGTGGTGGAACCACCAAGAAGGCTGCTTTGCTCATCTTTATATCTGAGATGGTCTTCAGGGGTGGTCTCAGATATTTAGGCCCTAACATTTTGAACATGCCCTCCAACATTTCTCTGATAAAACTAAGGATCTCAATAATAATAATAATAATAATAATAATAATAATAATAATAATAAATTTTATTATAGTGGTACCTCTGGTTACGAACCCTTCAGGTTACGAACTCTGCTAACCTGGAAGCAGCTGCTCCTGGTTGCAAACTTTGCCCCAGGATGCAAATGAGCATGCCTCAGGATAGGAACGGTTTCGGCTTAAGAACGGACCTCCAGAATGAATTAGGTTCGTAACCAGAGGTATTACTGTATTTATACACTCTGGGTTGCTTCCATCATATAAAAAAACATAATAAAACATTAATCATTTAAAAACTTACGGTACCTCTCCAGGGCTGCCTTCAGATGTCTGCTAAAGGTTGTAGAGTTATTTATCGCCTTGGCTCAGGGGTCGCATAACTCCATACCCTCCAACATTTCTCCAATGAAAATTGGGATGTCCTAAGGAGAAGTGGTCCTACCAACCTAGCAGTTCGAAAGCACGTCAAAATGCAAGTAGATAAATAGGAACTGCTACAGCAGGAAGGTAAACGGCGTTTCCATGTGCTGCTCTGGTTTGCCAGAAGCGGCTTTGTCATGCTGGCCACATGACCTGGAAGCTATACGCTGGCTCCCTCGGCCAATAATGCGAGATGAGCACGCAACCCCAGAGTCGGTCACGACTGGACCTAATGGTCAGGGGTCCCTTTACCTTTTTAAGGAAAAGTGGGACATACCAGGATCAAATCAGGAACTGGGACTGCTTCTGTAAATCTGGGACTGTCCCTGGAAAATAGGGACACTTGGAAGGCCTGGTGTGAGGACTTTAAATGTACCCCCTCCCCTCTAAGCAGTCTACCACCATCCCATTGTTGCATTGGACTGGGGGCCTGTTGTTATTTAATGCATCTGTGTTTAGACCAACTAATCATCTGGCTTGTGGCTCCTAATTTGTGCCTGACTTTCCTTCTCTTTTTTCTGCAGAAATGTTCCCTGCTTCCCTAAAAACAGGACTGTTCCTTTTCTTTGGCCGACAGTCACACACATGTTTTCTCCCTTAAACTTTGCCTCATTTGGCTTTCATTCCTTTATGCAGCCTTTGAAACCATCATGAATGGAAAAACGCAGCTGTTTGCAAGATTTCCTAAAATGTACATGGAACTAATTTTCCAGGACCCCGACGTATCCAAGGGAGAGATGATGCCAAGGGGCGTTTTTAGTGCAACCAAATGCAAAATAAATGTGCAGTTAGCCATATGCAAGGTCAGCATGGATTAAGACATTTTTGTACTGGGATGGTGATTTTACCCTGGATAAAACGGGTTGTGCAGGTCATATATAAATAAAATATTGGCAGCTAAAAGTGTACATCAGTGGGTCAGAAAATTGCACATGCTATCCTTAAGGGACGTTGGATCCATCCAGTCAGTTTGCATCACATGGTCTACAAAGTGGTTGCAACTGTGAAACCCACAAACGTGAATTTTCTAATCTTCCTTGATCCAGCGGGGGTTATGTATGTGAACAGAGCCACACATGTGACTCCCAGTGCTGAATGTTTGCACCTAGTGCTTAGAAACAGTGCAGTCTTTAGCATATATGCCACCAGGGTGCAAAGATCCACCCAACGCCCCCAAATTTAGTTTAGCCCCCAAATTAACTTTTATTATGATGTAAGAGTTAATTTTGCATGCACGGCGCCATTGTTGAGTTAAGCGCCGCCATTGTGAATGACAAGCGCCACCACTGGCATGGTGCGTCTTTGGTAAAAGAGCACACAAAGTCGAAAGTCCTTTAGTGAAACAGTAGGTATACATTTCGGTAATACCTAGGTACATATGTATTTTGTTTTTCTAGCTTGATCAAAATTATTTATTATTTCATAACAGGTAGACAGTTAAGAGCTTAGATGGCTTAGACGGCTTCAGTGGCGGGTGCCTGGTTCCCCCCAGAATTTGGCCCCCGGGTGCCCTGCACCCCTTGCACCCCCGGGGTAAAGATGGCCCTGCTTAGAAATGGGGACATGGCCTTATTTATGTCGTAAGAAGATTCAATATTTGCATAGTGCTTTCAGCGTTCAAATACCTTCACATGCTTTACAGATCCTCCAAGTGTCCCTATTTTCCGGGGACACTCCCAGACTTAGAGAAGCTGTCCTGGTTTCTGATTTGATCCCTGAATGTCCTGCTTTTCCTTATGACATTCCTATTTATATAAGAAACTGGTAAATATTATTATTATTATTATTATTATTATTATTATTATTAACGTATATATTTTCATCTGAGAAATTTCACTGAAGACCATCTTCTAAAGCAGGCATAGGCAAACTCGGCCCTCCAGATGTTTTGGGACTACAAGTCCCATCATCCCTGACCACTGGTCCTGTTAGCTAGGGATCATGGGAGTTGTAGTCCCAAAACATCTGGAGGGCCGAGTTTGCCGATGCCTGTCCTAAAGGTTGTATAGTTACTTATCTCCTTGGTTCGGGGGTTGCATTAATCCATACCCTCCAGCACTTCTCTGATGAAAATAGGGACATCCTAAGGAAAAGCAGGACATTCAGGGATCAAGTCAGAAACTGGGACAGCTTCTGTAAATCTGGGATTGTCCCTGGAAAATAGAGGTACTTGGAGGGTCTGCAAAGCATGTGGAGGGTCTGTAAAACACGTGCAGCTCTGCCATTCTCTTAGCCCTTTTACCAGCTCTTGAATGGTTTGGTGAGAGCAGGGCATCCCTGCATACAGCATTGCCATTCATCTTCTCTGTCCCAGGATGGTGGGTGTCTCAGTCATGGGGTGGAAGTGGGGGGGGGGAGGAGGCAGGGGGCAGCACATTTCTGTTTCACCTTAGGTGGTGAAATGGGATGGACAACCCCCGGCATTGCATCAGTGCTCAGACCATCAGATGCAGCCACCTTTGATGGTGCTGATCACCACCTTTGATGCTTGTGAGCCTCTTGACTTTTTCACCAGGGGACACAACAGAAGGAAGACTTCCATTCACCCTCCATCCTTCCAAATCATCCTGTTGGAAGGCTGGGGACTTGTGATAAGAATGTGCAGCAACCTACTTGTTGTCCACATCTATCTCTGGATTGAGACCCAACTCATTGATCTTGATTGAGCCCATATGCATGCTTGATTAATAGTGATTGATTCAAGAGATGTGTATCCTGCCTTTCAGCAAATCAAGGCAGCTAACTGCATTAACAAAATATAATTTTCAACCATTAACATGTGGGTTTTTTTATTCATCCAGTACTTTTATATTCCATCTTTCTGTCAAGGTGATGATGTCCTTTGTCCCAGCAGAGGTCAGGTGGGCGGTAGACCGTCTGGTTGGAGCAGACTCCGGTGTTTTCTTTGCCTCTGTGCCTCACTATCTTCACAAACTATAACCTCATAAAATATTTGGCTTCATTTCCACACTTTGCAAAGGGGAAAAAAAATCCATATCCATGCAGCCTGGAGATTTGTTTATTTTTAATGCATTATATTGGATTGTTCTTGGGACATAAGTGTTTGTAGGCCTGGATTAGATCCACAATAATAATTGAGGATGTTTTATGTCTGTTCAATGCCATGAAGCTGAGCCAACGTTGCTTAGAAAGAAGTGTCAAACTCAGGGTAGCATCCCCACTGTGCTTCATCAAACTGGCTTGGATGCGTTAATCACAAAATGTTGTGTCTATTTAAATCTGCTTCAAATACAAGAGATCTATATGTGTCATTGTTGTGAGATCTAATGTTGGAAAGCCCATTTGTCTTATTGTGCTAATTATAGTTAGTGACAGAAAAGCTGAAATCCCTCCCACATCAAATAATCTTTTGCTTCTGAACTCTCTAGCAAGAACTTCAAATGGCAAGTTAGGTCTTTTGATTTGCACTGAATTCTTTTAAGTGCCACAATTTTCTTAAGATGAACAAAGAATTGAAATGCAGAGTGGCAAATAGTACTAACTGGCCTGCTATGATACAGAACGAAGCATGGTGAACATAGTAACTACAAGACATGGCGCTTGGGTTTGGATCCAAACACAATGTTGCATGTGCGCATCAAATGCCAGCCCCATTTCATCCAGGAATCTTTGCAAGCCCTGGCTTGAATTCAAGCCACGTTTGCAAAGATTCTTCCCTTGCAGAGCCATCTTAAAGTTGAGGCAGGAAAGGAATAAAGGAAGACTGGAGCTCACTCATAGTACACTCCTGATTCTTCCTTTGAATGCAGTGTCATATGATGTCAGGTTATTGATGGATGGGTGGTCAGATCTGGATCTGGCCCACCAGCTGGATTCAATTTCCCACCCCTGCTCTAAAGTGTCCTTTCACACTTACTTTTCATAATGGCATAGTCACTGTTTTTGTCCACTATTTTAAGGGGTGGTTTTGAAGGTGATTGTCTGAACGTTTGGTCATTCATCACTTTTATTAGACAGTGAGGACTTGTCCACACTGGGCTTTACTGTGAGTCTGAGGCTGTTTGAATCCAAAAAAATATGGGCGTCACTCTCATGACATTGTCCTCAACCCATCCCCACGCCTTTTTGTAGATAGAGTTCTGATTTCCTCCATCCTGGAAAATTCTGAAAAGCAAAACAAAACCCAAAGTTGCCTGTTGCCTGGCTGCTGGGTGGGCAGCTGTCCTTTGCATCCTCTTCGGTTAAGGTGGCACATCTGTCCTCTGACATGAATAGCTCACGTTGGTCAAAGGGAATTGATGTGAAACAGACACCTCCAAAGCCATGCTCACCAATCCCCAGCCCCTCCACACGGGAAGTGGTGTGGTGCTTGTATCCATGCCACACAAACAAAAATACTGAGGATCCATTTCGGATTTTTCTGAAATGTCAGGGGTTTGGTTTTTTTTTTTTGTGGTGGGAAAAAAAAGCATTTATTAGTACATTGTTCCAGAATTGTAGCTGAATGATTATGCTGATGTCATGTGGCAACATGCCATTTTTTTAAAGCAACTATTTCACTATAAAAGGTGAGTGCAGAAAGGTCCCAAGTGTCATGGACAAAGGAGCCAACTCCTAGTGACAGAGGTCCATTTGCCCCCCCTTAAAATATTTGAGGGGTCTGGGTTCCCCAAAGTTGATGGACATTGCCATTCAAATGATGTCCGTGTGCTGTGTCTTCTGATCAATTATGTAGGGCGGAGCTTACCTGCCCCCTCCATATTTTATTCAAATTGGCACCCCCCAGGCATGAATATAATAAGTGGCTCGCTGAGTGGGGTGGAGCTACTATGCTAGCTTCACAGCAGGGTGGCTGTTGTTTACTGGAGGAAGAGAAGAAAAGAAGAGGTGGAGTGGAGGTTGGTGCCTTGCAAATGAAACAGCAGAACTCTTGCCAGCACATTTGCACCACACCCACCTCTCCCTTTCCTTGAACCTCCCTCTATTCATCCTGGTAAGCTAGCATAGCAGCTCTGCACCCATTAGAAGCAGCTGGCCAGGCATGGTATGTTTCACTGGGGACAAAAATGTCCTCCTTTCTTTTCAGCAGTCATTCTTCCATTTCACATTCGATCCATTAGGTTTATAGCATAGAAGGCTTGTTGAGACAATTGTTTCCCTCATAATATTTTATGCATGAACTGAACCATTATGTATTTTAGAAATGGAGAACCACATCCAAAGTTAGGATAACTAGAAAATGCACAAACAAATAAAAAGGCTGGGAAAACAGGCTTTGCAACTCCAGCCAACAATCCACTCTGCCTGTGTTATGAATAGCCTGAGCATTCTCTATTTTTTTTAAAAAATGTTATTTTATGCAATACCTTCTTGCTGTAAACTATTTGTAAAGGATAACAATAGAACTGGCCAGCTGGCCGCTGATCACAATAACATATTTTACTGGCCCGTCAGCAGCATGGCAGATGGCATTTTTTGGGTCAGTTTGTTCCCATGTGTGGTCGCTGAGGACAGCTACCTATTAGGTATAGGAACCTGGACTCAATGGGCCGTAAGTAGTTCGAGTTGACAAGGTAGCATATTGACATATAGTCACAAATAATTTCCATTGAGTTCAATGGGGCTCACTCCTACTTAAGTGGGTATAGAATTATAGACTTTGGGTTTGAAAATGGTCAGTTAATAAGAGATTTATGATTGCTATAAAATGGAAAGAAAAAGCCCTCTACCTTTTAATAAAGAGCATGATTGGTCCACTCCACCAAGAGCTTCAGAATCCAGCAGATATAATTTCATCTAAATTGAGTTATCCAAAATTCTGTAGTAGCCAAATCTATGCATGCCCAAACCCTGCTAAGTCATTCAGACTGCTTATGCATTGAATGAAAGAGAATATGAAAACACTAGGCCCACGATCCCCTCTCACTGTCTACTTCTTAAGTGGGCTTTCTACATATGTCCAGAGTTTTTTCTATGCATGCAGGCTGCCCAAATGATTCAGAACCCTGATCTTCCAGGAGAGTACATCTCATGGGAAGCCTATATAGGGCAGCAGGCTCCTCACTGCAGACATCTGAATCTAACTCATGGAACAGGAGGCTCCAGCTTGGCACCCACAAAAAACAGTGTTCCCACCAGTACCCCCTCTGTTGCCTGAAAAAGGTGTCAGTAAATATCCCTGCAAGAATCCACAATGCACACTTGCCATTTCAGTTCAGTTCCTGTTTGCACTGGCTTGACCTGTTGTACATTGAACAAATCACTCTTAAACATGCCCACATTTCATTGGATGCCATGACTAGACACACACTCTCCTTACCATCCTGGACAGAATACAGAGATGTGAAGAGTTAGCTGATGTAGGTACCTATTTCCACCAGTGGGAAGGCCTGCTTGCACCATTTTGTTTTCATTGTTAGATGTGGCAGTCACTTTGTGTTATGCAACACACATACACAAACAAACAGAGCAGCCATTTTGTGCCTGGCACCCTTGGCACTTCCTCAAAATTCCAGGTGTGCCCATTGCCCCCCAAAAGTTTGGTTGCCCCTGAAATGGGGGTTGATGGTGATGGTGATATGTGGGTAGGGGGAAGCGAACACATTCACCCATGTTTTCCCAAACATAATTCTAACTAGAATGCCTGCAAAAGGCTCCAGTGTTATTCTATAGAAACTGTGTTCTATGTAAGCAGCATGCACAAATACCTCTTTTTTCTGGATGGTTAATCCTCAGGCATTCACACATCTGCATTTTGTATTCTGTTTTGATTGTGTTGCATTGCTTTTATGGCTTTGCAGATGCGGATGACTGGTGATTTCATTTGCTTTGAAATTTTAATTAAAGTATCTGCCATTTCCAACGGTGCATTACCATTCTCAACCTACCGATCATGATTCCCGGAACAGTGTTCCTAACCACGAGCCCTTTGCTTCCCATTCATCCCTTAAAGGAGTTTTAACAGAGGGCAAAAAACAGTGAAAACAACTCACCAAATCCTTCCATACTCAGTTGAACCTTGGAAGATCAGCTTTTACGATAACGCCAATGAAACACACTCCATAGTTTGACAACCCAGATGTACTTATTTTTATTTGACCAACGCGAGGCTTTCCATTAGTCATGCTTCTTTCACTTTGTAAACCAATCCAAAACAATATGGTCAACATTCCAAATGTTGGGCTTGCCTGCTTGTAAGAAGTGGCTCCATTTCGAAGATGCCAGCATATTTGAGAGGTCTAGCACTTTGATCGAGAAAACAATCCTGTTACGGGTTTGCTTCTTTTCCTGTTGCACTGTTTTGAGACCCTTTAAGGCGCACAGACTGTGGCGGCTGAAACAAATAGCAAACACATTAACTCCAATGTCAGAAAATAATTTGGAGGCCCTTGTAAGTTATGATGGAAATGATGTCATGACAGCTGCCAGTCTGTTGACAGCAGGGCTGGAATACTGGGTCCACTTATTGGGCAGCATCCAGAAATGGCCAGCCCTCTGTGGGACATTTTAACAGATGACCCACCTACAAATCACAGCCTGGTTCTTCCTTTGCAGCCGCATTCAACCCATGTCTGCCTTTGATTAAATGTCCATTTTTCTACCAAGGTTTTATTAAGATGAAAATGGCATATACCATAGCGGTACCCCTATGAAAGTAATCTGGGCATGTGACACAGAGGCAGAAGGACTTGACTTTCCAGCATTTTCCCAGCACGTACTAGTACGTAACAGAACTAGGAAAGAGTGCAAAAACAGACAAAAGTATTACTTTAATCTCCTTTTACCAAAGAAATTTGATTGGCAAATACCCCTGGTAAAATCACTCACTTTGATAGTTCTCCTCACTCTAGTACTTTCAATATATGGCAAAGCCTGAGAAGAAATGATTAAATTTCTACAGATACACTTTATAAAGCAAAATTTTAAACATCCAAAGATCTGAAACACTTTAGGGGTCTCCACAGTGGCCTGGGTCTCTTTAGAATGATCCTGTTTCCACTAGGCCAAGACCTCAAACTGTCTGAAGTGGCTTTGGTTTGGTTTGTCATTTGGAATGCATCCAATTTTTTTGTACTAATAAATTGTCTTTGAATATTCCCTGCTCTTTTTCAGAAGAAGCTCTCTTGAGCAGCAAATATTATTTTGATGATTTAAAGGTAAAGGTAAAGGGACCCCTGACCATTAGGTCCAGTCGTGACCAATTCTGGGGTTGCGCGCTCATCTCGCATTATCGGCCGAGGGAGCCGGCGTATAGCTTCCAGGTCATGTGGCCAGCATGACAAAGCCGCTTCTGGCAAACCAGAGCAGCACATGGAAACGCTGTTTACCTTCCCCTATTTATCTACTTGCATTTTGACGTGCTTTCGAACTGCTAGGTTGGCAGGAGCTGGGACCAAGCAACGGGAGCTCACCCCGTCACAGGGATTCGAACCGCCGACCTTCTGATCAGCAAGCCCTAGGCTCAGTGGTTTAACCACAGCGCCACCTGGGTCCCTATTTTGATGATTTATTAGAAAGTAAACTTATTTATTTCAGCGTAACTTCGGGCCCTATTACCACGGCACGGAAATAAATGGTGACAATTAGCTTATGTTCCACCTTAAACTACATTACGACTGCTGATGCTGATGATATTTGTATGTTAGAGCAGAGATGAGGAATCTGGGACCCTCCTGGTTTTGTCGGACTGCAACTTACATCATCCCTGACCATTACCCATGGTGAGAGTTGAGGCCCAACAACATCTGCAGAACCACAGGTTCCCCACCTCTGCTTTTGATAAACATCTGAAAATCTGAGCTGCAAACTTGTGCATTACTAGAAGTGAGAATTCAAACCGAAGGAAAAACTAAAGAAAATTACATAAAGAACAATTGAAAATAAATTATTTGCACACTTAGCCTAATCATATGCATGTCTACTCAGAAGTAATTCATTGAATTCAGCAAGGCTTATCCTCCTGTGAGTCCAGTATTTTGCCCTAGAGTTTTCTGAGAACTCTAATTCTAAACATTTGTATATGTGAAAAGGGGGTCCCTCATAGGACATACATCCTATGAATAATGTAACAATACTCTGAGGAAATAACAGTGAATCTAAAATATTTATCACATTGGATTTTTGATGTGATTTTATTAAATGTAATAAATTTGCTTTTAAATGATTGTATTTCATTTCTACTTGGTAGGAAGTGGTGGATGAAGCATAGAGGTGAGGAGGGACTGTTCCCTAGACAATTGCAATTATTATTTTTAGCTAGAAAAAAATATAAATGTTTGTATTTTGCGCTCCTAGGAGTGTTGCTTTCGTTTGCTTGTTTCATGAAAAAGAAGAACATTTTCTCAGGGCTCCCAATTATCTCCAACTTGTGTTTTCATTTTTTAAAAAGAATCCATGCAATAAGGAATCCTCAGCAGAAATCGGGAGGAAATGTAATTGGGTTTAGGTTTAATTTAAATGGCAAAACACATACTCAGGAAATGGGTTTGTAAGAATCTGTGCCCATACAGTGAGTTGAAGCTGAATATACTGTATCTAGGGCTACATTCAAACCATACATTTAAAGTACTAGTATTTGACTATAAACAGTCATGGCTTCCCCCAAAGAACTCTAGGAACTGCAGTTTGTTAAGGGTGCTGAAAGCTGTTAGAGGGCCCCTATTCCCCTCCCAGAGCTACAATTCCCAGAGTTCCTTGGGAAGAGGGATTGATTGGGATAGCTCAGTCAGTAGAGAATGAGACTCTTAATCTCAGGGTTGTGGCTTTGAGCCCCACAATGATTGCAGGGGGTTGGACTAGATAACTCTCTGTGATCCCTTCAACTCTACAGTTCTATGATTCTGTGACTGTTAAAGCACTCTGGGAATTGTAGCTCTCGGGGGGAATAAGGGTCTCCTAACAACTTTTAGGAGTACATCTTGGTACTCTTTTTGTTGTTGTTGTTGGAGCACTGTATTTCAAAATCCAGAGAAGCGCTGATGCATTCCAGTTCATTCATTGTTTCGGAAAGTTCAAATTAGCTAGGATATTGCCTAGAAATGCGAATCTGTTTTCTCCCTCATCCTTATGCCATAGTGATGAGTGCAGTCATAGCTGTCAACATCAGCCCGGTGTCTGGTTGTGGATCCTTTCATGCGAACACAGGTATTGAGGTAAAGGCACACATAGAAAAAGATTAAGGAGTAATGCCATCATATTTATAGAATAACAAACCTTTATTGTCACTACACCACCTGTGGGCAGTGAAATTAAATGAGCCCCCCTCCCCCCACAATTCACTCAGTCTTGTTCGCACACTGTGTGCTTGTTGGAAGTCAATTGCACCACTATTCCCCCTCCCATTCAGCAGCCCAACAGCCCACGGATAAAACCTATTCTTTAACCTGTTGGTGCAGCTGACTATAATTCTGTATCTCCTGCCCAAAGGTAGGAGCAGGGCCGGCTCTAGGTAGACTCCCGGTGGCTCGGTGCGTTAGGGCACCGGGCCGGTAGGCAGGGCGCTGCACGGCAAAGCCGCGCAGAAACCATGCTGCACCCTGCGAGGGCGGGGGCGCTGGAGCGATCTCCACCCCTCAGCACCAGGGCGCCTGACCTGCTCGAGACTGCCCTGGGTAGGAGATTAAAGAGGTGCTGGCTGGGGTGTGAGTCATGCCTGAGAATTTTCCTGGCTCTCCCGAGGCAGCGGTCTCCTGCGATGTCATCTAGCGAACTCAGGGGACAGCCCATGATATCATGTGCTGTATTCACTACCCTCTGTAGGTACTTCCCGTCCGTGGCTGTCAAACCAGCGTACCACACTGTAAAACAGTATGAAAGGACACTTTCTATTGTGGACTGGTAGAAAGAGATAATCAATTTTTGTTTGACATTGTTCTTACGCAAGACCCTAAGGAAATGGAGTCTCTGTTGGGCCTTCCTAACCACCTGGGTTATATTGATTTTCCAAGTGAGGTCTTCACTAAGGTAAACTCCCAGGAATTTGAAGGAAGAGACTCTCTACACACAGCCCCCCCCCCTGACATACAACGGGGCTAGTTCCCCTCTCTTCCTCCGAAAGCCAACACCTTTGTCTTACTGATATTTAGGTGCAAGTTGTTCTCTAGGCACATCATGTCGAGACTTTACAGTGGATGGATCGAAATACAGTCATATGTACAGACTCAGCACACATCTCTGTGGAGTGCCAGTGCTGAGCTTCAGAGAGGTAGATGTAGCAAGCCCAATCCTCACTATTTGTGTGAGATCCCTCAGAAAGTCTTTAAATCCAATCACAGATTGTAGAAGAAAGGTCTAGGTCCATCAGCTTTTTAATAAGAATGTCCGGAAGGATGGTATTAAAAACCGAGCTATAATCAGTAAACAGCATTCTGACATAATTTCCTGGTCTCTCAGGGCATCCAGATGAAATATTCCTCCCTCTACCCATTTACATTTCGACTCTTACCCAACTGAAAAAAATCTCCAACTGTGATGTCATCACCATGGCCCATTGTCCGCACAACTATAATGTATTTCCTGCCAGGGAACGTTCCTGCCAAGCCTTAGAAAGCTCTCCTAGTCTCTCACCTTATTCAGTGTTACACAGCTTGCAAGCATATTCTCCAGCAAATGGCAACACATTAGGACTCCAGATGAAATTATTTCAAGGCTGACATTTATAGCTCAGTATTAATTCAGAGGCACAGCATGCAGCAATAGTCAGATTAACGACAATGACCATTGTTTTGAGGTACACAGACCATCAATTTTCATTTCCCCCTTCTCTTGAGCATTTCTCTTCCTAAGTAACAATTGATTGTCTTTTTTTGTGCTGTTGCTAGCAGTCACCCACAGAGTAAATCTGACTCGGAGGCCATGGCGATTTATTGTATCGTTTTAATTCAAGGGTAGCCTGCACTACCAGTATTTTGGAGTATAAATTCCATCATTGGCCATGCTGGCTAAGACT
Source organism: Zootoca vivipara (assembly GCF_963506605.1). NCBI lineage: Eukaryota > Metazoa > Chordata > Lepidosauria > Squamata > Lacertidae > Zootoca > Zootoca vivipara. The sequence continues at coordinate 24,764,667 of NC_083285.1, read as the reverse complement.
GATGAGAGTTGTAGTCCACAACATCTGGAGGACAGCAGGTTGTCTACCCAGTTTAGTGTATGCTAATCCAATGCAAGCAGTGTTTGTTTAAGCAGCAGAAACTCACTTGTATGAAGTGAAATAGCACTTGTGTGGCAACCATGTAAAGCAACCATTCCCATCATAGTGGCCCCCAGATGTTTTAACTACCGCTCCCAGCATAGCTGCCAAGTCTCCCGCTGAAAAATGCGGGATCAGCAGTGGTGCGGCACCGGAAGTCACTTCTATGCATGTCTGGACCTTGTGGATCACGATGTCCGAAGTGGTCACCCCACCTTGCCTCATGGGTGGGCCAACCCTGGAATCAGGCACCTCCTGTGGAGCTGTACCTCATACAGATGTGTAGAATTACACGTGTTTCTATTTTAGGACCTCGTTGTTGATATATACCTAGAGGTTATTTTCCACTCAATAGCATGTCTGAAAATAACTTTGCTTGGGCTTTAACTCACAGTCCCCCCCCCGATCCTGCCCCCTCCTGTTTCTGCTCGGAATAAATGCCGTTATTCTTACTTTTTAAAGGAGATAGGATAACGTGTAGCTGAGAAAAAATATTGATTTTTTTAAATAAAAAAATGTAAAGCAAGAAAGGAGAAAGAAAGAAATAGGAAAGCCATTTGAGATGAATGCTCCTTTTCACAGTTCACACACATGATTGAACTTGGCAGTGAAACTGCTCTTAATTCAATCCATCTGCCCACTGCCCACTGCGTTGCTCAGGGCCAGCATTCAGAGGGAACAGAATAGAAACTGTACCTTCAGTCTGCAAGAAAAGTGAGAGCCTCAGATTCATTCCTCAGTGAATCACCCGGTTTGTGCTAGGTAAGCAAATAACTTCAACTTCTCCATGTTTTAAATGTCCCCATGACTCTCCTATGCAGTTTGCAGTAGCTGCAGATTCCAAAAAAGCCATAAAAATACAGCATCATAACTTTATGACAAGAACATGCAAATATTAACAAAATTGATAAGTGCCACACATTGGATTTTCACCAATGAATAACACACCCAGTTAATATCATTCAGGCTGCACTAAGGGAAAACAGGCAGTGGCGTAGCAAGGGGGGTGATGGGGGCGGGTCGCCCCGGGTGCTACTCTGGAGGGGGTGACACTCGGCGCCCCCCACTGGGGAACATTTTTTAAATTTTCTGTTGCATGAGATTTTTAACTGTTCTTATATGTTCTTTCAATGCTGATTTCATATCTGAAGTCTTTTTTGTTCCGTAAGCTCTAGGTTTTTTTTTTTTTCAATTCATGTTTTTCACTTATCGCCAGAGCCACGTGTGTGTGTGTGTGTGTGTGTGTGTGTGGGGTGTGACAAAAAAAATTCTGCACCGGGTACCACCTTGGCTTACTACGCCTCTGAAAACAGGCACTGGACTGGAGTCCAGATCTTGCAGCCAAAGAGAAAGAGTGTCCTCCCTAAAAGAGGGCACCTGTTGCGGTGAGACCTGGAGACTGACCTCCTGGTTGTGGGTGGGTATATTGGATAGCCACAACACCTGATTGCTAGGTCTCTCGTTGCTCCGTTTTAAACGGATCGAAAGACCTATACTGTATATACCTATGCACGTGACCCAGAGCTTCTTCTTTCGGCTCGTGCATCAGAACAGCGAACAGCGTGGCCTGTGTACAGCCAAGAGATTCACCTTCGATGATCGTCTTTTGGTGATATCTTTCTTGTTATCCCCTTCCTTCCCCCCTTCATTTAATTGTTTAGTTTTGTTTCACCCCGATTTTAATTAGTCCCTTCCCCTATCCCTTCTCCTTCCCTCTGGAGGCGCTTTAGCCCCATGGGGCTTTGAACCCCTGAGCGCTCCCGGTTAAGGGAGCTTGCCGCTTTTTGTTTATTTGCTGCCCATCGGGTTTAATTTCACAGCGGCTTCAATTTTCCTTGATTTTAGCTGTGGCTGTGAATTTGTGGCTTTATAGCCTTAGCTCAGCATTGGGATTTTGGGACCATCGCTGCCTTGGGTGGCCACGTCCAGCCAATCACATTGCTTTGCAAGCTTGGGAGTTCCCTCTCCATAAAGCAGTAATTTGACTAATTTTTTCCATAGGCTGGCTGGGACTGTCTAAGGGCAGACTCCCCCCCCCCGGTCAGTCGGGCTGCCATTTCGAGTTCCCTTCTCCATTGGGAGAGGTCCTGCACTATCATGTTTTGGTGGGAACACCATTTTGTTTTGGTGGAAGCACCATTTTGTTTTGGTGGGAGTGCCATTTATATAAGGGAGTAATAATTTAATACCCCCCACACACCCGGTAAGGAAGGGATTGAGATGCCTGTTAAAATGAATCCCAGTCCTGCTCTCCCTTAGAGGCCCTTCTCAATCCCTCCATTCAGCGCCAACCTCCACGGTTTTCCAGCATATGCTGAATCACTTGGGTGTGATTGTTTCTAATATTGGTTCAGACCCTGCTGCCATTGCAAGGTTCAGTACTGAACTTGAGATGCTGGTGCAGCAATTTGGGTCACAGTCTGGCCCTTCCATGTCATCCACTGTTTTTGAAGCTCCTTCACACCTGAGCGAGGCAAGCGAGCGTTATGACCCTTTGGGGGCATTGCTTTCTCAATATCAGCCTTCCAGGATTCCAGTGCCAGTTAGTCCTAGGGGCTGTCCTAGGAGTCAGGGTGCTATGGTACAGTGGACCTTTCAGTCCAGGCTGCCTCGTTCGCAGTCAGCACCCCCAGGCAGTAGCTTAGGAAGATAGGGCCGGTGGGGACAGGGCGCCCCGGGCAGCGCAATCCCAGGGGTGCCATTGCGGCTGCCCGCCCCACTCCCAACGCACATCTCGCTCCTGCGCGTGGCGCGCCCTGCCCCCAAACGTGCCCCCCACCCCCAAAATGCGTGTCCTACCCCTGCGTGCGGTGCGTCCCGCCCCCAGAACACGCGCCACATCCCTGGGGGCAGTGCGCCTACTCTCCACCCCCGGTGGCAGAGCATGAAGCTCTGCCACTGCCCCTGGGGCCTGGGATTGCAGGGCCTCAATTGGCACCACATGTGGGAGGCAGAGTTCTTCCCCAGCCAAGCACCTCACATGTTTTTAGTTCTGTGCAGGTTGGGCCGGCCCATTCGAAGGAGGCAATCAGTATCCAGTTTTCAGAGGAAGATCTCCCGGTGCCTAGAGTCCCTTCATCTAGAGATGACGATTCCACTTCAACTAGCGGTACGTCCTCTCAGTCCTCTGATGATGACTCAGATGCTGTTCTGGGTCTGTACTGGGGTCATGGTGAAGGAGTTTGGGGCCTTCCCAGGTGGGCATGGCAGCAGAGAGCTAACATGCACAGGGCCAGATACAGCCTCCCTTTGGAGTGTGTTGATGTTGAGCTGGTCAAGGACATTAAAGTTTCAACCAATGCAGTTAGGGGTATCATTCCTGGTGCACACTTGCAATCTAGAATGCATAACAGAATTACTTAACGGTCATTACGTTGACATTTTTAAGCTTCTTCCCCCTAATGAATGCCCGGATAAGGATAAACAGGTGTCAACGGGCAGGAGTAAGGCCAGCTCTCACAAAGTGGAGAGAACCTTAGAAAATTTTTGATAAGTATAAATCGGCATATGGTGTATTAAGAAGCGTGGAGTCATAGAATTATTCCACAGCATTACAAAGGTGGTGGGGAAGAACTGCACTTAGATTCTTTCCTGATTAAAAGAGTTCAGACAATTAAAAGAAGGAAATCAGACACAGTTCAGGGAATGAGAGTCAAGTGAACAAAATACAGCTAGGATTTAGAGCTTTGGCTTCAGAAGCTAAAGCCACATTGGACTGAACTTAAATGTCGGGCGTCTCTTTTATTTTTTGCATCATTTCAATGGCACATAAGTTTGATTTCTGTGCAAGACTTTTCTAACAAGCAGCATAGTTCGTGAACTGCAAGAAACACCCATCTGTTCCCAGATTTTACAAGAGAACACAGCTCCCCTTATGTGATGGGCGGAGACAAACTCTCCTATTTTGTGTGGTGCACTCAAGCAAAGTCAGAAACAGCAGGTTCGCCTCTCTTTTATTTGCTGCACATGAATACAGAATTGTGCTTTGTGATTTTCTGTATCTCGTGGGTGGGGCAGAGAACAGGCTCTCTCAGTGCATGCCGAGAGCCCAGGAGGATCGGAGGCATGCTGAGACAGATTCATTATATGTTTATATTATTTGTAAATTTGTATGCCACCCTTCATCCAATGATCACAGGGCAGTTCACAACATAAAAATGCAAACAAACAAAAACAAGCCAATTCATTCTGCTTCCTGGCAATCTCTGCGAAGAAATAGGTGGTGCTTGGGAACTGTCTTGGGAACTGTTTTTTTGCATCAGTTGTTGATGAAGTTCTCAAGTGTCACGAGTCCCTCCTGTACCGCCTCTTCCTAGATACCTGATAAGAACTAAAAATGGTGGCACAGTGGGCATTTTTCTAGCCTAGTCAGTCTGACCATGCTGACCGCAGAAACTGGACATTGGCTATAATATAACTGATGCTTAATGAGAGAGTTAAGCACATGATTAACACTTCTTTTTAAATCAATAGAACTTTTTAATACAGCCGTACCTTGGAAGTCAAATGGATTCCATTCCAGAAGTCTGTTCAACTTCCAAAATGTGTGGCTTCTGATTGGCTGCAGGAAGTTCCTGCAGCCAATCAGAAGCAGCGGAAGCCCCGTCGGAAGTTTGGCTTCCAAAAGAAAGTTTGAAAAACGGAACACTCACTTCCTGGTTTCAATCGTCCAGGAGCCAATTTGTTTGGGAGCCAAGGCATTTGAGATTCAAGGTTCAACTGTACTTAACTTTGGAAGAATGATGCCCAAAATTATTATTATTATTGTCTCGAATCAGAACCCAGGAAGATATTCAGTCCCCTGGGGAAGGGAGGCAGAGTTAAATGGAGTAGACCAGCAACCTAAGTAATTTTGTTGTTCCCGCAAGGGGACAATGACAATAAATATATCTTATCTTAATATTACAGGTAGGTAGCCGTGTTGGTCTGAGTCGAAGCAAAATAAAAAAATTTGAAGAAGTGTGCATCTGAAGAAGTGTGCATGCACACGAAAGCTCATACCAAAATATAAACTTAGTTGGTCTTTAAGGTGCTACTGAAGGAATTTTTTTATTTATCTTAATGTGTTATACATTGCATCATGTGATAGCTATTCTGCCAAAGTTGGACAAAAGTTTCCTGCATTGCAGGGCATTGGATTAGATGACCCTTGTGGTCCCTTACAACTCTGTGATTATAAGATAAGCTTCGATGAACCAAGGCTTTATTCGATTTTCTTAACTGGTTACATGGGGTGTGAGGTTTGATTAATGACTATGAGATTGAATAATCTAATGATTCAACCATGGTTCATTGCCATTTTATTTAGTTCATGTTCAACCCCCCCCAACATCATTATTAGATTCTTGCAACATAAATAAATGTATGAGGTAGTCTCAGAAATATTAATATTATATAAGAACACTCAATATTGAGATCTCTCCAAGAACAAAAAAATATTTCTGTTAAGGTCAAGTCCCAAGTGTCACTTTAATTTCTCAAGGGCTGATGAATCAGAAGTAATTCTTAGTAATCCACATGTAGACTTTTCACGCTTTAAAAAACCACCCTCTTTTATTATTTAGGGAATCAAAAAATAATTTACGATATATTCATCAGATTAACTCTTCCTTCTGACTAGAATTGATGTTCTCTCAAGCATAGAGTTGCTGAGACTGAAGCTACAATCCTATACCCACTTAACTGAAAGTAAGTCCCATTGAACTCAATGGGACCTACTTCTGAATAGACATAGGATTGCACTGTTAGAGAACGGAATGTGCATTTGTATTGCATCCCCCACTGTGGTGGGCAGAGGATTCTCTGTGCATTCCTACTTAGCTCTGAGAAACCTTGGGTCTGTCACTATCTCTTAGCCTAGGGTACCTCACAGGACTGTTGGGAAGAAAAGTGTGTGTGTGTGTGTGTGTGTGTGTGTGTGTGTGTGTGTGAGAGAGAGAGAGAGAGAGAGAGAGAGAGAGCAAACCCCCTGCCCCCCCAATTTCCCGCTACAGTGGGTTAACAAGTTGCATGAAAATGCCCTTTTTATTGCACAGAGGAGCTCTGAGATTTCAACCGTAATTGTCTGCCTTAAAAAAATATATATTCAAAGATGCCTGCAGTATTTGTATTGTCGGCATGCAGAGCTGGGAGCAAGCCCTACTGTCGCGCAGCCTCCCACATTCCTTGTGTCAGGAGTGAGCTATGTGCTTTGCCTAATTTCAGGTGGGTGGCAAGGGTGCAAAATAGGAGGGAAAGTGGAGGGAGGGAGAGAGAGAAAGAGAAGTGACAAGAGAGAAAAGAGGGCACCCCATTCCCTTTTGCTGATGGTCCCTTCTACTTTTGGCTCCACCCATTTCCGCTAGCTCCAGTGCTGCCCCCTTCTGGCATACATCCCCTAACAATACCCCATAGGAATGAGGCCCTATACAGATAAAAGACTCCCACCCCCCACCCCCCACCCCTGCACTATGTGGATCCTTTACTATGTGCCAGAGCTTCCATATGTAGATTCCTGCATTAGTAGCTCTTACTCTCACAATCCACTAAATATAGGGAGAGTGGAGTTAATCGTGGTTCTGCTTCATCTCCCTCCATATGTTGTGAGACTATAATTCCTATCATCCATTGGACCTATTGACTGATGGGAGATGTAGTCCAGCAATATCTGCGGGAAGGGGGAGGGGTTTCTATGTTGGCTACGCCTCCTTCAAAAGATCAGTTCCATTCAGAACTCAAAACGTCTTAGCCATGGGTAGGCAAACTAAGGCCCGGGGGCCGCATCCGGCCCAATCACCTTCTAAACCTGCAGATGGTCCGGAAATCAGCATGTTTTTACATGAGTAGAATGTGTCCTTTTATTTAAAATGCATCTCTGGGTTATTTGTGGGGCATAGGAATTCATTCATCCCCCCTCCCAAAAATATATATATAGTCTGGCCCCCCACAAGGTCTGAGAGACAGTGGACCAGTCCCCTGCTGAAAAAAATTGCTGGCCCCTGCTCTTAGCTATCTGAGCTGCTGTGAACGGAATGACACTTGGGGTGGGAATTTGGTCAACCAACAGTTGGAAGAAGATGGGGGTGGATGGGATTGGCTGGGTGGGAACAAATTCAGGAGCTGCTTAGTTCTTCCTAACCACGTGCACCCAGAATTCAGCTGAACGTGAATTTGTTTCCGTTGTTCCTCCAACAAGCACTCTGTCCGTTGTTAACCCTGGGTGACTGTCAGTGAAACCCATGCTTAAAAGGTTTGAACACCTACCTGATTCCTACACCTTCGCAGCACTGTTGGCACAGAACGGCTGTGATAAGTGGATCTACAATCGTTCTATTAGAAGATGGATTTGCAATTGCTCTATTAGAAGATATCATCCAGCAGGCAATTCCCCACTTTCCCCCAGCAATCTGAAACATCTCCAGTAAGTACCATTATTGTCCATCTTCTGTGCTTATTGGAAACATGGAAAATAGGCGAGGAAAACTTTTCACAGCACTCATTATCTTGTATCATTATTTCTTCGGCTGCCCCAGGCCTCTTAAATAAATGTTTGGTGCGTAGGGCTATTTATTCTATTGTCAGTGATTAATGTGCTGCTTGATTTAATTTGGTATGCATTTTGTAGTAGCCATTGTATGTCTTCAGACTTATTTAATAAGGACAGTCTCTCTTTTTCCCCAAAATCTTAAGCATCTCTTTTCCTAACTAATTGAAAATGTTCATGCTTTTTGTTGAGTAAGTATTTTATGAATACAAGTCTATGTATAATCAACTGTTTGGCTGTCTGTTTCCATGCTCATATCATACCGTAGTGGCAGGGGGAGACATAAAAATATTAGGCTGCAAAGTCTGTTAGAAAGAAGATGAAAAATATGGGGAGCTCTTCATTCCTCCCCCCACTTTTTCACTATTTCCTCACTGCTTTTTGCATGGATGTAACAAATTAATATAAATCATGGCATGTGAAACCCCTCTCCTAAGAACAGTGAATACATTGGCAAAAGCAGAACACACGGAAGTAGTTCTTCACGCAGTGTGGAATTCGCTCCCATGAGATGAATGATGACCACCAACTTGGATGGCTTGAAATGAGGATGAGACAAATTCATGGAGAATGAATGGTTACTAGCAATGGTGGTTACATTCTTTTTTCTTTTCTTTCTTAATTCTTTATTGAGATTAAAATCAAAAATATAACAAAATATAGCAATAAAAACAATACAAATGATATGAACAAATAAACCATACCTAAAACACAAATTATACATAACCAAAAACTTCTACATCAAATAAATCAGATAAATCGATTAAATCCTATATATACATCCTTCTTCGGTAAACCGACTTCCACTTGTCGTCCTCCCGGGCTGATAAACTCATACCTTTTTACACTGCTTCACTTAATTTCCAAATTTTTGATCTGTATGGAATATTAAAAATAAATCCAAGTTTTTATCATGGGGCACTGCCTTTTAAGATATTCCCCAAATTTTCCCCAATTTTGGATACATTTTTTATTACTACCAACTCTAATTGCATTTGTTAATTTAGCTAATTTCACATAACTTTTCTTGCCATTCTCCAATTTTGGGGGCCTCCTCTTTTTTCCAATATTTAGCAAGTAGAATTCTTGCTGCTGCTACTGCATATAAAAAGATTTTTTCATCCTGTTTATTTATATCTTTCCCCCACCATCCCTAATAGAAAAGACTCTGGGCTCTTTTTTATGTTGTACTTACATATCTTTTTTAGTTCTTCCCATATCTCATTCCAAAATATTTTTACTTTATCGCAGTGCCACCATACATGCATAAATGTCCCCACTTCTTCTTTACATCTCCAGCAGAGGTTGTCTTTTGACTTGTACATTTTGTGGATTTTCACTGGCGCCAGATACCACTTATAAAACATCTTTATCATATTCTCCCTAATTCCTTCTGATGCCGTAAATCTCCATGATGTTCTCCATAGCCTTTCCCAGCTTTCCATTTGTATGGGCTTTCCCAGATCCATTGCCCACTTTGTCATTGTTTCTTTCACTGTCTCATCTGTAACATCCCATTCTAACAATGTGTTATACATTTTAGAGATGATTTTTCAGTTACCTTGTAACAAATTAATTTCTAATAATGAGGGTTCAACCAGGAAGCCTTTTTTCGCATAATCCTCATTAAATCTGCCATATACTTGATGGTATTGCAGCCACCCCGTTAGATGTTGTTTAATATCTTCAAAGTTTTTGATCTTAAATTTACCCTCCTGTTCTTCTAATAAATCTTTATATTTCCCCCACTTTCCATCTGTGTTTGTTTTTTTAATTGTAATTATCTCTATTTGCGTTGCCCATTTTGGTGTTTTAGGTTCTAACAGTCGCCTATGTTTCCCCCACATTTTTAATAGAGATTTATTAATTATATGGTTGTTGAACCCTTTATGCACCCTTACCTTTTCATCCTCCAAGTAGGCATGCCAACTGAACTTATTATCAAAACCCTCTAGGTCTAACAATTCATGATTTTCCAGAGTAATCCAATCTTTTAACCATAGGAAGCTTGCCGCATCATGATACAGATTTAAGTTTGGCAATGCAAGCCCCCCCTTTTGAATCCATTAATAATTTATACTTTATCCTAACTGTTTTATCATTCCAAATGAATTTAATGAGGTCTTTTTTCCATTGTTTGAAGATGTTGTTTCCTTTTCCCAGTATCGGCAGCATTTGAAACAGAAAGAGCATTCTGGGTAGAATGTTCATTTTTATAGTCGCTATTCTGCCTAATAATGTTAAATTTAATTTATTCCAATTATCCAAATCCCTCTTCACATCTTTCCACACTTTTATGTAATTATCCTTTACCAAATTGTTTGTATTATTTGTAATCCATATTCCCAGATATTTGGTTTTTTTAACCACTTCCAATCCTACTTTCTCCTGTATTTGTCCAATTTCCTCTTTCGATAAATTTTTAACTTTTAAATTTGTTTTCTTCATATTGATATCAAACCCTGCCAATTCACCGAATTCTTTAATTTTTTCCAATGCCCGCGGGATGCTTTCAATTGGATCCTCCACTGTAATTATAACATCCTCCGCGAATGCTTTTACTTTGTGGACATCCTTTCCAATTGTTATTCCTCTTACCTTATGATCTTCTCTCAAATTTTTAAACAAAAATTCCAAACACAAAATAAATAATAGCAATGGCGGTTACATTCTACCTTCACTGCATACCCCTCAACTGTCCCACTAAAATCGGGACATCCCCCTTTTTTGTGTGAGAGCACAGAACCCATAAACACATACATGTCCCAGTTTTTCTCCTCAATGTGTTGGTGTCAGGCTTCAGGGAATCAGATCCTTCCCCGGTGGCAGTAATTCAGCAGATCAAATGAAAGGAGCGTTCTTAGTAGATAGTTTCTTTAATAATCACAGCAAGAGACAAAGGAATGCATATCTCTCTAAAAATGGTGCTGCTCCCAGTTAAGGTTCACTCCCTCCATCCCCATTAATCTACATCACTCCTATGTTGGGTAATCTGAGCTTGTTGCCACTGCACTTTCTGTTCTATCACTCTCAGAACCCTTCTAGTCCTAGGCGAAGGGGGCCCAAGAATGCTGTCCAAGGATACTGAATCTGCCAGCTGTCTTTCTCCTGGTGTTTCCTCTTCTAGCTGTTCCAGTATTTCCAAGCTTTTCCCCTCTGGACTATGCCCCTCTGCAAACCACTGTTCTAAATCAATACTGACCTTCTGCCCTTGGGAAGGTTCAGGAGAAGGGTGTGTGTGGCTCCCACCATTCCTCCTCAGTCCAGCCCCTGACACCTGGAGGTTATGCCTCTGTATACCAGTTGTTGGGAATCATAAGCAGGGAGAGTAGTGTTGCATGCAGGTTCTGCTTGTGGGCTCCCCATAAGGCATATGGTTGGCCTGTGTGAACTTCCAGACACATGTAACCAACTTACATAAAATATTAAAACTTCAGTACCAGTTCTAATTCTCACCCACCTCTTATAGCCACATCCCCAGGATGTCGGGAAACCTTAGCATCAAATGATCAGGTGGAGCTTCTCACTAGGCTGCAAATGTAAGTGAGAACCAGGCTTCTGTCTCTTCCTGTCTGCAGTGGCTCCACGAAGTAGAAAGTCCTCATGGGGAAGGCAACAGACCTTATCCCCGTATGAGATGGCAACAGACTTTCTCCCAGCCCAGTGCTATTTTTCTAGAAAAAGAGGCGCTGGAACTCACCATGAACACTTCCTTTGTTCTCATATAATGGCAATGGCGCCCACCCAAGAGAGGACAGAACTGACTTCCAGTGAGTTCCAGCTGGAAAAAAAGCCCTTTTATTGATCTGCAGGAGGTTTGATGGAATGAACCTACTCGTTCTCCTGGTATAAATGGCTGCCAGGAAAACCTTGCACCAAGTTATTCTTTTTCTTGAATGTGGATGAGGACTGTTTGGGAGAGTTTTGTATGCCAGACACTATGACCATCGACACAGGCATGCTCACTATTTCCCATTAGCTTCCCATGGGGTGTTTTCTTCCTCGTATCATATCGAAATGCGAAGTTGAAATTAATGTGCATTAATGTTTTTTGAATAGAAAGACAGCAGGAGATCAGAAAATGTCATTTTTCATCTGGTACATAACGGAGCCACTTACAGCAATCATTCCATCATTTCATGCATTTCGTTCTTCTCTAGAGGACCTGTTGCTTTCCTCTATTAAAAAGGGTCAAAGCATTTTTTTTTAAAAAAATATCCTTAGACAAAAATATGAAATAGCTACTGATGCTTAAGATCCTGTGACTTTGACCACCGACATGCATACACAGGGAACGGCATAATATTGTTGTCCACATTATAATTAATAGCCTTCTTGTTATCAGGATTTTTTTTATAATTAGCACTTTTTAGTCACTTCATACAAAAATGAAATGTGCCAAGGCAACTTGGCAACAAAATAAAATACGAACAGAAAAGAACCAAGCAAAAGTCCAAATCAAAATGTGGAGCTGAACCTTAGCATGCAAGAACACTTTGAAACCATCACTTCTTTAACTCTTTCGTGAAGATTTCAAAAAAATTTGCCCCTCAGGGGTTTGGTTCAGGAGAAAAAAATATATATCAAAAGAAGAAGTTCTGGGTGTGAAGATCCAAGTTTGGGGCAAGTACTCTTTGGTGAGACAACTCCAGCAGAGAACTAAAGTCACACAATATGCAGCAAAGTAAAGCATGGGAATTTAGCTCGTTAGGCCTTTAAAATATGCCCTGTTGGATAGAGTGGGGTGGCTGCCTTATTCAGCATAAAAAGGCAAACAATGTGTTTGTTATTCAGTTTATTATTGTTGCATTTTAACTGCCAGGGAGGCATGTTTGTGGGTTGTGATGTTTCTTGGAGCAGCCAAAATAATTGGAATTGGGAACAATACACCTTGACACATGGAGGAAGGTGTCATTTACTGCTCCACCTAAGGTGGCAAAAAGTCCTGGGCTGATTCTGGCATCCACACTGCATTTCATTAGCTTTGTAAGTTAGGGGGGCGGATTAGGCCACTGTACTGGGACACAGAAAACGGATGCAAATTCTATACAACAGTCAATGTGGATATTGTTTTACAGATTGTTCTGTCTGCTTCTATTATCTTACCTAGGCTGCTGTTGTGTATAGTCTTACCAGGGAACAAGTTCCAATGAAGTCAATGGAGCTGACTTCTGAGTAGACATAGAATCACAGAATTGTTGAGTTGGAAGGGACCATGAGGGTCATCTAGTCCAACACCTGCAATCTTTTGCCCAACCTGGAGCTCAAACCCACAACCCTGAGATTAAGAGTCTCATGCTCTACCGACTGAGCTATCCAGCAACTCAGTCTGGATAAAATACCAGTCCCATGTGCACAGTTGGGTGATATGTTTATAAGGGCCAAGCAAAAACGTTACAAAATGGTGGTAAGTTTTTCAGTTCCTCAGGAAAGATGTTACACAAAGCTGGAGGAAGGGGAAAATCAAGAGTACAAAAGTATATGGCTATTAGAGCCATGAGGGAAATTTATACTAGACTCCGTTCTGAGACAGAGTACAGCCATACCTCGGAAGTCGAACGGAATCTGTTCCGGAAGTCCGTTCGACTTCTGAAATGTCCAACTTCCAAAGTGTGGCTTCTGATTGGCTGCAGGAAGCTCCTGCAGCCAATTAGAAGCCTTGTTGGATGTTCGGCTTCCAAAAGAACATTTGAAAACCGGAACACTCACTCACGGTTTTTGATTGTTCGGGAGCCGAAATGTACGAGTTCCAGGGCATTCAAGAACTGAGGTATGACTGTATAGAGCTGCACTATTAGATATTCTACTATGTGTGATTTTTTTTTTACATTTTAATATTTTGACTTAGGCTGCAGTCCTAGCCTTCCTTACCTGGGGGTAAGTGCCCCCCCGAGTTCTGTAGAACTTATTTTCAAGTGGGCACAGTTAGAATTTTGATGCAAAATAAAAAAAATCCTTCAGTAGCACCTTAAAGACCAACTAAGTTTTTATTTTGGTACTAGCTTTCGTGTGCATGCACACTTCTTCAGATACAGTGTGCATGCACACGAAAGCTCATACCAAAATAAAAACTTAGTTGGTCTTTAAGGTGCTACTGAAGGAATTTTTTTTATTTTGCTTTGACTCAGACCAACACGGCTACCTACCTGTAATTAGAATTTTGATGTTAGTCTCCTCTTTAAAACAAACAAAAAACCCCTTCTTACAATAATAGACTGGGGCCCATGTTGAATAGGTTATGTGAACAGGAAATATATAAATACATTTAAGCTGGAAAGAAATACAAGAAAATTCACCTAGGGAAACATCTTCATAAACACAAAGATTCAATGGCAAGGAAGATGGCTGAAAGATGCCAAAAGAGAATGGATATGGAACACCAGTTTGGCTCCCAAACAGCAATGTATAATCAGAGAGATGACTTAAACAGCTATTACATCAGAGAACAAAAAAAGGAGTCCATTGCTTTACAAGAACATCTGCTTGTAGCACACTGATGGAAAAACCACCTCTAACAAAAGGAAAACAGGTCCAAATGTTTCATCAGACCTTGACTTGAATCCAAAATTTCTGATGTTCCAACATGCCAGTTACACCATGGAGGGGCCAACATTCTGTGAGAGAATCTGTTCTGGCAGTGGATGTAGGAAGTACTGAAAATCTCATGAGAAAATGCTTCTCCAGGTTTACATTTGAGTTGATCAAATCCATCCTTTGGATCATTTCAATAAACGTTCATTTCTTGTATCTGGACTCCAAGAATTATGTGAATGCAAGTGAGCCACTCTGTGTGGTTTTTTTAATATATATATATATTCTTTTTTCTAGTGCTTTGTCTTCTATTTCTAGCATCTTTTATTTATTTTTAGAAAGCAAACATCTAGACACCTGCTGTCTGGTCATTTTAAAAAATCAGCAACATCCAAGGAGCTCACTAATGTACCAGTACCAATAGACAAGCTGCTTGCAGTGGCTCAGCCAACCATGTTCTCAGCTTGTCTATTGGGTGGCTGAGTGCAGAGAACTGATAACATGTATTTGCGTGGCCAGGCAGAGACACCCCCCCCCCCGACTCCAGGCGACCCCCGTGAGGAATAATGACTCATGAGGACGTGTTATGGGATTAAAATTGGCCACAACTTTATTAAACCTTCGGATGTAGGGAGGCCTTGGCTTAGGCATTGGGCATTTATCCCTCCCAGATCTGGGAGCATCAGGGTTATCCAAACTACATGGAGATTGGTCTGGCTCTGGAATACATATGTTTAAACAGAGAGTCCGCCCCCCCCCCCCATTTTGCTGCAACGCAGGGGAGAGCACTGACAACCTAATGGCATATGGCCAGTGACTCCCTTCCACACAAACCCCTGGGATCGCCACCGCGGGGGGTGGGTGGGTCACCGCTTTACACACACATTCCATTTAGGGAAGATAGACTAAAGGATTCCACCCAAGGCCGGAAACTGCCAAAGTTGTGACGTTTTGCTACGGGGAAGGCAAAACCTGCCAGTGCAGGAAAATTCTTCCCGGTCTTTCAACAGCAACCATCAATGACTGTAGCAGCACCCGCATACCTGTAAAGAAGAGGTTAACCTGCAAAAGGAAGGCGTAAACTGAGGGAGGGCAGGATGGAGAAGCTTTGGAGCTGACTGAGGACTCCCAGGTAAATTCCACCCTCTATTGTGTGTCCAGGGACAGGGCAGTCTCGAGCAGGTCGCGCGCCCTGGCGCTGAGGGGCGGAGATTGCTCCGGCGCACCCACCCTCGCAGGGCGCAGCATGACTTCCGCCCGGCGCCCAGCCTACCGGCCCAGCGCCCTGGCGCCCCACGCCACCAGGACTCTACCTAGAGCTGGCCCTGTCCAGGGAGGTCCTAACTCCCCTGGCAACACCTCCCCAGCTGGGGTTGGCTAACTGTCTGAGGTTGGGCGGGAACCTCCAGGTATCCAGCTTGGGGAGACAAATCCGGGCTGCATTGGCGGGGATCGTGTAGGGTCAAGGGGCTGCACGCAACCCCGCAAAAAGCGCCCCCCCATTTGAGGTGGGGAGCGGTCATTACATGAGGGAATAGTGCCTACTGCCCTTAAGGAGGTAGTGACATATCTGCTCCTGAAAAAAATCCTCCTTGGACCTGGAGTTTTAATGATACCTACAGTCCAGCCTAATTCCCCATCATTCGGACAAGGTGGTCCAAACACCAAAACCAATTCCACCAGCTCTGATGCTACTGTCACTACCCCAAGTTTCTGTGGGACAGCAAGAGAACAACTGCAATGGCTTGGTCAGGACTAGCCAAGCCTCTCAGGTAGTGTGTGATGGCCACCAGCTTAAGACCTGGTCAGATGTCCAGCCATGAAGTGGGCTTGCCCCCTCAGTCCCCACCTTTCTGTGTTCAGGGAGTAAGGTCTCTGTGTTCTATCTGAATACAAGTAGAAGACTGTGTGACAGGGAACCCTGCTTCTTCATGTCCCCAATTCTGCATTCAAGTGAATTTGTGTACATAGCCCACTTCAGACAGTCCCTCTGCAGAAGGTCAGGAATGGAGAAGATGGACCCAGCATAAACAGGAGCATTGGGGTCAGAAGTGTGGCCTGGTACCTTGAACATGGCTGAATATTTCCTGTTCAGGCATATCAGGACTCTGTTGTGGGTGGAGCAGTCGAGTAATTTCGTTGTTCCCACAGGGAGGCAATGACAATAAAGAGTATCTTCTCTTCTCTTCTCTTCTCTTCTCTTCTCTTCTCTTCTCTTCTCTTCTCTTCTCTTCTCTTCTCTTCTCTTCTCTTCTCTTCCCTTCCCTTCCCTTCCCTTCCCTTCCCTTCCCTTCCCTTCCCTCCCTTACCTTACCTTACCTTACCTTACCTTACCTTACCATACCTTACCTTACCTTACCTTACCTTACCTATCTTATCTATCTTGTTGTTTAATTGTGTCCGACTCTTTGTGACCCCCATGGACCAGAGCACGCCAGGCACTCCTGTCTTCCACTGCCTTCCGCAGTTTGGCCAAACTCATGTTCGTAGCTTCGAGAACACTGTCTAACCATCTCATCCTCTGTCGTCCCCTTCTCCTAGTGCCCTCAATCTTTCCCAACATCAGGGTCTTTTCCAAGGATTCTTCTCTTCTCATGAGGTGGCCAAAGTATTGGAGTCTCAGCTTCACGATCTGTCCTTCCAGAGAGCACTCAAGGCTGATTTCCTTAAGAATGGATAGGTTTGATCTTCTTGCAGTCCATGGGACTCTCAAGAGTCTTCTCCAGCACCATAATTCAAAAGCATCAATTCTTCGGCGATCAGACTTTTTTGTGTCCAGCTCTTACTTCCATACATCAACCATAGCTTTAACTATACGGACCACTGCTTTAAAAGGGGATGAAATAAATTCATGGAGGATAATACTATCAATGACTACTACCGGTAGACATGATAGCTATACTCTACATGCCAATCTAGGATTTCAGCTGTCAAGGATCAGCAGTGGGAGAGGGCTATTGTCTTTATGCCTTCTTTGTGGAGGAAGGAACCATAGACATCAGGTTAGCAGCTGAAGGAAACGGGATGCTGAACTAAGCAATCAATATCCAATAGGGGTTTCTTATATTCTTATGGAATCCTGATGGTCACACATGTGCAATGTGACTGCAATTCCATGCTCCTGTGCAACTGAGATTCAGGATTTCACAACGCCCTTTCATTTGATGGGTCAAAAATAAAAATAAAAATGAATGAATACCAGCTAAACAGGCTCTGCAAAAGATCTGGCGAAATGCCTTCTGGACTTCACTTCTTTGGCATATCCACCTATTTGCATAATTATTTCTCGTGTAAGTCACGGGAAGCATTTTATTTTCATTTTAACTATTAAAAGAGTTTAAAACAACAGCCTGAAGCCGGCCTCTCGAGGGACGAGCACTTTTGTGTGCTTGCGCTTTAATTTTCTGTCTTTGCCTGAAGGATAATTTACTCCAAACAAGCAGGAAAAGAAATTCAGAAGGCACAGAGGAGCAAATTGAGAAGAAGATTTTGCTCCCCGCCCCCACCAACTCATCCCAACAAAAACCTGTCCATCTGCACTGCAATATAGGTGAAGTCATATTGTCAACCTTGCCTCCAGCCTCGTTCCACCTACCCTGTGTTATTGGTGACTGTGGTTGCTGTTATGAATTGGGGCAGGGTGGTGGTGAAGAGAGACCGCCAGGAAATCGCTGTAGATCCCATTTAAAATAAACTAATATATAAAGCCCAGAAACCGGAAGTGTGTGTGTGTGTGTGTGTGTGTGTGTGTGTGTGTGTAAATCTTCTCATAACCTATTAGTCATGTGACCTTGGGGTTTACTCTTCTGACAGGGCACGGTCTATTATTTATTTTTATTTTACACAGTCAGTTCTCCAGATTTATTCTTGTTGGAGGAAGAGATTGCTTTTGACAAAGATTTCCCCCCGGCAATATTTAAGTAACTTATATTGTGTTTGATAAAAGTGATGAGAAGATTTAGCTTGAAGACGAAGAAAATAACACGAGAGATATCCTTTACTTTGAACCAGTTCCACAGCCAGAGTCTGGGATATTGGCTTCAACAGAGAGGAAGATGCTTCAGAAATCTGGTTTCTGTGAACCCAGATGCAGATTGACCTGACTCTGCATCTCCCAGGCTGATGTGCACGTCGGAACATAATTATTCTCTGAATTTTGTGATATTAGCTAAGGGGGAAAGGCACCAGAATGGTTGTATGCCGCCACACCGGTGAGACAGACTAAAGCAACTGCCTCAGGCATCAGAATCCCATGGGACCCCTGCTGTTGATGGGGTCGCACAGTGGCAACAGCTTCCCACAAGACTTCGCTGGAAGCCACTGCCATGCAATCCCGGTAATTGGATAACATCAGATTTTTAGTGAAATTGTGACCGCCCAGGTTAGGGATATTTTCAAAAAAATGTTTTTCCTCAGGTTGAGGCGGCGAGGGCCAATTTCTTTGACTATGATAAAAAAAACCTTCTGTTTCCACCACCAAACCTTTCAGGGGAGAATTTGCAACGGTTTGGCACCATTGGTAAAGACCCAAGCCAGTTCGAATCGGCCAAGACCGATTGGAACCGGTTCAGACCAGTTCAGTTCAGATCAGACTGGTTCAGACCGGTGGGAACCGGTTCAGACTGATTGGAACCGGTTCAAACTGGTTCAGACCAGTTCAGACCGGTTGATACCAGTTCAGACCAGATCAGACCAATTCAGACCAGTGGGAACCGGTTCAAACTGGTTGGAAGCAGTCCAGACCAGTTGGAACCGGTCCAGACCAGTTGGAACCAGTTCAAACTGGATGAAACCAGTTCAGAGCGGTTTGAGCCAGTTCAAACCAGTTGTAACTGGATCAGACTGGTTGGAACCGGTCCACACTGGTTGGAACCGGTTCAGACCAGTTTTAACTGGTTCAAACTGGTTTTAACTGGTTCAGACAGGTTGGAACCAGTTTCAGACAGGTTGGATCCAGTTCAAACTAGTTGGAAGTGGTCCAGACCAGTTGGAGTTCAGACCGGATCAGACCGGTTCAGACCGATTGAAACCGATTCAAACCAGTTGGAACCGATTCAGACAGGTTGGAACCGGTTGGAACCGGTTCAGACCAGTTTGGTAAGAGACTCCTCCATCGTTGAACCTGGGTGGCCAAGCTCTGTCTGACAACAAATCTTGGAGAGATGGCAGTGTATCTCTGCACAGCAGACACCAGGGGTCCTTGCGATATCCAAACCTTCCATCAATGCATACGAAACCTGTAAGAATACTTTGCTAAGGTGACCACACATGTGTGTATGATGATTATCGGTCCAGCTTTTTGCTCACTGTCATCTTTCTAAAGTATGCAAAACTATTGAAGGCTTACTGGGTACATCTATGAATAAATCATCGGTGCTAAACTCTTTACATAAATCCCTCTTTTGAATGGTACTTTAGTTTGTCTTGAATAATTAATTACACTTTTTCCACCTACAGTTTCCCCCCTCAGTCTCTGTCTTTAGGTTCGTGTGGTTTATTTCTTCACAAAATGTTTGATACAAGGAAATGTTTTCATTGCTTTTTTAATTTAATTCCCCAAGGACTCAAATTGAATTCTTTGTAAGTCATTTCTTATGCTTATCCCATCACAGCCTGAAATAGTTTGCCTGGGCATGTTTTCTATCATTGTTGTTTATTTTGTTTTGTGGCTTAAAGTATTAGATCATAGACTGAACCAGCTTGAAAAGGACTGGGCTCAGAAGCAGCCGATGGTCCGTATCAGAATAGGCATAATATTTTCCCATAAACATGTGTGTGCTTTATAATCCATTTGAAAGGCATGAACCTGTTAAAATCTCATAATCCCCTTGAATAAATGAATGTCCTTAAAGCACTGTAAATTATCTATTTCAAGTATTTTCTTAAAGCAACAAAACACAATTGTTTGTATTTGATAACTACCTTCAGTCCACAGGATATTTAAATGTATGCACATTTATAGCTCAATTCCCTTTTTCTATTCTACCCCAATTCTGATTTCAATGCAATGTAATCAGACTTACTCCCAGTTACACATGGACAAAATCATAAATTTTGGTTTTTCCCCTGAGTGCCTCCATTTTCAGTTCACCACGTTTGTGATTTTGTTTCTTTGTTAATTTCTTCCAATATGTATTGTTTCAAATGTAGTTTTGCCTAACAAACACATTATTTCCAAGCAATTTCCCCAAACGTAATGCATTTTTGTACACTATCCTCACTAAAACATGCATTTTTAAAGCACACTCTTTGTAAACCCTTATTTTTAATTGGACATCCCTTCCCCAGGGCAGAATTTTGAAAGCTAGCTTTGTCTCGCTTTGTGCTTCATTTCAGGCTCTGCAGATCTGGTAGATTAGCATTAAAATGCGAAATATCTCCCTCATCTCTATTCCCAGGTAGGACTGTAGCCTGAGAAGTGGAATCCGATTCTCTGCCCCAAGACAAGGCAGAGATATCTGTTCATTATCCCATCCCAACAGCCCCTCCGGAAAAGCAAGCCCTTCCACATATTGTAGAGGAAAGCAAGACAACGCCACAAGCTTTGTATGCCTACTGGCCCGTCAGATTTGAAAGATTTGAAGTCCTGTTCAACCATATTATGAAAAATCATCATTGTTATATTCATTGTTTGTTTATTGCATTTATATCTCCTTCTCCAAGGAACTCAAGGAAGTGTACAAGGGTCTCCCTCTCCTCCTACAAGGTACACTAGGTTGAAAGGTAGCGACTAGCTCAAGGGCAGCCCGTGAGCATCAGGGTTGAATGAGGATGTGAACACACAACACTATCTTGGTGTACATGGCATACCACACGTCACCACACAATCACAGACCTGATTGTGTGGTCTGTCACAGACCTGAAGCAAACCCTCCAAGTGTCCCTATTTTACTGGAACTGTCCCGGATTTACAGAAGCCGTTCCAGTTTCTGGTTTGATCATGGAATGTCCCACAGGACATTCCTATTTTCATCAGAGAAATGTCGGAGGGTATGGAGACATCTGAAGGCAGCCCTGTAGAGGAAAAATTAATGCCTTATTATGTTTTTCTACATGTTGGAAGTTGCCCAGAGTAGCTGGGGTGACCCAGTCAGAGTAAGGAGTAAAATTTTGATGATGGAATAAGACGTCCTTATTTCCATTGGAGAAATGTTGGAGGGTATGTTGAAGGCAGGTAGCAAAGCAGTTGTTGTGCTGAAAGAGCAACAGAATCTCCAGTGACACAGCCTTGTGGTGTCCACCCACTTCACACATGTTTTCCCCCTGCATCCCTGTACTTCATTTCTGATCTGGAAGTAGCATCCCAGCTGAAATAGCCTCAGGGAACACTGGAAGGGATTGGCTGCAGGAGGAGGGCTTCCTGGAGAGATGAAAGCAACAGTGAGAAGCAAGGGGTGTTCCCTGCTCCAAATTCTCACAGTCTGTTCCAAGGCTGTTTTTGGCTGCTTCACACATTCCTATGAGTCAGCTACTCACTTGTGCTGTTCCACAGATGAGCTTGTCACTGCAACAGCCATGATCGGAAGAGTACGTTTGAGAAGTTGCGGAGGTTGCAGAGTGACCCTGGGTGAGCTCTAGGACACCCTGCCTCCTCTGTTGCATTGCTCGTGCGATCAGATCTATTTCATTTCACAATTTTTGCCCCACCTCTGCATATAAAATATTCAAGGTGATCTGAACCGGGAAGGGGGAAATCAGCCAAAAGCAGCTTTGAACTTGCCTTTGGTGGGAACCGTTCCTCGCATTTATCAATTTACAAGCCAAGCTCTTGGAGGAAAAGAGGATGGAAGGAGGGCTTTGGCATACATGTTTGTTCATGCACAAATGAAAACCAGTGCATGGATGTAGATACTGGTGGCTGGCAAATTGGTTTATCACTGGCATTTCTTACATTTCAAGAAGGCAGTGGTGTAGGCACAGCGTTGTACAGTGACCATGTTGGACTTATTGTGCACCAGAGATATACAGTGGTACCTCGGCTTACAGACGCTTCAGGTTACAAACTCCGCTAACCCAGAAGTAGTACCTTGGGTTAAGAACTTTACTTCAGGATGAGAACAGGAATCGTGTGGCGGCGGCACGGCAGCAGCAGCGAGAGGCCCCATTAGCTCAAGTGGTACCTCAGGTTAAGAACAGTTTCAGGTTAAGAACGGACCTCCAGAACGAATTAAGTTCTTAACCCGAGGTACCACTGTACTGCTGTCTCCAAACAATGAGAGATGATGATAGAAATATCTTTCCCATCTCTATTGCCATGCATTGACTAGTGAAGCACCTGACTGGTCACAGGGGACGACTGAAAATATCAGACAATTATTGTTTCTCAATAAAGATAAAATGAACTTGCATTATCTATTGCGAAAGGTAGTGCTTAACATTCCCATACCCTCCAACATTTCTCCGATGAAAATAGAGACGTCCCCTTCAAAATTTCTTTGTTGAAAACAGGACACCCTACTCCACACCCTCTAACATTTCTCCAATTAAAATAGGGACGTCCTAAGGAAAAGCAGGACACCCCGGGATCAAGGCATAAACCGGGATGGCTTCTGTATATCCAGGACTGTCCCTGGAAAATAGAGACACTTGGAGACTCTGCAATCCCAATGTGGATCCCAAGCAAAAAGAGAAGGGGAGGGGAGTCCTTTCCCTGTACCAGACTGCTGTTGAGCGCACTGGGTCCATCCAATGTACATTGGAATAAGATCAAAAACAAGCTGCCATTTGGCACAGAGACTTTAATGGACGATTTTTTACCTTCCATTGCAAAACCACATTGTGCAATGGTTTCCAGTACTCAGACCCTGCAGAAAATGAAATTTATTTAAAGACATATTGAAAGGTGCAATAGTGAGTGCTGTGGGTTCAAGTATCAAGTAAGACCTTCTTTTGTCCTGATTTCCTTTCAAAGTGCAATTATTCCTTCTCCCTATCTCTGAAAGTCCTAGGTTCCCTGGACTTATATGCCAGACTCTTATTACATTAACAATGGTGGGATTTTTTTTGGGGGGGTGTCCTATTCCATCTACCAAAAAATAAAAAATTAAGCACAATTGTTAATCAGCGTGTAACAATTCTTCAAGATTATTTTAAGTCATGTCTCCAACAGGGCAGACTTATGACAAAATAATGAATTACTTGATTCTTTTGTCATGCCAGGAGCACTGGAAATACCTTGTTGTATTGATTAACGGCTCAGCCTCTCTGTGTGCAAAGGAGATTGTTTGGATGTCTGGAATCCAGCCAGCAGCAGGGGTGGGGGCGGGGTGCTGAGATAAGCTAATGCATTTACTTTTCAAAATTAAGTATTGTATTGATTTGCAATTTTTACTATATTTCTTGCCATGGGTTGAATTTGAGGTTGCAGGTTGCCACATTTTCTTTTCTCTGGGGAGAAAAAAAACTTCCCAATGTCCAAACTCCAGAAGGCATGGACTGGGAGCAACCATTTATTTAACATTTTCTAGAATCTTATGGGACCCAGGGTGGCGCTGTGGTTAAACCACTGAGCCTAGGGCTTGCTTATCAGAAGGTCGGCGGTTCAAATCCCTGTGACGGGGTGAGCTCCCGTTGCTTGGTCCCAGCTCCTGCCAACCTAGCAGTTCGAAAGCACGTCAAAATGCAAGTGGATAAATAGGAACCGCTACAGCAGGAAGGTAAATGGCGTTTCCATGTGCTGCTCTGGTTTGCCAGAAGCGGCCTTGTCATGCTGGCCACATGACCTGGAAGCTATACGCCGGCTCCCTCGGCCAATAATGCGAGATGAGCGCGCAACTCCAGAGTCGGACACGACTGGACCTAATGGTCAGGGGTCCCTTTACCTTTAGAATCTTATGGATACCACTGGGATTTGTTAGTTCTCAGGGACCAGGCAACGTGGAACCTGCCACTTCCAACTCTGGAAAAATGTTTCAAGTGATGAATCATGATACTAATTCATTTATTAGACTTATAGACTTCTTTTCCTCTGAGGGGTTCAAGATGGCATAGATGGCTATCTATAAGAGTTTATTGTTTAAGGGCCTGTGGATCTTTTAAATGTCTGCAACTGGAATCATAATAATGCAATATTGGAAAACAACTACTAACTTAACTCCAGAGGTGTGGTGGGATAGAATATAGAACATCTAAAGCATCTTATAGAGTGCTCAGGAACTATAGACCTTTTTTGAAACTGTACGGTACATATTTCATCACACTGGAAATGATGATGTTGCCAACGCCACCAGTTACGCATGGCTTACTCTACGACAATCTACTAAGATGCTGAGTAGAAAACACTGAACTGATGTGCAGTGGAACCTCGGGTTAAGAAATTAATTCTTTTTATATATATATATATTAATATTTTATTGATTTTCCAAAAAAGGATTAACAAGATTATTAAGACAATAAGAAAAAAGGAAAAAAGACAAATACAAAAATACAAAATACAAAAATACAAAAAGGAGACAGAAAACAAAAAAATTGGGACCTCCTTGGGTTCCCATCCCTGTGGTTCTTATATACATTTCTAAATAGCAAATTCTATATCCAAATAATCACCTTTTAAAAACCTCTCTTATTTTTTTCTCCTCTAAATAACATCTTCACATATTCCACAGTTTTATTTGCCACTTAATTTCTAATTTAAAATATTACTTTAGCATACTTTTTAAAATAAAATTTAAAGTCTTTCCATTCTTCTTCCATCACTTCTTCTCCCTGGTTGCGGATTCGTCCGGTCATCTCAGCCAGTTCCATGAATTCCATCATCTTCATCTGCCACTCTAGAAATTAATTTATTCTGGAGGTCCGTTCTTAACCTGAAATTGTTCTTAACCTGAGGTACCACTTTAGCTAATGGGGCCTCCCGCTGCCGTCATGCCAAAGCCGCATGTTTTCTGTTCTCATCCTGAAGCAAGGTTCTTAACCCGAGGTACTATTTCTGGGTTAGCGGAGTCTGTAACCTGAAGCGTCTGTAACCTGAAGCATCTGTAACCCGAGGTACCACTGTAATCAGTTCTAAACTATTTATCCTGCAAACCAACCTGTGATCCTCAAATGAAGGGCAGTATATAAATTGAATAAATATAATAAATAATAATAATAATAATAATATTTACAGACTTAAAGTTTTACTGCATTATCTATACAGTATCGCATATCTATGGAATGCTCCTGAGGGGTGGGGTATATGGGGATTGTTTGTTTTATGTATATTTATAAACCGAAAAATAATTGGAGGTTTTTAAGCAGAGGTTGGATGGCCATAAGTCAGGGATGCTTGAGTTGTGATTCCTTCATTTCTGGGGGTTGGACTAGATGACCCTTGAGACCCCTTCCAACTCTACTATTCTATAATTTTATGGAAGTGCAAAGAAATTTAAAAATGGCATACTTCCCCTCCATGTTTCTTTCAGAACAACCTTGTGAGGGTGGCTAGACTGAGAGAATGACTGGCTTAGGCTTACCAAGTGAGCCTCATTGCTGAATAATAATAATAATAATAATAATAATAATAATAATAATAATAATAATAATTTATTTATACCCCGCCCACCTGGCTGGGTTTCCCCAGCCACTCTGGGCGGCTCCCAGAAGAATATTAAAAACACGATAAAACATCAAACATTAAAAACTTCCCTAAACAGGGCTGCCTTCAGATGTCTTCTAAAAGTCAGATAGTTGTTTATTTCCTTGACATCTGATGGGAGAGCGTTCCACAGGGCGGGCACCACTACCGAGAGGCCCTCTGCCTGGTTCCCTGTGACCTCACTTCTTGCAGTGAGGGAATCACCAGAAGGTCCTTGGAGCTGGACCTCTGTGTCCAGGCTGAACGATGGAGGTGGAGATGCTCCTTCAGGTATACTGGGCTGAGGCCATTTAGGGCTTTAACCGTCAGCACCAACACTTTGAATTGTGCTCGGAAACGTACTGGGAGCCAATGTAGGCCTTTCAGGACCAGTGCTATACGGTCTTGGCAGCCATTCCCGGTGGATAGAGATTTGAAACAGGGCCTCCCAGTCCTTGTCTGAAACTCGAAGCACTAACTACATTGACAAGAGCTGCCTCTGCAGTTGTACCGATCATGTACAACCTGTACTTTCTCATTAAAAGCCAAATGCCTCTGGAAAGAAAAGCAAATGATTCATTCTGGCTTCATTTTCCTGAATTGCATTCAAACTCCCCATCCTAGTTTTTAGCATCATAATTACATTTTTATTTTTGGCTTCTGCAAAATGTCACTATTTCTATTTAGCCAATGGATCATGTCTATTGATCTGCTGGCTTCGCTATTATGCATTGCATTATCAGCTCTCCAAGGATGTCAACAGAACGGTCTCTCTCTCTCTCTCTCTCTCTCTCTCTCTCTCTCTCTCTCTCTCTCTCTCTCTCTCTCTCTCTCTCTCTTTGTTTTCTTCTTGCTTAAATGAGGGACAGCTGCTTTTCTGTTGGACATCCTTCCTGAATTTGTGAAAGTGAGTAGATTTTCAGAGAATATGGTGGTTGACATAATCAGGTCTTGATCCACTTTTCTCACAGAATCTAGACAAAGCAGTATTATTCATGTTACACTGTAGTAATAAATGAGACGTTAATCATATACATTACTGCTGTGACATTCATAAACTTCAAACTTTTATTTATTTTATTACATTTATAAGCCACCCGTATAACTAATTCCTCAGTGTAAACCAGGGGTCCCCAGACTTACCGGGCTTCGGGCCGGTGCCCGCCGCGCCGACCGCACGGCGGGCCGGAGGGTAGGGGAGTGCGCGCGCAGCGGGCCGGAGGGCGGGGGAGTGCGCGCCCGTGCGCATGCGCACACGCACACGGTCGGGAAAAAATCGCCGAAAATCGCTTGTGCGCATGCGTATGGGCCTCCCCCGACCCGGAAGTGCATCGGAAATGACCTCTTCTGGGTCGGGAGAGGCCCATACGCATGCGCACAAAGGATTTTCGGCGATTTTTTGCCAATTTTGAAGATCGCCGCCGCGCCACGCGCCGTAAGAGCGGGCGGGCGGCGGGGGTCGTCGCAGGCCGGATTGGGAGGCCAATTGGGCCGCATCTGGCCCGGGGGCCGTAGTTTGGGGACCCCTGGTGTAAACCTATTAAAATACAAGACAGATGATAAAACAAAAGAATGACAACAATAATTAGACCAGCTGTAAACTATACAAATCACTAGAAGAACAGCACAGATACAGGAGCATAAACCAATTTTAAAACCAGCATAAAACCAGTGAAGAAAAATACCTTTATGGTAGTAGCAGCAGTAGTAGTAGTAATAATGTAATATTACTTATACCCCACCCATCTCCCAACAGATTAAAAACAGAATAGAACATCAAACATTAAAAAAAACTTCCCTAAACAGGGCTGCCTTCAGACGTCTTCTAAAAGTCAGATTGTTGTTTATTTCCTTGACATCTGACAGGAGGAAGTTCCACAGGGCGGGCGCCACTACCGAGAAGGCCTCTCTTCCTATAAGCCTATTATAATTTAGGCAGTCAAAATGGGACATTTTTTTGAAGAGACGTGTATCACTCTAATTTATGGTAATTACTAACTTTGGGATTTATTCATTTTGCAAGAATATGTGGGTGTTATGGTATTTTTTAAATAAAAGAAATCTGTTTTGGGTCATGTTCATGAATAAATATATATATATTGCTTTTTTCTTTTAAAAAGGTGTTTAGGGGTACTCTCATTTTGACTCAAGAAAACCAGCATTTTATAGTTCAAATTGGGAAAAATAAATACAGTAAATGGACAAAAGTAAAAAGATTCACAAAATATTTAGGGGCATGCACCCCCCCGCGTCCCTCCAGAAAAAGAGCAGTGTGTGTGTACATAATAACTTTTCTATTTATTATTTTTTTGTCAGCTGCTCTGCCGTAGAAAGGCAGGATTTAAACACTAAAAAAAGAATTACAATTAAAAAATCTTTGGCAAGTAAAAATGTCTTCATCTAAAAGGTTGAAATGTGAGTGTCCGATGAGCCTCTCTGGGAAAGGCAGTGAGGTATTAGTTTTATATGTTGCTGTGTTATGCATTTTGTGTTTTTATATTGTAAACTGCCCTGTGATCCTCAGATGAAGGGCAGTTTAGAAATGCGATAAAAACTATAAATAAATAAATAAATAAATGACATACCATAAACAGGGCGCCACACTTCTGCACCTGGAGACAGTCAGCAATCACCAGAGGAGGAACGACTGATGGGAGGAGTACAAAAAAGGAAGAAATGCCATGATGCTTCTGCATACAACTGGATGCCTTCATCTGCTCCAGCTGCAACAAAACATGTCTCTCCTGTATTGATATCTACAGTTACAGAAGATGCTGTAACTTTCCAACAGTTTGACTTCACCCCCAAAGGTGCACTCCTCCATCGCCTCCCAAGACGGATGGATGCCAACCATTAGTGACTGGCTGCTAATAATAATAATAATGGTAATAATAATAATTTATTTATACCCCACCCATCTGGCTGGGTTTCCCCAGCCACTCTGGGTGGCTCCCAACAGAATATTAAAAACACGATAAAACATCAAACATTAAAAACTTCCCTAAACAGGATTGCCTTCAGATCTCTTCTAAAATTCAGATAGTTGTTTATTTCCTTAACATCTGGTGGGAGGGCATTCCACAGGGCAAGTGCCACTACCGAGAAGGCCCTCTGCCTGGTTCCCTGTAACTTGGCTTCTCGCAGCGAGGGAACCACCAAAAGGTCCTCGGCACTGGACCTCAGTGTCCGGGTAGAACAATGGGGGTGTATACTGGACCGAGGCTGTGATCAGTAGTTGGCGATTATAAGGAGGCACTTGAAGTCCATTTAAAGGAAGTGATTTGAATCCAAACTGGAGCATTCTTCTTCTGCAGACTTGAAATGTAACTGTCAATCAGCTGACTGGTACTCATACTTCACCTTCAAAGGAGATCGGTGTAACTGTCTATCAGCTGATTGGCGATTACGGCAAGCCCCTCTGAACTTTGGCATCACCTGATACTGCTGAGATATCAGGTGGCCCCACCTGTCAAAGTTGGCCTGTGGAAGTTGACATAAATCAAGGAACTGGCCTGCTGATCACATCTAGTTTCCCCACCCCTGTCTCCACAAGTTGCTAGTCCTCAGACATCTCTGCTTCACAGAACTCTTTCAAGGATGGCGTGAGATAATGCTATGCATCTAATGGGAGATTGTTGAGGAAGCGAGAGAGACATGTTTGATAAACACAAGACCTGCCCTGTCTGAGAGGAACAAACTCCATAAATGGAGTGATTCCGGGTTAAGAATTCCTCGGCAAAACCTTCTTAGCAGTGAGATTGAGGGAGGAGCCTCTAAAATATATCTCATTTTAAATCTATAATCCCATCAGTTTTAAGCAGCCAATATGGTGAGTACTAATAACTGCAGAGAAGATAACTTTTTAAAAAATTACTTAAAAAAAATCTACAGCAGATTGTAATATTTGTCTGTGAATTTTGCTGATGAAACTGAGTTCTGAAGTAAGGTATCTAGAGCAGATAAAAAAAATTAAATCCCTGGCAGAAGGATGGATAAAACATTTTTATTGTCTGAAGTATACCTGTGAGTTAACTGTTGGTGAAGTGATAATAAAGGTTTTAATTATGTCCCATCTGTCAGGATTTCAATTAGTCACTGCTGAGTGTGGGTAACTTTGACACTCATCATTTTACTCTCTATTCCCTAGCCAAGTAAAGAAGAGTACTTTGTCACAATGGATTAAAAAGACACACACACACACACACACACCAAAACCAAAAACCAACACACACACACACACACACACAGAAATTATGCCTATTATCTGACTGTGGCAGATGCCATTTTTGTGTTCTCTATTCCACTATGGGCCAAAACGAATGTGTGTATAGAATGTTCTTATAAAATTATGTACTCATTTTTATATTCTTAGGCTACACTCCTAAGCTCACTTAGTGGGATATAAAGCCTCTCTGCACCCTACTTTTAAAGCATTATTAGACCACTTTAAACAGTCATGGCTTCCCCCCAAAGAATTCTGGGAACTGTAGTTTGCTTAGGATGCTGAGGGTTGTTAGGAGAGCCCTATTCCCCCCCCCCAGAGAACTGCAATTCCCAGAGTTCCCTCGGAATAGCAATCGATTGTTTGAAGAGTTTACAAACCAGTTTTAATTCCTTTGTAGAACTCAAAGTTGAGTTTCTTTCCCCCTAGCTGTCTGGGTTCAAATATTTGCTTCTTGAATTTGAAGATCTGTGGACTGTTCATGACCTTGAACTTGTTCAGCGGTTGGTCATCATTCTCTCTCAGGGCTAGCCCAAGACATTTTGCTCCCTGAGGCACAGGGACAAGAGGGTGCCCTCCATAACACATACATCAGCCAATTGGACTGGCACTGGATCCTACTTCAACACTAGTGATGAAGGGATAGCATCCTTTACCTCACTGGAGGGCAGCAGGATAGCTAAGGCATGGGTAGGCAAACTAAGGCCCAGGGGGCGGATCCGGCCCAATCACCTTCTCAATCTGGCCTGAAGATGGTCCAGGAACCAGCATGTTTTTACATGAGTATAATGTGTCCTTTTATTTAAAATGCATCTCTGAGTTATTTGTGGGGCATAGGAATTTGCTCTTTTGTCTTCTTCAAAATATAGTCTGGCCCCCCACAAGGTCTGAGTGACAGTGGACCAGCCCCCTGCTGAAAAAGTTTGCTGACCCCTGGCATAAGGAGTGCGGGGATCAGCCACACGGTACACACATCTCTGTCCTCCAACAGCAGAGAATGGCTGGTGGTTTTCAGGATGAATGGCCAGGGGGCTGTCACCACTGTCCACAACATCTGCTGCCTGAGGCAGTTGCCTAACCCTGACCAATGGTAGGGCCGTGCTTGTTCCCTTTCTTCTCTGTATGACGGGCGGATAATTTAACAAAGGGGGTTGGGTACATACAGTGGTGCCTCGCTAGACGAATTTAATTCGTTCCACGGGTCAATTCTTATAACGAAAAAATTCGTCTAGCGAATCCCATAGGAATGCAATGGATTTTTTTTTGTTTTTTTGCCCATAGGAACGCATTAATTGAATTTCAATGCATTCCTATGGGAAACCGCGATTCGCCAGATGAATTTTTCGTAAAACGAATTTGTCTAGCGAGGCAACTTCCGCTCGAAAAATCCTTTCGTTAAGTGAAAAATTCGTCTTACAGGGCGTTCGTCTTTCGAGGCACCACTGTAGAATGAAAGGGACCCATTTTGCACTTTCCCCTCTGCGCCGAGCCTCTTTTCTTCTGCGTGAGGATCTTCTCGTATGCAGTAGGGATTTTTGTCGCCTTTGAAATATAAACTAATTCATGCATCGATTGAAGTGAAAATGCCAACGCAGCCTCACGTTCACTCACAGGTTAATATAATTCAGCAGCAAACCAGAGAGTGCTCTAACCTTATTTCCAGCAAACTGTCATTTTTTAAAAAATGTTTTATTTGCCTTTGAACGTTCTGTGGAAAGGACACAAAGTAAAAAAGAAAAGGAATGGTTATAATCTTATTCAACGCCGCCAAGCACTCTTCAAGCAGCCGTGAAGAGCCTCAGGTGACATGACTTAGGCCAATTGTTTCACTTATCAAAACCAGATAACATAAGCCTTAAACAAATCCAGTCGCATGGCTGTTTTTGACCTCTTATTGAGCTGTTGTCAGTTGTCATTTTGACTTACATCCTTGTATTAAGAAGGCTAATAATTATTGCTCTGCAGGTGTGTAGACTTGTATTGTTAAGTGCTTCTCTTTCATATACACACCCCCTTTTGGCAGTATATTAACTGGGCCAGACAGGACTTCTCTAGTTCTTCTGCAAATGAAAATATGGCACATATAAAATAGCCTTCCCATTCTGGCTGAGGCTGATGGGAGTTATAGTTCAAAGCATCTAGAGATCATCAGATGCAGGAAGTCTGACCAAAAAAATCACAATGAGAGAGACAGATGCTGAAATGGGTTGGGCCTCTGAATGCCAGGAAGAGCTATCTAGTAATTTACAGCTGACAAACCATGTGAAACAAAACAACAGAATAACAAATCAAACATAATAAAAGCAATTCCATAACACCCAACAAACGGAAGAAAATAGGGAAGGCAGCATTAAATTATCCACCAATTCCATAAAAATCCAACTGTAAAAATGGACTGGTCTTTACCCCACACCTCCTCTAAGGAAGTCACAAAACAGGTCACATTGACCTTTTTACTAAAGGAGCATAATGAAAAGGCCAGATGGACCTCAGTGGGGAGGGAATTCCACGGACATGGAGCCATCACCCCAAAGGCCCTTCCCTGAGCCCCCACACTACATACTTTGACCTGAACAGGGACTACCAGGAAGGTATCATTCACAGATCTCAGGGCATGGGCAGGTCTGCAAGGAGTTTAAATAAAGTGGTACCTCGGTTTTTGAACATAATTCGTTCCCGAACACCATTCAAGTTCTGAAACGTTTGAAAACCAAAATCTCAATAGCTGACCGCTAGGCCTCAGGATCTTGCACTCATCAGAAGCCGCATGGCATGTTCAACTTCCGAGGCGTGTTCAAAAACCGAAGCATTTACTCTCGGGTTTACAGCGTTCGAAAACCGAAATGTCCACCAACGGAGACATTTGAAAACCAAGGTAGCACTGTAATGCTACCTGAGTTCAAAGAGCACAGTCAGGTAGTGTTTGCAACTGTAGCTGGCACTGCATTTTGCTTGTAATTTTATTGTAATAGACTCCCAGGATTATATGGTTGTTTTTTGCAGTCTGGAAAAATTATTTAAAATTCTTTCCATCCAGTTCTTTGTTTACGCAGTGGAACATGTGACTCCAAAAGTCACACTTATGCTGGTAAATGACACCCAGTGAACAAGACTCCGATTTTATTTATTTTTTTTAATTTGGAAACAGCTGGTCCTTTTGCCAGATCTAGCAAAGAGTCATTTAGCGCCTTGCTCTGAAATGAAACAAGTGAGCCACCAACCTAGTTAAACCGGTGGCCGGAGGACAAGCCTACAGAGCGGGGGCTGCAGCCTTTTCCCCCTTTGTGTTCATCAAGCAAAAGAAAACCTCAGCAGAGCCCAGGTGTCTGAGCTAGATCTTTGAAAGTGCTACAGTGCCACCTACTGCCAATTCCTCGAGAATACTTGCTACTGAACACAAAACCTGACATCTTTTCTCGGTTTAAATAAGAATTCTAGGTGTTTATGCCACCACAAAAAGACATTGTTCCCCACATGGTGAGCCCTTTCGCAATTATATTCTGATGTTCCGGCAAATGCCCTACATCTCTCACCATCCCTCACCATAGGCCATGGTGCTTGCAGCTGATGGGAGCTGGAGTCCAACAATATCTTAAGGGTCAAAGGTCCCTGAGCCCTGATGTACAAGGTATGTTGTTGTTTAGTCGTGTCTGACTCTTCGTGACCCCATGGACCAGAGCACGCCAGGCACTCCTGTCTTGCACTGCCTCCTGCAGTTTGGTCAAACTCATGTTGGTAGCTTCGAGAACACTGTCCAACCATCTCATCCTCTGTCGTCCCCTTCTCCTTGTGCCCTCCATCTTTCCCAACATCAGGGTCTTTTCCAATGATTCTTCTCTTCTCATGAGTTGGCCAAAGTATTGGAGCCTCAGCTTCACGATCTGTCCTTCCAAGGTATAACTACTACCTAAAATAAATAAACCCAGTATTTCTGGACAGCTCATTATTTTGGAATGAAGAGCAATGCTTAGCTTACACTGAAAGGGTTACACTGAAGGGTTTGAACCTTGTGCATCTCCTAAGCAAATGCACACAAAGTGTTAAGCATGCTCCACAAATGCCTGGTCTGCTTCCTCCTCTTCCTGGGTCCCAATATGAGGAATGTTCCTTGAGGTGGATGAAGTCAAAGGCAAAAATGGGATATCAGGAACCTCTAGGCGGAGGATTGAGGATAGAGACTGATCCCAGTCCCCATGGGGTCAGACACTCCTCTGGGAAGTGGGAACGACTGTGATGGTTTGGTTTTGCTAGCACTTGGAAAGGGATGCGAAAACATCTTCTGAAATGCTAGTCGAATTCTGTTGCCACTGCTGTCCCACAAATGACTAGCACAGGACCTGAAGACTCCACACAGCCAGATCCTTACACTATGTGCTAAAGCCTCCAACTAGAGAAGAATTGATGCTTTTGAATTATGGTGCTGGAGGAGACTCTTGAGAGTCCCATGGACTGCAAGAAGATCAAACCTATCCATTCTGAAGGAAATCAGCCCCGAGTGCTCACTGGAAGGACAGATCCTGAAGCTGAGGCTACAATACTTTGGCCACCTCATGAGAAGAGAAGACTCCCTGGAAAAGACCCTGATGTTGGGAAAGATTGAGGGCACAAGGAGAAGGGGACAACAGAGGATGAGATGGTTGGACAGTGTTCTTGAAGCTACGAACATGAGTTTGACCAAACTGCGGGAGGCAGTGCAAGACAGGAGTGCCTGGCGTGCTCTGGTCCATGGGGTCACGAAGAGTCGGACATGACTAAATGAGTGAACAACAACAACAGTGGCAACAGAGAAGTAAGGTGAGATACAGGGTCATTTGCCCTTCAGATGGTTGGGTGGAAAAGGAGGCAGGGCTTTTCCATTTTTAATGGTTGCATGGAAGAAGGAATCTCAGTAAGTCTGCTGAAATTCTGCACAACTATTACAGCACCTTGCCCTATGGTGCTGGAAGGGTGTCCCAAGGGTGAGAGGACAGAGCAGATCTCTTTCTCCGCCTGCCTGTGGACAGAGAAGAAAGCCTTCCCCCCCACGCTTTCCCATTATCAACACAGAAAAATCCACCACTCTTGCTCTAATGGTGTTAATGGCAAAACAGGGTTTTCCAGGTCAGATCAGTGAAGACTTTGGATCCATCATAT
Source organism: Zootoca vivipara (assembly GCF_963506605.1). NCBI lineage: Eukaryota > Metazoa > Chordata > Lepidosauria > Squamata > Lacertidae > Zootoca > Zootoca vivipara. The sequence continues at coordinate 24,729,606 of NC_083285.1, read as the reverse complement.
CTGAAGTCCTCCTCCTTTCTCAACACAGGACATGGAGGCAGGGGTTATGTACTGATTTTCATTGGCATCAATGGAAGGGAAAATAATGGGGGGAGTTCCCATAAAATAAGAAAAATGGGAAAATGCTTTCCCCCCTTCTACCTTACCTTGGATTCATTCTCCCCTACCCCCAAATAATTGGTCTGCCTGTGTTACTTCCTTGTGAGCATTGTATTTTTATACAACCCAAACAAACTAGTGCCAAAGTAAAATGGTCACCACCCCAAATTCACTAGGGGCATTCCAGTGTATTCTGCTCTGGTCAGACCTCACCTGGAGTACTGTGTCCAGTTCTGGGCACCACAGTTCAAGAAGGATACTGAAAACCTGGAACATGTCCAGAGGAGGGCAACCAAAATGGTCAAAGGCCTGGAAACGATGCTTTATGAGAAATGGCTTAGGGAGCTGGGTATGTTTAGCCTTGAGAAGAGAAGGTTAAGGGGTGATATGATAGCCATGTGTTCAAATATATAAAAGGATGTCATATAGAAGAGGGTGAAAGGTTGTTTACTGCTGCTCCAGAGAAGCGGAAACAGAGCAATGGATTCAAACTACAAGAAAGAAGATTCCACCTAAACATTAGGAAGAACTTCCTGACAGTAAGTGCTGTTCGGCAGTGGAATTTGCTGCCAAGGAGTGTGGTGGGGTCTCCTTCTTTGGAGGTCATTAAGCGGAGGCTTGATGGCCATATGTCAGGAATGCTTTGGTGGTGTTTCCTGCTTGGCAGGGGGTTGGACTGGATGGCCCTTGTGGTCTCTTCCAACTCTATGATTCTATGATTCTAATTTTGCTAGAGACATGAAACTTTCTTGAAGTACCAGTGTGGGGTGGAATATCATCCCCTGTCCTTGAATGCCCCTCAGTGATTTTATATCATAATGTAGCATTATTCTAGGGCAGGCATAGGCAAACTCTGGCCCTCCAGATGTTTGGGACTACAACTCCCATCATCCCTAGCTAACAGGACCAGTGGTCAGGGAGGATGGGAATTGTAGTCCCAAACATCTGGAGGGCCAGAGTTTGCCTATGCCTGTTCTAGGGGCATTTCTGGAAGGAAAATGTTTCCAACCAAAACTTTTGGGAATTTTTTGTAACCTCCACCTCTTCCTACCCCTGCTTCCCCTCTGCACACACAGAGACCAGTTTAATCTCCTGCTCGCTCAATTCTGAACCTGAAGTTTCTGGCTGTGAACTTTCATCTCAGCACTAATATTTATATACACACTCCATGTTTGATGAAATGCCCACACTCACAGTGAACATTCTGCGTTCGAAGTGATGCATTTTGAACGCTGGAATTTTACTCAGCACCCATTTCCTAGGCCAAAAGACACGTCAACTCTCAGGTGCTGTTAAATACTAAACTACTACTGCAAAACACCGTCATATTTGATATACAGTTTTAAAAGTGTCTTCTGGGGAACCCGGGAAGTTATTGAAAACATGTGCTTACTTAAGGAGAAGATCAATAATGGCAGACATTTAGAAAATAGCTAGAGAATACAGGGGTAGTCAATTAAAAATCCACAAAGGAGGATTTTTGGAACGAATGTGTTTCAGCTCCAAGGTTCTTCAGGAACGAAACTAACCTTGACTCTGCAGTCCTTAATTCAATTAGTCATGAAATATATCTGCAGTCAAAGAAACCTTTTAAGTCAGTGTCAACTAAAATGAAAGAAAATAGTTTTAAAACCAAACACAGATGGTACTACACACCCATGAAATGCCACAGGATAAGCTCTTATTTAAGTCCTTTGTGTTGGAGAGGACATCAACAGATGGGTTTGTATTTCTATCTGTGGTGGGAATGCAAACCAATACAATTATTTTGGAAAATGGTTTTTGAAGAGGCTTCTGTTACAAAACAGGTGATACAACGTGATCCAAGGCTTGCTTTATTAAATCTGCTTATAGATGACCCTAAGAATTTACTGCCTAAGGACCTAATAATCTTTATCATGTCCTCTATCATGTCTTTAATACAATGTTGGAAAACAGCTACTAACTTGACTCTAGAGGCATCGTGGAATAGACTATAGAGCAGGCATCCCCAAACTGCGGCCCTCCAGATGTTTTGGCCTACAACTCCCATGATCCCTAGCTAGCAGGACCAATGGTCAGGGAAGATGGGAATTGTAGTCCAAAACATCTGGAGGGCCAAAGTTTGGGGATGCCTGCTATAGAGCATTGCTCTTAAGGAGAAACTATTGAAGCATCTTAGGAGCAATAAAGAACGCAAAGACCAAAGACAAATTTGAAACTGCATGGTACATGTTTCAGTACACTGGAAGGAACAATGCTGTTTCCTTTCCATCCGCTACCCATGTCTCACTCTGGGACACTCTGTTAAGACGGAGAGTAGAAGATGTTTAATGGACATAATTAACTCCAAACCATTATGAAAACCTGCTTAATGTTTGACTGCATATGCATTCACACAGTAGATCCATGGAATATATATATATATATATATATATATATATATATATATATATATATATATATATATAGGGGGAGTGGAAGTAAATGGGGATTGTTTGCTTTAAGTTTTTTTCAGAAACTGAAAAACAAAATTGTAAAATTTTGCAGCCTGATTGTGATAAAACATCTCATTCCGTAGCCACCGCAAACCACAATGGCATACGGTACTCTTCTAGAAGAGTGACGTAAGGAACTGACAGTATCTTGTTAGCATAAAAATTCTAGCTACTGGTGAAATTAAAGGGCGCATTATTTAGAGCGTGGTATTTCATCTGAGTCAATCAGCAACAATCTTGATGTTGGGAACTGATCCTCGCCAATTTGTAGGTCCGTTTCACTCTTGACTTGGCACGGCTAGAAAAAGTTTGTGCTACAGCAGCATGGAAATAGCCATCATTGCGGTTGCTAACCTTGCAGCAGCCCCATCAAATGCAGAAGTCCCTCTTCTCTCCACAATGAGATCAGATTGTATGGAAGGGATAGAGATTTCCAAATAATCTCCTTCTCAGCGCCTTGTCTATTTATGTGCTAAGCAGAATGCTCCTTCGTCCTCTCCGTATGATTTTCTTCCAATGTGTTTTGTCAAGGCATTTGAGGAGATTGAGTATTTTTTTTTTACAGTGTTTCTAATCTTTTAAATCAAACCTAACAGTGGAAAGAGGAGCAGCAAGGGTCAAGGTTTTTGATATAGCTCGTGGGGGAAACATATCCTGCTTTTGGGTAAAACTCTGTGAAATCAGCTGTCAGAATTTCCCTTTCGCTCCAGCCGCTACATTGCAAGAGCGTGAACAGAGCTGGAGCGGCAGCTGATGGGTTTTTCTTCGATTCCAATGCACCTAATCATATTCACAATACTGTACTTTTTCATCACGGCAGGAGACGGCAGAATTTTGTGACAATCCTGGGAAATGCTTTCTGATAGCCCCGTCTATGAATTATGAATGTTTCTCAAAGTCCTGAAGTCGGGGGATGGGCTTGTTTCCCCCAACTGTTAGTTAGACAGTTAGATTCTTCAATCCTTCGAGATCTGAGGTGATTACCTTTAAAGTGCAAAACAGGCACCTCGAGGAATGCAGAGTTTGCTTTGGATTATCCTCGCCAAAGTTTATTTTTAATTCCATGTTTACCTTCAGGATTATTTTACCAGGCGGGGAGAACATTTCTCCTCCAAGTTGTTTTGCTAGTTGCTATCCAGCCTTGTGACATTGTGGAAAGGTAATTTCTTTGGCTGGGGCCAGCTTTTGTTGTTGTTGTTGTTTAGTCGTTTAGTCATGTCCGACTCTTCGTGACCCCATGGACCAGAGCACGCCAGGCACTCCTGTCTTCCACTGCCTCCCGCAGTTTGGTCAAACTCATGTTCGTAGCTTTGAGAACACTGTCCAATCATCTCGTCCTCTGTCGTCCCCTTCTCCTAGTGCCCTCCATCTTTCCCAACATCAGGGTCTTTTCCAAGGATTCTTCTCTTCTTATGAGGTGGCCAAAGTATTGGAGCCTCAGCTTCAGGATCTGTCCTTCCAGTGATCTGTCCTTCCAGTTTTTTTATCAGCTTTTTAATGTCTTATTTCAGGCTGTTTGTGACACAAATCTTAGTGGTTCCAGGTTCCAGGTCCAAGCCCAGTGTGTATCACTCGCCTTCATTTCCCACAAATCCACATATTCGTTTTACAGCTGATCCTGTCCCTGGTCCCTGGATATGGGCATAGGCAGGAATTTTAAAGTGATAATCCCCCAAATATTTGAGAAGTAACACGAGGAGCTGAGGCTAGGGGACAGGGGCTGGAGAAGGCCCCCTCTCGGGGTATGACTGCCTCAGGTGGGGAAGTAGGACTCCCATCTCTTCTCCTCTCTCCCAGAGAAGGGAGCACAGCAAAGGAGTCTGCATATGGCACCAGCTAACTGCTAAGGGTGGACGAACCAGGGTGAGAAAGGAAGAGCACAGGGTGGTCGTCCAGGACCTTGGGGCACTCTTTTCACTGGGAGCAGACACAACCTCCCCGATGCAGTGAACTTTGTTGACAGTTACACAAGGCATGAGAACTTCGTGGCTAAGCTAGATCCATTTCAATCAGGATTTAGGCCCAGTTTTGGCACAGAAACTGCTTTGGTCTCCCTGTGTGATGACCTCTGTCGAGAGAGAGACAAGGGAGACCTGTCCCTGTTAATTCTCCTCGACCTCTTAGCGGCTTTCGATACCATCGGCCATGGTATCCTTCTGGAGCGGCTGTCCGAACTAGGGGTGGGTGGCACCGCTTTGCAGTGGTTCCAGTCCTACTTGGATGGTCATTCCCAGAGGATGTTGCCTGGGGAGTGCTTTTCAGCCCCATTGAGCCTTCAATGGGGGTTCCGCAGGACTCAGTCCTAGCTGTTTAACATCTACGTGGAACCGCTGGGTGGGGTTATCCAGAGGTTTGGAGTACATTGTCAGCAGTATGCTGATGACACTCAGTTCTGTTTCTCCTTTACAGCTGCAGGTGGGGCAGTGGAAGTGCTGGGACCTGTGTCTTGCCTTGATAATGGATTGAGTGAGCCAACAAACTGAAACTCAGTCCAGATAAGACTGAGACACTGTTATTGGGTGCTTCCTGAGACTGGATGGGTGGGAGATCACCTGCTCTTGGTGGGTTTACACTTGCTCTGAAGGAGAAGGTTTGCAGCTTGGGGGTACTCCTGGATTCTTTGCCGTCACTCAAGGTTCAGATGGCCCAGTTATGCCCCTATCTGGACAGGAATAGCCTAACCACTGTAATCTATGCTCTGGTAACCTCAAGGTTAGATTACTGCAATGTGTTATACGTAGGGCTGCTTCTGAAGATGGTTCGAAAACTTCAGTTGGTGCAGAATTCAGCGGCCAGGGTGCTTACCAGAGCAAGACAATTTGAGCGTATTACGTATACCGATCCTGGTCAGACTGCGCTGGCTACCGATTAGTTTCCGGACCCAATTCAAAGTGCTGGTTTTGACCTATAAAGCCATAAACAGCTCAGGACCGCAATACCTCAAGGACCACCACTTTCCATATGAACCTACCCAGACCCTAAGATCATATTCTGAGGCCCTTCTTCGTGTGACTCCTCCATGAGAGGTCTGGAGGGTGGCAACAGAAAATAGGCCTTTTCTGCAGTGGCTCCCCATCTGTGGAATGCTTTCCCAAGGGAGGTTTGCCTGGCCCCTTCATTATCTTCTTTCTTTTTTTCCCCTTCTTTGGTGGTCACTCGTAGCCGAGTAAGATTGTCTTCCATAAACACGGTTTTAACAATGAGTCCGTAAGTGACTGTGGAGGCCAATTCTGGTCCCACATGTCCTTCCACAGTGGGGACATTGGTTTTTGGACGGGAGTGGATTTGCCTTTGGAGTTGTCTGTGTTTATGCTACTTTTTTTTTTTTTAGATTTGCCTTGAGACAGTCTTTAAACCTCTTTTGTTGACCACCAGCATTACGCTTTCCATTTTAAGGTTCAGAATAGAGTAGTTGCTTTGGAAGATGATAATCAGGCATCTGCACAACATGACCAGTCCAACGAAGTTGATGTTGAAGAATCATTGCTTTAACACTGGTGATCTTTGCTTCATCCAGTACACTGATATTAGTTCGCCTATCTTCCCAAGTGATGTGCAAGGTTTTTCGGAGACACCTTGATGGAAACTTTCAGGAAGTTGGAGATGGCATTTGTAAGTGGTCCCCTTCACTATACACCTTTAGGCGCCAGGCAAAAATGTTCCTCTTAACCAGGCCTTTGTTTGATTGACATCCTATGCTGCTTTAAAATGTGTGTGTGTGTGTGTGTGTGTTTGGGGGGGGGTTATTGGGTTGTTCTTGTTTTTATTTTGATTATATATTTTGTGATTTTATATTCTGATTTTATCCAGTGAACCGTCCTGAGACATGCGAGTATAGGGTGGTATACAAATTTAAAGAGGAGGAGGAGGAGGAGGAGGAGGAGGAGGAGGAGGAGGAGGAGGAGGAGGAGGAGGAGCAGAAGAAGAAGAAGAAGAAGAAGAAGAAGAAGAAGAAGAAGAAGAAGAAGAAGAAGAAGAAGAAGAAGAAGAAGAAGCTCACCCTGCCGTCTCTGTTGAAACTTGGTGGGTGGGTGTGCTCACCCATTGGGACAACTCTGCTGCTTCCATGGCACAATGGCCTGGGTGGCAGCCAGGACATAGACCCAAAGAGTACACAAAACAGGTAGTGCTTCCAAGATATTGTGGTGCACCAGAGTTACAACTTCTCTGAAAGTGATGATGGACATGATATATCAGTGTTTTTCCTGCTCCATCATCTTTCCAATACCATGCTTCTAGTTTCATAGTCGTTATGCTTTTATTAACAACGTCATAAAAAGCAATGCTTATAATATATCCTATAAAATGGGAGGCATTTGCTAGCTAGCTGTCTTTTTCAACTCATGATAACAGTGTTTTATCGTTTACTCTAGTTTTTTGGAATAAAAACAAATAATGCTAAATGCTAACGCTACAAAGGTTCTGTAAACAGTAGTTACATGCCAGCCTACCATTCCTGCACCTGGGCTAAAGAGATGAGATATTTCTATTGCTACACCTTTTGGTGCTGAGGAAAGTCCTCCCCATTCTCTCCTCCCCTGAGTTCCAATTCTCTGGGTGTATGAACCACTCCAGGCAAGCCCCTGAGGGGTTCTTTTCCCCACCCAAAGCTTAGAGGGCAAATCTAGGAAAAGCCCCATTAACCGTACTGGTGCTTCCAGGTGCTCATCAACAAAGAAGTTTGTTGGGAGTAGAAGTGGGCTTATATGCACTCATGGGCTTCACCCCTTCACTGGCTAGCATGGTGACCTTGAACTTAACTGTGATTGGCTCCCAGAGTGTTCAGAGGACTCAGCTCAAGAGCCTACTTTCAGCCTGCTCATCATAGCTTGATCCCCACTCTGTTTTTCCAGATATTTATAGATAACGAGAGGCAAGAATCTTAGACCCAAGCAGACTGAATATGCGCCCTTGCCAGGTCATGGTGAAACTGAAGGAGCAGGTTCTCTTTTCTCATCATTATTAGAGTCTCATTTTTTCTATTCTAGCCCTACCATTATTACTTACCAAATCTTAGTGTCTCTGACCCTCCTATTAGTCCAAATTCCAGTTAGTTGCATTCAGGTTTCCTGTGGTTTTCCTGTCTTCTCTAGTGCCCATGTCTACTCCATATAAGGCTATCTGTGTTAACAGTCCAGGCAATGTGGGTTTCTGCAGCCTGCATAATGTGTAACAACTAAGCACTTTGGTGTTCTATATTTTTGGACTTGTGCTTCAAAGCGTCAGAGCCATTCTACCAACTGTCTGACATTTTCTGTAAATAAACATTACATATTCATTTGTATTGGCATTTGTTTGCTCTTGCTAATTCCCTCAAGTAAGCAAGACAATATTGATATTTTTAAAGTAATCATGTCTATTGCAATAACCTCTGTAGTTCAGAACTGTCTGCAGTAAAGATCACCAGATTGATACTTTTATGAACCGGCATGTGTAATACGGGGTTGGTTTGTGTGTGATAACTCATTCCTTGGGTCACCCACCATGGCAGTGTAGGACTCCCACGTATCCTGCAGCCTGGCAGTGGCAGAAAATCTACTCAGAACTCTAAAATACACCCCACTCAATCCTTCTCCCCAACAGCCCCAATGAGCCATTGGTTTGATCCAGCATTCTCTTCTTAGGGTCTGAATATTTTTTGCCCCAACACACACCTTGAATTGCATCTGCCATTTTTACTTTCCCAAAAACTATAGCACCATTCAGTATTCCATTATTGCATCCATCAAAACTAATTTACACTGCTGAATTTATCTTAACGCTGCCAGCATTTTCAGCTGCACACAATTATTTCCCATATATTCAATAAACGTTTTCCAATCTTCTTTAAACATATGCTCTTCTTGTTCTCTTATTCTATATGTTAAGTCTTCAAGTTGTGCATATTCTGTCAACTTGAGTTGCCATTCTTCTTTGGTTGGGACCTCACTTGTTTTCCATTTTTGGGGAGTGGCATACATAAATAACCTTTTTTGACACCTGGGAATTTCAGTCTGAATTATCCCCAACAGAAAGGACTCTCGTTCTTTTGGGGAAGTACTTTTAAACATTTTTTTTTCAATTCATTATGGACTATTTCCCAATACTCTTTTACCCTTTTACAAGTCCACCACATATGAAAGAATGTTCCCTCCACCTCTTTACATCTCCAGCACTTATCTGGTAGTTTGGAGAGGTTCTTCAGAATCTAAATAATCTGAATGATTTGGTATCATCAGCAAACATAACCACTTCACCCTTAACTCCAGATCATTTATGAATAAATTAAAAGGCACAGATCCCAATACTGATCCTTGAGGGACTCTCACTTCTACATCTTTTGGAGAATTGTCCATTTAGTCCCGCTCTCTACTTCCTGCTATTTAACCAATTCCAGATCCGTAAAAGAGCCTGATGGATCAAGCCAATGGCCCATCTCATCCAGAATTTTCTTCTCACAGTGGCCACTCAGATGCTTGTGGGAAACACTCAAGCAAGACCCGAAACTTCCATCCCTTTCCCTTCCTGTTGTTTCCAGGAACTGGTATTCAGAAGCATTTTTGCCTCCGCCTGAGGAGGCAGAGCCGAGACATCATGGCCAGTAGCCATTGATAGCCTTCTGCAGATGGGATAGCTCAGTCGATAGAGCATGAGACTCTTAATCTCAAGGACATGTGTTCAAGACCCGCATTGGGCAAAAGATCCCTGCATTGCAGGGGTTGTGCTAGATTACCCTCGAGGTCCCTTCCAGCTCTACAATTCTGTGATTTTGTGATTCTCCATGAATTTGTCCAACACTTTTTTAAAGCCATCCAAGTTGCCTCGCCCAAGTGGGAGATGAGAAATTTTTGGTTCATTTAGCGGCTTTGTCTTTCATCCATTTATCTCCAAGCTATCTGTTTGGATACATCATTTGATTAAATGAATTCTGCAAATGATGCTCTATTGTTTAATCACATCTACGCTGTCCGGTGGGAATGAGCCTAGATGGCCTGATTTCTAATGCATTTGTACACCAGTGAACATAGCTTGAAGAGCAAGAAGTCCCGCTGGTTGCAGTGCATTTAGGGCACTCATTCATAAGGAACCTCGCCGCTGTGCTCCTGCAGGACAGGAGGCGTTGCTATGCCCCAAACCCAATCTTCATGCTGTTGAATTTATGCACATCCTGCTGCTACTCAAAGATGCTTGTCTGAATGTGCACAGAGGGGAGAGCACTCTCGGCAGAAAAGGCTCCCCTTCCGTCCGAGTCGAAAGCTCTGGCTGGTATTTCATTCCCTGTTCAGCAGTAATTTGCTGCCCATATTTGCTTTATCTCAGGGAGGAGGAGGAGGAGGAGAGTGAAATTCAGCAGGAAAGATTGCAGAGCTAATTTTTACTTCTAGAAGACAATGAGAAACATGTTACAAATGGAGTGGAGGGATGGAGGACCGGGTGGGGGTGGGGTGGGGGTGGAGAGAGAGAGAGACAGCAAAAATAAAACCCAAAGCTTTGCTAAGATAAATGCAACATCCCTTTCACCCTCAGGAAATGAAATTATTCTGACAGGGTCGGACGATTCTGCTTGGCAAACCATCTTAAATTAATTACCATCTTGACATTTTAAAGGAAGGTTTCAGATTGTAAATTTAACCCAGACAAAGCATTCTTTTTAATCTTGTCTGTATGCAAACTACTTGCCACTGCAGTCTCTGAATTATTTATCAGAGGAACGACCCCAAAGGGTGAAAAGAAAAATCGGGAGTATTTGATCTAAGATTCTCCTGCCTGATGTAGTTCTCAGCCTCAGATCTGTACCTGTTGCAATGGCTTAATTTTTTTACCTTTTGATGTTCTAGTGCTTTAACTCACACAATTCATTTCAAAAGCCCACTCTCATTGGTGCTGGGGTTTTTTTGTGTGTGTGTCATCGTTTAGCATGTATTAATGCAAATTCCTGAAACAGATGCAGCCAAATATACCAAAAGGGTTTTGTTTTTGTTTGTTTTTTCATTTTGACCTGCACTATAGCTTTGTGTGAAAAAATAAATCCAAAATCGTGCATTTTCTTTTCTTGTTTGTTTACCCACGTGAAAACAAAAGCTGTGGAGGATAGATCAAAGGAAATTATAAATTATCACATCTAGCTAGCAGACCGATGCCAATTATTTTTAGGATTTTCTATAACCTCTTAAGTCCAGATGGTTCATAATTAGGAATCATGGGGAGGGGGGCAGGATCTGTGTTCAAATTCCTCAGGGTTCATAGATCCTCTCATTTTGAGTATGAGAGCTTCTACAACAGTATGATATCTTCCAGAATGCTGCCTTTTAAAACTTAAAAATGAATCCCTGATCCCACATTATACTATTCTTGCTGTTATACTTGCAAGCAAACATACAGAATGTTCAATCACTTTTTGGCAAATCTTATATGGTGGACATGGAGAGGAACTGGATCCCATTTTGTATTAACTCCTACGCCGTCAAATGTATATCTTCAGTCCTTTTCTGGCACTCAAACCAAGTGCATGAAGAAATCATGGCTCCTTGTTCGCCTCCTTTTGGTAACTCCTACAGCCAAGCTGGTGTCAAACGCATTGCTCTGCTTTCCTTTAGGCCATATCAGCAAGGCCAAGAGGGGAACATGTTGCTGCAGCAGCCCAGGACCTCCATACACATGAGAACACGAGAACAGACCTTCTCTGCAGTGGCTCCCCATCTGTGGAATGCTCTCCCCAAGGACGTTCGCCTGGCACCTTCATTTAGGTGCCAGGAAAAAACGTTCCTTTTTAACCAGGCTTTTAATTGACCTGATTGACATCTTATACCCTTTTAAAATGTGGCTCTTTTGGGGGGAGGGTGTATTATTGGGTTATTGTTCTTATTTTGATTTTATATACAGTGGTACCTCGGTTTATGAACACAATTGGTTCCGGAAGTCTGTTCATAAACTGAAGCGTTCATAAACTGAAGCGAACTTTCCCATTGAAAGTAATGGAAAGTGAAATAATCAGTTCCAGATGGGTCCGCGGCATTTGTAAACTGAGAATTCGTAAACCGAGGTGTTCATAAACCGAGGTTCCACTGTATTGTGATCTTTTCTGTGAACCGCCCTGAGACCTCCGGCTATAGGGCAGTATATAAATTCAATAATAATAATAATAATAATAATAATAATAATAATAATAATGCACACTGCCCAGGCATGGACCCCAAGAAGGTTGATTTGGTGATGTTAACACAGCAGTTTGACTTCACCCCCAGAGACGAACCCCATTGTCTCTTGGGACAGACGGGTGAATCTGTCCATTTTGGTTTCTCTGAGCTCTTTATTTTTCCAATGTTAAGTTTAGTTAGTGACATTTCTACATCGCTTTACAAATGTTTTGTAAAAAAAAAACAAAGTCCTCTCACAAACAAAAAAAAACATCACCCAGGCTATTCAGTAAAGCCTGGACCAATTGAAGGATTCATATGTCCCAAAGGAGAGGGACAACAGCTCCCATCTATGGGACTCTGGTTAAAGCTGAACAAAAAAACAGAAAGCAAGATATCTTTTTTACACACACACATACACACACAAGAGAGAGAGAGAGAGAGAGAGAGAGAGAGAGAAATACCCAAACTCTGCTTCACAGCACATGTCACATTTTGTTGTGGTGGTGGTGTGTCTCCCCCATAGCTGCCAAGTTTTCCCTTTTCTCGCGAGGAAGCCTATTCAGCATAAGGGAATTTCCCTTAAAAAAGGGAGAACTTGGCAGCTATGGTCTCCCCCCCCCTTTAGCATTTTACCTGTTTTTCTAGTGATTAGTCTTGCAACATCTGTGTTGACTTAGGAACCTGTAGCTAAAGTAATTAGTAGCAGGTGGCTAAGAAACAGCAAACAATTTATCTGCCTTTTAGGTATGTTCCCATTAACCAGTTTTTACTCCTTCTCCATTTGACTTTAAATTACAAATAATTTTTGTCTGCTATGTTATTTACACCACTGTGGTCTAAACCACTGAGCCTAGGGCTTGCCGATCGGAAGGTCGGCGGTTCGAATCCCCGCAATGGGGTGAGCTCCTGTTGTTTGGTCCCAGCTCCTGCCCACCTAGTAGTTCGAAAGCACGTCAAAGTGCAAGTAGATAAATAGGTACCGCTCCGGCGGGAAGGTAAACAGCGTTTCCGTGCTCTGCTCTGGTTTGCCAGAAGTGGCTTAGTCATGCTGGCCACATGACCTGCAAGCTGTCTGCGGACAAACACCGGCTCCCTCGGCCTATAGAGCAAGATGAGCGCCCAACACCAGAGTCGTCCGTGACTGGACCTACCGGTCAGGGGTACCTTTACCTTTACCTTTTAAAACCTGGCCTCGGAGACTCAACGGGCAGAAGAATCATTCTGTGTGGATGTAGAGTGGAGAAACGCCATTGCTATGCTACTTGAACAGCCACCATATCTAATATACACTCAGTCCGGGAGGAGAAGGGAAAATATACTCCTTGGGAAAGCTCCAAGCAAGGCAAAAATGGCACCTGCATCCGAAAATCTCCACCAAGCCAATCAGGGCCCAGGCCTGCGATTACATTGCCTTCCACCCAGATGGAGCCAATGAACTCATGATGAAGAAATGTCCCCAGCACATGAAGTATGGATATAAATGCAATAAATAAATATTTTTTTAAAATAGTGGCTTTATTTTGCCACAAAACATTCATTAGTACCTCTTTGGACAGGTCATAATATTAGAATCAGTAATAATCAGGGCTTTTTTTCAGCCAGAACTCACCAGAACTCAGTTCTGGTAGCTCTCAGATGAGTGCTTTTGCCCTTCTAAGAGAAGGGATGCGGGTGGCACTGTGGTCTAAACCACTGAGCTCCTTGGACTTGACAATCAGAAGGTTGGTGGTTTGAATCCCCAAGACAGAGTGAGCTCCTGTTCCTCTGCCCCAGCTCCTGCCAACCTAGCAGTTCAAAAGCATAGGTACCGCTGTGGCGGGAAGGTAAATGGCGTTTCCATGCGCTCTGGCTTCCGTCATGGTGTTCCATTGCACCAGAAGCAGTTTAGTCATGCTGGCCACATGACCCAAAAAGCTGTCTGTGGACAAATGCCGGCTCCCTTGGCCTGAAAGCGAGATGAGTGCCGCAATCCCATAGTCACCTTTGACTGGGCTTAACTGTCCAGGGGTCTTTTACCTTTTTACCTTCTAAGAGAATGAGGGGGGCATTCATGGTGTGTTCCAGCACCTCTTTTTCTAGAAAAGTAGCACTGGTAATAATAGAAGTAGTTAGTAAGAGTACAGGCCAAATGGATTGTGGAAAGAAATTCAGGGAAAAGAGGCAGGCAAAGACAACACTAGATATCTACTGCTATTCAGGCTGGACTTTCTCTCCCACCAGAGGGTCATCTTTCACCAAATGCCAGGGCGAGATGAAGCAGCCACTTGGGGTAGTGGAAGCTGAAGAGGCTGCTCTCTACCTCCTCCTCCAATGCTGGTGGAGAAGCGGCACTGGCTTCTGAGAAGCGGCACTCATGAGATCTTGCAGAGCGCACAATATCTCATAAGGTTTTGGTAAGATCTCGTGAGATCTTGCAGACATCCAGCGCTGGCACTGCTTCATGGGTGCCTAGGGTTGCCTCCTTTGTTTTGACAAAATACAGGGTGGGGCGGGGTGGTTGGGTGGTGATGTTTACCCACATCTGGTGCTGAAGTGATTTCAAAGCAATCTGTTACAATCTATTGAAGCCTAACAGGATGGCCCCTCTGGAATTTGTTTTTCACACACATGCAGTAGTGGAGCATCCACCGCCTGCATCCAGGACAGGCAGGCATGTGGCATGGCATGTGCAGTGTGCACTGTGGGGGGCAGGGCGGTGCACATGGCCAGCGTCACTTTGCGAGAATCACAAAAAACAATGTTAGGCTCATGGGGCACTGCAAGCAGGCATGTGCCCTGGGCCCCGAGAGCCCAGCACTGCTTTTTGTGAGTGGTGCTGTATTCGCAGGGAGAGTGTCATGAACTGTTGCAGCCTTCTCCGTGGCCCTCCAGCCTTTTGAATTTTAATACAGTGGAACCTCGGTTTCCGAACGTAATCCGTTCCGGAACACCGTTCAAGTTCCGAAATGTTAAAAAACCGAAAGCTCAACACGGAAGCCTCAAAACGGAAACAATAATACGAAAAACTCAATACGGAAGCCATCTCGGAAGTTCGACTTCCGAGGTGCGTTTGAAAATGGAAGCATTTACTTCGTTCAAGTTCTGAAACATTCGTCAACGGAGGTTCCACTGTACAGTAGTACCTTGGTTTATGAACACAATTGGTTCCGGAAGTCTGTTCATAAACTGAAGCGTTCATAAACTGAAGCAAACTTTCCCATTGAAAGTAATGGAAAGTGGATTAATCTGTTCCAGACGGTCTGCGGAGTACTTAAACTGAAGCGTTCATAAACTGAAGCAAACTTTCCCATTGAAAGTAATGGAAAGTGGATTAATCCATTCCAGACTGGTCTGTGGAGTAATCAACCTGAAGCGTACTTAACCCGAAGCATGGGTGTAATTGGTTCCGGAAGTCTGTTCATAAACTGAAGCGTTCATAAACTGAAGTGAACTTTCCCATTGAAAGTAATGGAAAGTGAATTAATCCGTTCCAGATGGGTCCGCGGCGTTCGTAAACCAAAAATTCGTAAACCGAGGTGTTCATAAACTGAGGTTCCACTGTATTTTGGTTTCTTGCATTGTTTTCACTCTTCATTTCTTCTACGCTCTGATGAAAGTCAGTGGAAGGAACCAGGGCTTAGCCCTACCAAATGAAATGTCAAGAAATTATTTAAGAACATCAAAACCGCACTGTTTCCTGCGGGAATTACTTCCTATGGTGTTGCATGAAAGCATTTTATAAGGCTGCTTGCACAGCATCCATTTAAAGCACAAAACTCCCAAAGAATCACGAGAACTGTAGTTTGTTAAGGGTGCTGAGAATAGAGTTCTGTGGTGGGGAAAAACTACAGTTCCCAGGATTCTTTTGAGGAAGTCATATGCTTCAAATGTTTGGCATGTACACAGCCACAGATACACAAATGTAGTTACAGAGCGTGATAAAACGAAGAATCAGGAAATACTTATACCTTGAAAACTACACATACGAAATTAATTTTCTCTCTCTAAAAACATATTTTTCCGTGTGCAACAAAATATGTTGAGATATTTTGGTGGTTTATAGAAAGATTTATAAAAAAAAAACCCACTGAAATCAAGTGCCTTTATTTGAAGTCGGAACATGAGATGTTCACACAGTTGATTTATATTATGCAGATAATGGAGGGAAAACAAAAGCAGGAGAAGGATACAGAGCTAGGGATAAATTAATAATTTTGAGAAGTTCTAAATATGTTATAAATGCTTCCACAGCAAACAAACAAAAGCAAGCTGAAAATATCGAGTGACTGTGATGTGATTTCTCATATTTTCAGATGAATTATTAAAGCAGGGTTTTCTTCAAAAGCTGCAACAGAAATAGGCTCTTCAGACGCAGGGCAAGAAATGGTTGTTCAGATCCCAATCGTTTTGTGGTAAAACACACGTTGCTAACATCTTTTGTTCATATGGAAAAAAAGAAATGGGGTGATTACGGAAAAGAGCCAAATAATATCTACATAATTTTTTAAAAAAATCCTAAGAAATAGGATTTGAATCACATGAACCATTATGGACACACAATTAGCTCCTTGATTAAGGGTGTAAGATAGATTTATCTGAGGACACAGTCCAAACTCACTAGATGTATCTGGGCAAAAAGTTAGTCACTTTCAGCAGCACTGAGATTTCTACCAGGGTGTGATGTATTTTGACAGTGCTGTCCTTCAGATGGCAAACTGAGCTTCCGCGGCACAAGCTAGCTAATAAGGTGCAGACCAAGCATAAGTTTCAATTTCAACCTCACTTCTGTGCTTCAGAAAAGAGCAACATTAAGTTGAAAGCACGGGCTGGGGCTGCCCAAATCAGCATGGGCTCCAAATTCAAATCCTGTTTCAGAAAATCAAAGCTTTGTGCCTTCGTGCTTTCCCTGCTAAGTTTATTAAATGTATTCAACTTCTTAATTATTTATAAATGACAACATTTTATTTCACGTCATCCGCACATTCCTTGGAGATTCCCGATATTTAAAATATGTCTTAAACGAACCTCAGAAATAAAAAAATATTGTTACTAGTCACCCCAATCTCTACAAGATTCCAAGAGGTCTTGGCACTCAACCAGGTTCTGTGTTCCTTTGGGGGAAAAGAGGTGCAGAAGAGTCTGCAGTGTATTTTTGAAATATGACTTATCTACACATATTTACCCCGGAAGCTTTCAGTGGAGGGAGATTTCACACCATTCACATCTCAAGAGATGCCCATCCCACAGCAGCCTAGCCTTCTTAGATATTACTCTGCCTCTCTCCCAGTTTACAAAGATGGTTCTCTCTCCCAGCCTGCCTTCTGTCAGTTTACCAAGATAGTTCTCCCCCTTCTTCCGCAACCTATAAATTTCAAAAGGGCATCTTTTTTCCTGTATGACATCATGCCCCCATCACCTTGGCAACCTCATCCCTTCACTGGCAGAGCTTCCTGCCTGGTTTATTGGTTTCATGGCTGGTTTAATGACTTGCTTTCGTCACCTTTTTGTCATTCATAACAACTTCTATCCCAGCTGAGGCCCTGGAAAGGAACCTTACCTGTATTGTTCATTGGCATCTTCCCTTCAATACTCCAAATACAGTGGTACCTTGGGTTAAGAACTTAATTCGTTCTGGAGGTTCATGCTTAACCTGAAACTGTTCTTAACCTGAGGAACCACTTTAACTAATGGGACCTCCCGCTGCTGCCGCGCTGCCACTGTGCGATTTCTGTTCTCATCCTGAAGCAAAGTTCTTAACCCAAGGCAATATTTCTGGGTTAGCAGAGTCTGTAACCTGAAGCATCTGTAACCCGAGGTACCACTGTAGTACCTAATTTTTTACCATTTATGAATTTCTAGTATTCACTAATTCTAGTAGTTACGGATGCCCTTGCACCCCCAAACTCTGGTTACCCCAGATCTGTAACAATATAAATAAAATATAAATGAATAAAAGACATTGAATACATTGAATGGGCTTAAAAGGCCCAAATGATGAAAACTTTCCTTATACAGGAATTGTGCCAACACCTTGATCATTTGTGTTGTCCTCGTCTGAGTTTTTTGGCTCTACCATATCCTTCGGGAGGTGGAGTGTTTGTGGCCTCTAAATGTGGTGTCTCACTGTAGTTTTATATAAAGGTAAAAAGGGAAAGGACCCTGGACGGTTAAGTCCAGTCAAATGCAACTATGGGGTTGTAGCACTCATCTCGCTTTCAGGCCGAGGGAGCAGACATTTGTCCACAGACAGCTTTCCAGGTCATGCGGCTACCATGACTAAACCTCTTCTGGCACAACAGAACACCGTGACAGAAACCAGAGCGCACGGAAATGGCGTTTACCTTCCCGCCACAGTGGTACCTGTTTATCTATTTGCGCTGGTGTGCTTTTGAACTGCTAAGTTGGCAGGAGCTGGGACAGAGCAACGGGAGCTCACTGCGGTGCAGGGATTTGAACCGGCGACCTTCTGGTCAGCAAGCCCAAGAGGCACAGTGGTTTAGACCACAGCACCACACACGTCTTATATAACAGCATGGTGATATTGACAGGGTTTTCCGCCCCCAGTCCCTTTCCTGATGAACATCATCATCGAGTTATTGACTGCCTGAGACCCCCAGGTCTCATTCCTGGCCAGTCACCACCACCACTATATAAAATATGTAAAGCTGGGATTTTTCACCACTTGCTTACATTGGAATACATTGGCCACTTTACTGTGCATTATGACTCTTGATATATGTAGTAACTTTTTATAATTCATAGCAACTGAAAGGCAGCCATATTCCATAAGCCTCGTGCAGAACTCAATTCTGCCCTCGTGAACTTAAGTCAGGCTTGTTTTGGATATCTTCTACTATCAGGATATTTATAAAAGTTCATGTCCTTGTGTGCTTGAATTAAGGAAGGTATCCTTATTTCAATTGCACAAATTCCTCATAAGATCACATTGTGAAATAATGGGATCAAAAAGTGGGGGTACAAATATATAGCTTATGAGGTACATTTATTTAACTTAAAAAAGGAATATCCCCTTTAACTTTTAAAAAATAGGATATTCCCTTTAAAATACATTGTATAACACACATATTGAATTTGTGTTTTACCTATATCAAGATTTATTTTAAGAGAGCTACAGAAAATATTGACTTCGGCTTGTCAGTGGTCAATGCTTGTTCTTAATGTCCACAAATCTCATCACTGGCTGTTATTTTAATCAATGGTTGCTTAATATTCTTTCTGGTAGTGGCAATTTATATCCAAGAATCATGGATTTCTTAGCTACTGCAAGGCAATCATTTTTGGTTTGCTGTTACATTTTCTGATACATGTGTTCCCTTATGTGATTTGTAATTACCAGTTTCTAAGTCAATCACTAGGCTGGTACCATATGACTCAGATATCATTGGTTGTTTCCTCTAGTGCACATACAGAATATAAAGAAGAAGATGGTTAAATCATGTTCCTTCTTGAGGAGCTCGGAGTGAGCAAATCACAAATGAAGACAATTTAAACTTGCTATTCTCACAACAATGCATATATATCACTCTGTGTGCCACACTATATGCCCCATAAACAAGAGTGGTTTAATAATTAACTTTTTAAGCCAAGCCATCATTGGAGATGGAAAACAAATGAAAGACAAAGCAACCAGCTACATACATATGTGGATGGATAGAATAGATAGATAGATGATAGATAGATAGATAGATAGATAGATAGATAGATAGATAGATAGATAGATGATAGATAGATGATAGATAGATTCCTGGGACCCAGGTGGCGCTGTGGGTTAAACCACTGAGCCTAGGGCTTGCTGATCAGAAGGTCGGCAGTTCGAATCCCTGTGAGCTCCCGTTGCTTGGTCCCAGCTCCTGCCAACCTAACAGTTCGAAAGCACGTCAAAGTGCAAGTAGATAAATAGGAACCTCTACAGGGGGAAGGTAAACGGCGTCTCCATGTGCTGCTCTGGTTTGCCAGAAGCAGCTTTGTCATGCTAGCCACGTGACCTGTATGTGGAAGCCACATGACCTGGAAGATCCCTCGGCCAATAATGCGAGATGAGCGCGCAACCCCAGAGTCGGTCACGACTGGACCTAATGGTCAGGGGTCACTTTACCTTTACCTTTAGATAGATTCCTCAGAGCTTTTAAAGTATTTTCCATGTATTAATTGCAGCATCATTCCAAAATGGGTACAACTCAGGTTTTCAATTTCTTTATTATGCACAGTTCATAATTAAATGAATTTTGAAGGGTGCTATGGGAGTGGCTATCAGTGCTGCTATGTCCTGACAGCTGTTGCTGTCTGCATTAGGATTACAACTCTATTACGCTGGTGCAAACCCTGGTGCACCAGAAGCCCAGAATAGCAGCAAATAAAATCCACTCATATGTCAGCGACTGATAAACACTTGCCAACCAGTTCTTCCAAAGTCTTCCTAAATTATAAAGCTCCAAAATACAGGCCAAAAGAGAGCAGGTCTGGGAAGAGCGACCCGTACAATGGGGACCACCAGTGAAAAGGCCCTGCTCCGTGTAGCTCCTGCCCTGTCATTTTATAGGGTGCCCACTTGCCCTCCTTCTTGACATGGAATGCTCTCTATTGGAGTCTCCAGGTCCAGTACAAAGACCATAAGAAGGGAGAGCAGGGACATTGAAGTTCCCAACAACTGTTAATCAAGCAAGCAAGCACACAGGTCACCTTTGTCACAGTCAGGACACCTATATCCTGGCCAGGCCCGCACCCAATCTTGTTTTTGTACAATCTTGTTTGTTCTCAGTATCCAAAATAATATTGTCAACATATACGTACTAGCAGAAAAGTTGTTTTCCTTCATTTGCAGGGAATCGTACAAAACCAAGTGGCGCTAATAAAGAAAAGTTCCAGGGTGGCAACAGAAAGCAGACTAAAAATGCTTTTGCAGTTCATCAGAACTATCCAGCAATATCAAGTTATAGGATAATTGATTAAGTTGGCTAATTGATTCAGCAACTTGCATGCACCTGACGTTTGATGCTAATTCTCCCCCCCCCCAAAAAAAGAGTTAAATGGTAACTCATCAGAAGCAGCTACAGTTGCAAATGGCAACAAAATACCATTACAAATCAGGTTTGGAGAACAATGCAACGAGTTGGCAACAATGGTATCATTAGTGGCTTTCGAGCAGAAACTAGATGACCATACGACTTCCTGCACCAGCAGAGGGTTGAACTAAATGAATGGTTGGTATGAAGCAATCACTGTCCCACAATGAAACTGCATGGCACAATCTCAAGTTTCACTAATTTTAGAGCACTTAGCATTAATTAAGAATAAACAGAAATAAGAGGAAACGAAGTAAGAAGGGAATACAATGTAGGAATAAAGACACTAAGACTGAAACTTGGAACACACTTTTCTGGGAGAACGTCACATCGAGGGACTTACTTCTGAGTTGTCACGGGCAAGACTGTATTGAAAGTCAAAACAGCTACATTACATGCCTTTTGTGAAATAAAATAAATAAATAAAAAGTGTCCAGTAGCACTTTAGAGACCAACTGAGTTTATTCTGGGTATGAGCTTTCATGTGCATGCACACTTCTTCTGCTACTGGGCAATTTTTTATTTTTATTTTTATTTCGACTGCGTCAGACCAACATGGCTACCTACCTGAATGCCTTTTGTGGATTTCCACCCTTTGAGAAAAGTTCAGGGGGATGTGTAAATTTGGGTTTATAACTCACTGGAAAAGTCCACCTAGGTTCACACTCTATTCTATTAATTTGATTCCAGATTCAATTTTAAAGCCTGGCTTGGCCCTCTCTTCTACCTTAGATTGCTCCTGTACTTCTAATACACTTTACCAAATGAGATGGTTCTTGGTTGAATTGGATCCCTGTGAGCTATTCAGAATAAATAATTGGATAAAGGAATATTGAGTGTCTTTGCAAATCTACCCAATTTTAAAACCACTTACCCTGGACAGTTAAGCAGACTTAATATACCAAACGTTTAATGATTTTCAGAGGGTTAAACAAAACAAAAACCAAACAAAAAATGTTAAAGGACAGCATTTACACCAATATTCTGTGTAAATGAAATTAGATCTTTTGTTAACTGTCAGAAATATTTCTCATTGGTTGGGCTTATAAATACCCTGCACTAGTGTGTTTTTAGACTATAAATGAGTTAATATGACTAAGATCTGTACTGAATGCAGATGGTAAAATGCTATCTAATCATAAAAAAAGGTTCCACTGCATCCTCAACTGGTCATTCTGACACCCCCTGTAAAACTCCACATATTTTATTGCAGGGCAGCAATAGGAGATAGAGCTGGCAGACTGGACATCTTATTCCTTTATTTATTTGCTCTCTAGTGAATACAATGCACATCAATGCCAGGAGCACACAGAGGAAAGAAAAGGGTGTTCTCCCCTACGTCACTGAGATTTTCAGCCACGTCGATTTTCCGATGGCCAGCAACACTCCTAATTATTAGCCTTCGAAAGTCATGTCCCCCTTTTTAAAGGGGCATTCTCAGCAGCCCATACATAGCTGTTGAAAATTATCTCAGCCACATTTGAGTGAATATAAATTTTAACTTGGCAGCTAGCAAACAAAGGGCAAAGACAAAGGCAGTGCCTGCACATTTTGTGTGCCTTTTCAAACACGTCTTTCATGTGGCAAGAAACCGAAGGGGCTCGCGTTTAGAGGGAGCTGATCTCTAGCCTCACAAAACTGGGTGGTAATCCTTCCTTTGTTTGGTGAAAATGAATTATACTCTTGGACTCTTGAAGAGAAAGAAAGCAAAGCAGGCGATGTTCGTGGAATAGCGCAAATGCTCTGCCTCCCTTACAAAGCACCACTTAGGCTTACTGTGACTGCTCACGCCACTGAGACTTGCCCCCCAAATGCTGAGGCACGAATTCGAGACGGGGAAATAATGTTCTTCGTCCCAGGTCACAAGCACAGCAACCATATGATGGTGTTTCTCAAGACCTTCCTTCCAGGACACAGTGCCTTAGTGGGTCACGGCTATTTCTATGGGTCAAGTGGCAATTTTTAAAGGCCTGTTTCCATGGTGACAAGTTTGACGGCTCTACCTGGAACAAAGGTTAAGGCTGTGTTATGCCTATACTTGCTATCACAATTCTGTGGTTCTGCAGGCACTTCGAGAATAGCTGCTGTTGCCATATTCTTCCAGCAAACCATGCTAGGTGATTTTTTGGGGGAGACACAGGCAGGAATGCAGTTCTTTGACGCTAAGGAAGCATTCCTTGCACCCCAGAACTCAAGGAAAGCTGTTTATTACCAGGGTGTGTGTTAAGCTTATTGTGTGTGTCATATTGTAGAATACATGCAGGACTTATTTTAAAATGATTGAGCAGTCAGGGTAGTATTCAATGCTAGCCCTACTCAGAGTAGATCTATTGAAATTAATGGGCATCACTAACTTTGTGATGAAAAGCGTATCTGTGCTCTTGTAGCAATGATCCAACTCAGTACACTCTGAAGTAAGATCCCACAGGCTTCTGGTTGACCACTGTGGGAACAGGATACTAAATGGCCCATTGGTCTGATTCAGGAGGCTCTTCTTATTGGTGCTCCGAGGATTTTCCGAGAATGCAGGGTGGTTGATAAACGTACAGTAAATATAACACACAAGCCCAAAGTGTCCTTGTGTGCCTTGTTCTGTGATGCTTTGGATCCTGGCTGACATCTTAGGTTGGTGCAAAAGGTAAAGGTAAAGGACCCCTGACAGTTAAGTCCAGTCACGAACGACTCTGGGGTTGCGGCGCTCATCTCGCTTTACTGGCCAAGGGAGACAGTTTTTCCAGGTCATGTGGCCAGCATCACTAAGCCGCTTCTGGCGAAACCAGAGCAGTGCACGGAAACACCGTTTACCTTCCCACCGGAGCGGTACCTATTTATCTACTTGCACTTTGACGTGCTTTCGAACTGCTAGGTTGGCAGGTTGGTTGGGAGCTCACCCTGTCATGGGGATTCGAACCACCGAACTTCCGATTGACAAGCTCAGTGGTTTAGACCACAGTTGTTATCAATTAGCACAGCTTTGCAATTTGCTTGGGGGCATTTCCCCCTGTCCTGAAAAATCTCTCTCTGTCTCTCAGACCAGAACATCAAACACATTAAGGCATGCTCTAATAAACTCAAATGTCAATTTCTCTTTCTTTTACAAGAAAGCTTTAAAAATAGGTATTTATTAAAGTTTGATGTTACAAATTCAAAAACAAGAAAGAACGAAAAAACAAAAGGCATTTTGTTTCAGAAGAATGTGCAGTCCCACAGAACGTGCATTTTGCTGAACCTGGGCAAAATCGAAGAGGATATTGCATGAATCCTTTGCTGTATGATATTTTTCTCAATAGCTCAGTGGGTTCTTACAAAAGGGAAAGAAAAATGGCCCCCAATACCTTGCAAAGTCAGTAATCAGTTGGCATGGTATACATGTCTTCTCAGAAATAAGTCCAAGTTCATGGGAGCACACTCTAGAGATAAGTAAGTATATGCTTGTAGCCTATAACACTTGCCATATAAATACTGTAGTAAAAAAGAAAGAAAGAAACCTCCATAAATTCAATCACCAGGTGCCCTTCTGAGCAGAAAAGGTTTCTAGAAATACTGAAGGCAGCTAGGTGGGTTTCACAAGTAAGTTGGAAGTTCCACAAAGGTGGACTCTGAGAAGGTTAGTTCCACTAGCCTGTTATCACACGTCAGCTGTCAAGGACACCTTGAGTTATTAAAGAAAAAGGAACTATATTAAAATCATATTATACCACATATATTGATAGTGTCGGGCAATGGATACAAAAATCCATAAAATAACCCGAGCAGCATCCTGTGGGATCGAAAAGCCCTTTTTTTGTGGTGCACCAACTGGATACAACTTTAATCATGTTCCCATGGCTACGGACGTGCTATGTTTGATAATAAACCTGAGGAATTTGGAGAATAATAGGAAGGAGGAGAATACCGCTGTACCTGTAGAGAAAGGGAAATTCTTCAATTTGCATATTTAGTTGGTTCACTACTGCTGCTGTTAGGCTATTTTCTTGCCTTCGGTTTTTCTCCAATGATCTCTCCCTGCTCATGGTCTAATGCAGAGCCCTCTTGAGATGCGAGCTCTACCTATCCTGGCTGCTTTTTTTGTGATGCTAGAGAATGCAAATCCATCTAACTGTTTTTCTGTTAATAACCAAAACAGTCAGTCTGCAGAGTATGGATCTATGCGAGAAAAAGCTCTGTCTGCCTTCCTTTGCTGTTGGATTGGTAGAGGTAAGGGATGTGGAGATACAGACTGAATTAGAAGCATGGGTTCAAAGGGACTGGTCCCCTCCACTGAAGTGAATAAAAAAGTGATTTGAGGCAAGAAAGCTTTGATTGTATCAGGCTTCCCAAAGCATAAGGTCAGGGTGGCAAGACTGGGGTGTGTAAGTAGAGCAAGAGAACTGTCAGTACACAAACTGGTTTAAGAACATAATAAAAGCCCAAGTAGATCAGGCCACAGACCCATCTAGTCCAGCTTCCTCTTCTCATAGCAGCCAGGCAGATATGCATGGGACGCCCACACTCAAATTCCTGTTTCTTGACAGGAACAGCAATCAATTCCTCAAGCAAACATGGCGACCATTTTGTTTACACAAAGTCCCAGGTTCACTCCTTGCCGTCTCCAGTTAAAGGGAACAGGTAGCAGCTTGCTTGGCTGTTTTTGATATTATTATTATATTTTGTTTGTATGCTGTTGTTAGCTCCTGCTGGCTTCTTTTGGGAGGGAAGAGCAGAGTATAAATTGTTGCTGTTGATGAGGATGACTTTCCCCCAAGATTCTGCTGATAGACAATACCAGAACAGATGGACAAATTGTGTAAGCAATCTCACTATGTTCAAGGTATTAGTTTTGACCAACCACTCAGCAGTTTCTTCAAGCTTCCATTTATGTGTATAGTCAATGAGGCCAATTTAGTCCTAACTGTGCTTCAATCACCATGGCAGAATGTTGTTTCACATAGATAGAAAGGAAGGAAGGAAGGAAGATTTAAATTTAAAAAAGGACTAAACATGCGATATAATACGAGAACAAACTTTTTCTCAATTTCCAGAATGAACTAGCTACTGTTGGTGGGTATAGACACACACACACACACACACACACACACACACACACACACCCCAACTCTGAT
The DNA here is from genome assembly GCF_963506605.1 of Zootoca vivipara. Classification (NCBI taxonomy): domain Eukaryota; kingdom Metazoa; phylum Chordata; class Lepidosauria; order Squamata; family Lacertidae; genus Zootoca; species Zootoca vivipara. The sequence goes on along the minus strand of NC_083285.1, from coordinate 24,703,747 downwards.
TTGCAAGAATAGATTTGACGTTTGCAGGAATGTATTTGATAGTAAGTCTAGTGTGGCTTTTAAATATCCAGCTCATGACAGAATGGAGTGAGATTCAAAAGTCATTGAGTTTGTGCTTTGGCTGAGCTTGCAGCAAAGCTTCATAGGTTTTATAGCACAACATTTGAATAATATCAAAAAGGAAAAAGGGAATTTTTCACAATGGGAAATCATATCAAATACTGACTTCTTGTTGCATAGCAGCATGTGTGTGTGTGTGTGTGTGTGTGTGTGTGTGTGTGTGTGTACCCAATTGGGGGTAACTAATGATATCTGACAATCCTTGACATTTTTGTTGGATGCTGAACTCATTCATTCAGAACACAGTCATTTTTTTAAAAAAGAAAACTGGAACAGATTTTGAATTCTTGTCCCTGAAACTGTACATGATTTTGTTCCTGTCATACTTGAACTTAATTTATACACTCAAAAGAAGTGGGGTGGCTAGAGGATTAAACACTGAGTACTGAGTACATGCAATGTAGCCTTGAATAAGAAAAGGGATCACGTATAGATTTGCTCATCTAACCCCTATTAATGGCATTCATGGCACATCTAGAAAGCATACCTTGAATTTATAATTTTCAATAATGAAAAGAGGTGATCGACATTTTAAAGATCACATTGAAAGTCTATTGTTCTGTCACCTCTGCTGAGAATACAAGTTATAAGGGAATGAGAGATTAGAAAATAAAATTACATTACTGGGTGCTCGGCTGTATTCAAATACTCAAGGATGCTATTGTTTTATACCATGATTAGGCATTTAAATATTAAACTGCAGGTTAAAAAATACCACAGTGTTAAACTAGTAGATACCAGTTTTTAAATCTTAATGTTACAATGTCAAAAGTTGAAAGCATGTAATTTACACATGATTAAAATTCATGGTCAGCATCCCCAAGCACAAGGGTGTAATGGGAAATGTAAAGTTTTTGCCCAGTGAGTTCCCCGGCAATTATAAAGGTATGTAATTGACAATAAATTGTTTTGGTATTTACAGTGCCTGTACAGTGTAAGAAGCATGTAGTGCAGCAGAAAAGCTAATAAAAAGGTCAAAAGATTAGAGTGGAGCTTGGATTTAGGGCAGCACATGAGAAAAATCACGATCAGGCCTGGAGACCGTGAGCATGTTAGTGAATGATCAATGGGGTGACAGAGTAAGTAACCTCTAACAAGCAAGGAGGGCTTTAGATGAATAACAAAGAAGGAGGAAAGTATTAGATAGGAGCAGAACTTGCCGCATACATAGGCTGCTTTGCCTTAAGAGTGTGGCCCAAAGCCCACGGAAAGAAATGCACTATCTCTTAGGCAACTGGGAGGGTATATGTGAATTGCGAGTCCCCCCAAAAAACTCACACTTCACACTTAACCGCCAACCTTACAAGTTGTGACTATTTGCTACGCAGTAGGCAAAAACCACAAGGCACCAGCCAATCAGCCATGTGGGCAAAATTCCTACCAGGCCCCTGCTCCAAAACAGGCTACCCCATGACAGGCATAGCAATGTCAAGGACAAAGAACCCCTAAATATACAGAGGGCAGGCGAGAGATCCGTTGCAAATAGCAAGGTGAAACCGAAAGCTGCATGCACTAATATTAAAAGGCTTTGGCTGTCAATCAACAAATTGCAACATACCAATTTCCCCAGCAACAGCAAATCCCCCAATCGCTCTTGTGGCCAACCCAACATATCCGCCCACAACCCGGGAGCTGTCTTGTTAACCCTCCCGCAACCCAGGCTCTCCTCGAGAGGAGAACCTGCTTTATAGGTGGAACAAGAAAGTGGCTGGCATTGCAGGAGACAGGGCCGTCTTAAGCATATCGGGTGCCCGGGCGCCGTGGTGCGCCGATCCCTCCGGCGCGGCACCCCGCCCCGTTTCCCAGCGTGGCTTCCGCAGGTGCAGCAGCACGGCACCCCCCTGGCGCCCTGCGCCACCCAGCCTTGCCCTAGGGGCGGCCCTGGCAGGAGACCAGCGGCGGCAGTGGAAGTGGCACAGGGAGGTGCTCCTAAACTGTAATTGAGAGATACTGAACCAGTGTAAATTCCCTGTCCCGGATAGCTTGCTGTATTGACAGCAGATATAGGTGATATCCACAGGATCTGGTTTGGACTCTGATTTGGTGGTTTCGAAAATACGTTGCCGGTGGTGTCAGGTGTGCCTCACATCACCCCAGTGGTGTTGCATCCTTTGCATGCATGTGTGTGAGCCGGGGGGGGCACACAGACCAGGGGTGGGGCATGAAGAGTGAATCAACCCCACAGCGCTAGCCCAGCCCTCGCTGCCAATGCTGCGGGGCGGGCGCAGAGCATGGGGGCTCGTGGGACCGCATCATGCCACTTGCCCATCCGCCTGTGCATGACCAGCCGACATGGCCCTTGGCAGGCGCAGCCCCGCAACACTGTTTGAGCAGCCATTTAGCAAGGGGGCTGGGGATGCGTCGGCAAGGCCCAGCCAGGCTCCAGGGCCCAGAGGCCCCCAGTGCCTGGTTCACTCGCACTCAAAATCTTGAGCCCAGGGCTACGGCCCCTGCCCCCCCCATACTATACCTCTGCTTCAGCCATTTCCATAAGAAACAAGTGGCTCTTGATCTGACGTCTAAACCTGACTTACAACTGTATCTTTTGGGGGGGGGGTTGGACTTCCTATCTGGGGTGCCACAGCAGAAAAATCTCCAATCTCATACCCTCCCACACCATCCCACTGATCAAAATTGGGACGCTCGCTTTTGATCCCAAGCTCTCCTGGGAGCCAAGGGATTTGTGCCTGAGCGCCAGACCAAAAAAAATGGGACATTCAATGATCCAATCAGAAGCTGGGATGGCTTCTGTAATTCCAGGACGCCCCGCTTAAATTGGGACGGTTGAGGCGTATGCAATTTGCACAGCCACACTGTGGAAGATGGAACTGAGATCAGTGCCTCTCTCGCACATCTTAAGATATGAGTCAGTAGGTAGCAGGGGAGGCAATCTTTTAAGTCTCGAATAATACAGGGCTTTCTAGACCGAATTCAGCACTGTAGGTATGTAGGAAACTGCTTTCTATTGAATCAACGAGGGGTTCAGCTGGCTCATTATTGTCCACATAGACCAGGCATGGCCAAACTTGGCCCCTCGGATGATCTGGGACCACAAATCCCATCATCCCTAACTAACAGGACCAGTGGTCAGGGATGATGGGAACTGTAGTCCCAAAACATCTGGAGGGCCAAGTTTGGCCATGCCTGACATAGACTCATAGCAGTTCTCCAGGATTCTTTCCCAGCCCTAGCTGGATTTCCTGCAAGCATAACAGATGCTCTATTGCAGAACTACAGCGCATCCCAGTTAGAGAACCAGTGAAGATCTTTAAGAGTAGGTGTCACATGATCTAACCTTTGGAGACCTTGACCTTGGAATCACTGGATTCCAACTTCCTCAGTATTGTTTATTAAGTACAATAGCATGATCAGAACAAGCCAAAAACACCGCAGTCTAACATTCCTGGGTGGATAAAACGGTTTTAACCTGGTTCCAGAAAACACACAGCATACCAGCCTCGGGGGGGGGGGGATTTCTGTCTGTGTTTTATTAGCTTTCGGCCGTGTGTAGGTTTTTACCTGTTGGGAGGAGGGTCTGAGCATCACCAGCTCTTCTTCTGTGAAATGGGTCTTTTGTGGTGCTCACAACCAATTCTTAGCTTTCCGGATGTGCCGAAATTGTCAGGGACCTCCAACATTTGAGCAACCCAAGAAACCCAATTCTACACCTCAATATCTGAAGTGAGGACTTGGCCAAATTGACTGAGAGACTAAGAGATAAAGACAATAGAGACTTTTAAAAAAGAACGGGAACCATATATAATATATTTACAAAAATGTTGCAAAGAAATGAGCTCACTAGCAGGATTTAACTAAACCCTTACAATTACAAAACAGAAAAGAGAAAGGGCTCAATTTAGAGAATACAGTTATTAGGGTATAACCAAAAAGCAGGGAAATCATTATGCAACCTACCAAAAGAGGAAGTTGAGGGAAGTCGTAGGGGGGTGATTGGGTCTGTGTGTATATTGGAGATGATATGATTGTGATAAAGATTGAAATACAAAAATCAATAAAAATTATTTTTTTGAAAAAATATCTGAAGTGAGGAAAAAGCTGTCTGAAGCACCATTTTCAGATATGCAGGAAGGTGGTGGAGTTAATGCAGAATACGGGTTTGCAGTATTCATTTAAGTGGCATTCTCGTGCACTTATGAAAAATGAACAACTAAGAGGAGAGCTTTAATAAACCCCAGTCCCCTGTACATGCTGTAATACATGCTAAATACTCGGGAGAGTATAAGTCCGGTTGCTTAATACTGCTGGAGCCAAGTTACATTAAAAAATGTGTACAGTCCGTCTAAAGCAGAGACAGTTTTCAAATTAAAACAAAACAGAGAAATCAAGGAAAGGATAATGCATAAGCTGATCGTGCCCACGGGCTTCCTTTGCACCGATGCCAACAAGTCACGCATGTTCTGCGCACATATTTGCTCTGATACTCGGTGAAAAATGAAGGTGGTTTAGGAAGGCTAATCTCGGGGAGGGAAGCTCCTTTGCAAAGCCATTCCTACAGCAATATATTCATTCCCTAGATTGCACTGCGAAGCGGGTGGTAAACCCTTGGCACACGTACAATTATCCAGAAGGCAAGAAAGACTCCCTTTAAGCTTCTTCTCCTGGAAACACTGAATGGCACCACATCACAAAACCGTGAGAAGCAGGCTAAAGCTAAAGCTAATGCCTTTCAAGAAACGATTCCTGGGGCTGAATTCAAAGCATGGGTGCAATCCGGAGATAGTCCCATGGAAATCAGTGACACTGTTGTCAGGGACTGGGCAAAGGAGGAATGGTGGAGACCGCCTCCCCAGCCTGACCCTTCCATAGAAGAAGAAGACAACAGGGGGTTGAGGGAGATCACAGCTCAGAGGAAAATGAGGGGGAAAGCTGGGAAATAATGGGAGAGGAGGAAGAAGAAGTGCCAGAGGGGCGACAGCTGACAGACACAGTGTCATTGGAAAGCGTTCCAGACCTCCTGTCTCCCAGAATCCGGTGGGCATTGAAAGTAGGAGAGCAGAGAGCCCAGAGGCAAAGGGCACTTCTCAGCACCCCATAGTGATAAGGCATGAAGAGGAGAGAGGGAGGGGTGGACACTCACTCGGGGCAACGCTGCATTCCAAGGCTCTCTCTGTGAATATTGAATAAAAAGCAGTTGGTAAGAACTTCTCCTTGTCTTGTCCATTCCTGGCAACCTGCCGTGGGGGCTGGATCCTCTGCTGCCTGACAACTTGTACAGTTATTGCAGTTCTGTTTGTTTCCATGGAACTTGACACCCAATCCTGACCTGTTTGGCTCAGGCATTAACCCTACTGCTGTTAATGGCACTTTCCAAAAAGGAAAACTTATTGCACTATCCCTTAGGTAGAATTGAAACTTGAGCCCTGATTTCATTTTGCTGATTCATTTGCTTAAATGGACCATTTCTTTAGCACTTAAAAATGCAGACTTTTTGTTGTGATCTCAGTGACTATGCAGCATCCCTATGGAAGTGTGCCCAAAGTGGGAAATGAGTGTGTTGCCATGGGATAACTCAGTTGGTAGAGCAGAAGAGCCTTAATCTCAGGTTCGTAGGTTCAAGCACCATGTTGGGCAAAAAAGATTCCTGCATTGCAGGGGGTTGGACTAGATGACCCTTGTGGTCCCTTCCAACTCTACAATTCTATGATTCTGTGACCCAATGCCTGCCATTGGCGTCATAAAGACCTTCTGGAAGGTAGAGCAGAAGTACATCAACTAAACTCTCTGAACAGAAATGTAGCCTGTGGAGGGGTTTTTTTAAAAAAAAATAAACATTTTTATTCTCCATCAATTAATGAGAAAAAACCATATTGAATTCAGTAAATTAACCCGGGTAGGGAACAGGGTTTGTGTTGTACTTACCTTATTGTTAAGGTGGCTGAGGAGTGTTCATGAGTGTCCTTTCATTCTATAAATCATCTCTCCAGTAGCTGGTACCCTGTAGTCCTGGTTAAGTATAATTCTTTAATTGTACAGTCGTTCCTCGGAAGTCGAACGGATTTCCAGAACGAATTCCATTCGACTTCCAAAACGTTTGGAAACCAAAGTGCAGCTTCTGATTGGGTGCAGGAAGTTCCCGCAGCCAATTGGAAGCCACGCAAGCCCTGTTGGACGTTCAGCTTCCAAAAATAGTTCGCAAACCAGAACACTCACTTCTGGGTTTGCGACGTTCGGGAGCCAAAACGTTCAAGAGCTAAGCGGTTCGAAAACCAAGGTATGATTGTACACTGAAATGGAAAATGGCTCTGAATGTGTATTGCCGAGAACACTGGGGAAATTCCATTGAGCTAAACTAAATTCCCAGTGGGAAACTCCTTAGGGCAGCCAATCCCAACCATGACTTTACCTGATTGTCACCTAAAGTTAGATGTAGCAGCAGATGTGGGCAGGTGGTTTGCTCTCTATCAAATGGGAGGGAAGGACCCATCTGAGCTTTCCTGACTTTCCTGTCTCTACATGTCTGAGGAGAAGGGATATGCGCTCTTTCCTTTCCTTTTTTTAATAGGAGCTGCTTGCCTGTTCCAGAATTGTGTGGCCTTGATATGGGACGCCCACTTTACCAACTCTTGGAGAGAGAAACTGGAAGAGACAACCCTTGCCACAAAGAATTTCCAGCCCACTTTTAAACTATAATTGGTCAAACATCAGGTAGGACATCCACAAATGCTGACTTGCTTTTAATAAGTATAAAATAATCCATTCCGATCATTCTGCCAGGCTCTCTTCTCTTCATCCCGGAGGTGACCTTTTGTACTGGTTATTTACATATTCTCTGCATCTCTTTGTTCAAAGCTTTTCCTGGGCCCTGGTGTTCCGGGACACTTGACATCAGTTCTTTTCCTTTACTGCGGACAGCCTTGCAAGCAAAAGCTGCATTTCGCATAAAGGTTTGCTGCAGTGGAATAACTGGGGGATGTTCACATTCGCCATGTTTTCGAATGAGACTCACTGTTGCTCAGGGCCAGCCCAAAACATTTGCTGTTTGAAGCAAGGAGAAAAATTGCACCTCTGTTATGTACTGAGCTGAATCCTAGAACAATAGGATTCAGAATCAGTGGGAGCTACCCAATCCAACTCCAGGTGGAAGTGAATCCGCAACCTGATTGGCCTGCTGGAGCAGCCAATCAGGCGGCTGGCAGAAGTGAATCTGCTACCTGATTGGCCTGTAGGAGCAGCCAATCAGGCTGCAGGCAGAAGTCAATCCACAATATAATTGGCCCACAGGTGTAGCCCTGAAGTAGCCAATCACGCAAGGCCCATTGTGTAAATAATGTATATAAGCAGATGGTTTTGGGAAAAGAGCCATTCTTCTTCTCCTCTTCTCCTTGATGACTATGAGCTGAATAAAGAGCATGAAATTCACTCTCGATTCCGAGTACATTTCACTGGCGACGAAGGTGGGATCCTGCTGAGCTGACCGCCACCACACACTACACCGCAGCACCGCCACCTGCTGCACCGCTGCATCGCACCGTGCATCCAGGCTTCAGCTCCAGGACCCAAGGAACCCAGAATGGCAACCGACAGCAGCTTCTCGCCATTCAAACCAGCATCAGGAGACTGGGAAGGGTACGCCGCCCGTTTCAACTTCCTCCTGCAAGCGAAAGAAGTCACCAACGATGCCATGAAGAGGCCGACATTCTTCAGCGTCTGTGGAGAGGAGACGTTTGAAATCGCCCGGGCTCTCCTTGCACCTAGAGATGTCGCTACCGTCTCTTACAAAACAATAATGGAACGGCTGAAGGAGCACTTCTCACCACAGCCCTCGGTGGTAGCTTGCCGAAATGCCTTCTACGCAAAGCGGCAAGCCCCAGGGGAAACCATAACTGGGTTTGTGACCTCCCTCCGCCAAGCCGCCCGGCTATGCAACTTCTCAGAGTTGGAGAACATGCTTCGTGACCGCCTCGTCGGTGGCCTGAGGAACGAGATGTTGCAACGACGCCTCTACGCAAAAAAAGACCTCACGTTCCAGATTGCTCTGGAGGAAGCCCTGGCAACCGAAGCCGCCGAGAGGTCAACACAAGAGGCACGACCGGCCCCGCCATCCCAACCGAGGGTCTACCACGAAGACCTCACCGACGAATCCGAATCTGACAGGGAGGAAGTACACCGAGTACAGCGGCGCACTCAAGCAGCACACACACCACAGCAGCCTCGACGAGAAGGAGGGAACTGTGCAAGCTGCGGGGAGAACCACGAGAGGAGGACCTGTCGTTTCCGCAACGCAGAGTGCAGGCAGTGCCGAAAATTGGGACACATCGCCCGGGTGTGTCGGGCTCGACTCACCCGTCGACAAGCATCAGATGACCGACCCAGGAGCCCCAGGTCACACGGCACCATGCACCAAGGCAACTCGACGGAGATCACGGACTACCAGGTATTCCAGTTGCCCCATCCCAGCACAGAGAAAATTTATATAGAGGTACAGATAGAGGGAGCCCCATGCCGCATGGAGCTGGACACGGGTTCAACTCTATCCATAATCTCGGCCCGAACATTAAGGGAACTGTGCCCTAATGGGGGTCCCAAACTAAGGCCGGCCCCATTCACCCTCCGGGACTTCCAGAAACGTAAGGTCCCTACAATGGGGGTGGGGACCTTCAGGGTGCAATATCGAGGGCGAAAGCAACAATTGGACTTGCTGGTAGTTAAGGGCCCCTACGTTAGCTTACTGGGACTGGCATGGTTTGGACCTCTGGGGCTAGCCGTTACCGGGGTGAACCGCACTAGCTTACAAGTGGACGTGGACGCCATATGCAAAGAGTTTCCAGGGGTTTTCGATGGGGCATTGGGACGATATACAGGACCCCCCATTGCCCTACAGCTAGACCCCGCTGTACGACCCATCAGGCACAAGGCCCGCCGGGTCCCGTTCGCCCTGAAACCCCACATAGACGAGGAATCGGACCGGCTCGTGGAGCAAGGAGTGCTGGAGCCGGTGCCCAACGCCCCCTGGGAAACTCCAATTGTCACACCCGTCAAGCCTAACGGTTCGGTCCGCATCTGTGCAGACTACAAATGCACCATAAACAAGGCTCTCACGGCCCATGCATACCCAGTGCCAGTGGTCAGCCATGTCCTCGCCACCCTGGCTGGGTCAAAAATCTTTGGCAAACTGGACTTGGCCCAAGCGTATCAACAGTTGCCTGTGGACGAAGCCACAGCAGAGGCTCAGACGATTGTGACGCACAGAGGGGCATTCAGAGTAAAGCGGCTGCAATTTGGCGTTAGCGTGGCACCAGGCATATTCCAGAATCTAATGGACTCTCTCCTTAAAGGGATTCCTGGCGTCACCCCCTTCTTCGATGATGTACTGATCGCCGGGCCCACACCAGAGGAATTTGAGGACCGCCTCCGCTCCGTCCTGCACCGTTTCCAGACGGCGGGCCTCAAGGTGAAGCGGGAAAAGTGTTTACTGGGAGTGCCGCAGGTGGACTTTCTGGGATTTAAGGTGGACGCAGAAGGGGTCCATCCAACCGGTGACAAGGTACGGGCCATTTGTGAGGCCCCAGCGCCCAAGAGCAAGCCCGAACTTCAGTCATTCTTGGGACTATTGAACTTTTACCATGCCTTCCTTCCCCATAAGGCAGCGGTAGCGGAGCCCCTACACAGACTCCTAGATAAAAGGGCCCCTTGGGTGTGGGGCCAGCGACAAAGGGCCGCATTCCAGGCAGTCAAGGACTTGCTCGTCTCGAACTCGGTCTTGGCACACTTCGACGAGAGGCTGCCAGTGGTGCTGGCATGCGACGCCTCTCCCTATGGCATCGGCGCTGTCCTGGGACACCAACTCCCGGATGGAAGAGAGGTGCCGGTGGCATACTTCTCCCAGACGCTTGCTGCAGCCGAACGAAACTACTCACAGATTGACAAGGAGGGTCTGGCAATCGTGAAGGGCGTAAAAAAATTCCATGATTTCTTGTACGGGCGGCCCTTTACCATAGTGACTGACCACAAGCCGTTGCTTGGCCTGTTTGCCCCCGAGAAGCAGACCCCCCAAGTGTTGTCTCCACGTGTCCTCAGGTGGTCAATTTTCCTTGCCGGCTACCAGTATGCACTAATCCACCGCCCTGGAAAGGCGATGGGCCACGCAGACGCCCTCAGCAGGCTACCACTACCAGAAACAGGCCCCGACCCAGCGCCTGCGCAAGAGGTTATGACCCTGGAGCTGCTTCCCGACCGACCCATTCAGGCACAAGAAGTTGCGCACCATTCCACAAAAGATAGGGTCATCTCCCGGGTCCTGGACTGGGTGTGGCGAGGATGGCCCAGCAGCAGCCCCGGGCCAGAATTCGCTGGCTACACAAACCGCAAACATGAACTGTCGGCCCACAAGGGGTGCCTGTTATGGGGAAGCAGGGTTGTTGTTCCCCAGCCCCTCCGCAAAAGGGTCCTCACAGCCCTACACGAGACACACCCAGGGGTAGTGAGGATGAAGGCCCTTGCCAGGAGTTATGTGTGGTGGCCGGGGATTGACAGAGAGATAGAGGCCTGGGTCCAACACTGCCAGACCTGCCAAGAATCCCGCCCGGATCCCCCAAGGGCCCCAGTCCAGCCCTGGGAGTCCGCCCGACATCCATGGTCACGCTTGCACGTGGACTTCGCTGGCCCCTTCCAGGGAAAAACATTCTTCATAGTGGTGGATTCCTACACCAAATGGCTGGAGGTCGCACTGGTACCGTCCACTTCTACGGCGGCAGCCATCCGGGTACTACGTAAGCTTTTTGCAACCCACGGGCTCCCTGACACCCTCGTCTCGGACAATGGAACCGCATTCACGTCAGAGGAGTTCCAGATCTTCACAGCGCAGAACGCCATCCGCCACATCCGCTCAGCACCATTCCACCCTGCCACCAATGGCCAAGCGGAGCGCATGGTGCGGACCACCAAGGACAGCCTCCGCCGCATGACACAAGGGGACTGGGAATACCGCCTTGCCGCATTTCTTCTAGCACAGCACAGCACCCCAAGCACAACGACGGGCCGGAGCCCAGCTGAACTACTAATGGGCCGGCGCCTTGCAACTAGACTGGACCGACTTCACCCCGACAGAGCTCAGGATGAGGTAGTGGTGGGGAAAGGCAGGAACCCCCGGACATTTGTGGCCCAGGACGCAGTGTACGCAAAGAATTTTGGGGCAGGCCCAGCATGGGTACCCGCCACAGTCACCAAGGTGACCGGTCCCGTGTCGTACGAGGTACTAACGGAAGGGGGGCAATGTTGGCGCCGCCACTGCGACCAGCTACGGCGACGATTCCCAGGAGGAACCCGGGAGGAGAGCGGGACAGAGGGGTCCCAAGGGGACAGCAGGGCAGTGAGGCCTGTAGAGCGAGAGGGGTGGACAGGGGAAGCAGAAGCAGTAGGCACAGAGGGGCGCCCCGAGGCTGGAAGGACACCGGAACCAGAGCCACAACCTAGTGGTTCAGTGGCGCCAGACCAGACAGCCCCGGCACAGCCAGCAGCCTCGGAACACGAGCCAGAACCAGAACCCCTGACCAAGGAACACCCCAGGCCACAACGCACACGGAGGCGGCCAGCAGACCTTGGGGACTACGAATGCAACTTCCCGGGCAGGACTGGAACTTAGAGGGGAGGGGTGTTATGTACTGAGCTGAATCCTAGAACAATAGGATTCAGAATCAGTGGGAGCTACCCAATCCAACTCCAGGTGGAAGTGAATCCGCAACCTGATTGGTCTGCTGGAGCAGCCAATCAGGCGGCTGGCAGAAGTGAATCTGCTACCTGATTGGCCTGTAGGAGCAGCCAATCAGGCTGCAGGCAGAAGTCAATCCACAATATAATTGGCCCACAGGTGTAGCCCTGAAGTAGCCAATCACGCAAGGCCCATTGTGTAAATAATGTATATAAGCAGATGGTTTTGGGAAAAGAGCCATTCTTCTTCTCCTCTTCTCCTTGATGACTATGAGCTGAATAAAGAGCAGGAAATTCACTCTCGACTCCGAGTACATTTCAACCTCCCATTCAATAGGATAATTGGAAGTTGCCTTATACTGAGTCAGACCATCTAGCTTCAAACTGATGACACTGGGAAGATCTACACTCATGGTTTTAAACGTTAAGGAAGGGTTAAGGAAGGGTTTTGATAACATAGATGGACACAAGACGTCCTATTTTGCACCATTACATTGTCTTTTTGTCGCTTAATTTTTAAGTGTTTTATGCTGCTATATTGGTGAAAGACTGCTCATATGTCCCTATGTAGCATTCTAGGTTGTTGGTTTTTTTACTGCATTCAAACTCTGACCGCCCTCCAATGGTATTGGGGGCAGATAGCAAAGGACACAGAGGAAGGGAGGGAGAAATAAAATATGACACCAGGAGGCAGAGCAGAGCAACCAGGGAAAGAAACAGCATTTGGGGAAATGGTGTGGCCGGGCATTACATACATTTGATGGAAAAATCAAGGTAAAAAGCATTTTAATTAATAGGTATGCCCTGTGACGTTTTAGAATGACATATCTAATATTGTTCTAATAGGGGGAAATAACGTTAAACAGATCAGTATGGATCCAGCCACAGGGACACAGGTGGTGCTGTGGTCTGAACCACTGAGCCTCTTGAACTTGCCGATCAGAAGGTCAGTGGTTCGAATCCCCACGACGGGGTGAGCTCCCATTGCTCTGTCCCAGCTCCTGCCAACTTAGCAGTTTGAAAGCACACCATTGCAAGTAGATAAATAGGTACCACTGCGGTGGGGAGCTAAACGGCATTTCCGTGCGCTCTGGCTTCTGTCACGGTGTTCCGTTACACCAGAAGTGGTTTAGTCATGCTCGCCACATGACCCGGAAAGCTGTCTGCGGACAAACACTGGCTCCCTTGGCCTGAAAGCAAGATGAGCGCCACAACCCCATAGTTGCCTTTGACTGGAAATAACTGTCTAGGGGTCCTTTACCTTTCTTTTCTTTTCTTTTTTTAGGTCCAGGATATCAGAGAGAGGACACTGCCTTACCTGGAGATGGTGGAAGTTGGATGTGGGACCTTTTTCTCTTCAACTGATCTACAGCCTTTCCTGATCCAACTGTACTGATAGTTTATGGAGGCAGAACATGAAAAGAGCACAAACTCTTTCATATTTTGGAACATATGGTGCCATTAAGAGTGGCTTTCATGCTTCTCCTTGTGCTTCCTTCTCTTTCCAATTAGACGTTAGCCACAAAAGATAGTTGAACTATGACCTCAGTATGTGCCGAGCCCGAGTAGATCACCCTGACAAGTGTGCATTGCGCATGTCTATATTACCCCCCATGTCCTACAAGGGTGGGAGCCAGAAAAGTCCAAAATCGTCACATTCCTTCTCATCTTGGTAAACAAAAACTCATGCCTGTACTCTTGGGATGTGGAACACTGTGAAATCCAGATTGCCGATACACTTGTGTTCACATATTTAGACAAATCCTTTCCATCTGTTCAGTATCAAAGTATTTGACAACATAGGGAAGGTAGGCTGGGTAAGTAAAACAACAACAACAAACCATTCAGATATCGTTTCATTGGCGTCTCAAAATATATGTAACATGTTTCATTAGGCCAACTTGTTTATGGAAAAAGTTAAAGAAGAAGAAATCTTCATGTTGATATAACTGCTTCCTAGCTGGAAAAAAGGAGGGAGGGAGGAACACACACACACACACACACACACACACACACACACACACACACAGAGAGAGAGAGAGAGAGAGAGAGAGAGAGAGAGAGAGAGATTTTTTTTCCCAAGCTGAGTCCAAACACCACCAGCACCCCAGGTAACCTTCTATCCTGGCATTGAACACCCTCAGCTTATAGATGCAGACTTCCTTTTAGATAAATTCAATGATATTTGGAATGAGTTTACACAGAATATATTAGATTTTTGATAATTGTATGTGTATTAGGATAAGAAGAATACACGCATGTGTATACTGTATTAATGTACAGTATGGTAATTTAACTGAGTATTTTTTTTTTTTACTTTTTGTCATGCTCACTCACTTAAAAAATGAAACAGACAAGCTTCACTGGCAACATGAAGAGGATGGATTTAGCTAGTTGTGTTGATAAGTATAAAAAGTATTAAAGAAATTGATAATAAAATCCTAACAATTTACATTTTAACACCACTTTGCTTTTGATTGTTATAAACTAAGAATGCACATGGTGAGATCACTGCAGTTTTGCTCTAAGAAAATATTATTTTGTACTAGATTACTAAATTAATAGGGTTTTTTTGCATTAGAAAGAGGAGAGCTGTAGAAGAACATTTGTAAAATGTAAAAGGAACATTTGGCTGCACTGACTATTGAAAAGGTGAAGTGCAACAGTGACCCCTAGTGGTATAATTTGCTTTTTTTCTGAGCAATCTGATCTCTGCTTCAGACTCCTGTTAAAGCCAAGTGTAGATTAGTCAACCTTTCTTCCATCGTCAATAAATCCTAGATGTTTAGTTATGAAATACAATATTAAGAAAACATGCATATGTTTACCAGAGGGCATGATGTTGGCAATGATTAATAACATTGGTCTTTTCTTCTAGGATTCTCCCTGCCTAGGAGATTAGAATTGTCAATTGGTACTTATGGAAAGTCATGCTAACAGGATAGGCACAATAAATACAAACAAATTGGAAGTCACATTTAGGACAGATGTCAAAGCTTCACATACTCACTGGCTTCACATTCCATGAATGGAAATACTCTGTGAGTATACTAGGACTTTGCATCATAGCTGCCAAGTTATCCCTTTTTTAAAGGGATTTTCCATTATGCTGAATAGGCTTCCTCGCGAGAAAAGGGAAAACTTGGCAGCTATGCTTTGCATTTAGTCCAGAGCTGGGATTTTGTCCAGAGCAGGTTGAGGCATCTCTGATTCATCTCAGATATACCCGGAGCAATCTGGAGCTATCAAAAAGTGTGGGGAAGTGAAAGCTAAACATGCCAACAGGAGGTGAGAATTGCTGGACATGAGTTGCTTTGTGTTGCTCTGGACAAGATCAAACGACTGACAAATTTAATAAATTTAATATAAGGATAAGACAGAGCAGGCCAAGAGTCTCATTTGCACCCAGGGCTGTCTCAAGCAGGTTGGGCGCCCTGGCGCTGAGGCACGGAGATCACTCCGGGGCCCCCGCAGCGCGCAGCATGGCTTCCGCGCGACTTCGCCGTGCAGCGCCCCCCCCCCCGTCAGCCCGCGCCACCGGGACTACACCTAGAGCCAGGCCTGTTTGCACCATCTCCTTCTACCTCTGCCCCGTTGCTGCCTGACAACATGTTTAATCAGGGTTCAAACTCTAATTAGACAGGCAGGCATTTGGCAAGGATGCAGGACGGGGTGGAGAAGGAGATGATGGAGGTGCAGTGGTGGACCTACATTTTGGGGGCCCTGAACAGTTATGGGGGCCCTTTCACAACCAGCAGTGAAGTCCGAGTGACCATGGTTATCTTCTTCAATGGGGTTGTTCCATGACAGACCAGCGCACCTTTGCAATATCTGTGCTCCTGACTCTCAAACTCCGGGATTGTTGAAAAATATACAACAACAACAACAACAACAACAACAACAACAACAACAACAATCCATTTGACTCAGTTCAGTGAGACTCAGATTGGGTCTATGAGACCCAAAATATTTAAACAATCCTCTGGGCATAGCTGTCAAGTTTTCCCTTTTCTCGTGAGGAAGCCTATTTAGCATAAGGGAATTTCCCTTTAAAAAAGGGAGAACTTGACAGCTATGCCTCTGGGATTAGGGGCCCTGAATCTTAAGCTTCTTAAAGCTTCAGTCAGTACATGGTGGGGGCCCGCCTCGTGCATGTCAAACACAAAAGGCAGACCCTCACCATACAGTTGGATCACGTCCAACACACATTGAAAGCACACGACTTCCCCCAAAGAATTCTGGGAGCTGCTGCTTCCACCTCACAGAACTACAATCCCAAACATCCTTAAGAAACTACAACTCCCAGGATTCTTTGGGGGGGTGAGCCATGTCAGGGCCAGATTTAGGTTTGATGAGGCCCTAAGCTACTGAAGGTAATGGGGCCCTTTATATGTCCAGCTGTCGTTTGCCAACAACAAATTGTTGCTGTTTTTTGTGTTGAATATATGCTATATGGTAATTTATAGACCTACACAACACAAAACACTGTTGCTGTACGTAGGTTTCTTTTCAATTTGTTTTTATCTTATATTTTGGAAATGTACATCCAGTGTTTTTTCTCTTTAAATTTTTTTGGGGTCCCCCAAGGGAGTAGGGCCCTAAGCTATAGCTTGTTTAGCTTATATGTAAATCTGGCACTGAGTCATGTGCTTTCAATATGTGTTGCTTCACAACTCAGGTTGAGGACTCACAATCAGAGTGTTTCACACATACGTTGGAGTCGCTGGATCACAGAACATGCAGGGAAACGAAGGAGATCCCAAGCCCACATAGGCTGCTTTCAGCTGTGATAAATATTGCATAGCAGAGGCTGCAGTGCAGCAGCAGTCTGGACCAATTTGTGAGAGATCTGTTTTACTCATTTATTGAATTTGCTTGTGTTTCTTCTTCTGTGGGACCACCATGGTTGCAAAGGAAAAGCTGTTTTTGAGCTTTACCCCCACTTTGCTCTAACCCACCTTGCTTTCAGCACTGTGAGAGCACTTGTTCAAAATACAGCGTTCACATCTGCTTCCAGGTGCTTCCAAGCCCGTAGCAAAAGTTGAAACTTTCACAGGAAAGTTATTCTATTTGGAAATACCGAGAGGGTTTTTAAATGAAGCTTGTTTGCTTTTGACACTATAGTATCTTCAAAAGTTTAATTTTCAAACGTGTTAACAGCTGGGTTCTGTTTTCTAATATCACCACCTTTATTACTTTTATTGTAATGAACTTCATTCTTCATTAGATATAGGAAGAAATTCCATTTACTTTCCCCATAAACCAACGGTCAGCTACAATTTACAACAGGAGTCCTAATGCTTAAAGGAAGTTTGAGTAAAGCTGCTGGTTGTATATTTCATGCCATCTAATGAATCATTTGCTGAAACCTAATTTGTAAATCTAATATTTGCCATTGAATTATTGTGTATTTAATTTTAGTTACGAGAGAAACAAAAGCCTCATAAAAATGTAAGGAACTGTATCAGACTGCTCTTTCTATGTAAATAAGATCTACTGGTTACACGAGCGATAAATATTTACAGTAAAAGACCCATGGGTGGAGAATTGGCTCAGGGTTTTCAAGACTAGCTCCAATGATATTAATCGTTGGGATAGGCCGGGAAAATCATTACAGGAGCATTCCCCATCACAATGTTTCATTTCACATTATTTCAGCTGGAATAGCCACCACCTGAATCTGTCATACTGGTGGCCATATGCAGTATTCTTGATTCTAATCATGTTGAGTGTTTGTTCCTCAAGCAAATAGGGCAGTTTAATGCAATCCCTCCAGCGCTTATCACGGAGTTATTTAAAATGATGAATGTCTATGCTCTTAAATTATTGGTTGATCTCCTCCAGGAACAGCATTAATCCATCATAAAGCAATAATAATAATAATAATAATAATAATAATAATAATAATAATAATAATTTATTATTTATACCCCGTCCATCTGGCTGGGTTTCCCCAGCCACTCTGGGCGGCTTACAACAGAAAAATGAAATATAACAATTAAACATTAAAAGCCTCCCTAAACAGGGCTGCCTTCAGATGTCTTCTAAAAATCTGGTAGCAAGGCCTTCGGAGATGGAACCATATCCTCAATTATGGGAGTGAGGAGCCTGAGGTCAAATTTCAACAGCACCTTGTGTGACTCCAAAATTTGGCACCCCCACCCCTCACCTTTCGTTTGATATCATTGTTGTGGCACCCCTATGTCGCTCTCTCAACTCAACGCCCAGTGAGTGCTAAATATAAGCGGTTTAATTGACACAGAAATGAAAATGAAGGTTTAAAATAGGGTTACCAGATGTCCCCGGATTCACCAATCTGTCCCTGGACAAAATCTGTCCCCGGAATGTCCCCGGATTTTAATTAATGTCCCCGGATTTATGCCTGGGGACTTCTGGCGAGGCAACATGGTGGGCGCCATGGCAGCGAGCAGCACTGGAGGTCCCGGCCACGTCAAAGTTCCAGCCAATCAGTCCGCTGGTTGGGGAGGCGCTATTTAAACCGAGGCGCGAGCCAGAGAGCTTCTTTCTGGCTTGCTTCCTTGATCAACTCTTGCCCCAAACTTGTGCAGAGCTGCCCGCAGCAGGAGAGCCCACGGCGCATCTGGCCCTGTTAACTCTTTACAGGGCACATCTATTCTCCTTAGCCCACACCACTCACTGGCCCTGCTTTGCCCCTATGCACTTTTGCCAGGTTCATATGTATCTTCGAACTCTGATAATAATTCTCGCTTGCCTAGATTGAGGATAGAGTTGAGTGAGTGCATGTGCAGAAACTTGCCTACTGGGCAAAACTTATAATTTACATTTGTTGCTCTGCCCACTTTTGTCTCTGGCTCTGCCCACCTCTGACATGGCCCTCAGAATGAGGCCTAGAAAGGAATGTGGCCCCTGGGGTTGAAACAGTTCCTTCGTTTTAAGGGAAAACTTTACAGACTACATTTTTTAAAAACAAACAAACAGATTATGTTTCAGAAATGATGTTGCATCTGAAAATTCTTTGCACTGGCATTTTCCTGCTTAAATGGGTGGATACTTTTCTCTCTCTTAAAAAAAAAAATTAAAAACATTTTTTCATTACATCTAACATTCAAACGTTTCTTTTCAAACACAACACTGGCCAAGGTTTTATAAACTATTTAATAGTTTCCCGGCATGCTGTGGCATTTCCAGACATTCTATTTATATGATGAACATCAGCAGGTATATAAAGTTTACATTAAAATGTAATATCCAATCCAGCTGTGATTCCTTTGCAAATGGACGGATCACATCTCCATTAGAAACCCAATTAAAATCTGCATTTCCTGACCTTTGTCAGTGAAAGTAATATGCCCAATGCTCATTAAATATAGGGGAAGGGAGCTGCGGTTGTTTCAGTTAGACAACAGACTAAAGCCTATTCAGCATGGTGTTCTTTGAGATGTCACCATACTTTCTAACTCTTTTTATAATAATTTTTATTAGTTTTCAATTACAATAATCCAATAATAGCCTCATTATAACAATGCCAAATTATAAAACAATTACTAATACCAATCATTCAAATACCAAACTATATAATTTAGGTGGCCCCCTGTGTGCTAGAATTGATGGTTTGATGATTTACTTTATTTCTGCGTTTCAAAATCTTATTAATCTCAATTATACTCCGGTAAAAATAACAATCCCTTATACAGCAATATTAACAACTTCCATTCGTATTGACACGTTATAAAACCATAGGTGAGCCACTCAAACTATATCCTTGTTCTTCCTGTGTGTGGCCATTATTCTGTCTGTGATGTTTCTTCTTCTCCTTGTAAAATATTATGTCTATCTTTTCCTGGTTGTTGCTGTTCTCCTTGGGCGGAGCTAATATCCCATTGCTGTTTCAGAAATCATACTTTCTAACTCTTTGAGTTGTTCATAGACCCTTGTTTTAAAGAAGGCCTATAGGTGACGCTAGATCTAGGCATAAGGCACAATGAAATACCACATTCCCTGGAACTTTCAACTTGTTACGGTGCCATTCTTTGTGATCCCATAGATGGGCCAGTGACAGTGATCCCAGAATGCCCCACTTTTCTTTAGGGTGTCCCTATTTTCATCAGAGGGTATGGAGCAATGGGACCCACCTCCCTGAGCCAAGGAGATAAATAACTATACAACCTTTAGAAGACAACTGAAGGCAGTCCTGTTGTGGTGATATAGTCCCTTTAGCTTGTGGGTTGCGTGGGAATTTGTTAGAATTCCTGGAATAATGAGCCGAAACACAATGCCTCTCATTAAGACCTCAAGGCCAGAGTCAAAGATATGTTATGGGAACAGGTGCTGATTTTGTTGGGAGGAAGGGGTGAACGCCATAGTCAGCATTCCCTTAAAAACCTGGCCAGAGGCGAGCAGGTTGCCTGTTTGGACCTTAGAAGGTGTTTTGCTTTGCCACTCAGCCTGCTAAGATTTATGTGTAAATGTCAGCTAGCTAGATAAGATAGTTTTTGTTATTTTTTTGGCCCCTGAGCAGTCTTAAATCTGTGTAATTGCTTGAAGCTTTTTCTCTTTACAGGTAAAATAAAAAAATTCCTTCAGTAGCACCTTAAAAACCAACTAAGTTTTTATTTTGGTATGAGCTTTCGTGTGCATGCACACTTCTTTACAGGGTTTTGTTTTTCATAAAGTTCTTGTATGTTTTTATGGAAATTGGTTCTGCTTGAGTTCCTGAACATTCCCATCCTGACTACACTTTTTGAGGTGGGTCTTTCACCACACCTGTATAGGGAAGTTTTTTATGTTTAATATTGTATTGTGTTTTTATGTTTTATTCTTTAGGAAGCTGCCTAGAATGGCTGGGGCAACCTAGTCAGATGAGCTGGGTAAATTTATTTATTTATTATTTATTTATTTATTTATTTATTTATTTATTTATTATTACTACCACTACTACTACTACTATCATTATTATTATTATGGAATACAGTGGTGCCTCGCTAGACAAAATTAATTCGTTCCACGGGTCTTTCTTATAGCGAAAAATTCGTCTAGCGAATCCCATAGGAATGCACTGAATTTTTTTCGACTTTTTTTTTTTGCCCATAGGAACGCATTAATTGAATTTCAATGCATTCCTATGGGAAACCGCGATTCGCTAGACGAATTTTTCGTAAAACACATTCGTCTAGTGAGGCAAGCTCTGCTCGAAAAATCCTTTCGTTAAGCGGAAATTTCGTTAAGCAGGGCATTCGTTAAGCGAGGCACCACTGTAAAGGTAAAGGTAAAGGGACCCCTGACCATCAGGTCCAGTCGTGTCCAACTCTGGGGTTGCGGCGCTCATCTCCTAGTATGGAATAGGACGTCCCTATTTTCATCAGGATGCGGGTGGCGCTGTGGTCTAAACCACAGAGCCTAGGGCTTGCCGATCAGAAGGTCGGTGGTTCGAATCCCTGCAACGGGGTGAGCTCCCGTTGCTCGGTCCCTTCTCCTGCCCACCTAGCAGTTTGAAAGCATGTCAAAGTTGACAAACAGGTAAACCGCGGGAAGGTAAACAGTGTTTCCGTGTGCTGCTCTGGTTTGCCAGAAGTGGCTTAGTCATGCTGGCCACATGACCCGGAAGCTGCACGCCGGCTCCCTCGGCCAGTAAAACAAGATGAGTGCCGCAACCCCAGAGTTGTCCGCGACTGGACCTAATGGTCAGGGGTCCCTTTACCTTTATTTTCATCAGAGATATTATTGGAGGGTATGTTCCTACATGCTAACAGTGACAGGACCAGTGCTTTTTTTTCTTAAAAACTCATTTTCCTACTCATTTTGAAATGCTGCCCCTCAGTGAGGCCAAACTTAGATTCACAAAATGTTTAGGGGTATGCGTCCCCCTAGAAAAAAAAGCCCTGGACAGGGCATTGCTTCTTTTGCCTTCCAGCCACACCTACACCAGTGAGTTTTATGCTCACCAACTGCAATACACTAATTTACTGAGCAGACAGCGGACACCATTAGTTTTGACTGCACGGAGCACTTGGGGGCAAGACGGAATTCATTTCCCCTTGCCCCACAGGTGATTGGCAATGTTGAGGAAGGAGGTTGTATTTGCAGCACTCATGTGCGTGTAGAAATTGCATCAAGCACAATCATCCGCATGCAGGTGCCTTATTCTTTAGCTGCTGTGCAGCTCATGATAAATTGCCGTACACCATCAACCTCAATTATTTACTGAGATGCCCTAAATATACTAGGTACTGTACACGAATTAAATGCGCAGGCCCCTTGCCTGGAGGTTTACAATCGAGATAGGCCTGCGTAGTGACTTGTATTCATCTTAAGGCTCTAAAGACACAAGCCTGCAGTTTGCCGTGGATTAATTGACTGTGAAATTACAGTTTAAACAGCAAAACCTCTTTAATGTAATAGGACCGTAAAAAGGTAGCCAGGTAAACAGAGCTTCCTTGCTTTGAAAACAAGGAGAAGTATTCAACTTCCATTCTAAATTTGGACTTAACAATTTCGGCCTCCACTTACAAGGGCTTCTCCCTCTCTCTCTCTCTCTCTCTCTCTCTCTCTCTCTCTCTCTCTCAGCGCAATTCCTTCTTTCAGAGGAATGCCTATGTTATGAAAATCTTTGAAATAACAGAAATAGTTTATATCATTAATTTTATTTCAAACTAGCTCCCAAACTGGCTCATCTTCTCTTGCAGCTAAAAGGTTTGATTTATTTATTTTTTTAGTGTAATCTTTTTTGAATATTAAAAACATGTTGTAACCGCAGGTATGGCCATTGGGCCACAACTGGGAGATGCTATTTCCCCCCCTCTAAATGCAAAATAAAACTATTTCTGTTTCTTAAGTAGGGTAAGGTATCAGGTTTTTTCCAATGAAGCCGGGGACACTTTTCAACTTCAGTGGATTTTGTATGGGGACTGATTTGTAAATCCGGGGACTGTCCCCGGGAAACGGGGATGTCTGGCAATCTTAACGTAGGAAGGAAGTCCTGTTAAAATGGATCGAAGGAGCACAAACAGCCCCCCCCCAATCAATATCAAAGAACCCACACAGGCAATGGAAACACTTGGAAGAAGTTACCTGGTGACATTGAGGTGAGAATGAAAACAAAAGGGAAATCTGAATCTCTTCTTGTCCTGCTTTTTATTAGAGTACAAATATTTGCTTATGACTGGATTCCTTACAGGGAGAGAGAGAGAGAGAGAGAGAGAGAGAGAGAGAGAGAGAGAGAGAGAGAGAGAGAGAGAGAGGCTGTGCTTTATGAGTGTGATAAGTTTCATTGCAGTACATTAAAGTTGATTCTGTAGCCTGTGAATAAAGTAACAAACAAAGCCAGCCATAATATTGTGACTGTATTCTAAAGCTATTAAAGATACATTCAGTTTTTCATTAACTTTGCGGGACACATATGGTGCATCAACCTGATTAATATCCCATACACATTTAAAAATAAAAGAATACATTTTTTTTCAAGCAAAGAATTGCAGCTATGGTATCAGTAAGCATACATAAATACTTTGTGTTGTCTGCTGCGTATTTTGCATGCAGGAAATGTCTGCTTATTCCACAACAACTTCCACACCCTCCTCTCTCTCTCTTTCTTTCTCTCTCTTTCTTCTTTGTACAATCACTGAAAATTATTGGCAACCACCGGGAGGGTTCGATTCATGTACTAAAACTGAATCTATTTCCAACCATCACTTCTTCAAGATGCTACAGCTGGTGTCGTCTTGACAACAACCCTTCCTAAAAATATTATATATATATATATATATATATATATATATATATATATATATATATAAAGGTAAAGGGACCCCTGACCATTAGGTCCAGTCGTGACCGACTCTGGGGTTGCGCGCTCATCTCGCATTATTGGCCGAGGGAGCCGGTGTATAGTTTCCAGGTCATGTGGCCAGCATGACAAAGCCACTTCTGGCGAACCAGAGCAGCACACGGAAATGCCGTTTACCTTCCCGCTGTAGCGGTTCCTATTTATCTACTTGCATTTTGACGTGCTTTCGAACTGCTAGGTTGGCAGGAGCTGGGACCGAGCAACGGGAGCTCACCCCGCCACAGGGATTCGAACCGCTGACCTTCTGATCAGCAAGCCCTAGGCTCAGTGGTTTAACCCACAGAGCCACCTGGGTCCCATATATATATAAATGTAGAACAGCTTGATACCATAAACAAGCCAAAAATAATTTTTCCCATAGCCTTGAAATAATTCTGATTCTGTATAATGTGGAGTCCATTATGGAGAATGTGGGGTATTATTGAATAGGAAGTCCCTGTTTTCATCAGTAACATGCTGGAGGGTATGTGACTGTTTAGAGAGTGCTTTCAATATATGGTGTGGATGTGGCCTGTGTTACAACTGGCACCAGGCCTGGAGTAACAGTCTCCCCATGTACTTGAACAGAGGGGTGACTTGGCCCATTCAATTTAGTCATCAAATACTGGCTGCCTCAAAATAGTTTGAGATGCTCCCATTTACATGCAATCCCCCCTCTAAATAACAATATAAGGCCTGCAAAGAGTTTTATCTGATTAATGATTTCTGCTAAAGGGGGTGGGGGGAGCGGATCACCCTGTTTATTCAAAAGAAGCCAGGGATTAGCAGAGGGCATTGTGAAGAACTGTTTTGATCAAATGAAAAGCTAGATCTTGAATTCAAAAGCTCTTCGCCTTGTCCCAGCGCAATCATTTTCCCTTTATTGTTACCCATCCATTTGAACAAAAGAGAAATGGCTCACCTGCCTTTGTTTGTTGCTACCTGGATGATACTATCGCATCTGTATTCAGTCCGTTTTTTTGTATCAATTATTTTGACTTTAAAATGCTTTCTGAGCACAAGAGGGTTCTTTTTGTTTCGCCTGATGGGAAAAAGAAATGACTATTTTAAAGGGAATGTGGACAGCTCTTGTTGTTCTTAAGCCGCAGCGGTGGGGAGTTTGTAATTGGGAAAAAGTTGCAAACAATGGAACGCAGAACTTGCTCATCTTTTTTGGAGAGTGGAAAAAAAACAGGGATGAAAAACTAACTAGGCTGGTCTAAGCTATTGCATTCAGAAGCCAAAGCTTTGCACCCCTCCCATCATTATTTTTATTTTTTTGTTCTTTATGACCTATGCTCTTCTCTTGCAGGGAGTTTCTCATGAGTACTGATTATGTTTTTCCCCTCCCTTTCTTCATGCATGGTGTGATAGCTTCTCTGAGAGTCGCTTTTCATGCTGTACCTTGAAACGCAATAAAAAAAAGCACTGTGGAGGCTGAGCGTGCAGCTAAACACTGGTTTTAATGCCATACCACCCATATAATACAATCCCTGTCTCAGAGGTTAACATGTACCTGTCTGGGGGAAAAAATCTGAATGGCAGTCCCATAATCCCAGACAACATGTGATGAACTGATGAATGAACCTGGTCAATGGCTGGAGTCCCTGTTTGTGGAATGGGCAGTGTCAGAGACTGGCTGGATGAGGAGGAGGAGTAGAAGCTGCCAGACCAAGAGACCCACCCGCAGGGAAAGCCCTGGACCCTGGTGGTGGGAAACTAGCCACACCCCAGAGGAGAGGAAGAGCTGGAAAGTACTGAAGGCTGGGAGCTTGATAAAGAGGAGGAAACTGGCAGGTGAATCAGACTTGGCAGTTCTACCACAGAGCCAGGGCTGGTGCGTCCATTTAGGCGGATTAGGCAGTTGCCTAGGGCGCGTAAATGGAGGGGGCACCGGCCAGCCTGTCCCGCAAAACCCCTGCACCACCGCCGCCCTCCCACGGCGCGCGCTCGTGCTCCTCCCACCTATGGAGGGGACTCTCAGCGGCTGCAGCAAGTGAACAGCAGCAGCGCCCGTAGCTGAAACATTCAGCTATGGGCGGTACTGCTGCCGCTGCTGCTCACTCACTGCAGCCGCCAAGGAGCTCACAGCGTCCCTTTTGGCTTGCCCTCCTCCCGCCTATGGAGGGGACGCAGGGGCGTCAGCAGCGTTGTGCGTGGGGCATGACGCATGTGCCGGGGGGCGCCAGAAGGTTATTTTGCCTAGGGTGCACAAAGCCCTAGCACTGGCCCTGCACAGAGCCACCCTGACAGCTTCTCTGCCGACAGCCTGCAAGCCCCCCACCCACTCCCAGAACGAGGCGTCTAATGCATGATGCCGAGCAGAGAGCCAGGCAGACACAGAGAGGGTCCCTTGGGGCTTGCCGTAGACACAGAGAGCTGGAGATTGAAGGGGAAGTTACAAGCCAGTCTGGACAACTGCTTCATTAAGAGCAGTTTCCTAAGGAACAACCCTTAGGACTCTCCATGTGTTCTCTGTTCTTCTTCCTTAATAATGAAACTAACTGTAAGTCAGCCATGTGTTTCACTCTCTTTCTGTACAAACAACCTCTTCTCCTTGTCCGCTCCCTGACTATTAATTTCAGTGGGTCTATTCTAAGCAGAACTTTGCTGGATGCAACTCACTGATCTGGAACTTGCTCCCAATCCAGAGAAGGGTTGGACACCATTTGCTACTGGAAATCACCCCTTGTCTTACTACTATTTAGTGGCAGGGAGAGAGATGAAGTTTAGCAGGAAACTGAAAAGGAGGCCTGATTTGGATTGTGAGCACATTCCATATCATTGTCCTGCAACTATTTCTCCTTCAGAAAAGAAGTGGCCAGTTTTAGCACACTATTTAGAAAGTGTGAAAAAACATAACACGAAGGATCCCCTTTCTTTCTCTGCAAAATATGCAATATGCTGAACAGCATTTTCATAAACACTTTTAAAAAGCTAATTTTCTGCAGGGGTTCACCCCACTGAACAATGGAACATTAATCTTCAAATGCAATTTGAGGGAGGAAAATCATTGGGTATTATTTCTTAATCAGAGGGGGTGGGGGTGTCTTCAAACAAACAGTCATTAATCCAGAATTAAAAGGAAAGTGGGTCTTCTATTCCATCTCTGGGGTTGTCTCTCCTAATAACCTGTGTCTCGGAGATAAATGAATGCATTAAAGATCTTAACTGCTCTTTGATGGACTACAAATGGACACAGTTCAGGGCAATATTTGAACAGTAATGATTTGTAAGCTGATGGCAAAGGCGCCTAGACCACAGAGTAAATAGCTAAAGGGGTCATGAATCTTAATAGCTTCCAAATCAGAAAGATCTGCAACTTATATGCTTTGACCGGGATGTGTATGGAATGTATAAATATTAATAGGGCTGCCAAGGACTCGGCTTTTGAGCTGTCTGAAATTTCACAGTAGGGAGATTGAAGCTGCAGTGTGTCGGGAAGAAGCGCTCCAGCCTGAAAATGAACTGTCAGCATGTGTGTAAATAGTAAAACACATTTCCCCCCTGAAACAATATTTAACATTTGGAGCCTCCCTGATACCCTGTGACATTTATCTCCTGCTAATAATACCAACAGCATTTCAGTCACCCTGGTTTGCTAATCTTCTGATCTATACCCTTACTTCAGTGCAAACCTTGTTGAAAAGAGTTGTATAGTGCCTGTAGGGAACCTTTAACCCGCTGAATGCTTTGCTGAGCTACAACTCGTATCATCTCTGGCCATTGGCCATGCTTGCTGGGGCTGATGGGGGTCATAGTTCACCAACATCTGGAGGGCCAAAGGTTTGCCACAACTGCTGTAGAGGTTTGAGAACTAAAGCTGCAATCTAACCCCACTTACCTCGTTGAGCCCTTCAGCTCTCTATATTGGACAAACAGGCCAAACCCTACGCCAAAGGATAAATGGACATAAATCTGACATCAGGAATCACAAGACAGAGAAACCAGTAGGAGAACACTTCAATCTCCCAGGACATTCTATACAAGATCTCAAAGTAGCTGTCTTACTACAAAAGAATTTCAGAAATAGAGTGGAAAGAGAAGTTGCTGAATTGCAACTTATTGTTTGTTGTTGTTGTTTAGTCGTTTAGTCGTGTCCGACTCTTCGTGACCCCATGGACCAGAGCACGCCAGGCACTCCTGTCTTCCACTGCCTCCCGCAGTTTGGTCAAACTCATGTTCGTAGCTTCGAGAACACTGTTCAACCATCTTGTCCTCTGTCGTCCCCTTCTCCTAGTGCCCTCCATCTTTCCCAACATCAGGGTCTTTTCCAGGGAGTCATCTCTTCTCATGAGGTGGCCAAAGTATTGGAGCCTCAGCTTCAGGATCTGTCCTTCCAGTGAGCACTCAGGGCTGATTTCCTTAAGACTGGATAGGTTTGATCTTCTTGCAGTCCATGGGACTCTCAAGAGTCTCCTCCAGCACCATAATTCAAAAGCATCAATTCTTCAGCGATCAGCCTTCTTTATGGTCCCGCTCTCACTTCCATACATCACGACTGGGAAAACCATAGCCAGGGCCGTCTTAAGCGCCCCTGGCGCCGTGGAGCGACGGATCCCTCCGGCGCCCCCGCCCCGTTTTCCAGTGCTGTGGGCGGGCGCAGCGCGGTTGTCGAACCGGCGGACCAGGCGGGCGCAGCTCACGGTGCCCTCCTGGCGGGCCGGCGCCGTGGTGCCCTGCGCCACCGGGGGTCTACCTAGAGCCGGCCCTGACCATAGCTTTAACTATACGGACCTTTGTCGGCAAGGTGATGTCTCTGCTTTTTAAGATGCTGTCTAGGTTTGTCATTGCTTTTCTCCCAAGAAGCAGGCGTCTTTTAATTTCGTGACTGCTGTCACCATCTGCAGTGATCAAGGAGCCCAAGAAAGTAAAATCTCTCACTGCCTCCATTTCTTCCCCTTCTATTTGCCAGGAGGTGATGGGACCAGTGGCCATGATCTTGGTTTTTTTTGATGTTGAGCTTCAGACCATATTTTGCCCTCTCCTCTTTCACCCTCATTAAAAGGTTCTTTAATTCCTCCACACTTTCTGCCACCAAGGTTGTGTCATCTGCATATCTGAGGTTGTTGATATTTCAACTTATTACCAAACTTAAAACCATGGAGAGATCTGGTCTGAATAGAGACATTGGATTCTTAGCTCATTATAAATGATAAAGCTATTTTTAGCCATCTCTCCCCTTGCTTTTTCCTGTAAGACCAATTGCAGTCGTCAACAGGTTTACCATACCTATCAGCCAATCATCCATTCCCACCACCCTTCTGAGTAATGCCCCTCCCCACCCTCTCACTATATATAAGGGTCTGGTGACTTCTGTTTCAGTGTATCTGAAGAAGTGTGCATGCACACGAAAGCTCATACCAATGACAAACTTAGATGGTCTCTAAGGTGCTACTGGAAGGAATTTTTTTTATTTTGTTTCGCATATATAAAAACATAACAAAACATTAAAAAACACTTCCCTATACAGGGCTGCCTTCAGATGTCTTCTAAAGATTGTGTAGTTACTGATCTCCTTGGCTCAACTCCATAACCTTCCAACATTTCTCTGATGAAAATAGGGGTGTCCTAAGGAAAAGCAGGGGACGCGGGTGGTGCTGTGGGTTAAACCACAGAGCCTAGGGCTTGCTGATCAGAAGGTTGGCGGTTCGAATCCCAGTGATGGGGTGAGCTCCCGTTGCTCGGTCCCTGTTCCTGTCAACCTAGCAGTTCGAAAGCACGTCAAAGTGCAAGTAGATAAACAGGTACCGCTCCGGCGGGAAGGTAAACAACGTTTCCATGCGCTGCTCTGGTTCGCCAGAAGTGGCTTAGTCATGCTGGCCACATGACCTGGAAGCTGTACGCCGGCTCTCTTGGCCAATAAAGAGAGATGAGCGCCGCAACCCCAGAGTCGGCCATGAATGGACCTTATAGTCAGGGGTCCCTTTACCTTTGCCTAAGGAAAAGCAGAACATTCCAGGATCAAATCAGAAACTGGGATGACTTCTGTAAATTTGGGACTATCCTTGGGAATTAGGGGCACTTGGAGATAGAAGGAAGAAATAACCCCAACCAGAGAAGAATGGCAAACCAAGTTGATGGACTATGCTGAAATGGCAAAATTTACTGGGAAGCTCAGATATCAAGAGAACAAAAACTTTTTTTAAAAAAATGGGGAAAGTTTATAAATTTATTTACAAGACCATTGTAAGCAGGTTAAAACATTAGCAGGATTTTAACCACACTTGTAAAGTATCAGAAAGTATGGATAATTTGGAAGGACAAAAATTTGGACAAGTATTGATATGCAGTTGTAAATATTATCATTGGGACCCATGGAGGGGATGGGGGGAAGTCAGGAGATTCAGAGCAATCTCGATATTTGGATTTTTAACTGTTTTTTGTTGTAAGTTTATATTCCTCAAAATCAAATTAAAAATAATTAATTTAAAAAAAGGAAATAGGGGCACTTGGAGGACCTGACAGATGTGTTTGAGTGGCACAGCTAAGACTCACATTTGCATTTGTGGAAGAGGAATTTTTCTTGTAATTTCCCCTTCCCAATCAAACTTCACAAAGAGGAGGCTGTACTAGACTCTTTAGCAATCAGCATTTCCTGGTATCAGAAAGGTGCAATGCAACCTGCAGAGCTTGCTTATTCTCCTCCTCTGGATCCACTGGTGGGTTCTAACCACCACTTCCTTTCTACCTAGTCCTCCAAGCCTCACACATCCTGTTCCCTTACATCTGCTTGTGTCTTCCCTTTCAACTCTTCAAGCCAGCTGGTCAGAGTCAGTGGAGAGGGAAAGGGTTAAGTAGTCCCTACCTTCCTGTTGGTGCAAGGAAAAATAAATATATAGAAAGGAGTATTCCTGGATGCCAAGATTCAGGCTTGGGGCAAGCAATCTTTGGTGAGATAACCCCAACAGGGATTTAAAAATCACAAAAATATGCAGCAATATAGACTTAGACCTTCAAAATATGCCCTTATGAGTTCCAGAACTTGCCTCTTTCCCCAACATAGGAAAAAGATATGTTAAAAATTGGTTTCGTTACACACTCTTTAAAGGTCAGGTTCCATACATCTGTCAGAAAAGTTGCACAGGCAGTAAAACTTCGTTTAGTTCCCAAGTGGTGAAATCTCCTAAATTACTGGTATATTAACAAAAGAATAAGGAATGGCTTGTGAGAGCCATGTGGTCTGAGCTGGTTGCTCCAGTTCAGACCTCCTCATATGTTGAGCTTCTCAGGTAGACTGGGGAAACAAAGGCTTAATTACCTCTCAACATGAGCTAAGTCTGGTTGGACAGCTTATGGTCTTAACCCCTTCACGCATTAATTAGACTTAAGCATGTTGGTTACATGAGGCTGGTTATCCCATGCTTCCAGCTTCTTCCAGTTCATCACTACCAATGCCTCCCTGTACTACTATTTTGAGAAAGAAAGGTCAGTGGGTCTTCCAGTGTGCAGTTCTGTGCAGTTCTGTGCTTAACAGTGCCTGGTGCTGGCTGGACTTCTCTTTGTGCCTCTGCTAAGGGAGTAGGAACGTTCACAATCATTTATACTGCATCCTCTCCTGCATTTTTTTAAAAAAGAAATTACCAATCATTCTGATGTTTGTGAGCAGCTGAAAGGTATTTGCTCCAGTCAATACTAGCCCTTATTGCATCCCTTAACTTAAAGTTTAAGCCAGTATGGTTCAGTGGATGGAGAAATTGGAGCCATGAGATCGGGACTCAGATCTCACTTCAGCTTTGAACGTAATAGGCGATTTTGGAAAGTTGCTGGATCTCAGCTAACCACCACCACCAGATCAATCCAGCTTTCTCAGATTAATGACAAATTGGCTAGACACTTTCATAGGCCTAAATGAGTTCCTCGGGTTCCCAAAACATCAGTCACTCTTTCAAGATAAATTTGGACCCCTCTCTCACACACACATACCTACATGACTTACTACAAGTGTATGGATGACAAAGAGACTCAATTTGACAGGGAAATGTGCCCTTTTCTCCCACAGATCTATCATAAAGCTGTTCAGAAACTAGTTGCTTTATTCAAGACACATATCAATAGCTGCAAACATGTGATTTCTGCTTCTATATCTGGAATGCTGAACTTTAGCGCAACAGACTGGCAGGCGTCATCAGAAAAAAGCTGCATAGCAACTTGAAAGGTGCAAGGATATACTTTTTAAAACAGCTGATTTTATTCTGATTTTATTTGTTAGCTAACTAGTTTTTAACATTTTATTTTATCAGTAATTTTAATGTATATTTCATATTTTATGTAAACCATATCTGGTCCCTGTCCCGTCCCCCCCCCCAATCGATTAACCAGTATATAAATCCTGTTAAAATAAAGCAAATAAAATATGAAAGAGCCTGTCACTCAGCACTTTTTTGAAGGTAGGCTTCTCAATGCTTTCATGGATGAAGTGGGAACCGAATACAGATCTCAGATCTGAATTAAACGCTTCATCTGCACTGTCTTAAATTAGAAGCTAAGAAATTCATTATGTAATATTGGTTGGAGGGGAAATCTCCTGGTCTTCCACACAAATGACAGAATGATTGCTCATTTCTAACAAAAAATATGAAGCAGTACCGGTAGTAAGTCTACACAACATTGATTCTAGAAGAAAATATTGCAATCTGTTAATGCCCAAATGCAGACTGGCCATTTTGAAAGCCCCGCCCTTGCAATAAGTACATATTCACTTCTGTTATGAAGGTGGGCGGAGTCTCAAGCATGTGATGTCACTTTTCAGCAAGGTGAAAAAATCCACAGAAAGAAGAGAGAATATTTCACTACAGCAGTACAGTCATACCTTGGTTTAAGTACGCTTCGGTTTGAGTACTTTCAGTTTAAGTACTCCGCAGACCTGTCTGGAACAGATTAATCCACTTTCCATTACTTTCAATGGGAAAGTTCACTTCAGGTTAAGTATGCTTCAGGTTAAGTACAGATTTCCAGAACCAATTGCGTACTTAAACAGAGGTACCACTGTACTCCATACTAATATCTTCAGAATTAACTTCAGAGGCATCGGCACAATGATGACTGACCGTTAAAGCATTGATTTATTTATTGCTTCCTCAAAGCAAAAGAGAGAGAGGATGCTATTTTAAGCTACATCAACAGAAATATAGTATCCAGATCAAGGGAAGTAATAGTACCACTCTATTCTGCCTTGGTCAGAACCCACCTAGAGTACAGTTGTCAAGTTTTGGGTAACACAAAACCTGGACTACATCCCTAGTCAGGGATGATGGGAGTTGTAGTCCAGCAACAGCTGGAGTGCTACAGGTTCCCCACATCTGCTTTACATCGATAAAAATGGCAAATTCAAAGGAAGTGTCCTACAAAGGAGAAGGAAACAGCTTTTTCTGAGTACATCACTTGGCAGCCTTCTTTGGATTCCATGTGCATGTTCCAGTGCTTTTTTCTTTAAACAAAATGGTTAGGGGTACTCTCATTTTGACTCAAGAAAATCACCATTTTGTAGTGCAAATCAAGGAAAATAAATACAGTAAATGGACAAAAGTACGATTCACAAAATGTTTGGGGGTATGCCTCCAGAGGAGGAGACTCTTGAGAGTCCCATGGACTGCAAGAAGATCAAACCTATCCATTCTTAAGGAAATCAGTCCTGAGTGCTCACTGGAAGGGCAGATCCTGAAGCTGAGGCTCCAATACTTCGGCCACCTCATGAGAAGAGAAGACTCCCTGGAAAAGACCCTGATGTTGGGAAAGATTGAGGGCACAAGCAGAAGGGGACGACAGGGGATGAGATGGTTGGACAGTGTTCTCGAAGCTACCTACTACCATGAGTTTGACCAAACTGTGGGAGGCAGTGGAAGACATGAGTGCCTGGCGTGCTTGGACCTCTTTTTACTTTTTTTTGCAGAATGAAAATTTTTATTCACTGGAATACATACATTTTTTTGATTTATTCCTGTTGCAGATATATCAAGCCTCTGCTTCAAATAGACACCTGGCTGGGTTTTCCTAGACCTCAGTTAGCCATCTAACATCGCATTACCACACTGGAATGAATGAGAGGACAGTTATTTGGATATAGGTTTCTGGATGAAGTGCAACTGTTGTATGGAACGAATGGGGAATTGCTCTGCAGATCAGCAAACCTTGATTCTCAGCCATGACTAGTCACAACCCCCCCCCCCTTCTCTCACACACAAAAAGAGTGGGAGAGACAAGCAGCTAAAAAGTGCCAGTACAAATGACGAGTCACCGGGAGACCTTCATAAAGAGGTCAGTCATCGTGTCCCTTCAATATTTATGGGTTCCGTTTTCCAGAAAGGTCTGTTTTCTGCACTCTCAAAGCATATAACAAAACAGGTTTTATTGCAGATGCAAGGAAGTTTCTATCCCAAGCACACCCACACCCACATACAAAAGTTCTTTTTTCTGTCAGCAATGTCCTTTTTATGCAGAGGGCACCATTTGCATGAAAATAGGGACCATGCTGCTAAGGAATCATCATAGAGCTGTTGCTCTTGGCATGTCTTTCTGGGGCTGATCCTGTCCTTTTCCCTAAAGACCCAGTAGGACCACCATTCTGCTGCCTGTTGTATTATTTCCACAGCAAGGGGAGCCACTTGCCATGTCACAAAGAGAAGGATTAGGACTTCCAGTGGGGAATGAAGCAGCAGGTAAAGAATGCTTTAAAAGGAAACATGTAAATGGGCTCAAATAATAATAAAGAAGAAGAAGAAGGTGGCACACTTAAGAGGTGAATGCAGATAATCAGACACTTCTTGAAGTCCGCTCCTAAACTCCAGATCTCTTTAATAGTTTTGGTGTCAAGACTGCAGTATTTTAACCTTTTTCAAAAAAAAAAAGGTTGCTTCCTAAATCTGCATCTAGCCAACCTTTTAAATGAGCTTCGTCCCCCAAGAACCCAGGCATGCTGAAGCCAATTCCTTATGTGTGAATGTGGGCAGGATTGCAGATTGTTTTGAATGATTTTATATTTGTATATTATTGTGGCCCCCCTGGATCTTGAGGTGCAGGGTGTTTAACAAACCCAATCATCATATTATATATACTTATATTTGAGTATGCCCCAATGACCAAAGTGGGTCTTGCTTCTGAGTAAACATGCATAGGACTATGTTTTTTAAGTGGAGGTAGGCCATGGAAGGAGGTTTTCTGACACATTTGTGCCACTTGTGATTAGAGCTACGCCAAAGCAACAGCAGTGGCATATTATTATTATCCTCTCTCCCTAGGAGAGTTCAGATTAATATCCTCATTTGAAAGCACATAGAATCATAGAATTGTAGAGTTGGAAGGGACCACGAGGGTCATCTAATTCAACCCCCTGCAATGCAGGAACCTTTTGCCCAGCGTGGGGCTTGAACCTACAACCCTGAGATTAAGAGTCTCTTGCTCTACCAACTGAGCTGTCCCAGGTCATCATGTGAGGGGATGTATGGAGTTTGGCTTGATCCAGCAGAGCTCTTGGTTTGTTCTGATTTTATCCAAGAAATAGAACTCTAGTTGGACAATACAGCTGTGGTTGGCAGGTGAAGGGAGAGGCAATGTGAGATTGCTCCACTTGCGCAAGTTCAGTTGCAGGGTAAGTTACAGCAGTGCCTGGCGTGCTCTGGTCCATGGGGTCACGAAGAGTCGGACACGACTAAACGACTAAACAACAACAACAAGTTACAGCAGGGCATGGGTGGCGAACCTCAGGCCCAGAGGTCAAATGTAGCCATCTAAGCCTCTCCCTATCTCTGGCCCTTGGGACTGTTCCCAGGCTGAACAACCTCTTCAACCACATCCTCTCTCCAGAGGCTCGCAAGGCCAGCTGCCAAATGGAGAGTATCTTTGAGAGTAAGATAGAAGATTCAAAGGTCATGTCAGTGCCCCCCTCCCCACATTCTAGTCTGTGCTCATGATACATCAAGTACCTGGGTGGACAAAGCTAGGTAAGGCCCACTCCTCCCAGCTCACCCACCCAGACCAACTCCCTCATCCACCACCAAATCATGGATGAGTGAGATCTTGCTGTGAACTGACCTGGTATTCATATATAAACAGCCAGACTGGATAGTGTTGTTGGCATAGCTGTCAATTTCTGGATTGGAAAATAAGGGATCAGCAGCAGCGCAGCAGCGGAAGTGTGCAGAAGCGACTTCCGGTGCCGGGCTGCCCGTGTCCGCATGTCTGGACACCAGAAATCGCTTCTGCGCATGCGAAATCGCTTCTGCCCGGGCATGCGCAGAGGTGATTTTCGGCCGGCAGGAGCTGCTTCCTTATACAGTGGTGCCTCGCAAGATGATTTTAATTCGTTCCGCGAGTCAATTCATTTTGCGAAAAATTCATCTTGCGAATCGCAGTTTCCCATAGGAATGCATTGAAATGTCTTGTTTATTTATTTTTGCCCATAGGAACGCATTAATTAAATTTCAATGCATTCCTATGGGAAACCGCGATTCGCAAGACGAATTTTTCCCAAAACGAAATCGTCTTGCGAGTCACCATCAGATTGCAAGACGCATTCGTCTTGCAAAAAAATTCATCTTGCAGGGCATTCGTCTTGCGAGGTACCACTGTAAATCCAGGGGAATTACGGGATATTTTGCCATTCGGGATAACAGCGGGAAACGAATTTAAATACGGGGGTTTCCTGCGACAAACGGGAGACTTGACAGCTATGGTTATTGGAGTAGAACACACAGGAACCTGAGACTCTGGGGTCTCGGAGCTCAACCCTGCTTGGTGTACAGTGGAATCTTCTCCACCCAGTTGCAACCCAGGGTCACTGGGATAGAAGTAGCACCCCCATTCCTACCGAACCTCACTCTTCCCAAACACACATTGAAGACACAAGCACCCTCTCACGCAGTTAGCTCTTCAATAATTGTCTATAGATCAATGCCAAATAAATCCCAAAAACATCAAACTGGGAGCCAAGCGCAACAATCTAGGGTGCAGAGATGTCTTCAGCCCCCTCAATATTTGTTTGAAGGGGCCCACGCCACCCCCAATGTTGAGGGGGCCCGGTGCAACATTGCAGAAGGCTGTCCTGGCATGCATAGCATTGGGAGATGTGAGTGACAATGCACAGAGTGCGCATGACGCCACACCCATGCAACTTGCGCCAGAGCTCACCCAGGAAGAGCTGAGCTCCATGCTTAAAATGGATGCTCCCATTTGTTGATATAATGCCTCGTTCTGCTTGCAGCATCGTTCCTTGTTGATTTCTGTGTTATTACCTTTTAACAAGAACATTTTCCTTCGAAGTGCCACGTGGGCTCTGCTTGACTCAAATATGGCAATAATCGCCGAAACGTAATTTCCGTCTGCATAGCGAAACCGAATGAAATCTACTTGTGCTATTTCACCTTTTTGCAAAGTCAGAAATTACAGAATGACATTTCTTTGGATTTGTCCTGAGCCTACCGTAACGATCAACGAAAACATTCTCATCATTACAACAATTAAAGAAAATTGGCATAGCTTGCGAGAAGAGCCTCTGGAATACTAATCCGCAATGCTAGAGCTTTATTTGAAAAGATATATCCTATTCTCTCTCTCTCTCTCTCTTTCTTCCCAGGCAAAAGTATTCTGTGGAAGGAGAAGGCTGGTCAGGTACTGTCATTAGTATACAGAAAGGGAAGAGTTGAACATACTGCAGAATCAGCATCTTAAAAGGCACAGCGTGAATCAAAATCTCGCAGTGATGCCCACATAGACTATTCCTGAGGATTTCTGACACCGTGCAGGGCTTCAGCTATTCACTGCTATGTTTAAATTATACATTGCACAGTGAGAAGGGGAGAAGTGGGGGAAGAAGCTTCACATCATTCAACTGTGCAAGCACCTCACCCCGGGTTCTGGCGTTTAGATCTTCCACTATGTTCCCTCCTTTGGAAACATGAATTAAGGAGCACACAAAAATGAAGTAGGTTTCCTTTTTTCCCCCTATGCTACCTCTCTTCAACACTACTTTTACGTCGTGTTTTCCAATGTCAATGCAGAGGACACATTTCAAAGTATTTTGCACATGTTTTCTCACTCTAACCCTAGTTCCAGTTCCAGTTTCATTCATTCCTCCAGCCATTTCCACTAACTGGAGCTGTCTGGACTGTGTGTCAGGTTGAGCAGGACATTAACGGATTCAAACAACACGCACCCTTTTTTGAATAACAGCAGCAGAAAGGAAGTTTGAACAGTCAGAGGAAAAGGATGTGAGGGAGAGGAGGAAGACTTTAAACTCTTTTCTCTCTGCTACCGTTCTTCTTTGAAGCTGCTATTTGCATTTCATTCAACTATAGGTTTTTTAATTATATTATCAACCAACACCGTGAACACTTTATGGAAAGCCAGGTTATAAATAGTATAATAAAATTAATTAAAAATGGGGAAAACACAGGGAGGCAACACTGTCCAGCTTTTTTTTGCACTTTTCTGTTTAGACATGACTTTTAAATCATTGATCTAAACTGAGAACCACTAAATTTGTTTCTATATATTTGTTTCATCTATGAAGAGGGGGGCATTAATTTTAGGTTAAGCGTCAAAGAAGAAAACGCTAACTTGAAGAATGATGAATGTTGTTTGTTTATATATCTGTGCCCATAGGCAACACCCCCCCCCACACACACACACCAAAAACCAATGAAGAGGACTGGGAGGGAGAATGTAAATAACAAGGTAGATCAAATGGAGGGATGGTAAAATAATACTCTTTATTTCGCAACGGCCCTCAAGCAATTGCATTTTATATTATAGAATATAAAATGTAGAATGAAGTCAACACACACCATTCTTCCTGCCCCTTGGATAGATGATTTGCATTAGAGTCAAACATCAGTCATGATATTCTTGAGCTACAGATCTGCATTTTCAGCTCGACAGGCTAATGACAGCAGAGCTGATTTCACGGTCAATGTATGCGCAACAGACTAAGCCAGTGCATACTGCTAAAGTGACCCAAGCATTGGCATGAACCAAGCCAGCATGATAAGAACCATGAGCACTAAACAGGCACAAATAAGACGTGAACCTCATCCCCATTCAGACATAACTGCCATTGGGCTCAGTGGGCTTGAGATCTAAGAAACTGCCCATAGGATTGTAGGCTAAGAAGCCCTCGCTGCTAGGTGCTGCTGATTTTATTACAGGGTCTGGCCAGCCATGTTGGTTGCATGTCAGGATATATCTGTGACCTTTGGGTTAGCCTCCACAGATTAGAATGGTTGCTGAGAATACAGACGTTGACCATCTCTGGTCTAGAATAAAATGAATTAAAACACTTCACATGGAGCTGAGCCAAAATTTCTCAAAAGACCCTCCCTTTTTCCCCCCTCTTAAAAACAGGCCACTTTGCAGAATTTTATTTCAATATTTTCTACCTC
Source organism: Zootoca vivipara (assembly GCF_963506605.1). Classification (NCBI taxonomy): domain Eukaryota; kingdom Metazoa; phylum Chordata; class Lepidosauria; order Squamata; family Lacertidae; genus Zootoca; species Zootoca vivipara. Next base: position 24,664,783 of record NC_083285.1, on the reverse strand, counting down.
AAGGGGCCTGGGTGGGGGCTGGCCAGTTTCCTCCTTCAATAGGTAAAAGGACCCCTGACAGTTAAGTCCAGTCAAAGGCAACTATGGGGTTGTGGCACTCATCTTGCCTTCAGGCTGAGGGAGCCAGTGTTTGTCCACAGACAGATTTCTGGGTCATGTGGCCAGCATGACTAAACCGCTTCTGGCGCAACGTAGCACCGTGACAGAAACCAGAGCACACAGAAATGTCGTTTACCTTCCTGCTGCAGTGGTACCTATTTATCTATTTGCACTGGTGTGCTTTCAAACTGCTAGATTGGCAGGATCTGGGACAGAGCAACAGAAGCTCACCCCGTTGCGGGGATTCGAACCTCCGACCTTCTGATCTGCAAGCCGAAGAGGCTCAGTGGTTTACCCACAGCGCCACCCACAATATCACAGAAGGACACTGGATCTGGGGCCTAGTGGACAGTGCAAAATGGTAGAGAGGAAGCTATGGGTTGTATCCAAGCAAATCACTCTACAAGCAAAATGTTTTTGAGTGCAATGGGACTTCCTTTTCTCTCCTCCCCTATCCACCCCACACACCCCAAATATGCTCTGGGAGTCCTCCCAATCCTCTGGAGCAGTTTTGGGGGTAGTGTAAGGCATGGATGGGGAGAAGAGAGGGAGGGGAAGTTCCCCTGCCCTTGTGAAATGATTTGGATTCATCCCATACCACTGCCACAGATAATAAAGAGCCCCACCTCATTGATGCTGTTGGATAACTTCTACTGCTCCTGGAAAAATTCAGTCAAATGGCTCCTATCGCCACCACCAATTTATCTGCTCACAAATAAGATGGAGAATTTGAAGAGGCCATTTGTGCACAGCTTTCCTTGAAAGTGCTTTGCAAAACCATCTGACGGTCCTAATGTGAACAAAACCCTGTTTCCAAGCGTGAATTATCTAAATTGCAATCCAATATCCATGTTAATTATTATGATTTAATTATGGCATCTTTCTTATTGCAGGCCTATTTAGAAATCATTCTTCTGTGTAACCACGAGAAACGTTATTAGTACACATCAAAGAACACAGCCACATTCCAAACGAATGCTAATGACCCATGCAAACCAAAGTAAAACACAAAATTACATGAAGTAGTAGGTTTACTCATTAATCCCATTTAGTGCATGATTATAGTTGGACTGCGATTAGTTACTTTCTCAACCATGCTGTGTTGATCTTCATAACTTACTATAGAAATTTCAGGAATTAGTGCATGACGGTAAAAAAAAAATAGCAAGACTAGAGTCCAAATTAGAGTACAGTGGGATTGGGAGGCAAGTTACTGTAGCGAATTCAGAAGTGGAGTTTTAATAAAGTCAGTTAGAAGATACAGTATTGTTTTCATGAAAAGTGGAGCTCAATTAATCATTTGTTCTAGTCCTTGAGAAGTCTTGTGAGTAGGTTGCATTTTCCTTGAAATAAGGCCCCCTCCCTGTTGTTTTATAGTGGAAAGAGGGTCCCCTGCTGTAAACTAGAGAAGGCAATCAAGCAAAGAAAAACTCCTGTTGACATCTATTGTCCTAATGCTTCTGGTTATTAGACCTGTGCTTTAAAAAAAAGGCAGTAGAGAAAATATATAGAAAATGCCTAAAGCCCATGGTTTGACCCATTTGCATTGATGGAGATTTTGACTTCAACAGATCAGACTTTACAGGTAGGTTTGAACAAATGTGTGCATCATAAATAAAATATTTTTAAAAAAAATATCTGCAGGATAGGGTTGCTATGGGTGAAAATGTTAATGGATATAGTTTTAAACTCAGTTCAATTAAGAGACTGCATCTACTGCTAGAAAATCCATGAAGACTTTTCTGCACCAAAATAAGAGCAGACCCTGAAACCCTAAGCATGATGTGGACCATTGAGGAGGTCTAAGGTAGCCAGCCATTGTCTTCAAGTAAATACATTACCGTATTTTTCCATGTATAACATGCTCCCATGTATAAGACGACCCGTATTTTTTGAGACTGTCCACCCTCTACAGCCCTGAGGCCTCGGGAAGATGTTCTCTAAGGCCAATTATCTACACAATCTTGCAGAACATTCTCTACATAACTTGGTGTGGCTGTAGCCACCAGAATAAGAATATTTTGTCCTTCAACTAGCATATATATCATAAGATATTTTCATTTTAGAGCTCTACTCTGAGACTTTTGCCTCTCCTTTTGGGTTTTATGCTGAATCAGATCAGTGATAATCGAGCCCAGAATCCCATCACTGATAATCGAGCCCAGAAGGGTCATACTGTTAGTGCACCTGCGTTTCAGGCAGATAGTTTCCTCATTGCTTCTACATGAGATCTTCTGAAGGTGCACTGAATTTTCTGCATGCAAGGCATGTAAGCCAGCACAAAGAAGCATAGTCCACAGCTGGTTGCCTTTATGTACATACTTCTGACAGGGATTAGAACAGACCCGCAACGATCAGACAAAGCAGCAGATCTTAACAACGATTTCATTTTAATAACAGTAGATTATATCATCATATAATTGCACGGAATACATTTTAAAGCCAAATAAAAAGAGAAACAGGGAAAAAAATATATCTACTGGGCATCTAATTTCTTAGGCTGAGCAAGGCAAGCAGAAATGGATGTAACAAACACATGAAATATTTTTGGCGGCATTTCTGAGCTGTGTGGAGCTTTATGCCCATATTAATTCTGCTAATGACTTTGGATCCTTCAACATCCAATTCCCGTAAAAGTAATCTCTGCTCTTGACTTTTATCTACCCCTTTTTGTGAGTGTCATAAATTCCTTGCACTCTGTCCCATCACTTGCAATAATCTTGAATGCCCCGGGCTGATAGAATTCTGAGCCAAAGCTATCACGTTTGGCTGGCGCTCATTAGTCTTCCCGATGCCCTGGATGGCTTCTTCAGCGCTAATGGTTTGATAGCCAGTCTTGCGCAACCAACTAAATGTCCACACCTGCTTTGGAAGCCTACATTTAACAAAGATTAAACAACTGCATCAGCAGTCACAGTGAAGGGCATTCATTGTAGGTTTACCTCCTTGCAGTTACAAATGAGAAGGCAAATGATAGCACGCACGTACAGATTTCCCCCCCCCCCCAAGCACACCAGGATCAAGCTCATGACTACAGGAATATACATGCAGAGAGGCTCAGAAACAGCGCTAAACAGTATTGACACATCATATTTGGAGTGGGGTTATGGAGCTGTGGCTCCACATCTGAGAGCTTCTTGGTTGTCTGTTTGCTGGTGGGACCCCTCCTCTGTTAGTGAGGCCTGGCAGGCTTTTCTGGCCATAGAAGCAGGAAAAAGCTGCACTCTATATGCCGCAGGGGTGGGCAACTCCCAAGAGATTGCAACCTACTCTCAGTGTTAAAAACCGGCAGTGATCTACCCCCTTTGGGGGGCTTCAGGTCAAATTTGTTGAGCTTTTTTTTAGGGAAGAGGAAGGCCCATTTTGTAGGGGTTCGGGTCTAAATTGTGTAGCTTTTTTAGGGAGGAGGAAAGCCAGTGGTCTACCAGTGATCTACCACAGACGTCCAGTGATCTACCAGTAGATCACGATCTACCTGTTGGACGTGCCTGCATATGGCATTGAATAGCTGGAAGCTTCCATTTTAATTTCCCACAAAGCCCTAGAGTAGGCCTAGGGCAATAACTCTGGCTCCCTTAAAAAAGCTCAACAACTTTGGGTCCCTAAAAGAAGCTCAACAACTTTGACAGAACACTACCAGGTTTTTTGTTTTGTTTTTTAAAATACTGTGAGCAGATTGCAGCCTTTTGGGACTTGGAGGTTCCTGCCCTAGAGCATTCTATGTTGGAGCTAGACCCAAGCTTTGAAGTAAAGCAATATTTACCCATATCAGGTTCAGCACTGCCAACTCCAAGTTACTTCAAGAAACAATGGCAATCCTTGTAATTTTTTAGTCCCTAGGTTGATTAATGTTTGTCAACTGAGCATATTTTCCAGGGCAGGATATGGACCCAAGGCACATTTGGGGTACGTCTTTTAAGGATGGGGACTGTATACTTTTGAGGAAGGACAGTGCCTTAAATTTACAATTACAAGCAGCTTAACAACAACAACAACAACAACAACAACCATAAATAAACATGCAAACATTTCTGTATGTCACTGTGGGAAATCTTCCCGACATTTCCTTTAATTTCCCCCCACAATGGTCCCTTCATGTTATCCCTTCAACTTTAGCCATCTGTTGGCATCTGTCTGCATTGGGAGGCAATGGAAGACTGTACCTTTGGGGTGAAGTCCAACCATTGGAGAGTTAAAGAGACATGGGTTGTTGCAGCTGGGGCAGATGAAGGCGTCTGGTTGCAGTGATGCATATGTACCATGGTGTACTTTTTCTGCACTCCTCTCAGTGGTCATTCATCCTCTGGTCACTGCTGTGGGTACACTTAAGCCATATAATTCATGATTTAGATATATTATCTACAGAGGGAACTGCTTTCCAATCCACCCTGGCTGCTTCTGAAAATCAGTAGAATAGGGAGCTGTAGTATAATCAGAATTACCCCCCCCCCCCGGTATTATTTGATCTCTCTCTCTCTCTCTCTCTCTCCCTCCCTCCCTCTCTCTCTCTCCCTCTCTCCTTTTTCTTCTATAAAACCTGATGCACCCCTAAGCAATACCAGTAGTCTGGATTGCTACAGGAGAGAGAGTCAGTTCCTGTTTATGTCAAGGTTGTCCCTCCGAAATCAACAAGACCACAGAAATACCAGTAACCAAATTGTGCTTCTATGGATGATTAGCATCAATGCATTATAAAATGAGTGTATTTCTTGTCAGAGGGCAATCTGATGTGGAGGTCTTTGCATTTCTTCAGCTGTTTCTGTAAAGAATTGGGAAATGCAGCATTTAGATCTGAAAGCATTTGGTGGCAGATGGGATATTTATGAGCTGTTTGTCTCCATATAACAGTCTTGTTAAGGAGCCGTCGTTTTCCGCTTCATTACACCAAGATAGCTCTGTTTAGGGTTCCACTCAGCTGTGAAATGACTTTAAAATTTCTATAAGGGATAGAGATAGGATTTTTATAATAAAAGAATGCTGACAAAGTGTGGTAAAGTAGAAGGAAAATGGTCCAACATACTGTTTTTCAGGGCGAGGAGAAACAATAGCTCTACAGTATCACATACTTAAGCTTAATCTGCTGGTTCATGACAACAGAGTCGTTGCTGTAACACCAATCTTTTTACTCACCTAGAATAAGAGAATCTTGGAAGCCTAATTTTCTGGAGGGGCAGCTGTGTTAGTCTGTTGCAGCAAAAACAGTATAGGGTCTTGAGGAGCCTTAAAGAGATTGCAATTTATTGTGGGATAAGCTTTTGCGGCGTGACACATTTGCTGGTCTTAAAAGTGTCACAAGCGGCTTTATTGCCCGTAGGCATCATAAAAGTCCTTGTGGGTTGCAGATCTGTAGTTGGCATAGGAGCCAACTCCTAGGGGCTGTCCCCCTACAATAAAATATTTGAGGGGGCTGAGCCCCCCACAAAAAAGGTTGATGGGCATTCTCATTCAACTGGTGTCTGTGCACTGTGGCGTGTGATCGATTATGCAGAGCGGGACTTACCTGGGCCCCCACAAAATTTTATTCAAGTTGGCACCAGTGGTACTTGGCTCAGTTAACGTGTAACATCAATCTGTAGTTTAGATTGGGGTTACAAATGCTGATTGGCGGTTCAAGAGACTCGGAAGTATGTGATGAAAACTACATACTCCAAACAATCAAGCAGTGGCTTTATGACCACGAAAAACAACGTTTGTTTCCTCACACTTCGAGACCCTGTTCTCCAGAGGCCCTAGGCATAACTACTTCTTACGGATTTTGTGCCAGTTAGCTAAAAGACCTCTACTTCCTTCCCAAGGAAGAGCTTTTATGCTCGCAAGACTAAATGCTTTCCCCTCTCCAGTGAACATTGGTAGAAACTTGCAAATTCCTTAACAAGCCCTCCTGTGTGCAATCAGGGAGTCTTTTTCTTCTTCTTTGGGGATCACTCATAGCCGAGTAAGATCGTCTTCCATAAACACGATTTTAACAGTGACTGTGGAGGCCAATTCTGGATCCACATGTCCTTCCACAGTGGGGACATATTTTTCCAGGAGGGAGTTGATCACGGTGTGGATTTGCCAAGCGTGCCTTCCTCTTAGCACATTTCTCCCTTGCTTCCTGAGTTCGAGTGTCTTCAAAGCCCATAGCACCTTTGGTAAAGACTGTTTTCCAATTGGAGCACTCACAGGCAAGTGTTTCCCAATTGTTAGTGTTTACACCACATTTTTTTAAAAAATTGCCTTGAGGCAGTCTTTAAAGCTCTTTTGTTGGCCACCAGCATTATGCTTTCCATTTTTATGTTCAGAATAGAGTACAGTGGTGCCTCGACTTACTAATTTAATCTGTTTCGAAGGCACCTTCGTAGGTCGAAAAGCGCCATTGGAAACACTATTTCCCATAAGAATGCATTGGAAATGGAAAAAATCGTAAGTCGAAGCAACCCCATCTAGAAATTCGTAAGTTGAAAAAACCGCCGCGTTTTCCGTTCGGATGTTGAAAAAAATCATAATCGTGTGACCATTTGCCCCATTCGTAAGTTGAAAAATTCGGTTGTCGAGTCGTTCGTAAGTCAAGGTACCACTGTAACTGCTTTGGAAGACAATAATCAGGCATCCGCAAAAAAATGACCAGTCTAACGGAAGTTGATCAACACTGGTGATCACAGTGTGGATTTGCCAAGCATGCCTTCCTCTTAGCACGTTTCTCCCTTGCATCCTGAGTTTTAGTGTCTTCAAAGCCCATGACACTTTGACTAGCCAATAGTCTAATCCTAAGAGGCTGCTTCCAGAAGCTTCTGTGTCTGCAGTGATTCATCCATGTAGCCACATGTAGTCTATTTGAGGCTAGCATGAGGCATAAGAATTTCTGTTAAATTTGAGTGATTGTCCCTGTCCAGAGCCTACAGTATAGTAGGTTCAGATTTCAGCTAACCTTCCTCACCATCTGCTATCACTTTGTTGTAGAATGACAGTATTTTTCGCTTAATAACATACCTTAAGAGATCTCGGCAACATTTTTGCCTGTAGAATACTCTCTCTCTCTCTCCCTCTCCCTCTCTCTCTCTCTCTGTGTTTATGTGTAATGACTTATATACACAAAAATTTATATACATATAAATTCTTTTCCTTTGTTTGGGAAATAGGGAAGCAGTCCTCCTGAAAAATGAAATGGGGAATAAGTCGGAATAGGAGGAAGGAGGTGTTTGTGTACTGGCTGGTACCAAAGCAGTAGTGGCTGTTTTCTCTCTGTTTCGGGACCTCCCTTTCACTGTATTCTAATCCCTTTTTGTGTGCCTTGTGGTTTACATTGAGTATTTCTGGCAAGTGCTTCTAGTCATGTGCCTGCAGAAACAGAGCAACAGAGATAAGAGAATTGACAATTACATCCCACCCCGCTTCACGATCCAGTGCTTAGGGCTTTTATCTGTCACCAGGTACGTAATAACGCCCACCAGGTTGCTGGATTTGTTTCTGGGGTATATCTACTCAAAGCAATGCGTTTACACTATCCCTCTATGCTGCTGTCTCTCTCAAGCTCAATAGACGCTAGTAATTGCCCAGGAAAATAAAATCTTCGGCCATTATTGGGCACACCTGATCCTGAAGTGAATTAAGAAAGCACAGCAGTCACAAATGTATATGATTTAAGTGACATCCTACCCTTTCTGGTTTAGTTAAATTATAAGAGAGCGTCCAAACTTGTAACATTGCTGACATAGTTCTAGTGAAAAGAGACATCTAAAAGCCGTAAAAATGTATTCATGTCTCGCCTTTTTACGTCCTAATTTTCTCTGTTTTTATGTCTATCAATCTCTCAGTTGGTTCACTGGTTCAATCATCTTTGCTCAAGGGTTGCTTTGTCTTTTATAGGCACATATTTATTTAGATCTTGATATATGCTGAGCTGTGTGGGAACCAAATAATGAAGCAAAATGGGGTTATTATGGAACATTTCTCTCTCCTGAATCGAAGTGTGATGTAGCTAACTGACTGACTTGATTGGGGGTCCCCCTCAAATCCTTGTATTGCGCTCTCTTGCTTCTGTATGCATGCAGAATCGCTACACAATATGGCTGTGCACAATGGATCCCCTTGTACCTGTATTTTAAGTCCAACTTGGAGTTATGAGCTTTTCTGTGAAAAGCAGGCTTTATAACATGCAGTGGCGGAGGAAGAGGAGTGTTGGGGGAGCGCACCACCCCTGGCAGCGCGATCCTGGCGGGGTGCCATTGCAGCTGCTCCCCACCTGCACTGGGCGCCACGCCCCATAGGTGGTGTGTCACGCCCCCAGGACGCGCATCACACCCCTGTGGGTGATGCGCCATGCCCCCAGGGTGCACACCAGCCCCACCCCCACCTGCTCTCCGCCCCCTGGTGCCAGAGCATGAAACTCTGCCACTGATAACATGAGGCTTTCAAGAATGTTGCCTGTGGAGTTCTGAGAACTCTGAGATTAGATAGCTAGATAGCTAGATAGCTAGATAGCTAGATAGATGATAGGTTTTTAAAACAAAACAACAACAACAACAACAACAACAACAACAACAACAACAACAACAACAACAACAAATCACTTAAGAAAGAAGCCTGATGTGCTTTAACAGAAGCAGAGAAAACAACAACACCACAACTAAAGTTCTTCAGTACTCCATAAACAACATTTTATACAGTCTCACTTCTTGTAGCTGTAGCTATGGGGCAGGGGGGAGGGGGCTAGCCAGGTCCCCCCCCCCCGGATGAAGCCTTCAAAGGGGTGCCATTGAGGCTCCCAGTCAGTGTATGTGTGTATGGAAATGCGCATGGAAGAGATGCCAAACTGGGTCTTTGACCCTGGTGAAAGAAAGCCTAGTTTCGACCCTATTAAGGACAGAGAGAAACATGGAGATATCTAGGAAAGCATATAGCCATATAGGGAAAAACAGCCAAGAAACAGAGTGGCACAATGCTTTGTGGTGGGGAGGGCGCTGATCTGACATGGGGTGGCTATTGAAATTGTGCTTTGACTCAGGAAGTGAGAAATACCTTTGGATCGCCCCAGTACACCTCATTCTTAGACCTCCACAAAGAGCTGGTTCACACCCTTACTACATACATAAAGGTAAAGGGGCCCCTGACCATCAGGTCCAGTCGTGTCCGACTCTGGGATTGCGGCGCTCATCTCGCTCTATAGGCCGAGGGAGCCAGCATTTGTCCACAGACAGCTTCCAGGTCATGTGGCCAGCATGACAAAGCTGCTTCTGGCGAACCAGAGCAGCGCACGGAAACGCCGTTTACCTTCCCGCCGGAGCGGTCCCTATTTATCTACTTGCACTTTGAAGTGCTTTCGAACTGCTAGGTGGGCAGGAGCTGGGACCGAGCAACGGGAGCTCACCCCATTGCAGGGATTCGAACTGCCTACCTTCTGATCAGCAAGCCCTAGACTCTGTGGTTTAACCCACAGCGCCACCTGGGTCCCTACTACATACATACATATTCTTTATTACGGTCCAAAGACCCACAAAAAAAAAATCGAGAGCAAAATGCAGCAGGGATGCAAGGAAAAGATACCATGGGAGTCACTATGTCTTATCCAGAGCATGTTATTTTCTCTTTCTCATTACCTCTGAGAAAACGTTTGCCACGGCCAGGGTGGTATCATCTGACTTATCTTCGAGAAGATACTTGAGATAGAAGATTTCAGAATTTCCAGGTAAATTTATCAGTAAGGGTTTAATTAATTGATCTTTGGCTTGTTTACCCACCCAGCCCACAGTGTAGCAGCCTTACTACATGGAAATTCCAGTTTATATAATTGCTGTGTCCCCATGATTTCCACTGGTGAGTTCATCTGGAATGTAAGTGGTTACCTGACAGCTTGTGATTGTATGAACCGGCTCTCTGTCTTCAAATCACCTGCTTTCAAAACATGGATAAGATGAAATATTAGTCTTTTCTTTTTTTAATGAAAAAAAGTATTAAATTCCTGAGCAGAAGAGTTGGATGCAGAGGGTCAAATTTATGCCAACTTTTTTAAAAAAAAGAAATTTGATATGCAGAGTGGCCTATGTGTCCTCAAGAGACAAAATGATTTCAAATCATGCTTTGCTAACAAGAGCTGTAGTTCCACTCTTTGAAGCTGCGTTCGGGGAAAAGAACACTTCATACTTGATCATTTGTTAGGCTTTGAGATGGTATATTAAAATAATGTGAGGCAGCAGAGCCTGCTCCTCTTTTATGATAATCCACAATATTTTGGTGCATAATGTGATTGCTTGGTCATTTGACATTCTAAGAAATGAAACAAAAATTGGTAATAACAGCCCTGACTCTTGATTTCTGATGCCACCTCGCCAAAGCGTAGCAGTTTGTTGACACGGATTTCAAAGAGCTGCAAATCCTTGTTGTCACTTGATAATACATTTAAATAACCTTCTTAATCCTCTTCAAATCTCCTTTGTGTTACACCTAGATCTATTTTCGTTGGCAAAGGACTGGTGAAATGTGGGCATGCAGTAATGATATGTATATCTGCATACCTGAAAATACTTTAGAGTATACCCTTGACATAACAAGAGAATAAACGCATCACAATAACCATTTATTCATATAATCTTGGTGGGTGATCCTTTTTTCCGGCAGGTTTTCCATATCCCCAGTGCACAATTAGCATCATCATCTCATTCAGAACACTCAGAACAACAGCAGCAAAACACGACTGCAGCAAAACAGAATCTAACTATACAATAAATTCTCATTAAACTATTACAATGCAATAAGCCCCACATAGGCAGAAACTCAGCATCATCTCTCAGAAATGTTCAGGTTAATATAGTTTTGTATAAAGACTGTACGTGTGCCACTTTCGAAATGTTTAAAGTTTAAAAGGAGATTATTATTATTTTAGTAAGTAAGTAAATAAATAAAGCGAGGGAGCAGCTCCCGATCCAAGCCTAAAACCAGCCGAGGGGCGAAGGGAGCGAAGCGCATGCTGTTCCACCTACAGAGAGAGATTAGGACGATGCTTATGGTGTCAGAAGGCTGGCATCGATGTTCTTATGGTGATATTCCCATGGCAGAGCAGGAAAAAACAGGCATTGGAGGGGGTGGGTGTGCTAGATCGAAGTCAGCTTCATTTCCTCAACATGCCTAAAGAAATGGCACAAGACCACACCAGTTTCTGGGGCTGCTGGAATTAATTTCCCCACCCGCTGGAAGTGGTTCACGCAACTGGGGCAAGCAACATTGCTAGCTTCCTAGCAGTGTTGCTGACATTTCCTGAGACAGGGAGGGACAAGGTGGCGGGAATGTCAGTGCGGTGTGGGTGCACCGACAGAGTCAATATGGTGCTGCCGATGACGCCCTCGCACTGACTTTCCCGTCACCTCGCTCTTCCCCCCTCAGGAAGCAGAAGCAACACTGCTGCTGGGAAGTTTTCCTTTTAGCTCCACCCTGCTGGGCGAGCCACTCCTGTTCACTCCCCTTGGAGTCATGGGGAGGGAAGGAGGCAAAACGGCACTCTCTCTTCCTCCACACTTCCTGTCCTGCCCACAGTGAAACAGCAGGGCAATTGGGCTTGACACGGTGCGGTGCGGCTGGGGCTGCTGCCGGCTGCTGCGGCTTCGCGCGCCGCCCGCTGAGCCCACTGCTGGGTCCCTGGGCTTGACGCGGTGTGGCGCGGCGCGGCTGGGGCTGCTGCCGGCTGCTGCGGCTTCGCGCGCCGCCCACTGTCGGGTCCTGGGGCCCGTTCAGTCGGAGCTCGGCACGTCGCTGTGCTGGGGCGCGGCGCGGCGCGCGCTGCTGCATTTGCCGGCTCCCGCTGGGTCGGGTAGGTACCGGTACCCCCCAACATGTCTTATTTTTGGGGGATGTCTTATATTTTTTTGCCTTTAAAAGATCGTGCCATGGCTTATTTTAGAGGCATGTCTTATTTTAGGAGAAACACGGTATCATATCATATCACAACACAACACCTTATTTTAATAACATAAAACATACCTACATTACTCTATGTTATACCTACCTAAACTATACACACCAGCACACCTACACACCTACCCCACACGAACACTGACAAAGTGACTTGACCTACAGCCATTCTTGTTACGCTACTTTATTTTTCCAATTGGCTTAAACACATTTTGTTATTTCTTTAATCTCTTCTTCTATCTTAACTTTACTCTCCTTTCACTCTAATCTTTTTCTGCATTCACTCAATATCTGTCAAAAGTTCTACGTTTTCCACATAGCTTTGCATGTATTCCTTAAAGATAGCCCACTCCTTCTTCACTTTTTGTACCATATCTCCTCTTATCCTCCCTGTTAATTTGGCGATATGAAAGTATTCCATCATTTTAGATAGCCAGTCTGTTTTAGTTGGGACGCTGCTGCTTTTCCAAATTTTGGTAATTAATAACCTTGCCGCCGTAGTCGCATACATAAATATTGGTCTGACTGTTTTTTTATTTCCTCTGACATGATACCTAGGAGAAAGGATTCTGGGTTTTTTCAAATGAAAATTTAAACATCTTTTTCAACTCGTTGTAAATATTTTCCCAGAATCCCACCATCTCTTTGCACTCCCACCACATGTGTAGAAAGGTTCCTTCCCCATTGTTGCATCTCCAACAAATATCACTACAGTTTTTATACATTTTTGGCAGTCTAGCCTGTGTCAGGTACCCTCTGTATTGCATTTTCATTACATTCTCTCTTAAATTGTAAGGTAAATGGACCCCTACCCTTAGGTCCAGTCACGGACGACTCTGGGGTTGCAGCGCTCATCTTGCTTTACTGGCCGAGGGAGCCGGCGTACAGCTTCCGGGTCATGTGGCCAGCATGAATAAGCCGTTTCTGGTTAACCAGAGCAGCGCACAGAAACACCGTTTACCTTCCCGCTTGTAGCGGTACCTATTTTTCTAATTGCACTTTGAGGTGCTTTTGAACTGCTAGGTTGGCAGGAGCTGGGACCGAGCAACGGGAGCTAACCCCATCGTGGGGATGTGAACTGCCAACCTTCTGATCAGCAAGCCCTCGGCTCAGTGGTTTAACCCACAGTGCCACCCATGTCTCTTAAATTGTAGCATGCCGTAAATTTAATATCCCTTTTCCACAGCCGTTCCCATTGGCTCATCACAATATTTCTCCCTAAATCCTCGGCCCACTTTACCATCACTGTCTTCACTTGCTCCTCCTTTACCTCCCATTCTAGGAGCAAATCATATACTGTAGTTTGGAAATATATTTACTTTTAGATTGGATTAAGTACTCATCCAATCTTGAAATTTCTTTCTCAAATCCTTTTTGTTTATCTTTTGCCAGTCTCTGATTAATTTGAAAGTATTGCAGCCCATCATTCAAATATTTTTTAACTTCCTTATATTCTTTCAATTTAAGTTTATTATTTTCCTCTTCCAATAATACCTTATATGTTGCCCAGTTGTTGTTCATATTCTTTCTCTTTATGGTCATGATTTCTAAGGGTGAGGTCCACCAAGGTGTTTGGGGTTCTAGAACCTAGAATACAGCCAATAGTTTGAGTTGTATTCAGTGTTAGTAGACCAGTTGGTATTAAGGAACATTGAAGTTCATTAATTTTAATGGGCCTACTCTAGTAGAGATTATTATTAGTATTATTATTATTATTAACATTTCTATATCTCTCTTCAAGGACACATTTCCCCTAGCTTTCTCCCAACATAGGTCACCATACAGAATCCCCAATCTGTCCCAATGGTTCAATTCCAGGAAGACACACTCTAGATCCCTCCTGCAACTGGACAGAGAGCCTGGAGAGAGAGAGAATTTCCAGAAACTCTCCCTCCGTGACCCTTAAACCTGTTCTGGTGCTGCACCGAATACCCATTTGGGTGAGACCAGCTTCACCCTGCTCCCCACTCCCCAGGTCTCAATGATACAGACCAGATCAGTCTCCTCATCCACAATCAGATGATAGATAAGGGAGGTCTTATTCAGAGACCTTATTTGTTTACAACTCTTTATTTTATTTTGATCTGGCTAACATATTTTATCAGTTCAGATGGTTGTCTGTTCGACAACAGTATCCTGTGTCAGACAAGGGTAAAATAACCCTCATTGGTGTAGCTTTTGGCTGTTGCCAGGCTTTGCTGACATTTTGGCAATCCTTCCAGGAGACAGAGCCGCTCTGTTCTCCTCTTTATTCTTCTTTCTCTTCTTCCTCCCCCACTGGTATTCAGTTCCGATTCTACCATGCCACGCAAGCCATGCCCCCTAGCAGCAAGCCAGCATTGCTTTTGACTGTTGCTTCAAATTCAGAGCTGGGCTTGATCCCAGCACTGCTAGCACCAATTTGCTGTAGATTTGCACATCCAGTAGGCATGATTTGTCATGGTTAAGGTTCTCAGCTGACTCTTACCATGGCTCACATTAAATGGTCCTCTCACAAAGACAGCTTTTATACTCTGTTCAACAGGAGGTATCTAAGCTATACCTAAAAAGCTAAGCTATACCTTGGAGGATGGGTGGCGGCTAACAGATTGAGGCTGAATCCTGACAAGACAGAAGTACTGTTTTGGGGGGACAGGGGGCGGGCAGGTGTGGGGGACTCCCTGGTCCTGAATGGGATAACTGTGCCCTTGAAGGACCAGGTACGCAGCCTGGGAGTCATTTTGGACCCACAGCTGTCCATGGAGGCACAGGTTAATTCTGTGTCCAGGGCGGCTGTCTACCATCTCCATCTGGTACGCAGGCTGAGACCCTACCTGCCCGCAGACTGTCTCACTGGAGTGCTGCATGCTCAAGTTATCTCCTGCTTGGACTACTGCAATGTGCTCTGCGTAGGGCTACCTTTGAAGGTGACCCGGAAACTGCAATTAATCCAGAATGCGGCAGCTAGACTGGTGACTGGGAGCGGCCGCCGAGACCACATAACACCGGTCCTAAGAGACCCACATTGGCTCCCAATACGTTTCCGAGCACAATTCAAAGTGTTGGTGCTGACCTTTAAAGCCCTAAATGGCCTCGGTCCTATATACCTGAAGGAGCGTCTCCACCCCCATTGTTCAGCCTGGACACTGAGATCCAGTGCCGAGGGCCTTCTGGCGGTTCCCTCACTGCGAGAAGCAAAGCTACAGGGAACCAGGCAGAGGGCCTTCTCCGTAGTGGCACCCGCCCTGTGGAACGCCCTTCCATCGGAGGTCAGGGGGATGAACAACTACCTGACATTTAGAAAACACCTAAAGGCAACCCTGTTGAGGGAAGTTTTTAATCTGTGATATTTTAATGTATTTTTATATTTGTTGGAAGCTGCCCAGAGTGGCCGGGGAAACCCAGCCAGATGGGTGGGGTATAAATTAATAATAATAATAATAACAATACGCACTCATGAGCACTCATGGGGCTGAAAACTCTGAATCTTTGCAGGAGTGGAGGAAACAGATGCTGACTTTTTAGTCTTCTTTCCCGTGATTTATTAGTAAGCTCTCTTTTAAAGAGTGGGTCACCAATGTATGCTATTTATCCAACACTGCTTCTCTTCCCTCACCCCCAATTTCTGTCAGGCTTTTATTCTGCACCTCCACCACCTCATTTTTTTTTATTTTAAAAAAAATCTGCTTTTGCTCTGTGCGGCATGTTCTGCAAACTGATTGGTTTTGTTTTTTCCATCTGTGGCCTGCTTTGTTATGGATATACACTTTCCTTGGCTCCAAAGTGAAATGTTTTCTTTAATGTCCTGTGAAGCTGTTTTGACAGGACTTCCTAAGATTGGAAAGCTTTTCATTTCATCCCCCACAGAGAGTAGCAATGATCATGCATCAAGTACCGAGTATGCTTGGGGTCTTGGCAGTTTTCACGTTGGGAATTTGCATACTCTGATGCCCACTGTCTGGGACATAACAGGCTAGAAGTGAGCTTCTTCCGTTTCTGTCTTTTCCCAGTTAGAAATAATGCTGGAAGAAATTGTCATATGGATTAGATATGATTAGCAACTGTCATTTTCACACTTCGGATGAAAAATCGTAGCATGTGTATTTGAAAACAGACTTCCCTGCTTGCTGATAGGGTTGTAAGGAGCAGGCAATTTCCATCCATTTTGTGTTTGTCAAAACCAGTGCTGTTTCCATCCCACTGCAGTTCGGCTTCCACTGTTACTTGTGAGCCAGTGTGGGTACACAGGTCACCTGCTAACAGTCTCCTTCACCATGGTGAGATGCATGGCGTTTCTGTTTAAATGACAGCACTAATTTGGCTTTCTGCCCATCTGTGCCCTCTTTTTCAATGACTTATTCCCTCTTTTATGGCAAAGTGCAAAGGACACACTTCTTTCATGATTAGAGTCATGGTCGGCAAAGTCCTTCAGATGGGTTGTGTTTTCCTATTACATATGGGAAGTGGAATTCAGGGGGTTAGCTGAAGGCAGAATCTGATATCTGAATGGTGCAGTAGTATGTATATATGTATGTATTTGAAATATTGGTCCTAGCATGCATTTGGTCTTGCACTTCGGACAGCAAAATGCCTTGTACTAGCACTGTTCCAAGTTATTTAGTCAAATTTCATATAACCTCCAACAAAATGACTGTCTTCTGTTCACAGCTGGGACTCAGCTATATAGCTACAAATAAAGCATTTTAAATGTGTTGTAAAGTGCAGTATACAAATGTGAAACTAGATGGCAACAGTGAGCTATGCCAAATTCAATGTATTTTTCAAAACGTTTTTTTAAAACACATTTTCACAGTGTGTTGTTTTTTTTAAAAAAAATATGTGTGTATAGATTCTACCCTGATCCACTGAATCCAAACTGCAAAAGATTACCAGCAGTAATTTTTGCAAAATCATACAGACCACTAGACACACTACTCTGTTAGAAACAACTTTGGCCTTGGTGGTGGTTTACAACCAAGGGTATCTCAAACCCTCACCCCACCCCAATAGCAATCCTGGACTGGTCGTTTGTTTGAATGTGCCATGTCCTCTAAGCCCTACAATCTCATACAACAGGCAGGAGAACTAGCAGAGGGAGAATGGGAGTGGTTTTGTGGTCGACGATGAGAGCTTACTGCCATAGATTTGGCAGTGTCTGCCCTCAGTGGAAGACAGGAGGGGAGAGGGTTCCCCACACACACATTTGTAGAATTTTCCCCTTCTTTTTTATTTTCTTTCTCTTCATGTTCTGGAGATTAGACATGGAGTTAATGAGAATTTTGTCTCTTTGCTGCCGTGGAAAAGAAAGCTGGTTTCTCCTGCAGGGTGAGAGCCTGTTGGTGGAAACTGACCCCACAGGTAAGAGATGGGGATGACTTGATTAACAGGTTTTTTTTCTGTTTCTCGCTGCAGGGTTTGTCTCACCTTCCACTGTGGCAAAAATGTACATAATTATGTAATTTCCCCCTCCTTGCTTTATTCCACACCATTCATTTCAATGCAATGTAAATTTGCGGGGGGGGGGGCAGCAATTACATATTGTTTGAGGATTGAAAACAGCAGCAGTGAATACAGATCTTATTTGCTGGATTGATTTCCATGCCAGACATGAGAGGAATAGGCAGCGAATGGCCATTTTTGCTCCAATTTGCGTTCGTCGACATCCCTAGTATTCCTAACATATATCCAATATGTTTTGTGATTTTGCTGTTTTATATTGTTTTGATTCATTTGTTGTGTTTATTGTACTTTGTTGTCCATTTCTTTTATATTGGTATCATCCCCGCACCAAATGACTTCCCTTCCAAGGAGTGATCTGGCCCAGGGTGATCTGGAGCCTCGAGAAACTCAGGAAGTGCCCATAACAACAGACGAGAAGAAGCCACGACCTGTGAGGGAGAGTAGCAGAGATCCCGCCTTGCAGAAAGGAAGCTCATCCTCTGAAAAAGAGGCAGAAGAACCCCCTGGAATGGATGGTTTCACAATAAGCAGACCAATACCCTCACAGTTTGGAGGGCAGCTTGGTGGCAATAGAGGGCTCCATGTAAGTAAATGGCTCCTCAGAAGTAGAACCCTCTTCTGAGGAGCCATTTAGTCTTCACGAGGGTTCTCTGCAGAAACCTCTAGGAGGCTGCAGCTAGGAGAGCTGCTGGAACAATGTATTGCTATCAGCACTCTCCAGAGCCTGACATTCTACTTACTTGGGCTGGGACTACCCGTTGGCCTGCTATCTTCCTGAGCCCCTGCTGACCTGGACTGTATCTCAACTTGCCTTAGCTCTTGTTGAAGCCACTGTTTGCCAGGAATTGGACCTTGGGCGGGCTTTGGATGTTGCTGCTGCCTGTGCCCATGATATCTGGAAGGTCCGGCAAGGACAGGATGGTTAGGATCTGTTGTTTTTATCTGTTAACACTATGTTATCGTCAAGAGTGGTTTTGAGCTCAACGTGGTAGTTTGGGAAAGTGGGATGCAACAATGAAAACAATGAAATCAGACTGAAAGTAGTTCTGCTGATTGCTGGATTGATCATAGTTGCCATCATAGTTGTGTCAAGTTGTTTCAAGGACCCAAGAAGATGTGAGTCCTAGTTATGTTTAAACAAAGCTAAAAGAAATGACAACAAAGAGATATTGTGCTTGGCTCACGTTATTGGGTGAAATTCTTCAGGATATACAGATGATGGATGAATGTCATCTCACTCTGTGGTATTCAGCGCTCTTGTCTTTCAAACATTTCCCCATTTACATAACATTCTCTTCGTTATTCATATTGTTGAGTAAAAGTTTTTTTGCAAGAGAAAGGCACATTTGAAACTGACATATTACGCCACTTTTGAAATGTGTTAAATAAATCTTGGCCCATGCTAGATCTTTCGGTGCTGATTAAATGGCATAAAAAGCCCTGGTAAAGTAGCTGTGCATGATTGAGGCTTCTCTTGTCAGGTTTGTCCCACCCATTATTTTATTGGGTTTTGTTCTATGGAAATAACATGAGTAAAAGACCTGTTTCAGAGGGTGAATTCTTAACATCTTTATCCCACACACATTCACTTGGAAACAGACTTCATTAATTTCACTGGAACTTCCTTCCTTTCTTTCGAAGTAAGTATGATTAGGACTGCAGCCTAGATGTAATACATATTAAAGAGGTCTGGGTTAGACTTTTATATCTGTGCATGACGCTGAACAAATCCATTTGATCTCCAATGGATTATGCACTTTAATACAACGAGGCTCTCTAATGAAACCAAAGAAATTTTGGATACGGATGATGAAGAAAATACGTGCCTGAGCTGAATTAACAAAAGTCAGGCAAGGTCCTTCACCTACAAACATGTAGAAATCGTGGGCCAGATCTATGAAAGTCCATGGAACTTTATGAACAACATTCCTGAGCCAAATATATTGAGCTGTAACCTTGGTCTGTATAAGTAAGGTCAATCAAGGTTGCAGATATGCTTACAGTGAAATCCTATGCCTGCTTCTTCAGAAGTAAATTTTGCTGAGATTGATGGGAATTGGTCCCTAGCAGGTGTGTATTTAAGACAGCAACATTATTTGGGGCAACTTTTCATTTTACACCAGCTAAGTCCCAACATTTGGGTAATTCGCATCATTTGCCATGCTTTGTTTACTACATCCTGAAAACTGGGAGTGATGTACCCAGTAGAGGTGGGTGTCGCAAAGCAAGAATCACAGAATCACCTGTGCTGTTTTTCCAGAAAAATATGTGCCAGAACTCACCGTGAACACCTTCCTTGGACTCTTAGAATGGCAAGGTCCCCACCTGAGAAGTGCTGGAACTGTCAGGGACTGGCTGGACGAGGAAGAGCGGTGGCAGAGCGGGTTCTCCACTCATGGAGAGCACGAGTTGCGGAAGGGTTAACAAGACAACCCCCGGGTTGCTGGGCAGGTCAGTCTGGATGGCCACAATGGAGATTGGGCACTTTATGTTGCTGGGGAAATGGGTATGTTGCAAGTTAATGATTGACAGCCATAGCCGTTGAAAACTCCTGCATGCAGCTGGCAGGTTTCACTTTTGCCGCGTGCTACGGATCTCCCGCCCGCCCTCTTTAAGGGGTCTTTTTGCTATTGACATTGCTATGCCTGTCATGGGGTCACCAGCTTTGGGGCCGGGGCCTGGTAGGAATTTTGTCTGACTGACTATCAAACCTTTCTTAGGCATTTTACAAATAGAACCGCGAGAAAAAGAGTCACATACAAAAGTATTTAAAATGCATACAAAGAGGCAACAGTAAACTGCATACCCTAATTCAGTGTTTCTCAACCAGTGTGCCTCCAGATGTTTTGGGACTACAACTCCCATCATCCCTAGCTAGCAAGACCAGTGGTCAGGAATGATGGGAGTTGTAGTCCCAAAACATCTGGAGGCACACTGGTTGAGAAACACTGCCCTAATTGTATGTATCCTATATAATAAAGTCCCTGTGTCTCTGCGTCCAGTCCCTGTGTCCCTGCGCATGTGCCCCACGGACACAGGGACTGGATGAAGAGGCGGGACGTACACACACACATGCTCTCTCCCCCCCCTCAACCCTCTGCCTCCCGTTCCCCTGCGGCGGCGGACCAAGATGGCGGCATTGGGCTCTGGGGCCGCGGCGGCGGGAGCCCGTTTCGGCTCCCCCCGCCGCCACCGCGAGCCGCGGCCCCGGAGCCCAATGCCGCCATCTTGGTCCGCCGCCTCCTCCTCCTGGCAACCCTACCTGGCCCGTGGGAGGAGCGGCGGGGCCCCGGCCTTCCCTCCCTCTCTGCGCTTCGCCCGCGGGACATGACGGGAGAGCGCTTTGTTTAATTGCGTTCCCGGCACGCCCCACGGCCGAGCGCAGAAAGGGAGGGAAGGCCGCGGCCCCGTCGCACCTCTAGCACCCATTTTCTTAACGGGCTGAATGAGACTAGTGTATATATAAAATCTGTCCCTTTGGCTGATTAGCTGGTGCCATCTGGTTTTTGCCTACTGCGTAGCAAATCGTCACAACTTGTAAGGTTGCGGTTAGGCATTGGTTAAATTGGTTGGTGGAGAGGTAAGGAATTGGCTGGGCCTACCCCTCCAAAATGCTGCTGCTGCTAGGGATATTCCGTTAAAGGAATCCTTGGGCTCGACATGCTTTTGTCCGTACCCCCGCAAGGGGCTAGGGCCACACAAGAGCCCCGGGGAGCATTCGGGGAGAGGTGAAGGGCCTGACACCCAGCTCCATCCTCTCTCAGGGGGTGCTTACCTATACCGACTTCCCTAGGTGGCTATTGGATGTCAGATCTGCCCCAAGGATAGATGGTGGAACCAGTGGCTAAGCAACCACTCACATTGGTTGTATTTAAATAAAGTTATGGCCAAAATAATGCCAAAAACCTTAAACTTAAATTGCTGTGTGAAGTGTGAATTATTGGGGGGGGGGTCTTGGGATCTCGACCCCCAACCAGTAGTCCAGGAGGCACCTAAAAGGAGAAGTGGACTTTGAACCAGGTTCAGACTGGTGGGACAGGGAGAAATCATCAGCAGAGAGTGAGAGTGAAGGGGAGAGGCTTGAGGTAGCCACAGGCACTGATAGAGAAGGAGCAGGGCCTGTCTCTCCTTCTCTGCAATCCAGCCCCGATTCAGCTCCTTCTCCTCCCCCACTCTCAACGCAGGAAAGAAGGGGCGAGAAAAGGCTAGAACGGTTAAGAAAAGTTGAGACACTTTTATCATATGTGGTGGAATTGTAAAGTAATTAAAAATTACTGGGATGTGATATATAATGAATTGAAGAAGATGTTTAAAATAACTTTTGTTTTAAAAAAAATCAGAAGCATTTCTGTTGGGTATAATAGGACAGGAATTACCAAAAGAACAGAAGAAGTTGTTCAAGTATGCTACAACGGCGGCTAGGACTCTCCTAGCCCAAAAATGGAAAGACGACAAGATACCAATGAAAGAAGAATGGCAAGCCAAACTTATGGAATATGCAGAAATGTCGAAACTTACAGGAAGAATCAGAGACAATGACAATGAAGATTTCAAAAAAGACTGGGAACCCTTCATGTTTTACCTACAACGAGCAGGGTTTGATTAAACACTTACAACTAAGAAAACAAGTTCAAAGGTTAAGACACAATAATATGAAATGTAATTGAGTGTAAGAGGTAACTGTGAAAGGAAACGGTATAAAATTGATAAGAAAATAAGAGCATTTAGATGTAAGATCATAAAAAACAAGACAACAATTAAGCAGAAGTAGTAAATATTTTAAGAACCGGAAGGGGAAGTTGAGGGAAGTCGTGGAGAGGTGTTATATGATAAATGTAACATTGTGTCATGTGGTTGAATATTAAATTGTATATTTCAATTTTTTTAAAAAAAAAAATTTAAAAGAAAAACTGAGTCACAGCGAAAAAATGCAAGGTAAAGGTAAAGGTAAAGATACTGTTAAGTCCAGTAGCGAATGACTCTGGGGTTGCGGCGCTTACCTCGCTTTACTGGCCGAGGGAGCTGGCGTTTGTCCACAGACAGTTTTTCCGGGTCATGTGGTCAGAGTTTGGGTCTCGGTGGGATTGTGAATCGGGGTTGGGGGCTCCATCAACAGTTGAGGGGGGGCAGATGCGGTGGAGTCAATGGGAACATTGTGTCCAAGTCAGGGCCAAGTTCTTCTTTACATACTCAGTAGAGGGGTCACGAGGTGACCAATGGACACCATTCCAGATCTCCTTGTGTTAAAGCTTACTTGTTTCCACCATGAGTATTTTATTGGGCTGTGTACTCCAGTTTCCAGTGTGCTGCACTTCTTTTTAACTGACAAGAGAAAATGCTATAATTCAGAGGTAGTGCGTGCCTTATGCAACACACACACACACAGTCATTGTTTCCAGTGCATGCCTTTTTGTCTTACTGACAAGGGTAGCATTTGATATGACCCATATTTTCAAAGAGCTGTATACATAACCTGTGTGGTGCATTTTTATGTGGTGTCAAGATTCAGCTAGTATTATCCTCTAGCTGAATGCATGAACACTTTTCTCTCCAAGAAAGTGGAACCAGATATTAAAAGGAAATTGCAAAGTTGACAACAAACCCTTTTCTCCCTGGTGATCTGAAAACTTTCCTAGTGTAGTTTAGTTACAGGTAGGTAGCCGTGTTGGTCTGCCGTAGTCGAAACAAAATAAAAAAATTCCTTCCAGTAGCACCTTAGAGACCAACTAAGTTTGTCATTGGTATGAACTTACAGGTGTATCTGAAGAAGTGCGCATGCACATGAAAGCTCATACCAATGACAAACTTAGTTGGTCTCTAAGGTGCTACTGGATGGAATTTTTTTTTTATTTTGTTTCAACTAGGTAAAGGTAAAGGGACCCCTGACCATTAGGTCCAGTCGTGACCGACTCTGGGGTTGCGGCGCACATCTCGCATTATTGGCTGAGGGAGCCGGCGTACAGCTTCCAGGTCATGTGGCCAGCATGACAAAGCCGTTTCTGGCGAACCAGAGCAGCACACGGAAATGCCATTTACCTTCCCGCTTGGAACGGTACCTATTTATCTACTTGCACTTTGAGGTGCTTTTGAACTGCTAGGTTGGCAGGAGCTGGGTCCGAGCAATGGGAGCTCAACCCGTCACGGGGAATCAAACCACCAACTTTCTGATCGGCAAGCCTTAGGCTCTGTGGTTTAACCCACCCCGCCACCTGCGTCCCTTTGTTTCGACTAGTGTAGTTTAAATTGTCATACATTATTATGAATAATAGTTGCGTTTATATCCCACCCTCCCACCTATCCTGGAGCTCAGAGTGGCATAGTACATGGTTCTTTTCCTCCCCATTTTATCCTTACAACAACCCTGTGAGGTGGGTTCATCTGGGAGACTGCGATTGGTTCACGGCCACCCAGTGAGCTTCAGTGGGGGATTGCACCCTGGTCTCTCAGGTCCTAGTACAGCACTCTAACCACTGCACCTCACTGGCTCCAGTCATTCAAAAATTTGCAATGCACAACTAACGGCTTAATAATTAAAAATGTTGTTAAGGCAGAATACTACAGCTGGGAGATGAGCTGATCTTGCAGTACCCCTGTTATTAGCTTGCTGTTATAACTCATCCCAATATGTTAAGGATGGCAATACAGGAACAATTCAATTCAGTTTACATTTAAAGACACACCTAACTATACTGCACTTTCTGAAACAATAAAAGAACTGAATCGCAGCCATCATTTAAAATCTGCACTTCTCCAAATTTTGAACTGTAGTTCTCCAACCAAGTAACATGTGAAAACATGCAAATACTAGGAGGAAATGTGTTTCCAGACATAGGCAAAAAGTACATTAAAATGCCTATTTGGGGAAATTGCTTTGCAAAACTGCATAACTAAAGCAAAACCACATGCAAACAGGAGTACAGTGGTACCTCTGTTTTCAAACGTAATCCGTTCCGGAAGACCATTCGACTTCCGAAATGTTCAAAAACCAAAGCATTTACTTCCGGAAGCATTTGCTTACGGAAAACTCAAAACGGAAGCCACATTTCCTGTTTGACTTCTGAGGCGTGTTCGAAAACCGAAACATTAGACTTCTGATACATTCGAAAACCGGGGTACCACTGTATGTTAGGATAAATTTGCTGCTGAATTATTATTTGTATATTTGTACTGTATATGCAGCTTATATCAACAAAGACATAAAACCATTATATCTGGCTGGGTATCTAACAGATAATTCAAAATCTGGCTTTCTAATTTTCTAATCAGATCAGTTCTTCAGTTTTTGAAAAAATGATAATAATTCTAGATACAAACAAGCCTGCACAAAAGTATAAAGGCCCAGATTAATCACAGCTGAGGCACATACGGTGTTGTTTAAAAACTTAACATCTTAGAACCCATGGGCTCGGAAAGGATACCTCATATTTGTTTGCTAAATGTTATGCTAGGAAACAGGCCAAGATGTGCCTGAGCATGGATAAGTGTGACTTAATACCATCTTACTCAGCTCAACTGAGAAGTCATGAGCATAAATGTGATACGTTCCACCATCTAAGCATCTGTGTTTATCTTGGCTCTGCATTTCTGACAGTTAGTGCAGATGGTCAGTAAATATGAATAACGGAGGCAGCTCCGGCCTCAGAATGGCATTGCGACTGGGGCATTTACATGCTCCATATACTTCAGAATTATTATTTTTTTTAAAAGAAACATAGTAAACAGAAGCAAATTGGTTTCCAAACACACACACACCGTCGACTATTGGAGATTGGGTTTGGAAGCATGTCTATCGACTGTATATAGAAAGAGATTCTAGTGCTGTAAATGCAATAAACTAGAAATTAGGGCAGGGGCTGATGTCTTGTATCATGTCCCCCTGAATTTTCTTCCCTTGGAAACGCGGAAACAACAGAAACAAAAACAATTTATTTATTAATCCCAACAGAATATTAAAAACACGATAAAACATCAAACATTTAAAACTTCCCTAAACAGGGCAGGGGAAACACAGCCCAGAATAAGTAAGGAGGTAGTACAAGAATACTTGGCTAGTTTAGATGTATTCAAGTCTCCAGGGCCAGATGAACTACATCCAAGAGTATTAAAAGAACTGGCAGAGGTGATTTCAGAACCACTGGCAGTAATCTTTGAAAATTCCTGGAGAACAGGCGAAGTCCCAGCAGACTGGAGGAGGGCAAATGTTGTCCCTATTTTCAAAAAGGGGGAAAGAAAGGACCCAAACAATTACCGCCCAGTCAGCCTGACATCAATACCAGGAAAGATTCTAGAGCAGATCATTAAGAAAGAAACTCTGTGATCACTAAAAGTCAGTATGGGTTTCTGAAAAATAAGTCATGTCAGACTATTCTGATCTCATTTTTTTGACAGAACTACAAGCCTGGTAGATGAAGGGAACGCTGTGGATGTAGCCTATCTTGATTTCAGCAAGGCCTTTGTCAAGGTACCCCATTATATTCTTGTAAAGAAGCTGGTAAAATGTGGGCTAGACAATGCTACCATTCAGTGGATTTGTAACTGGCTGACTGACCGAACCCAAAGGGTGCTCGTCAATGGCTCCTTCTCATCCTGGAGAGTAGTGACTAGTGGGGTGCCACAGGGTTCTGTCTTGGGCACAATCTTATTCAACATCTTTATCAATGACTTGGATGATGGGCTTGAGGGCATCCTGAGCAAGTTTGCAGATGACACCAAATTGGGAGGGGTGGCTAATACCCCAGAGGACAGGATCACACTTCAAAATGACCTTAACAGATTAGACAACTGGGCCAAAGCAAACAAGATGAATTTTAACAAGGAGAAATGTAAAGTACTACACTTGGGCAAAAAAAATGAAAGGCACAAATACAGGATGGGTGATACCTGGCTTGAGAGCAGTACATGTGAAAAGGATCTAGGAGTCTTGGTAGACCACAAACTTGACATGAGTCAGCAGTGTGATGCAGCAGCTAAAAAAGCCAATGCAATTCTGGGCTGCATCAACAGGAGTATAGCATCTAGATCAAGGGAAGTAATAGTACCACTGTATTCTGCTCTGGTGAGACCTCACCTGGAGTACTGTGTCCAGTTCTGGGCACCACAGTTCAAGAAGGATACTGACAAGTGTCAAGGTCCAGTCGGCGGGCGAGTGAAGCCCTGACTGAGGACGTCAGGACCAGAGGCAAGATGGTGATGTAGAAGCAGGAACAGGTGCAGGGCTGGGGGTCCAGCAGCAGGCAGTCGCAGGGTCAAGGAGCAAGGCAGAGGCAAAGGTCCAAGGGTCGAGGATCAAGGCGTCGGCAAAGCAAGGGTCCATGGAGCAAGGTGTCAGCGAGGCAAGGGTCCAAGGGTCGAGGATCAAGGCGTCGGCAAGGCGAGGGTCCAAGGAGCAAGAAGCCAGAGGCAACCAGGCAGGGATAGCGTTGCTGTGGCAAAGAGCTGTAGGGAAATGCTGAGCTTTTATCCCTCCCAGCTCCTGCCACCAGGTGCAGTGAGGTATCAAGTGGCCTCACCTGAGTGACCACTCCTTGCCTCTCCAGCACAAGCTGAGGCAGGCCCCAGTCCTGCAAAGCACTACAGGCCCCAGAGCCTGACTCCTGCCCATACTCCTGACAACAAGCTGGAACGTGTCCAGAAGAGGGCAACGAAAATGGTCAAAGGCCTGGAAACGATGCCTTATGAGGAACGGCTTAGGGAGCTGGGTATGTTTAGCCTGGAGAAGAGAAGGTTAAGGGGTGATATGAATGCCATGTTCAAATATATAAAAGGATGTCATATAGAGGAGGGAGAAAGGTTGTTTTCTGCTGCTCCAGAGAAGCGGACACGGAGCAATGGATTCAAACTACGAGAAAGAAGATTCCACCTAAACATTAGAAAGAACTTCCTGACAGTAAGAGCTGTTCGGCAGTGGAATTTGCTACCAAGGAGTGTGGTGGAGTCTCCTTCTTTGGAGGTCTTTAAGCAGAGGCTTGACAGGCATATGTCAAGAATGCTTTGATGGTGTTTCCTGCTCGGCAAGGGGTTGGACTGGATGGCCCTTGTGGTCTCTTCCAACTCTCTGATTCTATGATTCTATGATTCTAGAGCTGCCTTCAGATGTCTTCTAAAAGTCAGGTAGTTGTTTATTTCCTTAACATCTGATGGGAGGGCAATCCACAGGGAGGGCGCCAGTACCGAGAAGGCCCTCTGCCTGGTTCCCTGTAACCTCACTTCTTGCAGGGAGAGAAACTCCAGAAGGCCCTCAGAGGTGGAGACGCTCCTTCAGCTAATGTCATTCAATCCTGGTAAGAGCATACAAAGGTCTGGATGAGACCAAAGATCTAATTCAGTGGTGGTAGGTAGTCTGTGGCCCTCCAGATATCATTGGACCCCCCCAAATCCCATCAGCCCCAATGACCATGGTCAGTGGTCATGGAGGATGGGAATTTTTAGGGTTGCCATATTTCAAAAAGTGAAAATCCAGACAGAGAAGTTTTGCCCAAAGTTTTTTTTTTTTTGCAAAATTGCAAATAAATTGAATGTTTTTGAGCTATTTTTGAGGGAATCTGCCAACAACGGTTGCCATTCGTCTGAATTTTCTAAGACGTTTCACTGATTTGCATCTGGACACAGCTTCCGACCGCCAATTGCCAGTTGTGTCCAGGAAATTCCAGACGTATGGTAACCCTAAATTAGTCCAACAACACCTGCGCGGCCACAGGTCTAATCTTTCATTCTGTTCCAATATTGTCCAACCAGATGACTTTGGGAAACCCAATCATGCTCCCCAGAAACAAGTATTCAGGTGTATAAGTATTCACCTGAAGAGACCAGATACTAGGATGTCTGTATAGTAGCTGCTGATAGCGGAGGTAAAATATAGCAGATCTCTCAGAATGATTCATGTTAAGGAGGGAGAAAGTCTGAAGGAGACAGATTCAAAAGGAAAGTCTGCTTCAACCTTTTAAGGCCAGAAAATGACATTTATAATAATAATAAAAGTGATAACAGTTATTACATCTATAACAGGAGGGCAGTAAAGAGATTTCTCACTCCCAATTGTTTAACCTCCCTTAAATTATATTTAAGAAAGCTGGGAATATCCAGGAGTGAGTTTTTGTATGGACAGACTATCAGCTCAATTTAGTTCTGATATCCCTGGACTCATAATTCTTTAATTCTAAGTGTATGCCTTCTGCACTAAGCTCTGATTTTGAAGAGCAGGTGTTTAACTTTGTGAATGGTTTCACATATTTGCAAACTAGCAAAAAAAATAATAAAATAATAAATTTTTATTTGCATCCCGCCCTCCCCAGCCGAGGCCGGGCTCAGAGCGGCTAACATCATAAAAACAACACAAAACATAACTTTAAAATAAGCAACCTACTTCAAAAAAGTAACATTCAACAATCATTGGGATAGTATAAAATAATAATCACCATATAAAAGTTAAACAGAAATCCACTCAACAGTTACAATAAATAATTTCTAAACTATAATCAATACAGTAAAACAATGGCAAGCCACAGTACATAAAATAATACAATACAAATTGAGAAGCAGAGACTACAGGGTGGAGCAAGGCAGGCGGAAGGAGGCCTTGCCGGACGAAGTCTCTCCTCTCTCCTCTCACATCCCCATCTCCATTTCTCTGGGCTAAAGTTGATGCCTCCTAATTCTTGTCTTCTAGAACTCTTATTATCTTCTAGAACTTTCATTATCTAAGGTCCTTACCTTTGAATGCTAAGCGATACGTCGACATCCGTCATGAATTGTAAAGCCAAATACCACAACTCACACTTGATAACAGTCCTCCCTGTGTTTGAGTTCCAGTTCTTCCTAAATCGTGTCCTCCCTCAAAGAGGGCACATGGTGCGGTGAGACCTGGAGACCGACCTCCTGTGTTGTGGGTGGGTAAGATTGGTCCGCCACCACAACACCCGATTGGTAGGTCCCTCAATGTTGGGTTCAATCTGGCCAATGGGGCGCAGTCCAAATGGATCGAGGGACCTATATATACCCATGCACATGACCCAGAGCTTTGGAACAGCAACAGCGTGTCCCCTGTGCAGCCGAGAGAGAGAGCAATTTACCCTCGACGGATCATCCTGGTGATTTCTTTCCGTTATCCCCTCTTTCCATTGTTTCTTCCAGTTGTTTTTCTTCCCTCCTTGGTTAATTCCCTTCCTTTCCTTGCCCTTCCATTCCCCCTAGAGGGGCTTTTGCCCCACGGGGCTTCGGCCCCCTGAACGCTCCTGGTCTGTGGAGCTTGCCACTGCCCGCTTAATTTCCCGGTGGGCTTTTTTGCACAGCGGCTTTTCTTTTTTTCTTTTTTTCTTTATTTATTTATATAACAGAAAATAACAGAAAATAGTCAAAAAATAATAATACACTTACATTCCTACATATCCATCATTTACATAATGCAAACAAATCTATATCGTTATTGTTCCTATTAACATTTTTCCAAAATTAAAATCCCAAAAGAGCTAGTACTTGGCAATTGTATCGAGAAGGAGAAAAGCGATGGAGAAAGAAGAAGAGGGAAAAAAAGAAAAAAGGAATAATAATAATAATAATAATAATAATAATAATAATAGTAATAGTATTGGTAATTATCATAAACAAAAATAAAATCAGCAAAAAGGAAAAAAGAAAGAGGAAACAGACAAAGGGAAGAGGGAGGTAAGACCTAATTGACTGATTCAACAGTCGTACCTTACTTAATTACATAACATCTTCTATCGCTTCCACCGCGCTTTGCACAGAATTTCAGTCTTCTATATTTCTATGTCTTGTCCTCTTGGTGTTTTTTGCACTAACTTCTATTAACAAAACAGAAGCCTTCAGATTCATACACAGTTATTCTAAGCTCAGCCATGTTCTATTGCCCATTCCTATTTTTTTTAAATAGTCATTTAGACACTCCCACTGTTCCTTAATTTTATCTCTAGGTTTATTGCGAATCAGATCAGTTAATTTTGCTAATTCTAAATATTCGCAGAGTTTGTCAATCCATTCAGCGGCTTTTTGTTCTCGGTCCCAGCTGGCCCCTAGCTTTGGGACCTTGAATTACTGGGCGATTTGTGTTTTGCTATACTGGGCTGTTCTGTCCAGCTGATTGCTTTTGGGGCATCTCTGAGAGTTCCCTCTCTGAGTGAATTGCTGAGTTTCCACCACTGTTCTGCTTGGGGGCTGGTGGAGAATTTCCTAGGGCCGGGAAACACACACACACACACACACACACACACACACACACCGGGGCCTTCTTAGCCCAATCACCATTTTATACATTACAGTGGTGCCTCGCTAGACGAATTTAATTTGTTCCACGGGTCTTTTCTTATAACGAAAAATTCGTCTAGCGAATCCCATAGGAATGCATCGAAAAAAATTTGAATTTTTTTTTTTGCCCATAGGAACGCATTAATTGAATTCCAATGCATTCCTATGGGAAACCACAATTCGCTAGATGAATTTTTCATAAAATGAATTCATCTAGCGAGGCAACCTCCGCTTGAACAATCCTTTTGTTAAGCGGAAATTTTGTTAAGCAGGGCATTCGTTAAGCGAGGCACCACTGTATTTTCAACTGGGGGAGGTGTTAACCCCAGCTACGGTAATTCTTGTTTTGGTGGGAGCTTCCTCTTTCGGTGTGTGCATTCGGAACAGCCGCCCACCTCTCCCTACTTTTAGGGCTTTGTTGCGCTTGACCTTGCTATGCCGTTGTGTGTCGTCTGTCATTGGGACAGGGGCACGGCAGGAATTTTCCCCACTTGGCTGATTGGCTGGTGCCACTGGGATTTCGCCTGCCGCATAGCAAATTGTCACAACTTGTAAGGTTGCGGGTAGGCACTGGCTCAGGTGATAGGGATGGGAGAACGCTCTCGCCATCCCTATGTGAAGGGTATTCCGTTAAAGGAATCCAGGGACTCAAATGGTTTGATCAACCCCTGAGAGGGGGTTGTGCCCATGCCTGAATCCAGGGGGACATCTGGGTGGTGGACATAGCCTGTTCCCAGCTTTCCGCCTATCCAGGTGTTCACCCTTGGCTGACCTATGCTGGTCAGCTCTACCTGCAAGGGTGCAGGGAGCTAGTCGAAGCCTATGCAACCACTCACTTTCTGTAATCAATAAAGTTGTGGCCTAAATTATGCCAAAAACCAAACTAAAATTTGAGTCAAATGTGAATTTATTTAGGGTGGAGGTCTTTGGGTCTGAACACGCAAATAGCACACATTTTGTTGAAGAAGGGCAAGATGTAGAAAGTGCTCTTAGTTATACTCATTGCTCTGTTCAACTGATATAAAGGTAGATTTTGTTAAAAGACTTATAACCTGGCTCAGCTCTACTTAATTTGATTCACTTACACAAGATATACACAAGTCTTCCTTTCTCTTTTTTCTCTTATGTATAATTTGTGTGTCATTGAGTTGTTATTTATGTAAGAGAATAAAATGACTCTAAGATAGCTGAAATTATATACAAAATCTTGAGGATTAAAGGGAAGGGGTTGTATATTTGTCGAGATCTCTATCTCTCTCTCTTTCACACACACACACACACACACACACCACAGACATTTTTTCTGACAAATAGCACAATAAATCATTATGTAGCATTGTCCTTTTAATATTAAGTGGTACTGCTGGGTGTCATTTTTTCCTTCAGATGTACCACTAATGAATTTTTGCCTTTTATAAATACAGCTATTGTCTATAATATTGAACTCTATAAAACATTCTTGTAATTTAGGGGCAGGAACCATATTGAGCATTGACAGATTGGGCATATCACTGCAATATAATTGTTACTTCTTGCCATTGCAAAGATGAATTCTTGAGATTAAGATTTGGAGTTTAATATGAGCCAAGAAATCTGTTCTTAATAGGGGGGTTTCATGTCCCAAAACTAGCTTGATAAGGAGCAATAAACTCACAAGACTGTTGCCACTGTCCCACCACCACCTATGCATTAAGAGCATTGCAGTGGCCTATAAAATATATTGCCATTTTTTTAAAAAATGGAAACCAAAGAAGGCAGAGGATGCAAGCAATCTAGTGTATCCTATTATTGTCCCTATCTGGGCTTCAGCTCTTAAAGAAAAAAGGAACAATATGATCTTCTTTATTGGACCAGGAAATGTTCAAGTTCCTAAAAAGAACTTTTGACCTATAAATATTCGTCAGAAAGGGGGAGGAAAGGTAAAAAGAAATGATACATGTTTCTGGACGAAGAAATGTGATCAGTCACATTTTATGGATGGGAAATTCCACAGGTATGGATGTTCCTTATGCTATTTCCGCTTTTCAAAGAGGCCCTGCTGGTTTCTACCATGCG
Organism: Zootoca vivipara; assembly: GCF_963506605.1. Taxonomy (NCBI): domain Eukaryota; kingdom Metazoa; phylum Chordata; class Lepidosauria; order Squamata; family Lacertidae; genus Zootoca; species Zootoca vivipara. The sequence goes on along the minus strand of NC_083285.1, from coordinate 24,632,047 downwards.
GTGGATTATTTCGTCCTTCAGCCATTGCTAGTCTGATTGGCCCAGTCATTAAAGAGTGCCTGTTACTCTACAATGAGGGAAGGGATTTCATTTTCTTAGGGTGAAGGGCATAGAGGGGAGCCATGGAATACTGTTCCTGGGGAAAGAGGCAGCCCTCTGAAGAGATCCACTCAACATAGCAGAGTAAAATTTTCACCATCAGGTTGCCAGTGGAAAATCCTAATCATTTTTTTTCAAAAAACACACAGCCAGAGGGAAAGTCACGCTGTATAACTTTTACTGCCTTATGTTGGAAGGAGGGGACAGTTTCAGGAAATGGCCAGTGGATAATAAATAGTTAAAATACACAAGTTGACAATGGAGTTGTTATGCTGTGAAAAATGATTCTTTCCCCCATTGCCCTTCCCATTCATTGCAACTAAATCTTACTGTAGTATTTTTGGACAGATCCATTCAATTCTTACAATGGAACTGATCTTCTACAGATGCATCTTAATAGTAATTCTGATGTGCAGCCAACCCTTTGCTGAGCAAAAAGCTAAGTAATGGCTGTCGTGTTCTAAAGGAAGCTAGCTGGAATCTTTGTCCATTCATTTCAAAGAGGATATGCATTAGCTCATCCAGAGGACATTGAGCTCATCTTAATCCCATTTAAATCAATGAGAAAAGTTTGTCCTGGGACTAAAGCTTAAGTAATTTCCTTTGGATCTAACCTATATTTAGATAGCACAAACGTAATCCCAAATTCAAAAAGCAGGGTATGAAGAAAACCTACTACAGTGGCACCTTGGTTCTCAAATTTAATCCGTTCTGGAAGTCCGTTCCAAAACCAAGGCGTTCCAAAACCAAGGCACGCTTTGCCATAGAAAGTAATGCAAAATGGATTAATCCGTTCCAGACTTTTAAAAACAACCCCTAAAACAGCAATATAACATGAATTTTACTATCTAATGAGACCATTAATCCATAAAATGAAAACAATAATCCATATACTGTACTATAAAAATAAATAAGAAAAGTATTGTAGATGATTTTTAAAAAAATCTTACCTGCACTGAAAATAGTCATTGTTTGGATGGGGAGCTTTTTATCCATTTTTGCAGTTTCACAATCAACCGATCAGTAGCTGAACTGGGTTCCACACAGTCACAAAAACAAATTAACCGAAAAAGGCTCAAAAACAAAAACGCAAAATAAATAGCAAAAACATAAGCACCAAACTTAATCCGTTCCGGAAGTCTGTTTGACTTCCAAAATGTTCAAAAACCAAGGCACAGCTTCTGATTGGTGCAGGCACCCTGGAAACAATAGTCAACAGCCGTATTGGATGTTCGGCTTCTGAAAAAACATTCAGAAACTGGAACACTTCTGGGTTTTCGGCATTTGAGAACCAAGGTGTTTGAGAACCAAGGTACCACTGTGCCAGCAAGGATAAACATTGTTTTTGTTTGCAACTCTGATTGCAACACTTTTTTTAAAATAATGTGAAACTTTTAAAATTGTCTTATTGTAAGACTTTTGTCAGCATTTAATTAAGACGTGTGTCTTCTGGGGGGGGGGGTGGAGGATATTTGCATAGAAATAACTATGGCAAACTGAAATCTTAACTTTAAGCCATTTTAATCACTCTCCCAGACATCATGATAATTACTTCTCGTTGACACATTTGAAGAGCTTCCTTACAGCCACTGAATACTCTCATGCCGATTGAAGTTTTCCCTGGTGAAATGAGATGAGATGTGTGCGATATCTCGAAGTGGGCAAATCATATTTTTCATCGCCACCTAATAATTAGCAGAAATTCATTACTCTGTGTTTGCTCGAGACATAACAAAATAAGCTTGTAATTACTTGTAGCTTTGGGCAAGGTAAATATTTGATGTGATGCTGGTGAATCGGTTTCTAGTGATATAACGAGTCAGCTGATCAAATCTTTCTTTAGCCTTTAATAGGATTCCAAGCATTGACAACAAAGGCAAGGACAAATCTATCTTCCGTTGTCGTTCCACACTGTCAACAGGGGAGTACAAGAGACAAACCTATGGACAAAACAGCTAATAAACCCTCTGGAGAACGGCTCTCAATAGGCCGGTTAAAAACTAGGCAATTGTTTTTTTAGCAAGAGATGAAGTGGCTACCCCCTATCAACAAGAACTTGGAAGGTTTGTGAGACTGGAACAGAAGGACTTGTTAAAACAACCTCATTTAAATCTCGAAGGCTTTTCTGTAGAGAGTAAACATAGAGAGGAAAATAACTTGAGCTTTTGAGAACGGGGAGCGGTGACTGGGAGCAGTGACTGGGAGCGGCAGCCGAGACCACATAACACCAGTCTTGAAAGATCTACATTGGCTCCCAGTACGTTTCTGAGCACAATTCAAAGTGTTGGTGCTTACCTTTTAAGCCCTAAATGGCCTCGGTCCAGTATACCTGAAGGAGCGTCTCCACCTCCATCGCTCTGCCCAGACACGGAGGTCCAGCGCCGAGGGCCTTCTGGCGGTTCCCTCATTGCAAGAAGCCAAGTTGCAGGGAACTAGACAGAGGGCCTTCTCGGTGGTGGCGCCTACCCTGTGGAACGCCCTCCCAACAGATGTCAAAAAGGAAAACAACTACCAGACTTTTAGAAGACATCTGAAGGCAGCCCTGTTCAGGGAGGCTTTTAATGTTTAATAGATTGTTGTGTTTTATTCTTCTGTTGGAAGCCGCCCAGAGTGGCTGGGGAGACCCGGCCAGATGGGCGGGGTATAAATAATAAATTATTATTATTATTATTATTATTATTATTATTATTATTATTATTATTATTACTCTTGCTTTATCCTTATACCTCTGGGACACAGGAAGCTGCCTTATACTGGATCAGACCAGTATTGTCTGCACTGGCTTGTGGTTGCTCTGCATGATTTCAGATGGGGTTCTTCCTCCCTTAGCCCTACCTGGAGATGGCGGGGATTGAATCAGGGACCCTTTACATGCCGCTGAACGATAGCCCTTTCCCTCCTGTCTCTGCAAATAGTCACAAAAGCATAGAAAAGCCACAACTGGTTAAGTGAACTGGATGGTTTCAGTGTGTGTCAGAGGCGCCACCTTCTGGAGAACATTGAGGGCCCCCCAATGCAAAGTCCTGATGTTGCTCCACACCTGGCTCTCTGTTTGGCCTCAACAATGGGGGAGTCTGGCCCCCTTAAAAAAATATAATGAGGAGACCCAAGAGCCTCGGCTCCCTGGAATTGGTGCCTATGGTGTATGTACTTGTTCTACCTGGATAGCTAGAAGCACATACCTGACAGTGACCACAATGGAGGCTGAAGATTATTAATGATCTCAAACATGTGGGGATTTTCCATGCTCATAAATCTGCTCCTGACACTTGAGAAACATTTATGGTGAGCAGTTTCCTTTCTTGACTTATAAAAGTAATGTAAGATGCACGAAGCCAAAAGTCTATTGAGCCCATACTTCTCCAACAACAGTTCTTCAAGCAGAGGTCTATACTATCTCTGTTGCCTGAGGTTTTACACATTAATCCTGTGATTATACAGCATATGCATATGCAGACTAGGGAAAAGTACATGTGGACATTTCTGAAATATTGGATTGGTATTAAAGCGGTTAATCACATCTCACAGAATGGCATGCAGGCAATTATTTGAGTTCTGTAATGAAGGAGGAGTTCATCTTTCATGAAGCTGATACCTTATTTTCAAGGAAGTTTCAAGCAAGTTCAAGGAAATCCAGATGCCATTGACATCAGGAAGAAGAAGAAGAGAAGAAGAGTTTGGATTTGATATCCCGCTTTATCACTACCCTAAGGAGTCTCAAAGCAGCTAACAATCTCCTTTCCCTTCCTCCCCCACAACAGACACTCTGTGAGGTGGGTGGGGCTGAGAGACTTCAAAGAAGTGTGACTAGCCGAAGGTCACCCAGCAGCTGCATGTGGAGGAGCGGAGACGCGAACCCGGTTCCCCAGATTATGAGTCTACCGCTCTTAACCACTACACCCCACTGGCTCCTCCACAGAAAAGGTATACAGGCAATTAAGCAGATGAGTAATTCAGGTGAAGAAGAAGTAATTCAGGTGAAGTAATAATAATAATAATAATAATAATAATAATAATAATAATAATAATAATAATAAAAAATTTATTTATACCCCACCCATCTGGCTGGGTTTCCCCAGCCACTCTGGGTGGCTTCCAACAGAAGTATTAAAATACAATAATTTATTAAACATTAAAAGCTTCCCTAAACAGGGCTGCCTTCAGATGTCTGAAGAAGAAGAGAGTAGCTGTGGATCCAGTACTCCAGATCAGGGCTACAAACCCTTGCCAAATGATTCATAAGCAGGCCTTATCCCATGTTTTAATTCTTTTCTTCAGGCTAAATTTATTCTCTTCCATTTTTCTGAGCATCCTGTCACTTAATTCCTACTCATGAATCATCACACGTTCTTAAGCATACTTTGCAAGGCTGGTCTAGTGATAAAGTGCCCCGGTCCCAGAGACAAGTGTTGAGGGAAGAGGCCAGAGGAGTTAGGCATCTGTGGAAGCACTGCAACAGGGTGAAGAGATGAGGGCGCTGAAGTATTTCCCCCTAATTAGTAGACAAGAGGCAAACTTCACCTGACCTCACACATTTTCTAAGTCATTTTTTTCCATGCAAAGCTAGTTACGGAACTAGAAATCCAGCAGCAGTGGAGCTGTATGTGTTTTGCAATGGGGGTGACAATCTGCCTGCTATAGAGAAGTTGATAATTCTGCAACAGGCTGCTGTCGCTTAGAGAATAATTTCATTCACTTGGAGACAAGGTGGCTGGCCTTGAAAGGTTGAGAGAGGTATGAAGATAAGACCTTCAACACCATCAGGGTCCACACCGCTGCTGGCAAAGAGGATAACGATCCAGGTTCTTCAGAATGGTTATAGATCAGGCACCCCCAAACTTCGGCCCTCCAGATGTTTTGGACTACAATTCCCATCATCCCTGACCACTGGTCCTGTTAGCTAGGGATCATGGAGGGCCGCAGTTTGGGGATGCCTGTTATAGATGCTACATACTTGCTCCATGTGCAGAACCAGTGAGATGAACAGAAAGGGTGGAATCCAACAAAATGGACCCATCACTCCATTAATTTCAGTGAGTCTGCTCTGAGTGCGATTTAGTTGGATATCACTCAATGTTCGTTTTCCCTCAGCCTACAATGATAACGCCAAGCATATGAGACATTTCCACAAGATTGTTTGCATGCAATACATTATCTCAGGAAACCTCACAACAGGCTTGTCAAATAGGCTTGTGTGATGAAATAACATGAGCACTCTTATATAGTCACCCACCCCCACACCATGGTTGTTACAGTAAGTGCCACATTTTTTAAGAGCAACAAAAAGAGATGCCTTGAGTACCCCCGGAAAATTTTATAACGCTTTAAAAAACCAATGAGTTTTATCAATCTGTCTGCCTACTTTAGCTTCTCACAACCCACTTCTAGACATGCCAACTCAGAACTAAGCACTTTTGAGTTCAAGTAAGTAGCTGAAGGATTGTAGAGAAATAGATGTTTATAGTAAGATGCTGTTAAAGGCTTTCCTATCCTGCCCCAAGGCAAATGAACTCCTCTGCATCTTTGACACTTAAAAGTGTGTGATCTTTTTATACCATGGTGTTTTTGCCTTTTCTACTGTCAGGAGAGGGGGCAGAGGGACTGCAGGCACGCAGAACACTTTTCGTCTCTCTTTTTTACTGTAGCCAAAGGAAATAGATACGGCAAACAGAAGTTTTAAAAACAAATCGTGCAACTTCCTCTTTTGATTTCGTAACAAAATAAAAAAAATCCTTCCAGTAGCACCTTAGAGACCAACTAAGTTTGTCATTGGTATGAGCTTTCGTGTGACAGCTTCAGCACAAACTGCTGTCAAGAGTATACACAAAATACACACACACCTTTTTTCTTTTTCCTGAAGCTGGCCCCCAAAACCAAACGGCCAGATTAGCTAAAACAGAAGCCACCCTTGCCTGCTTTGCTACGAGAAATCTAAAGTCAATCTTTGTATATCTTTAATATTTCCTTTCAAGGGAGGAAAATAATTGCAGATGTTCGTTTCCATTCTTAAAATAGTCAGTCTTCATTATTTAGTTCCGTGGTGACATGCATTATATTTGAAATGCGATGAGATGCGCATTTACTAGCAAGCAGCCTTCGTAATCAGCATGATAGTTACTGCTGGCAAGACAAGCGCTTATGAAGTATGGCGTTGCTGTCGGCAAAACTATTTATCTGCATGACACCGTGTGTCACTTTTGAACTTCGACTTGACACCCTTAAAATTACATTTTCATCAATCTGAAAGATCAAGCTTCCTGTGCTGACTCACTTGGGTCAACATTTTGCAAGCGGCTGGATTTACCACTTGAACCATAAACCCTTTGTGAATAATTTTGTGCACTGATGTCTGATTGCCTAGGGCACAGATCATGGTTTCAGAGGCAAAGAAGAGATGTCAAAATGAAATTATCTCCCTTTCTGCATACAGGATGACTTATCCCAAAGAGATTCTTCATATGGTTGATTTCAGCACACTTGCTGAAGAATTGCATTTGTTGAATTTTAGTCACAGTAAACATCATAGCAGGGACATTTCCATATCACATCAATCTTATTTTTTAGTACTTTGGCCATAATTCAAAAAAAAAACCCTCAAGCTGTCTCGGTTACCCAAAGGACTTAATTGATACCAGAGATAATTTTTCAGTGAGGAAGCTTCAGGACTGATTCCCAGGTAGCACTGTTTATAGGCTTGGTTACGACTAGAATTTCAGATGAGGAATCAAAATATAAACTGTGGTGATTAGTGAGTTTCATCTGTCTCAAGACCCGCTGCTTAAAGATGGATGAGAAGTAAGGCACAGCTGGATATTTGATCTTGAAAACCCTAGTGCCAGGCACGTCTTGGTTACATATCAGCAATGCTGTGTAGAAGTTGAGACATAAGTTTTTGCTGTAGGTACTGCTTTGAACACATTGTTTCCAAACTAGAGTGATGCTCTTAAGCAGGGGTCCCCAGACTTACTCGGCTTTGGGCCGGAGGGCGGGGGAGTGTGCGCCCGTGCGCATGCACACACACACTTACTGGTGCGGTGGTGCGCTTCCAGGTCGGAAAAAGCGCCAGTAATCGTTTGTGCGCATGCGTATGGGCCTCCCCCGACCCGGAAGTGCACCAGAAATGACCTCTTCTGGGTCGGGAGATGCCCATACGCATGCGCACAAGCGATTTTTGGCGCTTTCCCCCGATCTGGAAGCGCGCTGCTGCGCTACGCGCTGTAAGAGTGGGCAGCGGCAGTGGGCGGCAGGGGTCGTCGCGGGCCGGATTGGGAGGCCAATTGGGCCGCATCTGGCCCGCGGGCCATAGTCTGGGGACACCTGCTCTTAAGCAACCTCACAGGACTTCAGAAGGATAAGTAAAGGGCAATGATGTTGGACCTACATCTGATCCTCCTCATCTGGGAACTAACAGATGATGGGTTGGGATTTGACTTCTTCCTCACCATCCAACTCCAACGACTAAGTGATAGTAGAAAGTTCCCCATGTGCTCATGGAGTTTTGCTATTCCATAGCTGGGGCCAGTAGGCCTAATGGTCCAGTTTTCAGGGCAACAGTCAGGGTCTCTTACTTAGCATTAGGGATGGGTTGATCTGTTAGTTTCGGTTTCTCATTTCCCCAATATTAAGTTCAGTTCTCCACATTTCCACAGGGACTTTAAAACTGATTTCATTAATTCATGAAAATTGATCAGCATCTAAATGCAAATTTCTCCAAATAGACACCTATTTGGATACAATTTTTCCTAATAGGCATGTTTTTGCAAAGCAATTTCCACTGAAATAATGTATTTTTAATGTTTGTATAGTTTCCCCCTCGACTTACACATTTAATCCGTTCCAAAGGCACCTTCGTATGTCCAAAAAAGTGCCATTGGAAACACGATTTCCCATAGGAATGCATTGGAAACAGAAAAATTCGTAAGTCGAAGCAACCCCATCTAAAAATTCATAAGTCGGAAAAAAACCGCGGTTTCCGTTCGGATGTCGAGAAATTCGTAAGCATGTGGCCATTTGCCCCATTCGTAAGTCAAAAAATTCAGTTGCCGAGTCGTTCGTAAGTCAAGGTACCACTGTACGCAGGTTTTTGAAAGCCATTTCCCCTAAAATAACACATTTTAAATGATACAGTATTTTTACAAATATATGCACTTTCATGGACACTTTGCCCCAGTATGTGCATGGCTGGAGAACTGCACTGCAAAATCTGGAAAAAGATGCAAATTTTTGAAGGATACCTATGTTTCCATTCTCATATTGTTGCACCTTCAAATGTGCATGGCATCAGATTCTTCCCCCTGCTCCCATCCTTACTTAGAATCAGGAAAAGGTCTTTCCAAATTGCCTGGAAATGATGCATGTTTAGAGAGGAAGGGTGGGGGGGGGGGAATAAAGATTACAGATCGGCTGTCGTGGAAGCTGAACATTAATGCTGAAGATGGTTCAAGGAAATGAGGAACAGTAATTCAGTTTTAATGTTTTAGTAAGCTGCCACTTAATAAATATATTATCATTGCATACTTTTTTATATTGTGATCAAGCTGAGTGAAAATTGCCTTTATGATGGTCATCAACATTCCATCCCCGGAACAGCAAACATGCTGGGCATATATTCTTTCTTTTATAAATATTAACGGATGCAATATAGCTTATCAAAAAATAATTAGATCATCTTTGTTCATGGTAAATCATAGTAATAACTTTGGATACTATATTCTGAGTATGTACATTCAGCTTGAAAAATTGCGGTCTCACTCAAATCACCCCCTCTCCACCCACCCGTGTAGAGAGAGCTTTGCTATCTATGCTAGAAATATATGTCCTAAATTGTTGCCATATAATTAAATAATTACCATTAATTTAATTAGGCTAGTTTTATACCCAGACCTTTGACTCCCAGAAGTGCTTTGAAAATTGTTGGCTTGTTTCTCTCTCTCTCTCTCTCTCTCTCTCTCTCTCTCTCTCTCTCTCTCTCTCTCTCTCTCTGCTAAATTACTTTCATAATGGTTGCTATTTTCATTACTGGTCATTAGTATAGCAACCCTTTCTGTTACTAAAAAGAAATCCAAGCACATTAGTGCTTTCTCTTATTTCCTATGGATGTGACTGTATAGTTGAGAGTATAGTTATCCTCTGTGCAAAGAAATATCTAAAACAACTATAGTAAAAAATATACCAGATCTGGCTGGTTAGAAATGGGTGGTTATTTCTGTTTGCAGCGTTTACAAATTATAGAAGCAATGAACTCATGGGAAAGGGAATCCTAGGGGCTCACTAATGGAAGGGCAAGTTACTTATGCCCTCTCAGATTATTCCTCCCCAGGAGGTGCGGTCCACCCTGGGTAACATCCCTGAGGCGGTGACAAAAAGGCACACCACAGAGGGTGCACTTACCACGGGGCCTGGCCTGCAGCATCCCCGAGCCACGTTCTCTCCTGGGAGTGACGCAGTGACTTGGGGCCCCGCGCTGCCCAAAATGGCTGTGGGGGGCTTGCATCCGCCAGGTGGACTGCGTGGGCAGCTCGCCGCAGGGCCCCCCTGGGTGTATTGTCGTGATGCCCTCATGCACAGATCAACCCGCCGCCCCCGGGGGCGGATCACCCCACCCCTGCCACTTCGGGTGCGGAAGCAGCTAGCTACACCTCTGTTTCCCCCCCCCCCCATAGTTGGGCCTGGAGGCAGTGGTGGACCTACATTTTGGAGGCCCTGAAGTTTTAACTGTTGGGGGGGGGCTTCACAACCAGCAACAAGGTCTGAGTAACCACTGTTATTTTCTCCGATGGGGACATAAAAATATTGAGTCAAAAATCCTTTCAGTTTGCATCTCTTTAAAATATTCCTCTTACTATTCTACGATTAAAGAAATTTGAAGGCAGCTTATAGTCAAAAGGCATATAAAAGCATTTCCTTTCATTATTGACTAGCTATTCAGCATTTTCGACGTGTTCCTTTCCCAATCCAAATATATTACTAAGAGAAGAGATATGGGGAATAGTATAATATAAGGGAAATTGGAGTTGGATTTAGCAGATTGAAATGAAAAAAAGTGTATGTAGGAGGGATGCATTTCAAACATTGTGCAACATCATATTTCTTTTCCTTGCTTTTTCATCAATAGTGGTTTGCCATCACTGTATGGATCATTTATTGCTACCCAGGACCACCAAAATGTGTATCTTTAATACGCAATTATCAAAGCAACCCCAACCGATCCTGATCTTTTTTATGTGCACTAAAACTTTGTTTCCCAAACTTGAGATGTACAACAGCATTCGTGTTTCAGTTACTACCTCTTCATCAGTGTTGGCTGACAGCTACTTTACAAAGATACAGCCCAATGGGTAATATGGTAATATTCTGAGCAAGGGCAAAATTTGGTGCACAGCCTAAATATTTCTTATTTTCACAATTATGCCTTCCATTCTGCACATGCTCTCAAGTGCACTGTGTCATAGCTATGGCAACTCTACTGCCCACCTGACAAGGGCCTAACTTTGAGTAGGTACTCATATAAATATAGGCAATGCTTTCTTCCCTGAGTGAAGGTACGCAGTACTGGCACCTTTTTTCTGGATGGAAAGCACTGGGTAAAAGTGTGACTTTTACTGGAACAACTTCATGGTGAGTACCGGCACCGTTTTTCTAGAAGAAAGGCACTGGATATAGGTCAAGAGACAGGTTGGGAGGAGCAAGGACTAGCCGCTGGTCATTACATTATTATTATTATTATTATTATTATTATTATTATTCCCTTCGGCTCAGTCCCATGTGCAGGGGATCTTTCTACACTGCCCTAACTCTGGCGCTGAACCCAGTGTTTATCAGAATAGAAGTGATATAAGCCCCTAGAAAATAGAGTGGCATCTATTTTAAAAGCAGTGGTTCAGAGGCATAGCTACATGCTCCTAAGGTGGTCAAGTACCTCTGCTCTTGTTTCTTGATTCTCCTGTCTTTTGCATTGGGGGAGGGGGGGGGTTAATAAAAGTCAGTAACGCTGTCATTGAATAATAGAATGCAGACTAATTTCTCATTGTCATCAGAAACATAGCCATGGGCTGATTATAATTATAGAGTAGAATACAAAGAAATATCCTCATAATGAGTTTTGGCTACGGCTGAATTAAAAGAGCACCTCTACTTGGTAATGAGGTTCCCTGAGAGTTCACTAGCTACGGTAAAACCTTGACACTTGGTCATGACACTTTGATATTTAGAGAAATTTGGGCCCTGTATATTGGGGGGGGGGGGTAAAGCTCCTTCCACTTTTGTAACAATAACTGCTCTTAATTAGTCAAGATCAGTTTGGTGATGTAACAGTTGCCATTTCTATGAATAAAGCATGTTATCAGGAAGCAGTATGGCTGGGCACCAGATCTTGCCAAATCTCAGGTAATGAACTGAATTGGGCCGGTTTGTGTCAACACATCTTGGGTGGGGCAGGCAGGCAGGCAGGCAGGCAGGCAGGCAGGCAGGCAGGAAGGAAGGAAGGAAGGAAGGAAGGAAGGAAGGAAGGAAGGAAGGAGGAGAGACCTGCTTCACCAACCTGTTCCCTGCATGGAACACACTGGTGAAGCTGTAGCCAGCTAGATTGAACTTTCAGCCCCCCAAGTGCTGACTGGAAAATTCAGTCTTGCTCTCTGCAGGGGTCTACTTTGCCAGGGAACGTGCTGGCAAAGTAGCAGCAAACAGGACTGAAGGTTGCCTCTCCTTCTGCACAGGCAGATGGGCATCAAAGCTCTTGTGTTGTAGGAATGCCTTAGAACAGGAATGTCAAACCGGTCCATCCCGATCTACCGGTCGATCACGGGGTGTCTGTGGTCGATCATGGTCAATCGCGTTATCCTGATTGATCGCCCCCACCCCCCTCAAAAAAGGAAAAAGAAAGGAAAGGAAAGGAAAAGGCTCAACAACTTTGGTGAAGCCTCCCCCCCCCCAAAAAAGGTCATCACCTCTGGTCAATCCAATGGGTAGATCACTGGCAGTTTATTTATAGTGGGAGTAGATCGCTCTCTCTTGGAAGTTGGATGTGCCTGCCTTAGAAGAAGTTAAGTCTAAGGCACCTTGAAGATCAGAATCTCAAATGCCACAAATGTCACTCTCAAGACTCTCCTATTTGGTTATTGGAAGCCACTGACTGACAATCGTAGAATCATAGAGTTGGAAAGGACCCAGGGGCAATAAGTTCATGCTAATACGGTTTATTTTATTAAGTCTACAATGGCGTCATCTTGACACCTGTGGCAAGACTTATTTCACTAATGTGTCTCTGCTGTGTGGTCTATTGCTGCCTGTAATCTATTGCATCCCTTTGAATTAATCATCATTTCCCAGGAACAGTCTAGGTAGCTTATGTGTCAAGGGAACTTGATGAGAGCAGCAGGTGCCTGGGAGAGACATTCATTCATTTCCCCAGTTGAATCCATGCTGTAGAATATCTACTTTGGGTCTTCTAATTTCTTCTGTTGTATTGATCATAGCTTTTTAAAGGCCTCTTGTAAAACCTTTAAGGTGGGGTGTCTATCTGAACACTGGCTGGAGCAGATGGGATTGCAAGCTGGAGGAACAACCAGTTATGACAATTTCATGCTTCCACTTACAATATATATTTTAATGCAAAGTATAAGGAAAAAGCAATATAAGATCACACACTGGCCATGTAAGAGAAAATGATGGAACTATATGCTCCAGGAATTTGCCCTATAATCAACCATCCTATCAGTTAAATGTGGCTTAGTTTCAATGGCCCTGAGAGAATTCACAGTAGTCTGTACCTTTAACAGAGCATTTAAGCAGTCAAACTGTGACCTTGTGGAAACAGTTTGTTGGAGAGAAAATTGTTGTTGTTTTTCCATTGAGGCAGAATTAACATCTTCCCACCCCCACCCCCAACTCCATGAACTCATGCTATAAGAAAGCTTAGTAGTTTGCAAATAGTTTTTCAATGTCACATTCCGGTTACAGTGTTATAGAACAAAACTAATTGCTCTATGTAGTGGATGCAATTCTATTCACAGCAAGATAAATTGGATTTCTAAACTGAGATTTCCATTGTGTTACCTCCATGTATCACGAGAGTTATCCTGATGTGCACGGTAGTGGGTCTGCTTACTTATATGGTGAGATACAGCTTTATGTTGAATCCATCATCTTGCTATGGGCTCTAGGGAGGCTAAAAGAAAGCCCTAAGTTTAATTGTAGACTGCCATCTATTGGAGGGGGTTAATGAGAACATTGGCCATTCAATACCTGACTGTCTAACAGAGGCGGAAAAACACTCCTTTTGGTGATAGGAGATAGGAAAATATCCCAAGCCATCCATTTAGTTGCTGAATTTCAGCTATTGCAGATTTAGACTATTTGCAGAGATTCTGTCCACTGCAAAACAGCTTATGCATTTCAGTGCATCTGTTCCTTTCAGTGAATAAAGAGAAAGACAAATCTTCAGCTTGGCTGCTTTTAAACATCTATCCTCAACTATGCCCAGCTGAAAAGTAAAACATTCGATACTACAACTTGATATTTTTTTCAGGGGTCCATTAATTATTGCCTATCTATTGTTTTTACAGCCTATGCTACTCAAGGGTGCATCCTTCCAGGAAAGTTTACAGACAGAGCAATCCAATACATATTTTCTCAGAATCATAGAGTTGGAAGGGACCCTGAGGATCATCTAGTCCAACCTGAATATGCAGCAGTCCCATATGGGGATCAAACCTGCAACCTTGGCGTTCTCAGGACCATGCTCCAACCAACTGAGCTAAGTAAGACACTCTTTGTCCAGTGGCCTTACTTCCAGCTAAGTGTGCATAGCACTTTAGTCGTAGGATTGCAGACATTGTCTGATAAGTAAGACCATGGGAGACTCTTCTGAAGTTACGATGGTTAAGTGAATGGAAGGACATTGGACACTATCTACAATCATAAACCTCTAAGAACAAGGACACATTATTAAGAATCATAGGATGCTTCAAGTTTAGGAGCTTTCATTTTAAAAAAGATTAAAAGGGCAATGAATCGTGGGGGTTGGGGGTTGGAATGCTGCATAAAAGTCGAGCTATAGATTCAGTCCCTGGGCTGGAGAAAAAAATGTGCATCAAGAAATATATTCCATGCTATAAATCGCAATGAAACTCTAGTGGTTCAGGAGACTAAGGGATTCTCTTTGAGTTTAAAGCAAAATAGCATGTCAAGTTCAATATAGATAGTTCAGCTATCTGTGCAAGAGAATGAAATGGTTGAAACTGCCTAGGTCAGAGTATTAGCATCAAAGATAATAGAACCTTTCAGTCTGTAGTCTGGCCTAAACAGTAGCAAATAAAAGTTTGTCATAACTATGTTGATAAGGTGCTGACCTGTGATAAGTGAAATAGTAACAACTTTTCAGTTCAGTAAGTCTGTGGCGGAATTCAATGTGACTCATCTCCAACCAGAGCATTAAATTCCTTTCATGACCAGGGAATTTCTTAAATAATTGGTATGTTGACTGTGGTGATTATGGTGACAGTTGCCAGTTGTCTCTGGAGAGCAAGGAAATGAGGCCTAAGGCAGTGGTGTCAGCAGGATAGGTAAAAAAATGAAAATGAATTTAATATAATTCTGAATTATATAACAATTATTTTGCTATGCTATAGTTAAACTAATTGCAAATGCTAGACAGGAAATGCTGGCTGTCACTGATCATTAATATAAGATATGGAAGGTTGTTCTGATGAATTGAAACATTGGGTTTTATCCATTGCTAGTGCTACTCATAGTAGACCCATTGAAATTAAAGGCCATGACTAATGCAGGTCCATTAATTTCAACGGGATTACTCCAATTACAATGTAGTTGGACACAACCCATTGTTTCTTTTTTCATTTTCATTTATTTTTATTTTTTAAATAAAATTAAAAGGATAGTTTCAAGAATCCATGAGCTTAGCTTTGATAAGGAAATGTTGCAGAAACGTTGGGACATATAAAGAATCTTTATTTCTACGCCGCTTTCAGGAGATGGCGTCCTCAATCAGCTGCCAAAAGCCTATCATTGCTGACATTTCTGCTGACTTTTCTGGCACTCCAAGACCACTGACACCTGTAGCTGCAATCATCAACAATATCCTGAAGTGATGCAATGTCACTTTGGGGCCAATGTGGGCAAGTACAAGGATTCCAGGATTCAGCTGATGAAAATCAGGACACATGTCTGATTTGGCGCCACGCTCTTGCAGGAGCCAGCTGACTCGGGCGAGAGCGCAGCAGCACTGGGAAATTGGATGGGACACCAAGGTTCATCTAGTCCAACCCCCTACAATGCATCTGGAGAAGTTGGTGCTGTGGTCAGTGCCAAAACAAGCCCTTACTGCAACAACTTCATAGTGAGTACTTGCATCCTTTCTTTTCCCTAGAAAAAAGGCACTGAACATTACTAGGGCTGCCTCTATTGCTGCTTATTCCAAAATTCCTACATGTCATGATCACCCACTGCAAATCACTGTGTGGAACATGACAATCAGAAAGTATGTTTCACTTCCACATGTAAGACTTAAATTTGCGTGAACAAATTTGCACAATCTGTAAATCAGATCTTAGCTGTTCAGATAAGGGATTGTGTAATTATGTTAAGCAAGGAGCTATAGATTCCGATATGTTACGTTTTAATCCTTTCTCAGGTGAAGAATGAGACCTCGGATTTATACAGTGTGGTTCAAGGTTAGGAAAGGTTATGACTAATTGGGATGAATTAATATACCTCAAGCAAAGATGCACAGAGTCCCTCCTGGACTCTGTCCACAGGTAAATGGGATGTGACAGTTATGTTAATCATTTAATTAATACCATGCATACAATTAGCAAATGAAGATTATCACTGGCAAATATTAATTACAAAGAGGGAAGATGCTGGTTCCTTCCACTGAAAGCTAACTATTTAACCCTATTTCACTGGTATTCCTTCTCTCATTTGTGATGATTCATTAACAAACTACTGGGAAGCAAGAGCTTAGCTCATTATTTGCATAATACTTTGATTATAGTTTGACCTCATCATATCCTTCATAGCGCTTGCTTTGGCCGGAAGTGTCTATTTAAAGCACTTCCACATGAGGCTTCCCAAGCAGAAATGTACATATTTGAACTGAAAGGAAGACTTCTCATTGGATGCAAATGGACCCTTGAGAGTTCACTGTTCCCGACTTCCGGTCTGTCGCGGCGGAGAGAAGGACGCAGGGACCTCGCACGCCGATGTCCCTGGCTTCGCGGAGGGGGGGAGGTCCGCAGAGCGAGCGGATTCCCCGTAAAAACACCGGGTAGAGAGTCCCGGTGACTCATGCGCCTAGCGGTTGCTCCATTTTTTGTGCGGATCCCCCGCTGCCCGAGAGCTCAATAGAGCGACCGAGAGCCGGTGGGGTGGAACCGCGGGAGCCATTTTGGGCTTGATCTTACCTCCGAGAAGTGAAGCTCCGAGTCCCGACCCGGCAAGCGGCAGATTCTTCCGAAATAAATTCGAACTTCCAAAAAAGTAAGTGGAACTGTGATTACGGACTTTAAATTCGTTAATTGGAAAAATAGGAGAGACTCTAAAGAAACGGAAGTCGGTCTCTTCCTAATGGAAAATTGAGAGGCGCTATAAATAATCTTAAGCTGAACGATAAAGGACTTTTGAGATTGTGAACCCAAGAGAAAGAAGACCTTTTTGAACCCTCTCAACTCCCGAGTCCGGCCCCCCTTGAGGTACAGCATCATTAAGGGGGAGAGCGCTTTGACAGCTGTCAAAAAGCTGTCAAGCTGTCAAAAGACCAGGTGGATTGATTGTACTGTTAAAATCGGAAAAATTGGACGAAAATGTGCTAGAACTGTTTAATTTTGGATTTAAGAATGGAGTTGTGATTGAGTTAAAAGACAAAGGAAAAGACCAGCCAAAATGGAGTCGACCGTCTGAGAAAGGAATTTTCCAGTACTTCTTTGTTCCCCACCTCCTGTTTGTCTGCGGTCAGGAGAAATATGAAAACAAAGTACTCTCGAGCCTTCCAGGAGGCGGTACTAAACTATCTACAAACATGGGAGGATATCTACAAGTAACGGCAGCATCCCAATTTATCAACAGACGAGGATGAAGTCCAAGCCCAGGACATAGAGGAAAATTTGACTTTAGAGACTGTGGAGATTGAACTTGGATGTCAGGAGGAACAATTGGATGAAAATTTTAAAGAGGACTTGGACTTTAAAAAATATGTTTGGGATGAAGCAAAGCATGGACCTCAAAAGGAGGAAAATCAAACAGAGCAAGACAATGAGAAGAAAGGGAATTTGAGGATTGATGGACTGGAAGATCCTGGAGGGGGTGAAATGTGGGATGATGTTAGGGAGGAATGGAAAAGACAGGGACAGGGGGGGACAAGGGCCTGGAGATGGACATGGGAAAGAATGGGTGTGGGGTGAATATTTTAGTTAAAATACTTTGTTCTTAGTTTCTGAGAGACGGTTTTTCGAAACTTTGGCTTGCTTAACGGAAATGCTGATCCAATTGGGGGAAAAGACTTAGGGAGAGGAGATGGAGTCTAAAAATGAATGGAAAAAGTTGTGCTTTCTGGAGGGAACTATAAGAGCAGCTTAGGAAAGAATTTAAGTGAATGTAAATTTTTGTAAGATAAGTTAAGTTTAGGCAGAAAGCTGTCTACTCTCCTTTCCTTACTCTGAGATACTCAGTGGCAGGGGGTGCTCGGAGGGGTGAGGAGGGGATATAATGGAACCTTGGAAATGCTGTGCCCCACGGATTCCTCTTGTGGCAGGAGGGGATCTGTGGGAGGACAGCATGGAAAAGGAGGAGGGTTGAGTTAATATTACAAGAAAAGGATTTTAAACTGAAATAGAAAACCCGCCATCAATTCTAGATTTTGTTTTAAAGAAAACCAGGAGGAAGACCACCGAGGAAGTCACAAGTATAAGGTCAAGGTGATAAGAATTGGGGAGTTAAAACTCTCCCCTATTATGTGTATGTTTGTATTGTGTTAAGGTATCTATGAAAGAGCTGGGGGAAACCAATCCTCAGAACTCCTCCACTCCTGTCCTCTCAGTGGCAGGGGGGGGAAGAGGGGGGAGGGGGAGGGGGGAGGCTAAACCCAACCTACAATGGACCCCTTTGACTCTCAAAGCACACTGGTTTCACTGGTGGCAGAGGTGAATCAGTGGGTGGAGGGAGAACGAAGGGACAGTATTATATTGTATGTTTGTGTAGTCTGTGTAGTTTTGTTTGTAAAAATAATAAAAATCATTATAAAAAAAAGAGAGTTCACTGTTCCCTTATTGTTTTCACTAGAGATGTTACATCGCAACAGCATCCAGATGCACTAACAGGCATTGCTACTGTGCTCCTGCATTAGTGTACATACACCCAGTGCTTTTTGTCTGGGGTGACACAGGGCGACGCATACCCCTAAACATTTTGTGAATCTAAGTTTGGCCTCATTGAGGGGCAGTATTTCAATATGAGTAGGAAAATGAGAGTGCCCCTAAACAGTGCTTTTCCCCTGGGGGTATGCAGGGGCATGCATACCCCTAAACATTTTGTGAATCTTTGTACTTTTTGTCCATTTACTGTATTTCTTTCCCCTGATTTGAACTATAAAATGGTGGTTTTCTTGAGACAAAATGAGAGTACCCCACCCCTAAACATTTTTAAGAAAAAAAAAGCACTGTTCCTAAACATTTTTAAGGGGGGAAAAGCACTCCATACATCCATGCATACTATACCCACTAACTGTACTGTCTGCAAAGTTAGTTGTTTGTTTGTTTGTTTGTTTGTTTGTTTGTTTTGGAAAAATATTGGGCCCAGAGTAGGAAAGGAACCATGGATTCCAGCCTGGCAAATCAGGGATAAAAATTCTTGCCACACGGAAAAATTTAGATGCTAGTCACAAAACTGGGTGAACTAGGCCACATTTATTTAAATATTTAAACTTGAAACCAATCTGCATAGGGGAACCAGGGTGTGGGATCTAACCTGTGCTTTCTTTCAAGAAAAACAAGTGCCAGAACGCACCATGAAGTTGTCACAGTAAGTTTCTGGGTGACTTGGGGGCAGCCCTGAACACATGCTGGTTTGACAACAGCTGTGTTCACCGCCCATGGAGGTGCTGAAAACTATGGCAAACTGTCTCCCTAGCTGGTTATTTTTTTGGGGGTCACCCCTGGTCCTTGTGCAGATCAAATAAAGGCACTTCCACCTCCCCCCTCTCTTAGATTCAGCCAGATAGCTAGGGCAGCTCAGAAGGGCCCTTGTGCAAACGGGTGCATGTGCAACAGTAGAGGCCTAGCTGGAAAGCCGATCACCACTACATGGGAGATGGATTGAAGAAATGTGAATTGGCTCCACCCCATTGCTTGACCAACCGAGTCTAGGAGCTAGGTGGAGTCCAAGATCTTAAAAAAAACAAAGGTTTACTTGCACAAGGTTGTCAACTTCCATTTTGACTTGAAATGTTTGTTTTGGGCTTCTCAGAAGTACATAAAGGCAAGAAGCAGGTATGTAGAGGGAATGCCAATCTACAATGGCGCCCACCTGAGGTGTGCTGGAACTGTGCTCCAGCACACTCAGGATGAAAGAAAGCACTGGATCTAACTAATAACTAAACTGAAGGTAAGTCAGCCCTGGAAAGGGCAATGGGTATTGTTTGTTTGGTTTGTTGGTTTATTATACCCTGGGTTTTTCCCCTGACATGGAGGGGCTTACAGATGAAATTGGGGGAGGGTGATGAAAAACATTGTCTTCCCTTAAGTCCCACCCTTTGGGTGAGTAGGGAGGCCTTTCTAGTCCATCTGCTCCTGGGGTTCCCACAACTCCAGGCAGTTGCTCCCTATCCCACAGCCCTGAAGGCAAGTCTCAGGTGCCTAAAAGTGCTCCCCAAAACTCAACTACCTCGTAACTTCCTATACCTACCTGCCAGTGCTGCCAATCACCCTTTTAATAACCACACCCACCAACACATCAGTACAGAGCAGGCAAAATAACCTGCCAGCAAAGTCAATCTGCTAGCAAGCAAAAAAAGATCCTATTTGCCCCCCGCCCCCAAGACAACCAGCCACGACCTGTGCTGCCAAAAGATGGGTCCAATGAATGGTCAGTCCAGGAGAGGGGCATCACCCCCCCACCTTCTCTTTGGCACCGGTGTTTTTTGATACAGAGGTGTTTTTTAGTCATCCTTCATTAACTGACATACAGCTTTTCTCATTTTCTGAATATAATTTGGCAACTCAGCTGCAAGTGTAGAACAATATGCCTTTGCTCCCCACTCCCCAGTAAATAGCCAGTTGTACACACACAAAAACCTCTAAATTGAATGCTACATAGATTTCTTTTTCGTATCTTTTTACTATGGGTGATCGAGACTGTTAGCTCTGAAATTCCTCTTTAACGGTAATTATTCCCAGAAATGGGAACGCAGGTGGCGCTGTGGGTTAAACCACTGAGCCTAGGGCTTGCTGATCAGAAGGTCGGCGGTCCGAATCCCTGCGACAGGGTGAGCTCCCGTTGCTCGGTCCCAGCTCCTGCCAACCTAGCAGTTCGAAAGCACGTCAAAGTGCAAGTAGATAAATAGGGACCGCTACCTTCCCAATAAACGGCGTTTCCGTGTGCTGCTCTGGTTCACCAGAAGCGGCTTTGTTATGCTGGCCACATGACCTGGAAGCTGTACGCCGGCTCCCTCGGCCAATAATGCGAGATGAGTGCGCAACCCTAGAGTCGGTCACAACTGGACCTAATGGTCAGGGGTCCCTTCACCTTTACCTGTTCCCAGAAATGACTTTGGTCCTATGTACACTTACTTCAGAGTAAATCCATACAACACATAGAAACTTACTGCACAATAACAATGCTTAGTATCAGGCTACATGAGCTTTTTTTGTGTGTTTTTATATGATGATAGGATTTAGGCAGCAGCAAGCTGTTAATGTTTGCATGTTATTCGCTGTATAAAAAAACCTGAAATCAATTTAAATGTTCCTTTAATTTTGTGTATTTGAGCATTTTGACAATGCTGCAGAGAAAGTATTCTGCATTTATGAAAACATTTGGGAACAGTTGTTCTTTAGATTGCTTTCTTTGTGACATTGTACAGGAAGATTGAACAGGGAGTTTCTGAAATATGTATTTGTTTGTTGTAATTGCAGCTTAAATTAAACGAGGAGGGAGCCTGTGGCTCGAGAATGTTGGGGATTGCACAATACAAATAGTGCTTAGTCTTGTTCATATATGAAAATTCAGAGTTACTTCCTAATCCGAGAGCATAAATTTCCCGATTTACCCTATGCTAAAGATTTGAGTGTGGGCTTTTTACTTTCTTGTGGTTTTTGTCAGCTGTTATTTGGTGGAGGTGATAAGAATTTTGTTGTGTTGGTTATTTTCTTCTGGAACAGGCTATAATCAATATGTCATGGGACATATAATTGATGTAACTATATTACTATTTTTGTTTTAATTGCTCATTTAGGGTAAATTACATTTGGGGATATTTTTTAAGGTTATTCTAATGGAGTGTAGTAAATTTCTCTTATAAATTTGACTCATTGCAACCCCAATATAAATGTTGGTGTGTGACGTGGGCAGAGAGGGAGGGATAAAGATATTTGATAATAATAATAATAATAATAATAATAATAATAATAATAATAAACCATTGGTATAAAAAGTATTGGGATGTAGCCTTGGTTGAAAGTTGGCACATACATTAAATTTGGCTAGGGATCTAGCTTTGGATCGGAATGGTTTGATTTTGCAATGTACGTGGATAAGAAAACAAAGGATGTAAGGCAACTGTCTCAGTATGCTACTTTGTGGAAGTCATGGTTAATTTTTAGTAACATTAAGAATAATACTGACATTTGTTACCTTTCTGCTGTATTTTTTGTAGAGAACAATTCTTGTGTGATTCTCGCTCTGCATATTCGACTCTGTAACTGAGTTGTTTTATGTTTTAAGATATGTGCAGAATGTTATTTATGTTTTAAGTTATGTTTCTATGGAATGAACACACAAATCAGTCAACCCTGCACCCATAGCAGTAACCAGAGGAGGAATGACTGCTTGGAGGAGCTCAAAGAGAAGAAACACCATGGTGCGCCTATTGAGATTATTGATTTTATGCATATGGAAGCCACTGGATGCACAAAACTGACTCCTTTATTGAAATAGAAATTCTCCAGTCCAAAAACCTGGTTCAAAGGCTTTACTCACAGAACTTAACTTCAAACAACTTAGAAACAAATAAAAGTTACATTCACTTAGTTGCATTAATCTTAACACTGCTCCCAGCATGAGGCATAAAAATTTAGGTGATCACTGACACCAAACAACAACATCAATTCCCTGTTCATTCGTCATGTAGAATATTACGCCAACCATTTTCCTCAAGGCATCAGTAGATTTTGCCCCTGCCCCCACCAACACCACTAAAGGCCAAGTCTATAAAGGCCACTAAAGGCCAGACTTGGCCACTAAAGGCCAAGTCTGGGTTTGTAGAATATAAACCTGGTTTCGATTAAAATAAGGCAAACGCTAAACAGTAGGACAATTGCAGGTTGCAAGGTGCAGAACAGTTTTTCCAAAGCAGAAACGCTTCCAACAAATTCTTCTACTTTGAGGACTGTTCTTGTGTTTGCTTTATTTTCATTTTACAACCCTTGTCTCATTCAAGCTCAACACATCCAGAAAGTCACTCTTATGCCAGTAGATCCTGGCAAATTGGGAAAACCAAGAGAAAATTAGCTCCTGATCACACCATTGACACAGTTTCACTGAACCACAAAAAAATAATCTATGCAAATATATGGACATTTGAATATTATATGTGATAGATGCAATTCACAGAATTCAGCTATTTTTAGCACAGAATTTTGAATGCACAGCCCTATGATGTTTCCTCTAAAAATAATTATGTACTCTTTTTTCCAACCAGAACTGAACTGGCTGTCGAACAATGCTAC
Source organism: Zootoca vivipara (assembly GCF_963506605.1). NCBI lineage: Eukaryota > Metazoa > Chordata > Lepidosauria > Squamata > Lacertidae > Zootoca > Zootoca vivipara. Next base: position 24,608,993 of record NC_083285.1, on the reverse strand, counting down.
CTACAGTGCTGATGCTGCCAATTTTGTACAATCATATATCAAATTTCATATCTGAAGACTGTGGGGAAAGAGGTCAAAAGTTGGCAGAGGTCTGTGGTAGAAGGTGTCAAATGCTACATCCAGAATGGGTGTTTGTTTAATATGGATAGAGAGATACTCTGTTTCAAATTAGATTTGACAATTTCTGAACCTGAAGGTCATTTCTTCTGCTGTTGACAGCTTTGTGGCAGAAAAATGTCAAGCAGATGCATTTTTTTTTCTTGTCAGTGCATCACTGCAAGGGATGCAGGTACTGTCCATAACATCAAACGGCCATGCAGCTATTGAAGTCACAAGTGTGAGTCAGGAATGGGCAATAGTGGTTTCAATATCCAACTGCAATGGATTCCTATGTACATTTTGAATATGGTACAGACTTTGCATCGGCATCTATGTCAGGAATGAGCCAGCACTCAGCAAAGGTTTACAGCAGGCTTCTGAAAGCTGCCAGGAGCAGAGAAGCTTAGAGGTCACCCCTAGGAATGCAGGTTGACAAGAGATTGGCCGGGAGTGAACTGGCACACTGCCACAGTTCGCCTGAAGAGCGATCAAGTGGGAAAGTGCAGAGTGACAGCTTGTCAGGGCAAGAGGAAGCTGGGGCTGAACCAATCAGCCCATGGTCTCATAGAGAGGGAGGGTTATTAGACAGGAAGCAGAGCAAGTGATGTAAACTACGTAAGTTCAATATCTTCTGTAGACACAGGAAGCAATCTTCAGAAGGGTCGTTTTGATTGCTGGTGTCTGAAGCTCCGTTACAGCTTCCCAGAGTTATCTGTTGTTTTTGCAATAAATCCTCCTGTTTAATTACCTACACTTACTGTGTTACCAAGCTGAGAACCTGGACTCCTGACATGGAAACACTTTCTATATTCCTGGTAGTTTTCTTACCAGATAAGGAATTACCCTTTTTGTGCTGTATTTATTTCACAAAAGAAGAGCTCTGCTGGATTAGACCAAAGGTCCCTCCATCTAGCATCCTGTTCCCTAAAGTGGTCAGTAGATACTCTAGGAAGTTCCCAAGAAGGGCAAGAAGGCAACAGCCTGTACCCGTCATTACTAATCTGCAGTTGGTATTCAGAAGCAATGCTGCCTTTGGTCTTGGAGGCAGTATATAGCCAATGACCATTGATATCTTCCATGAATTTGTCAAAGCTCCCATGAACTCATCTACATTTGTGGCCAGCTCCACATATTGAAGAAGCAAATTTCATAGTGTATATATGCTGTATAAAGAAATAATTATTTTGGCTGTCTTTAAGTGTCCCATGATTCAGCTTCATGGGACAACCTCAGGTTCTAGTCTTCTGAGAGAGGACATCCAACTAGATATCTTGAGAAGAGTCCACAAGCAGAACATGAAGGCAATAACCCTTCCCCGTCCTTTCTCTCCTGCAACTGGGATTCAGTGGCATACTGTCTCCAGTATGTTCAACCTGTGCTTGGGCTTTACTACTTCCCAGATAGATTTATTTTTATGCACGAAATAATGAACCATCATTACTATGTACAAGTATATTCATGATCATTTAATTATAATAATATTTAAATTGCAATCTCAATTATTTAATAAGAAAATAGTAAATTTGTTTAATTAATTAAATGATCCATTATTTAATTATCTAATAAGTGTAGCATTGAATTTCAAATGCTTATGTATTTTTGTTTGCCATCTTACATTTCATTCATTTTACATTAATCAGCAATAGCAATAAAACTATAATGAATTGTGTGCATACAGAAATACTTTGTTCTTTTATTAAAATAATTTCAGTGGTAGGTCATTATTATGATTACGTTTTTAGTATGGATCTAAATGGAGAAAGTGCCCCAGTTCTGCACTACCAGAAAGGATGTATATTGCACGGTCAGGCGGAAACCCCCCAAACCCCAGCCAGCCCCCAAGCAGAATAACGACACCAGACAACGTTCTATGGGATTAAAATTGGACACAACTTTATTAAGATTCAGATGTAGGGAGAGCTTGGCAGAGGCATTGGACGTTTATCCTCCCAGTCCCCCAGCCAGAGGGCTGGGTAATTTCCGGGTTATCCAGCATATATGGGGGTTGGGCTAGCTCTGGAGAACATATGTTCAAGTAGATAGCCCGTCCCCCTTTTCACCGCCGCTGGAGGGGGAGGGCAATGGCGGCCCCAGGGCGAAAGGTCAATGCCTCCTCCTAGACCCCTTTAAAGGGAATCCTGGTATTGCCACCTCAATGGGGGCGGGGGTAACCTCCCCCATGCCCCCCCTTTTGGTAAATGTCTAAAGGATTCCACCCAAGGCCTGCAACCGCCAAAGTTGTGATGAATTGCTACGGGAAAGGCGAAACCTGCCAATGCAGGGAAATTCCTTTCCGGCCCTTCAACAGTGCCCTTGTCATAGCAGTGCCTGTGTGCGTGTTCGCCTGCAGAAGAAAAGAGGTTAACCTGCAATGTAAGCATTAATTTTTGGGAGTGGAGGGTGGAAAGCTCTGGAGCCGTCGACTGCTTCCCAGTTATGTCTCTCCTTCTGCTGTGAGCACTGGATAGTTACCTCCTCCTACCTGGCCAATCCCACCCTGGCAACACCTCCCCTGGCCGGATTGGATGGCTGGCTGTGTGGGCGGAGACCACAGGTATCCAGCCCGGGAAGGTGGTGCCAGGCTCCGAACTGCTGGGGGCTGCCTGAGGCTCCCAGGGTGCTACGCGTGACCGCGCAAAATGCGCACCCCTTTTATATGGGGAACAGTCATTAAGAAACAATAACCAAGAGAGAATCACATAGGCACATTGTATTGCTACACCAGGGATAACCAATGTGGGACTACAAGTTCCATTGCCAATGCTAAGGGATGCCAAGTCCAGCACCCTCTAGAGAGCATCACATTGCCTAGCCATGCTCTTCATGGTGGAATTTATCAGAGTCCCCTGAAAGAGTAGGAACTTATCAACTAGAGAAAAGCACTCCTCATTCTTTGCTAGACAGACCATGTGACATGGCACAATACATGCAAATGCCCACATTGTCGGGGCTAAAGTCACACACAGGTCAGCAATAAAGGAAGCAGATATTTGCGTGTGTAGACCCTTTAACCTTCCCCAAATAAATATGTTTTCTGCATATTTGACAATGCAGTTGGACAACTTGTATTGCATATATGAATAATACAGTAAATAATGCAATAGGGTGTGATTCTTTGAGTATGATGCAACATGCTTCAAACAGCACACGTACAGAATCAATAAAATTTAATTTATCAGTTTAGTCAGTATTTATAAGCTGTCTTTCAGGAACGAAGCTCTCTCGAGGCAGCATACAAAAGGTTACTAGTGTCATATGCATTGAATGAATATTATGCTTAAAAATAATTGGTGTCCTCATTGATTTTCCCCATCCTCCTTTGATCCATATTGTCATTGATACCCACCCTCCCTGACTCCACCGCCTGCCTCAATCTGTGACACTTTTTTTTTGATGATGGCAATATTTTTTTAAATCTGAATGGTACAAGGTTAGGCTGTCTTGACCTTCTGCTCTCCAAAGCCCTTCACATGTTTTGCAATCTAAAACCAAAGGAACAGTTCACAATACATAACATTCCACTATCACAAGGTTAAGACAAATTTTATTGTGGTTGCATCAGTGGAATTACAGGTACTTCTCTAGATCAACAATATATTATTTACAGAGAAATCCACTGTCATGCTCTCTTGGGTCACTTTTGGGAAAGCTCATTAGTTAGTGGCTTCCTCTTTATTTTCCTCTTGTTTTTCATTACTTTTGCCCCTATGAGTAATGTTGTATGTTTATCAACAATAAATTTTATTTCCCTCATGTCAGCCTGTTTACAAAGCCGATACAAACCTCATAAAGCTTTCTTACCACTCAATGTACATTCATTACTCTTCCAATTTTTGTGTCACCAGCTCTCTGTTTAGCTAGTTTACAGTCAGTTCATGAAATTCATGTAAAATAGAAATAAATAAAAAAACCAGACCAAAAACATGCAGGTATCCCAGCAGATTGATATGGCCCTTTTCTCACTGAACAATGTTGCCTTTTAACATACCTGCTTGGAAATCCTGATGTAGGGTAGATAAATCATCAGAATGAACCATTTGTAAGGGCCTTCGTCACTTAGTGGCGTCCTTTGGATGCTGATGGACAAACGAGCCTAGCAAACTCTGTGTTGGTCACAACAGTGAAAAAGAAAGAAACCTAACTTGCATGGAGTAGAGCATGGGTAGGCAACCTAAGGCCTAGGGGCCGGATCCGACCCAATCGCCTTCTAAATCCGGCCCATGGACAGTCCAGGAATCAGCGTGGTTTTACATGAGTAGAATGTGTCCTTTTATTTAAAATGCATCTCTGGGTTATTTGTGGGGCCTGCCGGGTGTTTTTGCATAGGTAGAATGTGTACTGTTATTTGAAATGCATCTCTGGGTTATTTGTGGGGAATAGGAATTCATTCATTTATTTATTTTCAAAATATAGTCCCCCCCCCCCACAAGGTCTGAGGGACAGTGGACCCCTGGAGTAGAGTGATCCATAGAGAGAGGTAAGTTGAAGCATGGTCAAAGTCTGGGCAAATAATGGATAAAGCAAAGAATCAACATTTCTGTTTTGAGAGAAGGTTTGAGCTGTACATTAGGAGGTTTGAGCTGTACATTAGGGAAGAAGTACCTGTGGTCCTCTAGCTACTATTGAGCTACAGTTCCCATCATCCTTGAAAACTGGCCAAGCTGGCTGGGGCTGATGGGAGTGGAGTCCCACAAGATCTGGAAGGACACACCTACCCTATTCCAGCAGCACCTTCAGATATCAGAGCCTGTGACATTGCCCATTCTGGCCTATGAGATGTTGAGGCATCTCTTGTTGATGGGCCTTAAGTTAAAGAATTTTAACTTTTGCTTTAGACATCAGGCATTTGACTGCACCGTGTTCCCAATGATTCCAAATTGCACAGAAGTTTACACTTGGCAGAAAGAAGCAGAAAACTCAACTTGGTATTTAAAAATAAATAAATTTCAGAGAGATTATATTTACCGGTAATGATCACTTATAAACAGTATAATTCAAAATAAACAAGAAAGCATTAAATCCAGGGGGAGAACTGTTTCTTAAGAGGTGATATGACATGCTGAAAGGCATTGGGAGACGACAGCCCTATAACCATTGTTTAATAGGCTCATTTCTAATCCTATCAGCCTTTCAGCCTTTATTTTTGTTGATTCAGTGCATTGATAGTTCTTGTTTTCAGTAGATAATTACCTCTGGTTTATTTCTATCTCACCCTCCCTCCTCTCTCTTATTGATATTTTTCACTCACAACTATTTCTGAAATGCAAAGCTAGCTTTAATACTCCAAAGAAAGTACTAGAGGAGTCATAACTCACCCTTCATTAATAAACACATTATGGGCCTCTAACTCAGTTTTCTCTCCTCGTTATTAGTAATAGCTCAAGGGCAATGCAGTCAGAATGTAAGCAATCTATCTTCAGGTTCCCCCCTCCCGCACCCACCGCCCTGCTTTGATGGTGATGATGAGGCATACAAAGTCCCTCGTCTCGTTTGCATGTGAAAGGACGCTGCTGGCAGGTGGCTGGGTGAAGATCAGAAACCCGCCTCTTCTCATGTCAGCAAGGGCAAACGCTTCTCACCGACATGAATTGGCAATAAGAATCCTATTAAATGCAATTAAAGAACCCTTTAGTCTCTTTTTTTTCAATAACTTCCAGGACCCTCCTTTGTGAGCTACAACGTGGGTCAGTTATTTCTCATTGTCTCCGTTTGTCAATGTGGGGTAGAAATCTTCAAAGAATCTCGGAGCGATACACAGGCAAACACACATACCTTTGGATTTGGGCTTGTATTGATAGCGCTCCGCCTTCTTCTGTTTTGCAGAACGGAAAAACGCATTTCAATTATGCATGGAAGCTCAAGAAAATGCCATTTGCTACAAAAGTGCTTTATATTATTAAAGCCTTGTAGAATTATTACCGTACATCGTTTTATTATGTAGCTCATTTTAAATGGGGCAGAATATTTTAATGGCCCAAGAAAAGTAATAGTTTCTAGCTTAAAACTGGAGATACATCTGTAATTTTTCCCCATTAAATATGCATGCATGATTTTCAGGCCCATTTAACTAATGTGTGTTGGAAAGTCTTTATAATAGTAAACGCAACAAACCTCAGTCAAGATAGAAATATATAAAGTGTGATTAATGGCAGCTCCAGGTTTTTTTCTTTTCCTTTTCCTATTCTGCCGAAAATTTGAATTTTGAAGTATGAATCACTTGATGTAGGTAGGCTCAATATTACCATGCAGTTTTAACAAAGCTGCATCCATTAGAGACTAGGTACAGAATTGAAAATTATGCTGGAGAATTAAACTGTCAAAACATCATAAACTACTCACAATGTATTTACCAAAAGCGGAAAAAAGAAGAACGTAACAGCTCTTTGAATTGCCTGGAAAAGCAATCAGAAATTGGTTATCAGGCTGCTATGAAGCTGCATTTTAATGTATGCCATTCTCAGGTTGAAGGGATGGATTTGAGAAGCCATGTTCCCCAAAGGAAAGGAAAGTTTTCGTCCTTTAAGAACCAGCAACACAAAATTCCTTAGGGTGCAGTCAAGCCACATCTGCACTGTACATTCAAAGCAGTATCATACCACTTTAAACAGCCATGGCTTCCCCCAGTGAATCATGGGAACTGCAGTTTGTTCTTAGGAGACTCCTATTCCCCTCCCAGAGCCACAATCCTCAGTGTGGTTTAACAATCAATCCATTTTCCCAGGGAACTCTGAGAGCTACAGTTTTCCATACCAAAACAGGTGTTCTGCTGTCAATACATAATCACTCCAAATGGTCCAGATGGGTTGCAAATTTAGAAGCTGGGTTGCTTGAGACTCTTTGAATTCTGCATACGATGTATCTGTATGTATATGCCACTCATTTTAGGCCATATGAAGTGGTCCCTGATTCTTTTCTTTCTTTCTTTCTTTCTTTCTTTCTTGAAAAAAGGTTGACATAAATCTGTTCACATTAGAAGAGCACAGTTCACAGTAGAACAGGGATCCCTTTTGTTTTTTTGAATGGCTTGACAGCTTGCTATCACATTTAAACAGCTGATATTTAAATTTTATTTCAGGAGTTCTGACATGTTGCCATTTTTTTCTCAGGGCCGTCTCAAGCCGGTCAGGCGCCCTGGCACCGTGGCGTGGAGATCGCTCCGGCGGCCCCATCCTGGTGGGCGGGCACAGCGCGCAGCATGGCTTCTGCGCAGGTTCGCAGCGCAGCTCCCTCCTGCTGCCCTGGCGCCCTGCGCCACTGAGACTACCCCTAGAGCCAGGCCTGTTTTTTGTGCTGTTAGTAATCTGATCTTTATTTGTTGTTTATTTATTTGTTGTTTATTTGTTGTTTATTTGTTGGTTGTTTTTTCTGCCACACCACAAGAACTATGATAACTTTAGACTGGAAATAAATAATGAACCTAAAGGGATAAACTCAGGACAAACCTTTTTTTACGCTGTGGGAAATCATTTGTTTTATTTATGTTTTTCAAATTGGTAGTTTTTTGAAAATATTTGTTGGCTGAAATTTGTTAGGGCAATCGTGAAAATAAAAAGGGCCATCACTTTGGCTGCAATCCTTAGAGGCACTTGCTTTAAACCAGGAGTAGCCAACATGGCACCATCCAAATGTTTCAGACTATAACTCCTATCAGATCCAGCCAGCATGGCCAATGGTCTGAGATGGTGGGAATTGTGGTGTACAAGTCCATCATCTTGACTACCCCTTCCTTAAACAGTCATTGTTATTTTCTTACTAATGCCTCCAAGTTATGGTACTTAGGGCACAAACATTTGTTTTATTATTTATTTAGGAGTATTTTGTACCCCACCTATTAACCAAAGTGCTTGAGGTGGATTACAATGTGTTAAAAATACAGCAAAACAAGCAACAGTATTACCACAGGGCAAAGGCTATATAGGTTTATCCCCAATTGTCCAGTGTCCAGGGGCGTCTTAGCCATAGAGGCTACTGAAGCAAGGCTGCCGCGCTGCACCTTCTCGGGCTGCGAGTGCAGTTGTGGGGAAGCCGGCCATGAGCCTCCCATCGGCGTGGCAGCCAGGGCTCCCTGAACTGCAGCGCCGCACAGCCGCTTCTGCCGAGCAGGCGGAGGCAGAGCACAGTTGGCAGCGTCCCCGCCCATCGGGCCGCCCCCTCCAGCTGCCTGCCGTGCCTGGCCCTGCCCGGCGGAGCGCGAGTCTGGCGTCGCCGGCGTTGGTCCTGGAGAGGTGCTGCCCACCTGGAGGGAAACATGGGGGTGGGGGCGCCTGAGGGATCCCTGCACCATGGCGCCAGATAACCTTAAGACGCCCCTGCCAGTGTCTTAGCAACAACTTTGCAGCTGAATCTTCCCACCTAGAGCTGAAGTTGAAGAGGTATTAGTTCTGGGGTGGGGAGCTGGATCCAGACATTTTATCTTGTCCTCCTCCACCACCATAGGCCATGTTTGACAGGTGGGCAATAACTTGACATCACACCTATGTCACGTGATCAATTTCCAATGACCAGCTACATCTTGCATACCCTAGTTCACACCAGGTATGTCTTTATCTGCCCCACACCTGACATTATATATGACATCATAAGTATGACATCTCCATCACTATGTTAGTCCCTCACAGCCCAGGAATTCCTTACTTTCCTTAACATGATGGCAGCAAGTCCTGTTTTTCTGTGTAACTATAAGCTAGATGTTATCATATTACTATAAAAATATTCTGTCTGACACAACATGGAGCCAAGTCACATAGCTTCTGAGCTTCAGGTAGCTACTTTTTCCTCCAAGAGAGATGACTGGAGAATCGATGGTGTCAAGAGGTACTACGTTGTTGAGGAAGGATTTTATGCCTGAAATACATTGGGCTTTAGCAGCTTCTTGCAACAAACTGTCTCTTAGCGCCTAATAAGGCAATCTCTTCTATTGTTTCCTCAACTCAGTAGCTCCGTGCCACATTTTTCTTCTCACACCATTCAACAGCCTGCAGTAGCTTCCTGTTTGTGGTCTTCACCAATAGAGCAGTCATTATCAATCCAGCACTCATCATCAATCCCAAAAGAAAGGATGGGGGTTGTTTTTGGCAGGGACACAGCAAATAACTACAATGGATCCCATTTTTTTCAGCCAGGCAAGAATGGGTTAAAAAGAAGCAACTTTTCTAACGGCGGTTTCCAAATAATATTTGGGAGAATTGGGTGGTTGTTGTTTTTTTTAAAAAAAAAGTAGTTCAGTTAAATTGTCATGGGAAAGTCGAGCCTCTGAAAAAGTACATTGATCAAATAATGCAACATTTCTTCCAGACAAACTTTATGACTTATTGCAAGAGCAATAAATGTGTAGCAGAGTCTGTAGGATGGGTGGCTGAATGACATTGCAAGTTGGCGTAGCTGGTTCTGGTGGAGCAGCAAGTGTGCTGAAGAGGCCAGTTCGATGACTGGCAGCAGTGTTATTACCGTCCGAAATGGCACTGTGACAATGCACAGAACTGTTAACCTTGCATAGAAATAGGAGGACAGATGAAATGTCAGGAAAGTGACAAGGCTAAAAACAGGAAACAGCTCACTTACACATGCCATCATAAATGCTTTTTGGTTGCTAGACACATAGAGACAAGCCCTACATCAGGCTTCCTCAAACTCGGCCCTCCAGATGTTTTGAGACTACAATTCCCATCATCCCTGACCACTGGACCTGCTAGCTAGGGATCATGGGAGTTGTAGGCCAAAAACATCTGGAGGGCCGCAGTTTGAGGAAGCCTGCCCTACATGTCCAATTCACCGTGTATGAAGATCCTAAAAGGAACAGGCAGAAAAGAAAGACAGCATTGCTGGAGATACATCAACACTCCAAACTCCTGGGCAGCCAAATGGACAGATTACTGGCCCAGCTAGTCCCTGGATTACAGTCAAAGCATGTCAGGGGGGGCAGGCCCCTCTTCCTTTTTATTATCTGGCTCAAGGCTTCTCTTCCCTGGTAGGTACTTTCTGCATTGAGCCACCTCGAGCTTCAGAAACAGATTTCCCGGCACTGCCTGCATCAAAATTTGCAGCTGACATGCACAGGTATCAAGAAATGCCTGAAAATGGTCACCCTTTACAGTGCACCAGGTTGAGTTTGCTGTAAAGAAAAGCATTTCCAAAAGTTAGACTCCTCTCAACTTCACTTACCAATGACTATCTTGAAAGCAGCCAAGGGACATATCCAATGGAGTCATCCCCTTTCCAAAAATGACTTCTACTTCACAGCAGAACTTCCCCTCCATCTCCATTCCCCTTGCTCCCCACTCCCTCACCAAATCTGTTCTGGAGGGTTGCAGGGAAATCCAGAATGGAATTGGAAGCAGAGATCCTTGCACAGATATGTTTCTTGAAAATGAAGAACATGAGTTGCATTGAGACAGTGGTAAAGTTAGGTCATGTTAGATTTTGGATCTAATGGACTTATGTGTGTGTCTCATAACTATAATAATTGCCCTTTGAAGGCATCTATTGGCCAGTTCAAATTCAAATTCTTGGTGGGCTATCCCCGCAGCTGACTAGGTCCAGAACAACAAAAAGCTGCAAAGTGTATGGGGGTCTGATCTTGCGCCGGACCACAACCGTCATCCACCCAAAAAAGGTAAGCAATCTTTATGGTGATATACTGACAAAAAGAGAGCCCCAAAAGAATATGCTGCTGGTGTTTTTTAGTCTACCGAGCACAATTTTCCTCTTTTTCTCTCTTCCTTAGATGCCTGGAACTAAAATAAATAGAGCATTTAAAATTCAAAAATAATATTTAAGTATCTGTTTTTATTGATAAATATTCAAATTAGGTTGGTGCTGGTAATTCAAATTAGCTTCACAAAACTTGGCTCAATAGAGCTCAGAATAATTCATAACTCATGACTTAATAATTCACAATTATGTCTTCATGGGGAAATCCCAGTGGCTTGAGCACAAAGCACAAAGGTTGGAGCGACACACCACAAATCTGAGCTTTGAATATTCAGTTACTTTGACAATTCATGGTCCACTGTGGCTTTTCATATAATCTGGCACAATAATTTGCACAATGTTCCACTTCCCCCAACAATTTGTAATGAATGTCAACATTTGGTACTCACCATTATGTAATAATAACTGGGGGAGGGTGGGGGAGAATCCGATCCTCTTTGTATGGGCAAGTCCTGCTGCGGTGAGATAGATGAAGTGGTGTAATGTTGAAGTAAGCCTACTTGAAGTTCTTCTAATGTCGATTACATTATGAAGCCATTTGAGGTGAGAGGCAAATGGGAAAGAGTCCTCATCAGCTAACCCTGATAAAAGAAGAAGAAGCTGACACAGTTATTGAGCAGTATCGGTTCTGGAATATGTGTCTACGAGTCTGTGTGGGACTCTGGTATATATTTTGGCTAGTTCTTGCAAGACTCCAGTGTTTTGGAACAGCAGGATAGAGTTTTCTCCATTAATGCATCTCAATGCTCAGTAAGGTTGTTTGAAAGGCACCAGAATACTGGGAGCCAGATGACAGCCATGATGATGATGATGATGATGATGATGATGATGATGATGATGATACTGTAATAATAATAATAATACTAATAATTAATAATAATAATAATAATAATAATAATAATAATACCCCATCCATCTGGCTGTGTTTCCGCAGCCACTTTGGGCAGCTTCCAGCACATATAAAAACACAATAAAACATCAAACATTTTTTAAAGAAAACTTCCCAATACAGGGCAGCCTTCAAATGTCTTCTAAAAGTTGGGTAGTTCTTTATGTCCTTGACATCGGATGGGAGGGCGCCCCACAGGGAGGGCTTACATAGGAACAGCAACAGAAAAAAATCTAGCAATGCACACATGGTTCTGCCCCATGGAAACATAAATCATTGGATTGTGGCTTTTATCTGTTTGTACTCACAATAATTCCATGAACCCACGAATTCCCATTTTACAGCTGGGGAACGGAGACTGAAAAACAGTGTTGTAGGCCGTGCTTTTTTCCAGCAGGAACTCCCTGGAATTCAGGTCCGGCACCTCTCAGGTGGACGCCATTGCCATTATAAGAGAACAAGGGAGGTGTTCCTGGTGAGTTCCATCACCTCTTTTTCTAGCACTGGTTGTAGGCAGTATGCTTCTGAATATCAGCTGCCCGAAACCACGGGAGAGAGGAGTGCTGTTCTGCTCAAATTCTGCTTGTAGGCTTCCTATTGGCATCTGGTTGGCCACTATGAAAAAAGGGTGCAGAACTAGGACGGACCTAAGGTCAGTTCTAGCAGTCTCTTCCTATGTTCTTACAGCCATCATATGAGGTGACACAACATTTCCTTTTGCTTTCCAACAGATGATTCAGGCATTATTTTAGTCGTTTGTTCATGGCCACTGCTCTAGTAACATATGGAAATGAAGTCATGTGTGTATGTCTGCATTTAGCATGTTTTGTTTTTGTTTTAAAAATAATAGCCATAGGATGGAGGAGGAGCCATAGGATGGAGGAGGGTAATCAGTACCAGGACTGCGGTGCCCTAGGAAAGGTGGGTTGATTCTTTATGCCTCCTTTGGAGGGATTATTTTCACTGGAACCACAGCTTCGGAGGAAAGTGTACCTATGTGCCATGGATGGTCCTAAACCTAATCATCCTCACTTCACAAATGTACATTTAACATACAGTGGTACCACGGTTTATGAACACAATTGATTCCAGAAGTCTATTCATAAACTGAAGCGTTCATAAACTGAAGCGAATTTTCCCAGTGAAAGTAATGGAAAGTGGATTAATCTGTTCCAGACGGGTCCGCGGAATACTCAACCTGAAGCGGACTTAACCCGAAGCATGGGTGTAATTGGTTCCGGAAGTCTGTTCATAAACTGAAGCAAACTTTCCCATTGAAAGTAATGGAAAGTGAATTAATCTGTTCCAGATGGGTCCGCGGCGTTCATAAACCGAAAATTCGTAAACCGAGGTGTTCATAAACCAAGGTTCCTCTGTACCAACAGTATGAAGGAACATCTCCACCCCCATCATTCATCCCGAACGCTGAGGTCCAGCTCCGAGGGCCTTCTGGCTGTTCCCTCACTGCAAGAAGTGAGGTTACAGGGAACCAGGCAGAGGACCTTCTCAGTAGTGGCGCCCGCCCTGTGGAATGCCCTCCCCTCAGATGTCAAGAAAATAAACAACTACCTGACTTTTAGAAGACATCTGAAGGCAACCCTGTTTAGGGGGGAAAGTAATGTTTTATGTTTTATCGTGTTTTTAATATTCTGTTGGGAGCCACCCAGTGTGGCTTGGAAAACCCAGCCAGATGGGTGGGGTATAAATAAATGAGCCTGAGGAGTCTGGAGGTGGGGGACTGGCTGAAACTATCTATCACAGGCATCCCCAAACTCAGCCCTCCATCTGTTTTGGGACTACAACTCCCATAATCTCTGACCACTGCTCCTGTTAGCTAGGGATGATGGGAGTTGTAGTCCCAAAACAGCTGGAGGACCGAGTTTGGGGGTGCCTGCATTAAGGGTACTGAACATAACTGCAGAGCCATGGAATGAACTCACAGAAAAGTATCTCCCATGGTGCTACTGCAATTGAGGTGGTAATCCTATACACAATTATCTGGGGATAATGGTCCTTGTACTCAATCAAGGAAGCTTACTTCTGAGTAGACATCTATAGGATTGTACTGCACATCGCTACATTTTTTGAGAGATAAACCTGGGAAGGAACCTGAAAATATGAAGCCATCTCACATTTGCAATGCGTGACAGGGCAAAATGCACCGTAATGGAAGTCAGGTGTTTAAACTAATTTCTAATTTAGCCGCAAAGGAAGCAAAGATAAATGTTAGTCTCCTGAGCAAGTTTTTGCATGTGACACTACAGGATCCGTCAGTATGAAAGGGTTTGCCATACTTTGCAGAAAAGGTTAACTCTTCAAACAGTGTTGTACCAACATAAATGTTAATGAGTTTGTGTGTGGCAGCAGGTAAGCAAGAGATGGCAAAAGGAAGCTATTGTGATAGGCAGATAATTACAATGGAAGTCATGTCTTGGGTAATGAGTAGGATTCACATCACATATCTTTCCAGTCACAGTCCAATTTCTCCAGCTCTGTTTATGGTAATCTATGGGATTATTTGACAGCAAGGTGACATTTTGACTTTGGAACAAATTTCTTTCATAGACAGTGCAATTACTCATTGGTATTGTGGCATTCAATTAGGCACAGAACTGCTATGCAATTTAGATATTATTATATATTTTTTAAAAAGGGGGGGGAGAATATATAAATATTGGGTCTATTTTTCATTAACACACAGGGTCATTCGCTTCTTAATATTCTGGCCTTCTTATGCAAAGATCCATGATCTACCTAATGCAATCGTGCCAATATGCAAGATAAATTAAAATCCTTGCCATTTATTTTTTTTACCAACTGGACTATGGTAGGTAGTGCCCCCCAAAAGGTAAGAAAATAGTAGAGTGTGCTTCAAAGTCTTAGCCATGCTGAGAGTTAATTTCATAGTTCAGAAGAAGGATTTCTCTGTGCTTTTAAAGTATGCTAAGAATTAATAAATTATGTACGGCATTTCACGGACCGCACAAAAGGAACTCGCACGACCTGAAAATTGGCAGCCATGGCTGATGGCTCTGACCACAGTGGTATATTTTAGCTGGGGAGCTGACATATACATGCCTGAAAGGATTCGACCTGACAGGCACAAATCTTTTAAGTGGCCCAGCAGGTCGGTGTCACTTGTTCTTCCTCTTTGCAAAAGTGAAAGAGGGGACTGCCAGGGCCATCTCTCTCGTGAGTGAATGAATGAGAGAGGCATTCCATTACAGGAGACCCTTAACAAGGCCAGTTCCTCTAGAGCAATGGTAAGTGCAATTTAGAGCAGCCTTTAGAGATGCAGCTCCATACATCACACAGCTTACACTTTGCATAGGCTCTCTGCAGACAGTCAATTTTTGTCCCAAGATTTAGCAGACAAAATGAGTTGATGCCATATTCCGAATGGAAATTGCTACCAGTTGCCACAGATGGCAGTGAAGAAAGATGCTACCTTTATGCCATTCCAGCATCAGCACGCTGCATCTCAAGTCACTGAGTAATACATCCACAACAGTGGTGGCTGTTGGCATGACACGAACGGTGGTGTCTGTCAGGAGCGAGCTGGCACTAAATCACACCGTTCAAGTTGGAGTCAACTCTTTATTAGCAAGAGCACGATCTCCACAGGCTTGGTGGAGTGTCAGCCCTAATGAGGACAACAGCTCACCCCCAGGAGATCTTGCTCCGTGGATCAGTTGCTGAGACTCAAAGTCCCCGCTTCCCTCCTCTCCAGAACTTCCCTCCTCTCCAGAACTTCCCTCCTCTCCAGAACTTTTTTCTAAGCAGTTGGAGACTGTGCCTGTGTGAAGCCAACCTCTCCTCTGCCCTTTTCAGGTCTCTTCTGGTTCTGGGAGACAATGTGAGAGATGGGAGGAGAGACCCGTGCCTCTGCACCAGCCTGACTCATCTCTGCCTCCCCACTCTCCTGCCTCACCACTCTCTTGCTTCAGCTTCTGCCTCTGATTCTGAACCACTCTGTCATAGACTCTCCCAGCTCACTAAGCCCTGTCACCTCTTCAGCTTCCGACACCTCCTCTGCTACTATGCTGTCTTTTGCTTGTGGCAATGAAGCCTCTGACGTCAATTGGATGAGGGGTTACCATGACATGGAACACTCCTACCTAACTGGAACAAAGTTGTGAGAAGTTTTGTTTGCATTTTCTGCAAGAGAAGCAAAAAGTGGCTGCTTAGAACGGTATCCAGTGACCCAAAAGACAATAGCAGCTGAATTGTAAACCATGTGAGTAAAGGATCCTCCAATCTCTACAGGGTTTAGGAAACTCCTGGCACTGGAAAGAATGGAGAAGCTTATGCTCATGTTTAGGTCTCTAGATGGAGCTGCCGGCTCAAAGATATTCAGTGCAATACTACGGTAAGCACAAGGCTGGCCAGCCCATGAAACCTGGGGTGGCAGTCACTTCGGTTGATAAATTGGGAACAGCTGGCAGGGGCAGCAGTTCCATGCACCCAAGGAGTGTGCCTCCTGAGCTTGTTGCATGCCTCTACCTCCTCTACCTCCTCTACCACCACTTCCACCTCCTCCTCCTCCTCCACTGCCTGACAGCGTGATGTAGTGGTTATGAGCGGTGGACTCGTAATCTGGGGAACCGGGTTCACATCTCCGCTCCTCCACATGCAGCTGCTGGGTGACCTTGGGCTTGTCACACTTCTCTCAGCCCCACTCACCTCACAGAGTGTTTGTTGTGGGGGAGGAAGGGAAAGGAGATTGTTAGCGGCTTTGAGACTCCTTAAGGGGAGTGAAAGGCCAATATCATGTCCTTTCTCCTCCCCCTCCCCCTCCTCCTCCTCTTCTTCTTCCACGGTTTATTTCCCCCAACACCTTCAGCATACTGGGGCTTCCGCAGGCCATGACTAGTCATCTCAAGTAGTGTTGGTGGGTGGGTGGGTATATTTATTCATATGTGAGCCCCACTTTACTGCTTAATAAGTTTGCTGAGGATTCCAGCCTTTGCCTTTTTCTCCCAGAGTGCAAAATGTGTGAGTAACTTCTTAAACTGCCTATCACTCATTGTAACAAATCCGATATTGGAATAAGTAAACAATTCTGTGGGATACAAATTACAGTGAAAATAAAATTACAGGGATAGAAATAAAAGCCACACACTTATAAAAATAAATCCAGACTTATTGCCTAATCATTGTATTTTATTTTATTTTAAATCCACCTGCAAAGATTTGTCCACAGAAATATGTCCAAAGTTCCAGATAAATACTTCTCCCTTAATAATATTTATGTATGTGGTATATAATAAATAATCTGTATAAAAAAGATGGCAAAGCTTATTAATCATTTCCATATTATTCCTTCCATTGGCTCTTAATATAAATGACTAGACTGAAATCAGCTTCTGGAAAGTTGGCGTAGGTAACTTATTTATAGTCATGGTGTGGAAAAAGACAATTTTCTATCAGTATCCCATTATTTCCACTTCTGTTCAGTAATTTGTGACCTGAATGAATAAAGCCTAAGGCTTTAATAGGATGAGGATGCTGAAAAGATTTATGAAGGCTGGTTGAGAATATCTCACGATTTTTCCTCCTGAGTACCAAGCTACAGTGATAATTATCTTACATTTATTTAGTAGCTTTCGCACCTAGGGATCCCAAAATGCTTTACAAATATAGCAAATCATATACAGAAATCTTTCCATCCATTGCTAGAGGTCTACTACAACCTCTGTTGTGAAACAATATTTAACAATCCCATGCAAAACTGTGCACCTCTTCACAGCTGGGAGTGAAAAACCATGACATTTTCCAAGGAGAAGGAAGCGGGAGCTCAGCTACAAAAATCCCGTACATTATTTCCTATATAACATGCCTCACTCAAAGCTTTCTTTTGCGGGGGGCGGCACTCTTATTTTTCATGAAATGAAGAAAATTGCTTGTGGAATAATTTTCTCTCAAATCATGTGGTAAATGGGTGGCTACTCCTTTAATGGCTGAGGGCTACATTCATTGTTGGCCAACTCTGTGGGGGCTGCATGGTGTTTATAGGGGGTGAATCCTATACAGTGTGGCATAGGCTTCTTGCCCTCTCTGCCTGTCTCAATGATTAGCTTATCCCTTATAGGATAGAACAAAGCACCCAGGTTCCAACCTCCCTAGATGGTCCCAAAAGATCCCATGGTGGACAGGGGTGCCAACTTGAATAAAATATTGTGAGGGCCCAGGAAAGCCCCGCCCCTGCATAATCGACCACATGATGCAGTGCGCACATACCATTTGAATGAGAATGCCCATCAACTGGGGGGAGGGCTCGAATATTTTATTGTGGGGGCCCCCGCGGCCCCTAGGAGTTGGCTCCTATGGTGGTGGATGGCATCAGAAGCTGCTGGGAGATCAGCAGAACCAGGATACTGCTTTCACCTTTGTTTCTAGCCCGCCAGAGATCATCAGGCAGTGTGACCAAAGCAGTTTTGTGTCCTATGATGGGACCCAGAAGAAACGTGTGTGGAATTTGTCGCTGTTATCTCTGCCAACCTCATGGGTTATCGCTTGTTTGTGTTGTGTAATCTCCTTGTAGTTGCAGGACAGTTTTTTCCAGCTGGAACTCACCGGAACTCAGTTCTGCCACCTCTCAGGTGGGTGCCATTGCCATTATAGGAGAACAAGGGAGGCTTTCATGGTGAGTTCCGGCACCATTTTTTCTAGGAGAAAAAATAGGAATGATTGGATAGTGTGAGTTCATTTGCCACAGCCTCAAAAACACGAAATGGATTGCAGGCATCACCAAAGTGTGAGAAAAGACCATCATACAATTCATGACAGTGGATAATTTAGTGCCAGCCTCCTATAGAGCTTTATTTACAGCATCAAGTCTCTTGGAGTATTTTATTCACATCAGCACTTGTCTTAGATCGAGCAAGCTTTTAAATCTCTCTCTCTCAAAGTGGCTGGCAGTTCCCTCCACAAAGTATATTCTTATCTCCTCGCCTGCCCACAGCATATGCTGACAATTTCAGCTTGGCAGACTTGAGCAGCAGAAGCAGTCTCGTGTATATATGTTAAATTATGGGAGTTATACAATTCACATACTTATTTATAAATGTATCTTTAAAAGGTAAAGATAAAGGACCCCTGACAGTTAAGTCCAGTCACAGACGACTCTGGGGTTGCAGCGTTCATCTTGCTTTGCAGGCTGAGGAAGCCGGCGTTTGTCCGCAGACAGCTTCCGGGTCATGTGGCCAGCATGACTAAGCCGCTTCTGGCACAACAGAACACCAAAACCAGAGCAGCACACAGAAACGCCGTTTACCTTCCCGCCGGAGCGGTACCTATTTATCTACTTGCACTTTTGGCGTGCTTTCGAACTGCTAGGTTGGCAGGAACTGGTACTGAGCAACGGGAGCTCACCCTGTCACGGAGGTTCGAACTGCCAACCTTCTGATCGGCAAGCCCAAGAGGCTCAGTGGTTTAGACGCACAGCGCCACCCGCATCCAAATGTATCTTAGGCCTTACAATTTTCTGAGTGCATGGAGCCTGCAAGGTGGCACAAGGCTTCCTGATTTGTGTTCCAGTGGCCAAAAAAGAAAGGAAGATGTTGTAAAGGTACCATACAAAGCACATGCTTTTCTCAACATACAGCTGGAAACATGTAATGCACCACTACTTGGGTTGGAAAAAAGTTGGCTGTGAAGTGACCACAATATATTCAGTATCTCCCATACCAATACTATAAACTAATGCCAAGATGCAAACCAGAAGAGATTAAGAGCTGAGCACACTTTATATGGACTAAGTCCCACTGAATTCAGTAAATGTTTTTTGGATCATGTAGCATGCCTCACTGATTTAATTTCAAAACTTTCAACAGATTCTTACATTGTATTCAAGAGTATTCAGTTTGAAGGGTATTATCTTTATTCTTTTCAGTCCGGTGGTCATCACAGCAACCCCAGAATGCAGCCACTATAAATCCCCCATTTACAAATGGGGAACTGGGCTGGAGGATCACATCCAATATCAGGAGACCTATATGATGCCAAAGTTTTCAGCCTGCATGACTTTCTCCAGCACAGCAGGCTCCTAATCAAAACATCCTCACTGCAACGGCAACATCAGCCAGCCAAATGTATTCCGCTTGCATTCTCCAGATCATTATTATGAGGAAGTAAATATTTCATTTTTGAACTCTCTGGGAGCTGAACAATGCAGTGGAAGTGTGTTTAATTTCTAATCTATTTTAACATTAGAGTTATGTAAATTTGATTAAAATGCAGATTTAAATAAAAATGGAAATGCATGCTGAAGTCGCTTCAGGCTTGCTTTGTTTTCGACGCAGAGCTCTTTCCAATAGTGCTGCAGCTCCCTCTGCTGTACTGATGGCAGGAATTCAGATTGTTCCTGGGCTTTTCACCTGCTAGCAATGGTGGGGGAGAGAAGCCGCTTAATATTATGTGTTAAAATAATGCAACGACTCTATGAGCTGATAAGCACTACAAGAAGTCGCTGGTTGCTGTCCTCTTGTCTTTTCAAGTTAAAGCAAAAAGACCATCGGCACAATCAGCCTTATTCTCGGTGACTGAAATACCAACAAGTCACTTGAAATGCCAACACATCATCATTTTAGGGGGATCTGGGTTCCTATGTTTTTTCAGGACTCCTGCCTCTCCCTAGAGCTGACAGGTCTGCATGGCTAAGTTTCCCACTTTCAGCAAAGATTGAGGAATTAAGAGCTCGTTACCTTTTCCTTTTATCCAAAGAACCTCTAGTGCAAGAATTGGGGACCAAGGATTGCTGGACTACAACTCCCATCGTCTCTGACCATTGGGCATTCTGATGGGATTCGTAGTCCATCAACAACTGGAGAGTCACGGGTTTTGTATCCCTGATCACTTTGCAGCTAACACGAAAGGATCTCTGTCTCCCCCCAAGTTCCTCCCTACCTGGCATGCTGAATCATGCCCTCTACCTCCCAAGTCACATTTCCTTTGACCATCAGAAATGGCCTTTCAGGTAGGTGCAAGGATTGCAGCAGGAAGGAGGCAGAAATGTACCTTTCTATAACTGGAGTTTGTCTCATAAATCCACTTTCTGCACTCACAGCCAAGTTCTACATCACCAACCCAACAGTACAGCACGATTCTATATAAAGATAGGCTGAATTGTTTTCGTCCTAACCTTTTCTGTAAATTTTCTGTAATTTCCATTCATCCTCACAGTAAGTTTCTATATATACCTGTCAAATCATTTTTGCTTTTCAACTTTTTTCATAATTCTTCTTCTGAGTGAGTCTGTAATTCATTCAGCCTAGCATGTCTGCTGATCTGGAATGATTTTGATAGCACCTTCTTTTGCATTTTGGGTCTTAAAAGAATATTTCCTTCCTTCCTTCCGTCCTTCCTTCCATAATACTTCCAAGAGCCAGATATTTTCAATCACTAATTCTGATAAAGCCTCTAGAATGGATTAATTACGGCAATATTCTTTGACTTGCTTCCTTGATCCTTTACTTCAACCTTTAGGCTAAAATCACATAGCCACTTACCAAAGTGCAACCCCTCTGGAACTCAGTGGGACTTGATTCTCGGCAAACCAAGATTGCACAGTCAACATTTTTAAAAAATCTTGTGGGCATCTCCTTTTTCATTCTGCATTTCTGGCTTTCTGTTTTATATATTTCCTTGCAGCATTGGGTTCCTCATCTTCACTGGATTGAGTTTAAATTTTTTAAAAATTCACTTTTGACCCTTCATTGCCTTGGTCTCTGCTATCTTTTGTCCTTGCTTTCTTTTGATGCTGCAGTCGACTTTGTAGAATAAGAATGTGACCCTATGCCTGCTTATTCAGAAGCGAGTCCCACTGTGTCGAGTGGGGCTTTCCCTTATGTGTGTTTAAGGCTGCATCTTTCTTGGAAGTAAGCCTCATGGAGCACAGCAGGATTGATTTCTAAATAAACATGCATAGGACTGGGCTGCTGACAGTGCCCTTCTTAAACCTCATTTTTCATGCACTGCTTCTCAGCTTCATTTTGATGACATAGGAAACTGCCTTACATCACAGACCACTGTGAGAACAGGATGCTGGACTAGATGGGCCATTGGTCTGATCCAGCAGTACTTGTCTTATGGTCTCCTTATTGGTCCATTTAGCTCAGGGCTGTCTCAACTGACTGGCATTAGGTGTCCAGGGTTTCAGACATGGGTTGTGTCAGGCTTTGGGAAAGCAGCTTCCTCCCTCCCTCCCTTTGGCTGTGGATAAGCAGAACAAAGCAAAAATAGTCTCTTACCGTTTAAAGAGATTTTAATGGTCACAGCTAAAGAACAAGGAGTCCGTCTCAGATTAAAGGTGCTCCCAATTAAGGTTTCCACTCATTTCCCCTCTAGTCACTTCTGCGTCTTGCAACCTTATCTCGCAACCACCGTGCTTTTTGTGTAGCCATCTTATCTGCTCTACGTGACCTTGGACTGATAGGCTGGACATTTTCCAGCAAGAGAGAGCATCTATTAGCTCTCTCTCTCTTCCAGTTCTTCTTCACCTTGCTGTTCATCCCCCAGTTCTTCCCAACTTTTACTTCAGAACTATGCCCCTCTGCAAACCACTGTTCCAAATCTATACTGCTCCACTACTCCTGGGCAGCTTCAGGATCCTGGTCAGGAGCAGGGGCAGGGAGCAGGCTCCCACCATTCCTCATCAGAGCAGTACTCCTCAGCCTGGTCTCTTTCCTCACTCTACCGGGAGATGCTGGAGACTGTGGAGCTCACTCAGTGAACTGTGGACCTGTTTCTTATGCTTCGAATGCTCTTCTTCCATCAAACTAGCTGGTTTTCTTCCTGTCTTTAGGGCATCTCCCTTTCATAATATTAGGGCTCAAGACCATCCAATGAAGCTGATGAGAGGGAAGCCTGTTTGCATATTAAAATCAGTGTGCAATTCCGCAAACATAGTATCATCATTATTAGCAACAAAGGTGTAACACAATTGAGGGGTAGATGAAGGGCAAGATATTAGACGTGTGACTTTTTTGTGTCTTCTGAAAATGCAGTGTCATGCAAAACATAATCTAAACTGGGGCCCTGGAAAAGAAGCAAAGAGCAAAGGAATATTAACAAGCAAGATTATGCTATTGCAAGGCTAAGCTGAGCCCCAGGGAATTTAGACAATGCAGAAGGTCGGCTAGATTACATCAAAGGAGGGGACTTTTAGAATTTAGTGTGCAATTTTCTCCATAGGTGTATAAAGTATTTTTCTAACTGCTTTTGTTCCGATATTCAGTCATTTTGCAGCCAGCAGCTATGCAACAGTAGGTTGCTGATAAAATTACCTCTTGAAAACAAGATTAGAAATTCTCCACATGAAATATAGGAGGGAAAGATGTGAAGCAGCGCTTGGCTAGATAACTAAGGCTGCCGCAACCTTATGCACACTTTCTCGAGAGTAATATCCATTGAACGTAGTGGGACTTACTTTGGGGCAAAAATGCAGAGGCTTCACACCAAAAGATACATGATTCCTAAAAGGTACTATCAGCCCCCAAAATCTAAAGTGCTGATTCACATCACATTTTTAAAAGTCAAAGCCAACTTCAATTGACTCTTTAAATCCATTCTATTGCAGACTGTATCAACGAGTTTGGGACTTGATCCGTGTTATGACACCCATCCCAACTGCGATTCTATCAAATTGCTATTTTTAGAAGACTTTCCTACATCAGTCATGACATGTCATCCCCCCCCCCCGGTGTGCCCTCCTCAAAGTACACCCCCCCACACACACACACTCCAAAACAATAGCAATGCAGTTATCATAGATCTGTTCATTAGCTGGAATTCTTTTTCTCTAAATCAATAATAGCATTACGGTGAAGAAATTGAAGAAGTGTAGCAACGCCAAGCAATTACATTCCACCTACCTAAATTACCCCTGCAATGATAATTGACACAGTTTCTTACACTCCGCTTCAGCACTAGACTTTTGTGAGCACAGATCAACATTAACCTTCCTTCTGCACACAGAGTAGTTATTCGGTGTTGTGAACCAGTAAATCATGATGATCGGGGTAAATTTATGTGGCTGTTCAAGGGCCCTCAAAATCCTGATTTAAGCATAGTAAAATGCAAGCTTTTAAAAAAAAAACAAAGTGTTTTTTTTAGAAACTAAGTCTTTTATTTTTAAAGAAACTTGGGGGTTTCTTGGGGGGGGGTGTTGCATTCAAGATCTACATACCCTCCAACATTTCTCCCATGAAAATAGGGACATCCTAGTCTGCATCAGGAAGCTTCTCCCGTGTTTGATCTCGCCACACACATACAAGTCATATACACATATGCCTCAGTCCCCTTGAGACAGTGACAACCTCTCAGCCTAACCTACCTCATAGGCAGGGCCGTCTTAAGCATATCTGGCGCCCTGGCGTGAAGATCCCTCCGGTGCCCCCCGCGCCCCCCCTGGGTCGAGAAGAGAGAAGCCGCCCATTCCCCCGCTCCTCCCCACCCCTCCGATTCTTGTCTCCTGCTGCTGCCGCCTGCGACAACGGACACCATCCAGGGGAGCGCTCGACTTGACAGCCACAGGCGTGTGTGTGCGTGCGTGTTTCTTTTGGGTGGTATAATTCCTCCTCCGCCACCTCTCGACTTTCTCACGCGCAGCCGGCTTGGCTCAAAGGAGAGAAGGTGGCGCGATTGGCTGCTGATTACCCAGCGCTGGGACTTCTGCACACCCGCCGGAGACAAAACTCAGCCCAGGGCTTTGCCTGCCCCACTCGAGGCAGCAGGGAAGGACCTTGCGGGAGCTGCCGAAGCGCGTGCAACAGACAGACTTGCCTACTTGCCTGCCTAACCACCCTCGGCCCTTGCGCCAGAATCCCCTCAGGCAGGGGGGCACCCCCTGGCGGCCCAGCGGCCTGGCGCCCTGCGCCACCCAGCCTTACCGTAGGGCCGGCCCTGCTCATATGATTGTTGTAAAGAAAAATGTGTGAGAGAAGGCACCATGTACAATGCCTTCCACAGATAAATGGAATGAAATAAAATTTTAGCTGTAAGCTGCCTTAAGTCCCTGTCAGGGAAAAGGGCAGGATACAACAACAACAACAACAACAACAACAACAACAACAACAACAACAGAAACTCTGAGAATGATCAGGAACATACCAGAAAGTAAATTCTACGGTATTAAAATCAGTGGGACTTAGTTCTGGCTAAAGGATTGTTTAGCAATGCCGTGTAATGCTGCACAGTCTTTACCCAGTTATCAGAGAGTAAGCTCCATTGAATGCACTGGGACTTCCTTCTCAGTAGACAGTGTAAGGCTCCATTTACAATAAAGGAATAAACACTCCACACATTTCCTTAAAACTGGCTGGCTGCTGAAGCATTGCAATTAAAGAACTTAAATTAGATTGGTGATATTTTCTTTCAAAATTATAGGAAGGGCTTCGTATGCTGACTTCACCATTTCCTTAATTTGGTGCAGGAATTTTATTTTTTGCACCTACACACACACAAAACTTTTAATTGTTCTCTGAGACGTGGAGGGGAGGAAAAAGGAACATGGGGACATTCTGGGATCAAATCAGAAACTGGGATGGCTTCTGTAATTCTGGGACTGTCCCTGGAAAATAGGGACATTTGGGGGGTATGGATCTAACTACAATTTCCCAGGTGGTGCTGTGGGTTAAACCACTGAGCCTAGGGCTTGCTGATCAGAAGGTCGGCGGTTCGAATCCCTGTGACGGGGTGAGCTCCCGTTGCTTGGTCCCAGCTCCTGCCAACCTAGCAGTTCGAAAGCACGTCAAAATGCAAGTAGATAAATAGGAACTGCTACAGCGGGAAGGTAAACGGCGTTTCCATGTGCTGCTCTGCTTTGCCAGAAGCAGCTTTGTCATGCTGGCCACATTACCTGGAAGCTATACGCCGGCTCCCTCGGCCAATAATGCGAGATGAGTGCGCAACCCCAGAGTCGGACACGACTGGACCTAATGGTCAGGGGTCCCTTTACCTTTACCTTTATGTTTGAGCACAGGTGGTCTATAGCCAGGAAGACCTTACTGCAAGGCACTGCCAACCTTATTATGGTGTGTGTTCACCATAAAGCCTGCAAGGCAAAATACAGTTCTGGGTCCTTCGCTATTGTGGAACATAGAATGTCCTCCACCCGAATAAAAAAATGGGCATCTCTGGCCAAAGGGACTTTGTGGAGTAGTAAAAGTGAAAGGATTTAGTTGAGTGATAAGAATCAAGCAAGGACTAGCAAGGTACACAAATGTTTAACTATCACTGGCAAAGCTGCTCTGATCCTAAGGTCTCGGGCTGGGAAAGTGAGGAAGAGGTTGACATCCTAATTTGAAATGGTCTCAGGCCTCTTGTAATATTTTAATATTGCATGCCCTGCAATGCTTCCATTTATTATACCCTGGGAATCCCTAGAAGCCAAACTCCTCTAATAATTATGTTTGAGGTCTTCTCCTGCAAATATAAATAGCCATGAGTAATGGTAGTGTATGATTTTCTCAGGAGGATTCCATAAATTCTACAATCATTTCACACTGTATGCTCAGTGCAGGCTTCTTAGGGGTGCTTGACAATCTGTAATTTAGACTGCAATTTCTTCTCTGCTTAAACTTCTTAGTATGCCCAGTGATGACAATGTATAATCCTTCCATTTTAGTCGACTCTGCATTTAATATGGAATGACTATGGAGGGTTGCAGTTGAAAGGGGAAACTTCAGTTTCTCTGCAAAACCTCTGGCACCATCTCAGGATATCTGTGCAAAGATTGCTCGGTATATCACATGGACTTTCACAAGCATTCACCACCAAGCTGCAATATTAACTGTGGGCTACAGCGCAGGGTTTCTATAAGGCAGTGTTTCTCAACCTTTTTTGGGCCACGGCACACTTGTTCCATGGAAAAAATCACGAGGCACACCAACTCTGTGCTGCCCTCCCCTTTTCGGGGAGAAAACTGGGCCTGGGGTTCAATAGTACTGTAATCAATAATGATTGTGGTGGTGGCGATGCAATCGGATCGTCCCTGTGACGGATAGGGGGCTGAAGGCTCTTACGCCCCCTCCTTTTGAAGCGAATAATATTGGGGAGGGGGTCAACACCTCCAGCACCTCACACCGCCTGCCCCCCCGTCGATTACTATTATTCCTATTACCATGAATTTATTCGTCACCCGCCCCTCACCCTAAGGACCCAGGGCAGGGGTGGGAGGGGACACTTACCGCCCGCAGGAGGAGGCGGTTGAGGAGGAGGAGGAGGCCTGCCGGGCTCCTCCGGGGGTCTCGAATAGAAGCGCGCCGCCGTCGCTGCGCCTCACAGGCGCTCCCCCCGCGGCAGCACCGGGCCTTGCCGCTTGCTGCTGCTGCTGCCACTGCCTCCCCTTCCTCCTCAGAGGGGGCTTCTCAGCCAGAGGGCCGCTCTCCATGCCGGGCGAGACCAGACTCGCCTCCGCTTAAGCCCGGGACGAGAATGGTTAAAGGCGGCGGCTGAGGGAGGAGGGCCGCCCGGCCGCCTCGACAAAAAAAAAAAAAAAAAGCCGTTTGAAAATGGCGGTGGGAGCCGCGCCGGCCAATCAGCGCCGCCGACGGCCAGTTGCTAGGAGACGGCGCGGGGTGCGAGTGGGGAAGAGGCCTAGCTGCCAGGCCTGAGGTCTTCTTAGCTTTGGGGATTGCCCTTCTCCCCAAATCGCCCTTCTCCTCGCCACACGTCGCGGCACATCAGCCAGCGTCTTGCGGCACACTAGAGAAACGCTGCTATAAGGTACTCTCGCAGCACAGCCCTCCAATCCGCAAGAAGGATATTACCATAAACTACACTACACCTTAATGTATCCTACTCTCTCAGCCTAACCTGCAATGTGGGTAACATCGCAGGCTTGCTTTCCTCTAATCAATGAACCTGCAGGAGGATTTGATTTTATTGAACAACACTGCAGGGTGGAGCCTTACACTGTGTGTGTACTCAGTGTGAACACTCATAAATCATTATTTCCTGGCCTTTTCCAACAGGGCCGGCCCTAAGAGAAGGCTGGGTGGCGCAGGGTGCCAGGCCGCCGCGCGCTTGGAAAGGGGTGTGTGTGCGCCGGAGGGATAGTTCGCACCATGGCGCCAGATATGCTTAAGACAGCCCTGTTTTCCAACCTAAATAAGAACAAAGTTAGAAAAAGCAAGGCCTCTTTCCTTTGCTGCTACCTTTCAGGTTTTTAGGTGGGGAGGACACACTTAGTGCCCATTCGCAGCTGTATTAAAATTTTGACTTTCTCCATTAGTTTCTATGGGCAGCTCTCACTTCCGTCCCTGGGAACATTTTAGGTATGAAACAAGAAATGACCACCCTGGCCAATTGGGCAATTCCATATGTTTCTCTCCTTCCCTTTCCAGCCATGCCATTCCATTCCCCTTCCCACCTGCTTGCCAGTGTTGTAGCTCTTCATCTCTCAATATTCCATGCCACTTAATTTCTTTAAGGGTTATTTGATGCCCTGCTCCATGCTGCTTCTGAAAACCTAGGGTTCCCCCCCCCCACAAGACTGTTGGTACCTCCCCATATTTTGGCTATGTAATCGGGGGCACTCTCATCCGAACTTCCATAATAAAATGTAAGAATACCATATGTGTGTGTGTGTTTATATATGAAGATATAATTTCATGTCAACTGAACATTCTCCATCCTCATAGACCTGACTTTGGAGATTCCCCCACCATCTCAATACACTATTATGGTGTATTGCCCCCCCCCCAAAAAACTTTCTACACTTCATTGTTTCCCAAAGCTTGCTGATACCTGACTTTTTGTGCATGGGTCCTGCTGCTTTGGCTACATAAGCAATAGCTGTCACCTATGAGCAATAGAAATAGATGGACTGCCAAACCATTAACGAAACAGCATTTATTAAACCGAGGATGAGAACCAAGGCGTTTTCAATTTCCAATAGAATACTCACATAAACGTTTATGTGTACATTTTGGGGGAGGGGGGGACGACACACACTGCTAGACCAATTCGTACGCCAAACAAAACACAGAACAGGAATTCGACAACATGAATATTCTTTTTTGTTCGTAGACTTCCGGTTATCTTCACAATTAATCTTTTGAAAATTGTCCCCAAATGTTGTAGCTAGAAATGAACAGGTTTTGGCTATAAATTTGCATAGTACCGGTCACGGTTTTGGAAATCTCTATGTGCATATTTTGCATCTGATCTGCTGTGAGGCACTCTGTCAAACGGCTCGTGATCATTGAAACACGATTCAAAGACTTCATCCACAGCTTTCTCGGCCATCTCTTTGCTGATCTTCCGAACAGCCAAGATGGAGCGAACAGCTCTGTCTTTTACGCAGGTCTGAGGAAGGTAAGAAAACCGAGGTCAGGACACAGACTGTGAAGTCTAGACAAGTGATACACTTACAGTAGTAAAATTGATTACTACCAATGACAAGCCACAGAAAGTGTTTCGAAAGATATTGCTAACTAAAACAAAACGAACAACTGTCAATCTCCCATATTCTTCACAAACTTGGGAAGACACCAAGATGCTCAACTCAAAATCCAGTGTCACATTGTTTATTGTGGATGTCTATTAGCAATGTCACTCCTTGAAAAATAGTCGTATAAGGTTGCACCAAATCTGACCAGCCACAGATTCTAATACTTTGTTATACCTAACGGAACAGAATCTCGGATATCTGAATTTCCAAATTAAACAGGACCTCCTCTGCAAATGGAGACACTGTGGAAGCCTGGCCCTCCTCTTCATTTACAGGTCACCATCAACTTACCTGATGATGCTGCTTCAATCCAAATTTAAACCGGGTCATTTCATTTAGGAGGGAGCAATCACCACTCAGATTAGAAGCTCGAATCTATGTAGAGAAACATACCAAAAACACCAAAACTAAATAAAGTACTCGGAGAACTGCAACAATTCCTAACATAATTACATGGCTCCCAACAGTTCTCTGGCTAAGATGGCACTAACTATATGCCAGTCAAGACAACAGGCCATAAGAACATTGACTTTGAAAAAGTACCGTTTGTTTACTTATAAGATTTCTGACGTTGTGACAAGGCTGGTTTCCTTTCTCTCCTGTTCCCTGCTACTTCACACTGAGTAAAATTTTAAAGGCAGGCTGGTTGTTTGAATTTTCTCATTCATAGTTTTTAAAGCTGCAACAACTAAACTAGGAATACTGACAAAGGCTTTTCAATCATGTCAGATACTGATCGTTGATTATAATTTTACATTTATATTGTTTTATTATGTTTTAGCATTGTACACTAGTTATTCTAATTTTAAATGGCACATGAATCCTCCTTTTTAGAGTGTTAGTTGGAGTAAATTCTTACTAGCACATACACAAAAACCCACTGGGTCAATCAATTTCTGAACTAGTGAAATCACAGAACTGCTATACAGATGTACCTCGGAAGTCGAATGGAATCCGTTCCGGAAGTCCGTTCAACTTCCAAAACCTTTGGAAACCAAGGTGCGGCTTCCGAATGGCTGCAGGAAGCTTCTGTAGCCAATCGGAACCCGCAAAATCCATGTCAGATGTTTGGGTTCCAAAGAAAGTTCACAAACCAGAACACTCACTTCCAGGTTTGGGGCATTCGGGAGCCAAAACATTAGACTCGCAAGGCGTTTGACTTCTGCGATACGACTTTAATGACCCTGTGATCCACTACTTACGTCTATGGAATTTCTAGATGTGACCAGCATGAAGAATCCCCATCTTGTCGCTTTTGACAAAAACAAACTTGGAATGAAGGGGAGGCGGGAAGCCAAAGAAAAAACTAAGAAGAATTGAACTGATAAGTGTATGTTTTGCTTAGATGTTAAATATGTTCTTAGCAGCACTATTAATTTACAACATCTGGAGGGCCGAAGTTTGGGGATGCCTGATTTACAACTTACCTCTGAGCAAGCTAAATGCCTGATATTATTGAACCAGTCCACATGTGCACGGCAGTGATCAAAAGCATGGATAAGCTCATGTGCAACCACTCTGTTCATATGAGACTGGTGTTGAATGTTGTTTTGGCACAGAACAATCTACAAAGGAAATAAGGGGGACATTCAGAAGATAATTTAATCTACAAGTCACAGGCTTTATCCTATTTTAAAGCAAGCCTCAAAAAATATACTGAAATTGACAAATGCGGAACTTTGTGGACAGCCATCCTCTGGTATTTCTCTGGTGGTTGATGGAAAGAGAGTGAAATCTCCTTTCTCACTTCCCTCCCCAAATATCTTTACTATTATATAATGCAAATGGGGAAGGGATGGTGCAGATTCATCCACACTTATCACACTGCTGTATCAAGGCATGTCAAGAAAGGGAGGAGTACAACATAGCTTCTTTCCCCCCACCTTTGCTTATAGCAGGAATTCAGCCCAACACATGTCTCAAATTGGCATCTGAAGCTTTTCCTCAAGCCACTTGCCCTACAACTGATTTCATATATGACATCAAGTAAGAACACAGCTACAAAGGAACAATTGGGAACTGAAAATGAGCTTTCATTTGCTACTTTGCAGGTGGGAAATCATTGACAGCACTGATTAGATGACCGGCACTAACAGCAAGCACCAGATGGGCACCAGAGTTCCCCATCAAGAACTTTCCCATGCAGCCAAGAGGGCTCACCATCAGTGCTTATCAGCAAGCCCTTCTGAAGGTGTGTTTTCACTGACAGTGCAGCTTCCCAGGGGCTCACTGCTCACTCCTACTTTGTGCATTTGAAGACTCATTATGAGCCCACACAAATGCATTTTGAGCCTATTCAAGCCACTTATCAGCTGTCAAGATTAAGTCCCAACTGCAGGACAACAGTCTTCCCTTGTTGTAGAAGGCCTGTAGTTTACCAGGTGAGTCTGCTGCCTAGAACAAAAGAAGCCCTTCCACTCCAACAGGAATAACTTCTCTGGGAGCAGTGAGTGGGCCTGTGGATTTGTATTTCCAATAAAGAAGAGGTCTGGCTGCTCAAATACTATTTAATTAAATACTCCACTTGAACTGAATCCTTCTGGCTTGTGCAATCATTTTATTAAATTACTATAATACTATGGGGGAGAGGGGAGTAAGCATTGAGTCAGAGAACTATGAACTCAAAATGTTCAACAGTAAACATCTCATAATTTTCTGCAACTATTTTGTTTTGCTAACATGTCAAAGCATCAAGTTATCTGAGGTTTCCAATGCTGCAACAGATTGCTCTGTACCTACCTGTGATATTGAAGAATCGAATCCTCCACTGACACACCCATCACACTCTTCACATGAGAAGTGTCGCTCTTTGAAAACAGTGCTAAAAGGCCCAAGTACAGGTCAGTTTTTTAGTATTAAAGTCACCTTCAAGCAGGAACACAGTAAACATGCAACAAGCTTGGGTCAAAAAAACATTCTTACCAGCCGGTATTCTTCATAGCATCAAGTAGCAGTTTAGCATATGGACCTAGACCAAGCAAGGCAGTCATTTATTCTTAAGCACAAAAATTGGGCAGACAAAATGAGCTACTGGTCACATGCTTGAGACCACAAATGGGCAACCTGTAGCCCACATGTGGCCCTTGCAGGCCTTCAGTGTGGCCCATGTGGGTGCCCAGCTTTGTAAGATCAGACCTACAGCTGGGTGCATGTCAAAAACTTTAGAATAAGGGCAATGGGAAATGGACAATATGAATGGACTCTCTGCACCCTTACTACAGCAAAAAGACTGTTATTAATGAACTGGGGGGGGGGAGACAATGTGGCTCCCTTTAATGACTGGATTGAAGATATGAACTAACTCGCTACACATGAACAAGCTGCATACAAACGTAAACTTGCCATTGGCAAATTTGACGGTATTTGGAATATATATTTTTTAAATACCGTATTAGATTAAGGTCTGGTTAACTGCAATAACAAGCCCCCCACCTACTTTTTTTGTAATGTACACAGTATTTTTTTCTGTTTTGTTTTCTACATGGGTTCTATTTTTTTGTTTCTTCTTTTTGTCTTACTCTGTGCACTTGTACTTTTGCATTTTCCAGTAAAGAATGATATATAGATAGATATAGATGCACACACACACACACACACACACACTTGTACCTTGGTTGTCAAATGCCTTGGTACTCGTACATTTTGGTTCCCAAACACTGCAAACCTGGAAGTGAGTGTTCCAGTTTGCGAACATTCTTTGGAACCCGAATGTCTGACGCTGCTTCCACTGCTTCCGATGGAGTGCAGGAAGCTCCTGCAGCCAATTGGAAGCCGTACCTTGGTTTTTGAACATTTTCGGAAGTCAAATAGACTTCCTGAATGGATTTTGTTCGAGAACCAAGGTACGACTGTATGTGTGTAATACATACACACACACTCTCTGCTGATATACAGTAATAAACAGCCTATTACCCATATGGGTAATAGGTTGTTTATTACTGCAGACCAGTTTCTGGACTTCTTGAAAAGAACAAGCTGGAAGGCTGCCAGTGGTTGATCCACAGGCAATGGTCTTCTTACTATCTTGCTACTACTTAAGACATGGAAGGTGTCTGCCCTAGCAACAAAATAGGGTCTAATGCTGCACTTAGGCTGCCAACCTAACCCCGCTTACCTGGGAGTAAGCCCCCTTGCATTCCCTAGGGCGGAATAGGCATGGATAGGCTTGCCCAGACCTCTCTTGGGAAAGAGACGGTGGAAATGTGGGGAATTGTGGTTGCTCTATCAGCCAGTTCTCAGGTCTGCGGCTGCTGTTGCTGAGTGCCAGGTCAGTAAGACCTCTCTCATCCATGATCTGATTGTGGATTGCCAATCTCCCCTTCTTGGGCAAGATCCATGAGTGTGTGGTCACGGGCCAGATCCAGACACCCTTGCATAAACTGATTTTCTAGATCCATTTCAGCTGGGGTTTAGGCCCAGTTTGGGCATGGAAACTGCTTTGGCTGCCCTGTATAAGCCCCAAAGTTTCGGTAAGAACCTCGCTTGCGGTCCTACCCAGCATAGCGGCTAACATTCTCCTTTCCCTTCCTCTCCCACAACAAACACTCTGTGAGGTGAGTGAGGTTGAGAGACTTCAGAGAAGTGTGACTTGCCCAAGGTCACCCAGCAGCTGCATGTGGAGGAGCGGAGACGCGAACCCGGTTCACCAGATTACGAGTCTACCGCTCTCGGGAAGGAGCCGCGGGTCCCTTGGGAGCGGAGGGCAAGTCACTGCGCGGCCAGAGACCCTCCTTAAAGAGGAGACGCGGCCTCCAGGCACTTACTGCTTTCCAGGGCGATCTGCAGCATCAGCTGGCACTTGTGGTTCCTGGTGAAGAGGGCCTTATAGACAATGGACTGCTGCTTTTTCCCGGCTCCGCGGCTCCTCTCGGGAAACAGGCCGTACCCAAAGTCGTCGTCCTGCTCTCCGCCGGAGCCGCGGCTCCCCGGATCCTGCGGCTGCTCCGGAGGAGGCATCTCAGAGGAGCCTCCTTCAGCCATTCAAGCGCGTCGGAAACAGCATGGCTCGGGAGGCCTCGCCGGCCACCGTAAGTCATAGGAAAAAGCCTCTCTAAGTCGCTCCGCCCCGCCTCCTTGGTACCAACGAGATGTACAGAAGGAAAGAGAGCTGCCTCCGGCTGCTTCTTTTGAACCAATCACCAAACGGAGCGAGGAGGGAAAGCGGAAATGGAGGGGAAGCCGACGGTATCCATGGCACTAGAGGCAGCAGGCAAACCAAACTGCGCAGGCGTTAGATAAGGCCGAGGGTCCTTTCTATGGTTACCACAGAAATACCTTTTTTCGCAAGGGGCGTTTTACGTCACTGCTGTTTCGCGCGCGGGGTTCTGGGAAAGGAGAGCGGCGCTCGGCTCGTGGAGTGACGGCTGGGGGGCGCGAGAAGGCGGGACCAAACCCGCGCAGGTGAGGAGGCTGCGGGCGCCGTCCATTGACAGGCTGCCTGAGGGAGGGAGTCTCGGGGCCGGCCGGCGGCGAGGGTGGCGGGGACTCTGACCCGGGGAAGGCTCCCGTGCGGCAGTCTGAGGGCCGGGGCCTTCGAGAGCCCCTTGAAACCGGGGGGTGGGAGGCATACCAAACAAGATCGAGCCATTCTCACGTTCACTGTTCGGTTTGACTGGGAGGTAATTTCCCAGGGTGCTTTCTGTCAGACTCCTATCGTCTTACGCGTAGCTGTAGTGTCTTATAACGAACTTCGTCGTGAATTTAGTGAGGGGAACTGTTAACGTGGTGCTGAACACGTGCCTATGAACACGTATCTGTTCTATTCCTGTATACAGCAGGAGGGGTGGGGGTTGGGAGGCCTGACCCAAAAAGAAAAACATGCATACATTAAAGCCAGGGGCAGTATACAT
Source organism: Zootoca vivipara (assembly GCF_963506605.1). NCBI lineage: Eukaryota > Metazoa > Chordata > Lepidosauria > Squamata > Lacertidae > Zootoca > Zootoca vivipara. The sequence goes on along the minus strand of NC_083285.1, from coordinate 24,573,991 downwards.
TAAAACTTCCTGCCCACTCCAAAAGGCCATATAGGTCGTTAAAAGCCAAAGCTGCCTGCTTTAAAAACTGTGTTTTGGCTGGCACCTGAAGATAGCAACGGCACCATGCAATGATTCATTTTGTTATTTATTTATTTGAAACATTTCTGCCCTACCCTTCATTGAAGTGATACATCACTATAAACTCTGGCCAAAACAACTATGAACAAAAAAAGTAAATAAACGGGACCTGTGGGTATAGGGTATACTATAGGGCAGTATACAAATGATGATGGTGACAGCAAGAGCAGCAATAATGATGGATCAAAATCTGGCCAGATGGTTGACTTCCCCCACCCTGAAATAAAGGGCTTGCAAAAAGGGGTGGGTTTAGTACATCTCTGCCACATGATGGTTTTCTTGTGATAGTAAGACACCCCCCAAATTTGCATGTTAGTGGACTGGGCATATGATTAAAGATCTAATTTGCTGTGGCTCTGTATAATTCAGTCTAGTTCCATTATTTTTTTAAATAAGGGGCTTTTAGAATGATAGTAGCCTGCTTTCCCCTACTAAATTTATCGTATCATCAGATGACTTTGCTTATTTCAGTACTCAAGCACATCAATACTTTTCTCTATTTTTTTCTTTCCTTAATCTAGTATCTGCAAATGCTTGTTAGTAGTCTGACATTTACCAAAACCTTTGGAATACCAGATGACTTCACCAAATAAAGCAATAGAATTACAGCTGCAAATAAGACAAAATGCAGAAGAGTTGCAAGATTTTGTGAAAGACTTAGAAAGCTGGGAAAGGGATATTAAAGAAAAGGATTGCAATTTACGGCAACAGAGCGGAGTTCCAGTCAAGGTAAATTCAGTTATCTGATACTAGGATTGACAGGGATGTTTTGAGATGGCTTTCTTAGATATATTTCTTAAATATATTTCTTAGAGTAGAAATATGTCCTTTTTAAATTTTAAGTGAAACTACAAATAAATCACTTGTATTACTGATGTAGTTTTTGCCATTTTGTGCATAGCATGTTTGTTGGCGGGAAGTCATATGCTCAGGTTTCCTCTTTTACAAAGCAAAAGGAGACTCTTTGTAAACTCTGAAACATTTAGGTCGTAACTTTCAACAAACAATGATGCATAGTTCTGGTTACAGGTAGGTAGCCGTGTTGGTCTGGGTCGAAGTAAAATAAAAAAATTCCTTCAGAAGCACCTTAAAGACCAACTAAGTTTTTATTTTGGTATGAGCTTTCGTGTGCATGTACACTTCTTCAGATACAGTGAAATAGAAGTCCCCAGGCACTTATGTAGAGAAGGGGTGGGGAGGGGGTGGGGATGGGGAGGGGAGGGGGAATCACTCAGAAGGGTGGTGGAAGTGGGTGATTGACTGACTGATAGCTGTTGATGACCGAAAACGACTGCAAATGGTTTTGCATGAAAAACAAGGGTTGAGATGGCTGAAGATCGCTTATAATGCATAATGAGATAAGAATCCGATATCTCTGTTCAAACCAGGTCCCTCCATGGTTTTGAGCTTGGTGATAAGTTGTAATTCAGCAACTTCTCTTTCCAGAAATAGAGAAGCATAACTTCTCTTTCCAGCATAGAGATTGGTTATGTGGGTTGCATTAAAATACCTGGATGTGTCTTCCTTTAGTGTTTGGCAATATACATCCTCATCAATGGCCAATAAATCTACTTGTGTACTATGGGAACTAGAAAAGGGCAAATCAATTTATTTATTAATTTTTCTGATAGTGAATAGCAACCTTTTCTGATATTTAGGATTTACCACCAATTCGAAATGAAGCTTATAAGAAAAAGAAGAAAAACAAAGTTAAAGCCATCTCTAAGAAAACTACTGAAGAAAATAAAAAGAACAAGATAAAATCTTACGATTATGAGGCATGGGGGAAGCTTGATGTGGTAAGATGAATCTAGTTATGAAAATACTAGGAAAAATACAGAGTTTTGTTTTGTGGGATTTAAGTATGTATAAAGCATTCTATGAAATTTTAAAAATACAATTACAAATTCAAACATCATTTTTTAAAAAATTTACACCTTTATCTTAGGAAGAGCCCAGGACAATGTACAGCAACCATGTGAACAAAATATGATAAAAGAACCATAAAACATATATACATTTTTTTAAAAAAAAAACTTGTAGCAAATCAGTTAAAACGGAAATACATGTGTTGCTCAAGAGAACACCTCTTATTTGTAAAACTGGAAAGGCCTATGCAAATGTAGCTTTTCATTTGGTATCTGAAGCCCAACAATGGGAAACATTGGAAAAATCATTCCAGATTCAGGGACCTACCATAGCAAATGCCCTTCTGCACATCTCTTCATCCTAAATATTGTTGGGGACCTCAAGCAGAGCCCCAAGATCTGTAATTCATCACTCCCTTGAATCAAGTCTGGTATTATACAAGTGGCCAATGCAGAGCTTTTAGGATAGGTGATCCCTGGCAGTCATATCCTTCACTAGCTGTAGCTTCTGGACCCTTTTCAAGGGTAGCCTCACAACGAGTGCATTGTAGTAATCCAAATGGGAGGTCACTAAAGCATGGGTTACCGTGACTAGACAGCATTGAAACAAAACTCAAATACCTCCAAAGGTTCAACTTTAGAATATTACAGTTTATTGGTGAAACATATTGTCTGTATGAGTTGGGTGAAATACATGGGTGAATGTTAGTGATATAACTGATATTTAATAAGACATTCACTGTTTTTTACTGCTTTATTTATTCACCCTTTAATTTTTTTTAATTTGTAATTTTCTTCAAATGTGTGTCATTTCAGGATAAGATACTTGAAGAACTTGATAAGGAAGATAGCACCCATGATTCAGTGTCTCTAGAGTCAGATTCTGAAGAAGATGGAATACACATAGACACAGAAAAAGCTCTTGCTGAGAAAGAAAAGGTTATTTTGGTCTTTCAGAATGAGAGACACTTTTGTTTTCTCCTAACACCCTTTGGGGTGCACCTTCAGATTAAACCTTGAAACCGAGAGATTAACTCCAGACATTTTTGAATATTTTACCATGACACATTCCTTATCTAATTATTTTAAGACATGTTATGGGCAGCATGGTGATTTGATCTCCTTTTGTTTGTTATATTGATGATCTTCTTGAGATAGGCAGTTCAGAATTGTGGTATTTACTTACTTGAAAACCATGTTTCATTTTCTGTAAAAACAACAACAAGGAAACCCAACCTGGTAAAAGCTATAGATGTTTAGGAAAATCGGTGACAGTCACACTTCCTTCCTGCTCAACTCCATCTCCCAGTGCAGGTTGTGTGATCGAAAGGGAGGTCTGAAAACTGCTAGAATTTGTGGTTATGGAAGTCATTTATAAACAGAAGTGTGAATTGGGGCTAGAGAGATTATGAATATGTGCCATCTTCCCAAAATTGTATTATATTATTTGCATTTGTATTCCTTTCCTCATTTTATCTTCAAAATAACCCATGGTCTAGGTTAGGATGCAAGTGAGTCTTGTTGAGCTCTTTTTCAAGGCTTCCATCTGAAAAGGGTTGAATATGGGCCACAAAATCCTGAAAGCTGGCAAACACAATTCCCAAGATACAAGAAAAGTAACATCCCCCCCAAAAAAATCAATTTGAAGTATATTCACATCATTGATCACTATATTTTGTTCAACAGGGTAATAATTATTTTAAACAAGGAAATTACGATGCTGCAATTGAATGTTACACAAAAGGAATGAATGCAGATCCTTACAATCCTGTTTTGCCCACAAACAGATCATCTGCTTTTTTTCGACTGAAAAAGTAAGGCTTGTTTTGGATACTTTAGTATTTCCTTAAACATTCAACTCGCCCTCTCTTCTTTTTCAGTAGCCTTGTTTCGGTTTTAAACCTGTCAATGCTCAACCATATCAGTTTGCCATTTGATAGATTAATTAACAAAGAAAATGGAAAAGTAGTGCCTTATCAGAAGCTGGTTGATGCTCAGCATCCTGAAAGTGCAGAGGAAAACACTTCTGAAGTAGTCCCATTTTATGAGCATTGACTCCTTGAAGTGGGTGGTAGGAAACATCGGAGTCGCATGCTGTGGCTGCCTTGTCAGACAATGGGGGGCAGAATATTCTGAAGGGTATAATATAGCTGACAGTCTTCCCCAATTCAGCACCAGCGCAACTTTAGAAGCTTCCTTACCCCCATTTCTGTGAATTGCATGGGTTTCTGTTTGCATGCTTTTAAGGAACATGCATTTGGGATTACAAACCTACAATATTGTTACAGGTATTCTGTGGCTGAATCTGATTGTAACTTAGCACTTGCCCTAAACAAAAACTATACAAAGGCTTATGCCAGAAGAGGAGCAGCTCGCTTTGCTTTGCAAAATTTTGATGGTGCTAAAGAAGGTATGTTGGATTTTTTTGTTTCTCTAGGTTATAGTAGTCATTCCTTTTGTCTCTCAAAGACATTGCTCAGTCACAACTTGTTTCATCCCAGGCCATTAACCATGCTTGCTGGGGCTGATGGGAGTTGTAGTTCAGCAACTTATGCAGGACCAAAGGTTCCCCACATGCCTGCTCTAGATAAATAGCTTTCTGAGTTCAGCCAATTAATTAATGTATACAGCATCCTGAGAAACTTCTCAGTTGAACAAGATTCTGGGAAACACCCATATATTATTAATTTTAAGTAAAATATGCTGTATCTTAAATTTCACTGGACATTATTGGTTTGTACAATCTTAGAATAGACTTTTCTTCTTATGTTTGTTCCCCTTCTTTAGTAAGTGTCTGTAAAAAAATTACACTGGAGACATTACTTTTTTTTAAAAAAGGGTCATTTTGCAGATTTTCATTGACTTTTACTCCACCTGCAGTTAATTTTGGCTAAATATTTTCATATTTCCATGCCCCTAATTTTGGAAACGTAACAATATTATCTTAGATTCATGTTTGCTGAAGTTGAAAATCGCCCAGGGTGGAACATAATTACAAACTGTTGGGAAATAACAGTGTTCTGAAATGTGATGAGATCTGTTTTCCATCTTCCCTCAAAATGAAGTCTAGAGACTGTGATACCTATTGATGAAGTATAAATGTGTTTGGTATTATCTTCTAGTTTATGTAGTTGGGTAATAATGCTACCGTAGTAAACCTTTGGGAGGTTACTTTGAGAACAATTTACTTACTTGTTTTGTTTTTTAAGTGAGGTATGTCATTTCCTATACAGTGGTACCTCGGGTTACAGACACTTCGGGTTACAGATGCTTCAGGTTACAGACTCTGCTAACCCAGAAATAGTACCTCGGGTTAAGAACTTTGCTTCGGGATGAGAACAGAAATCGCGTGGCGGTGCCACAGCAGCGGGAGGCCCTATTAGCTAAAGTGGTACCTCAGGTTAAGAACAGTTTCAGTTTAAGAACAGACCTCCAGAACGAATTAAGTTCATAATCTGAGGTACCACTGTACAAGAAGCACTGCTGATATGATTAGCAAGTCCTAGCTTACATTTTCCCTAAAGTTTCATGCTTTTCTCCCTATTAATGTATATTTTCCTATCCTCCTGTCAGATTATGAAAAGGTTTTGGAGTTGGATTCAGACAACTTTGAAGCAAAAACTGAACTTAGGAAAATCGAACAGGTAAATAATTTAAATTTGCCCAATGAACATGATTTTATTTTTTGCTATGTAGTATAAATGTTTTGCATATCTTATGTCTTATATTAGGCTCTCCTGTCGAAAGAACGCTTCCAAACTGAAGAACCAGATGTCTTTACCAACACTGAAATAACAGAACAGAAACAAACTGAGGAGGAGCAGCTAAAGCAAAAGGCTATGGCAGAAAAAGATTTGGTAAACAGAACATGTAATGTTTAAAATAGTTGTGGGAGTTGTGGTGGAATTTTATAGTGGTTCAGAATTCATTGCTTTGTGGAAGTCTTTTTGCACAGTTCTGCACTATGCAGAACTGGAACACATGTTTATGACAAATGGAGTAAGTGTCTAGTGTTTAGTTAGTTGTGAGGTTTCTTTAAAGCGACCAAATGTTAAAACACTAGCTTAACATTATTCTGAGGTAGTTCCAGCCCTGCCCCAGCTGCTATATGATTGTATTGTGTTGCCATATGTCATACATTCTGAAATCTGCATTGCTGTCTGAAAAAGCATACCCTATCACCACTTCTATTCCCTTCTTTCACATGCAGGAGTGTGTGTGATGTTGAATGAAGTCTTTATTTTTGAAGTGTTGCTCACTTGTATGAAGATGTTATTGTTGATGTATACACTGTTTCTCTTCCCCAAATACCACAGGGAAATGGCTATTTCAAAGAAGGGAAATATGAAATAGCAATAGAATGCTACACACGTGGAATAGCAGCAGATGGCACCAATGCGCTTCTTCCAGCCAACAGAGCTATGGCCTACCTGAAAATTCAAAAGTATGTGCTCTTGAACTTGCAATTCCACATGATCTGCGTATTTTCTTAGCATTTAAATCAATTCTGTCTTTTGAAATCTTTTTTAAAATACATATTCAGAAGCAAAGCTTTTTACTAATTGCACTCTCATCGCTATCTATTAAAAAACAATCTTAATTAATTTTCAAATAACATACACCAATAATAACATAAACAGTACAACACAACATTTTACAACACAACATTTTGTTCCCACAGTGGAGATTATGTCATAGCTTGGGTTGGTCTAATGCTGTTTTGCACTTCACCGAACTGATTTGAAAATGTTTTCTTGTGTGAAATTAAAACTTGTGTACATAAGCAAGAAGCTAATGTAAGCACTACTTTCATATATTACAAAAATGACTTAATGGAAGAATTTGGAGCTATGATCTCCTCACCCATTCTCATTGCATTTTATTTATCAAGTTTTAATATTCAACCAGTGAAGTAGAATGAAGTATTCCTTTAGCAGAGCTTTCCAAACTCTGTCACAAAACATTAGTGTGTCTGCTGCAGTGTGTAGGTGTGCGATCGTGAACGCTCCCCTCACTCCTCCTGGGGCTGGAAAGGGGTTTAACCTCTGGTTTGCTAGTAAAATTGAATTACTGTGTTGTGAAATGATGCATGTCTAAAAAGTATGTCATCAACATGAAAAGTTTGGAAAGCTCTGCTTTAGATAAATAATTCCGGTTCAGATTGGGACTGTAGCTGTTACGTTGTCTTTGCAACATATTCAACTAAATGTTTTTGAATTTTCCAAATAACGGATGACAACGGTAATCTAAAGTTTAAATTTAGGCAACATATTGGTTTTTAATCCAAGCACTTCTTTAATGTAATCACATTGAGAAAGGTCTGTTCAGCTCTAGAGATAGAATTACACAGCTTCTAGTAGCATATAATTCTCCGATTTGCTCATATGTGACATAGATATGCAAACTTTGGTCAGAATTTGTTGGAGTGACTGTGTAGACTGTAAGAAACAATATCTGACGGGATCTGCACTTCTAAGTAATCATTTTAAATGTTTTCTCTTGATGATGAGATATGAAGAGGCAGAGGAAGATTGTACTCAAGCTGTATTACTAGATTCCTCCTACTCAAAAGCTTATGCCAGAAGAGGGACTGCGAGAGCTGCACTGGGAAAGCTAAAAGAAGCTATGCAAGGTGGGATTTTTAATGGATGTGTGCTTGATGTTATCATTTGATGAAGTTTTTGCTCGATCATAATTTCTCAGTGCAACAGCCCCAGTCCACAAACAGCAATCCAGTATGATAGCAGCAAAGCTTGGATAGAAAGCAACTGGTTTTTATAACACCTAGATTTTCTGAGCTACCTTGTTTGCCTAATATAGTTGGGCCACTGTAAGGGGGCACATGGATGTGCTCCTACCCACTTAACCTTTGCCCAGGGAATAGCACTGAAACTTAATTTTATTTCCATAAGGAGACTCTCGCATTGAAGGAGATGTGGCAGAATCTGGACCGTGTCTAAATTGCTAATTGAGTGCTTAGTTCCCATTTCCTTGCTATTGCTGTGAGTGCAAAATTTCATTCACAGTAGCTTACTGTTATTGCATTTCAAAAGTTCATTAATAATTAGATACTTGAGCATGCCATAGTAATGGAAATCACATTTACTATAGTGGGGAAAGTCTTCTTTGGGAGACCAGTTGGATTCAGTGGGACTTCCAAATGGTTAACGTTTGATAATGGATCATGTCTTAACAGTTGCAGATAAATACATGTAAATTAAGTGTTAAAACTAATTATCGTTACATTACATTAAATTTGTGTTTCTTGATGTAAATTCATCAGATTTTGAAACTGTTTTGAAGCTGGAACCTGGAAATAAGCAAGCAGTAAATGAAATAATGAAACTTAAGAATGTAAGTGTGTTTGTACTTCAGTATCTCGCTAGTTACTTCCTTAAATTACTTTTTTTAAAGAGTATTTTTCTGAGTTATAAATGATTCCGATTTTCATGGATGGTTGTTTGCTAATCTTTTAAAGGAATCAATTGCAAAAGGGCTGTGGATAGACACGGAAAGCCCTGGACTATCACAAAAGGAAACAGAAGCACAAAATCTAGTGAAACCCATTGATAAACCCTTGCACCATAGATCAAAAGTAAGTACAAATGATGAGGGTATCAGGTGTTTTTACCCTCTGAGGATAACGTTAGTGTGAGCAGGGCAAACTTGTTTGGGCTTGAAGTGTTGTAAAGAAGAGGATCAAATTGTTCAGGAAGGGAAGTTACAGGCAGGATGTTTGCTGGCATGAAATCAAGAGAAATTTCCACAAAGGTTAGAGGTATGGGAGGAGAGAAAAGTAGTTTGCATGAATCTGAATGGAGAGCCATATCTCAGTCTAGTGGCGCATAAGAGAGGAAGATACAAAGAGGATTTAAAAACTAAATTTAGAAGGTGTGGTCTTGTAAATACTGCCATACACATTTGGGGTGAGATCAATTGATAGGAGGCAAATTCAGTTGCTGTGTGTGTGTACTAAAAGGGTGAGTGTGTCTTCCTGTGATTGCCTACAAAAGTTTTATGCCAAAGGCAACTTCTTAATATTTAATTTGCCATCGGGATTTTCATATTTGCTATGACAGGCACAAGTACTCTTTGAGAATGCACCCAGTTGTTCACCAGTATGTCAGAACCACTGTAACTAACTTACTGCATGGTTCTGTTCTGTTTAGAAACCCTTGAGAAGAGTAATCATTGAAGAAGTGGATGATGAGATTCTGACCACAAATTTGGTGGCTACCCCCAATCTGCTACCTAATCAGTCGGTTTCTGCAAGTGTAGAAGCAACACATACCTCAGCATCTGCACAGAATCCAAGCAAAGATGATTTTTCTTCTTCCGCTGATACTCCCAAAGCAAAGCTTTTGAAAATAGAAGAAATCGGAGATTCTGTAACCATAGAGTAAGTACTGATTTTAGTATTAAATATGAACTAGTGGTTTGTTTTGCTCCAAACAAATGTGTTCACAATAAACTATTAACTATTAGCTTACTATGAGTTGTGAATTGACCCATATTGTAATGAGGGGGTGGTAGGAGGCCTTATGAACAGAATAAACAAATGGGAACTTTGGTAATGATTTTAATCAGCTCTTTTATTTACATATAGGTTAGGATAATTTTAGCTCAAGACAGTTGATGCTAAAAATCATGGTGGCTTAACAGCATGTATGTTCTTTTGAATGAATCTTAAAAGTAAAACTACAAGGCTATTTTGTCAGGTCTAATACATGTTATGTAAGTACACAAATGGAAGAGTTTATAACTTTCCTCTCAAATATTTTAGGAAACACTATACTGTATTCAGTGGTGTCCAAACGTTTTTCACAAGAGCCAGATTTGATGAAGTGAAGGGTTGTGGGGACCGACCAAAAGGGCTGACCAAAGTTGTTGACCTTTTTTTAGGATTTTACCCTAAAGTTTTTTAGGATTGCAGAGTTGTTGATTTTTTTTAGTAGGATTGCAGATGCTGAGCTTCTATTAGGATTGAAGTTGTTGAGGAAATAAACTGCGTGGGCTGAATTAGGCTCCCAAAACGGACTTTGGACATGCCTGCTGTATATGGTATACAGTAAACATTTTATTCTTGTAGCAAAGTTCCAGCCCTTGAATATAAGCCAAATGGAATGACAGCTAAATTACAGGAGAGTAAATGGCTACACTGTAATTTATGGCTTGTACATTTGACTTTTTTTTCACCTTATGAAATTATAGGGAAAGGCTTTATTTTTCTAGAGTATTCCCTTTTGATGTTTATAATATTCAGAGCACTATGGGCATAAAAAAATGTTGTTTCTTACGACTTTTTTCCCTTACCAAATTAAATGTACCGTTAAATATTTTTGAAATATTTGGTGCATTAGCATTTGGTATTAAGTAAATCTCTAGTTCTGAACTTTTATATTCATAACCAACTTTGTTGCACAATTGTCGAAGCATTTTTACCCTTTTAACATTGCAAGTAAATCTAAAATGTATGTCAGATCAAGTGTAAGTAGTACTGTTGATGTACATAGTCTTAATCATGTATTCCAGTACTGTTGCTATTGTTTGCAAGATTAGGCTTTGAAAATGTACGTTGCACTAGATTGTGCAGTTTTCTACACAATCTACTTAGTGGAGATTAGTGTTAGAACAGAATTCATTTTGACAACATCCAATGAAGTGTCACCAATCATGCACATATATTGATTATATGCAAGCTTTTTGAATGATTTACATAGACTGAATCTTACATTATGTCTTATCCTGACCCTTGTCCTGCCTCTTTTCCTTTATTAGAACAGATTCTGATCTGTTAAGGGGAATCTCTACCACCATTCTGGATTTCTTGTTTTCTTTTAACCTGGTGATGAACGGCCAGGTGCAGCTTCAAAGTGACATTATGTTCTCCAGCTTGCACAATGGAACTGCACTTGCAGAGTGGAACTTGAAATTTATAATCTCCTATCTGCAATCTTCCAGAGGGTCTCCCAATCTTCCAGATGCACTTTTCTTTGGGGGGGGGGGCGGCAGAGGGCTGCTGTGAGAGGAGACAAAGTCCCATTGTGTAAGTGTACACCTGTTGGACAATGTAAACATTACATAGGTTGGATCAGGAATTGCTATAATGTTTCCGTTTCATTTCAGTCAGACTTTCTTGCGACTCCTGCGCAAACTCAAAGAGATCAGTCTCTACTTTCACAGAGTCCTGTACTCTAAATCAGGGACTCATAAATGGGTTGGGACCAAATATCAGAATCAGTGCTTGGACTCTCAGATCAACAGCTGAGGGAGGCCCTTCTTTCTCTTCCCTCTTTGTCGAAGTTGAAAAAAGTGACAACCAGAGAGAGGGCCTTCTCAGTTTTGACACACCATTTATGACACCTTCTGTAAGGAGGCTCACTTGGTGCTGATGTTCTCTTTTAGGTGTCAGGTGCAAGAAAAACTTTCTATTCACTTTGGCATTTAAGTTTTAGGAATTTTAAATGTTTTGCTGATGGTTCTGTTTTTTTCTGCCAATTGTGGTTAACATGTGTCTTATTGTTGGGACCCTTTAATTGTGTGAATCACTCTGGAACCAATTTTGAAAATTGGTTTGAATAAATATAACCGTGTTTCATAAAACCTGTCTCCAAATAGAGGCAAGGTAATCATCTACATCATGCCTGCCTTAAATGTTTTAGACCTGTCAGCAAAAGCACCGTGAAAGAGAAACCATCATCTACCTCTCAGTCTTGTGCTAGGAAAAAACAAACTGAGACAGAAAAACAAACACTTCTCCCCGTGTTTACATTCCCTGTGCCTCCAGTTCCTGTGAATTCTTTTCAGCTGGAATCAGATTTCAGAAAATTAAAAGGTTACCCAGATCAATTATACGCATACTTGAAGGTAAGCTTCTTCATGGCTAAGTATGGCTTCTACCAAGTTGTGTAACTTTACAGTGCAGTCTCTCTTAACACCTTCCTTTAGGGTAAAGCAATTTCCAACTTGTGATTTATTTAGTTTATTTCATTACATATTTTTTTGTTGTTGTCCATGAATTGTACCTTTAGGGAAAGTTTTTCCTATTGGAGCTTCAGGGACGTATTGAGCAGCCTCATTGTCTCAGTCAGTTCATGCAAAGAAGTTGCATCTGTCTCCAAAGCCAATTCCATCGCGTCCAGTCTGGGGAATCCCATACAGAGTTTTTTGGGTAATAGCAAGAGGAGAGGGGAGCTCCAGTGCTGGCTGTGCAGCCTCACATTTATTTAGGGATGTGGAGTGGCTTGCTCTCCTTCACCAGCAGTCCTAAAACCATCATAGGTGCTTCATTTGAGTGCTGACACTCCACTTGGCTTCAGGACTCAACCTTCCACTGTAGTATTAGAACCAAGTGTGTTCCCTTTCCCTGCGAGTCTCTGTAGCCCTTGTGCTAAGCTAAAGAGAAGGTAGAATTGAAGCTCCTGCAGTTCCTTAAAATGGATCTGGGTGGAATTGGGTTGGACACCCATCTTCCACTTAGCGATCTTGGACTGAAAGGAAGCAGGAAGTCAGCTGCCTCCTTTCCTTCAACCAAACTCAGCCCCTGCTGCTCTCTTCTGCCGATATTTGCTGGCAATCTGCATGCCTTTATAATCTCTCTCTCTCTCTCTCTCTCTCTGTGTGTGTGTGTGTGTGTGTGTGTGTTTATGTGTATGTGCATGTGTCTGTATAATCAGAGGTACTTTTAGAGGGGACAGACAGGATTTCTTATGTAACTTGGGGAAATTCTCCCCATCTGTAGGATTGCATGCATCACCTGTATTAAGAGTGCTTATTAAACTGCATATATTTGTAGAGAACTTCAGATAACTCTTTCCACATTAGCAAGACTTAGTAAAAGATCCTCTGACCATATGTTGATTACCTTGAATCCTGCTTTTCCTCCAAGGACCTTAGGTTCTTCCCCACCCCCCACCCCGATTTTCATTATACCCCTTTGAAGTAGGTAAAGCTGAAAGAGAGCATCTGGCCCAAGGTGCTTGCTGCTGAGCTAATCAGCAGACTGTGAATCCTAGGTCTTTCCTGTCATAGTCTCTGTACACTGTCACAGGATCTTACAGCATGTTCTAGGCCACACATTCCATTCATATTGGCCCTGGGAGCCTCACTGTCACTTTATATGAACTGAGAGACCTTGAGAACAAATCCAGCATTCCCTGATGCTGCCCAGTATGGGGAGAGCGCCAGTCAGTATTAAAAGGAGCAAGCTGTGCATCAAGGAGGCGTGTTCCACCATTACTATCACTCACATTGGAGAAGCACGATAAACTCACTAGGAAATCCATTGTTCCCTAGAACAGTTTGAAAACTGCAAGTATAATAAAACGTTTTAATAGATTTGATTTCTTTCCAGTCAAGCTTTTGTTTCTATAGGCACTGTGCAAGAAGTTGAATTCTGATAGTGTGTAATGCCTGCTTTGTTTTTGTTTTGTTTTCTCAAAGCAAATTGATCCTTCATTTTATCCTAACCTGTTCCAAAAATCCTTGGATCCAGATGTATTTAGCCAAATTTTGAAAATTCTACAGGATTTTTATACTGGGTAAGTTTTTCAGTTCGTGGATTTTTAGATGGTAAATTGAACAGCTGGACTCATTTCCTGGCTGAAAAGTAATTTTCCTGTTTTCCAGAGCATCTTTCTGCCTGCTTGTTGTTCTGCCTGATACTAGCAATATGCCAGTACTTGGAATTAGTGTCGCTTGAATAATCTGTAAGAGAAATGATATTTTACAAAGCAATTGGGGGGGATAGTAAAAAAAAATCAGCAGCAAAGTGTTGCTTAGAGCTGGAACACTTCAATGCTTACTTTTCAGAATATTTGGATGAAAATCTAGAGTTGACTCACAATACAATGGGCAATAGATATATGGGCACCTTAACAATTGTTCCTTCACTTATTTCTGACATCATACCGTGCCTCTGAAGAGTGGTGCAAAGTCTAACATGAGACTGTCCCGTCTATCCATGTAACTTGAGTGCAGAGGAAGCATTTCATTGTTGACTTTGGAGGCACAGCACAATGTCAGAAAGTCTGAATCTTCTGCCCAGGTTCCAGGTTATTGGGAAATGCAGTGTCTGGCTTTGCAATATAATATGCTCTTAAGACACGCAGAATGTCTCTGAAGCATAGTGTGAAGATCAAAACAAGATTATACAAATCCTCTGTATGTGCCAGAGATAATGACTGTACCAAGGCTAATTAAAATTTGTGGAACTTTGTCACCATGCTTGCTCAGTTTTTCTTAGGCAGCTTCTTATGCATAAGACGGGTGGTTCGTTTCAAGTGAAATCAATACTCTAGAATATCTTGAACTGCCTCAAAAGATCCTTTTAACGGTGATGCCAAGAACTGAGCTTTGAGTCATATATAACCAAAGCATGTCCCCCTACCACTGAGCAGTACGAACTTTATGTCGTTTTGATGTGCTTGCGAGAAAGCACAGCATGTGTATTACTATTAGCATTATTAGTAAGACCCTGTATTAATGCTGCACACACAGAAAGGGGGAGTTGAAGGAGTGCTGGCAAGATAAGATCAAGTTCCTCAGGAACGAGGAAATGAGGACTAGATGACTATCAATTTAATGTAATGTTGGTAGGAGGCAAGTACACAAAATACATCCATTATCATGAAAACAGTCTGGAATGATGTTCAGCATGGGAAACTTTTCTTATGCAAAAATGATTGCTGCTATGCTACTTTGAACAAAATGAAATACCACAGTTGCACCTTAAACGAGAGCAGTTTCAGGATATTTTATACAAAATATTCTTATTTTGGATGCCCACAGAATGGTTTTAATACTTGACAAATTTTATCCATGCATTCTGCTTTTCACTTTTCACTTGAATTTGATAATGCCATATACATGTCATGAAATTAAAAGAAGTTATTTATAGGTGTGTGTTAATGCTTCCCTCTCACACAGGAAAGAAGAACCTTCACTCATCTTAGAAATTCTGCAGAAGCTGTCCGAATCAAAAAGATTTGATATGGCAGTAATGTTTATGTCTGATTCAGAGAGAAAAGGTAAATAAAATGCAACCATGGGCCACTAATCGAATCTAGTATTTGGTAGGTTTAGAGATAAGCATGATAAATGCACAGTTTGGGTGCTGTATAAAATCCTGAAAGTGTTGTTTCATTTTTTTCTTTTAAGAGATTCTATCCTGCATCATTGTTTGAGAAAATAAGAATAATTTTCATCACCTGTTCTCTCTCTCTCTCTCTCCCTCCCCCCCCCCCGCAAACAAAACTTAAAACCAAAATTAGGTAGCTTGGGCTTCTGGTGCTACTGTTGGGTTAGTATAAAATGGAAATGGAAAGTGTCTGGATTTCTCTCTGTGGAATCTTAAAAATCCTGCTTTTAACAACCCAATATAAATAAAATATTGCAAATTGGGTCCCAAAGTACAATGTTGCAGTTCTTTCTTCTGGGGCTTAAAAAACAATTGTTGCATCAGAGGCAGGAGTTCCTGCTCCAACCTGTGTCTTACTTTGTGTGCGAAATTTATTTTCTCTTAAGTTTAGAACATTTTAGAAGTGCAACCAGTCTTTATGCAAGTCTGTGGAATACAAGTGCCGAGTTGGTCTCATAGGTGGTCAGAGTGAGACAATTGGAAGTAGTTTTAGCTTTGCTGCAATCTAAGAGATATTGGGGGGGGGGAAGTATTAGGTATTAGAAATACAAACCAGTCACCTCTGACCTGCAGTATTAACAGTGAATTCTGCTGTAGGGCCCCCATAGCAGTGAACTACATGATTGTTATAGTCTCTCAGCCCACTTGCCTACATGGCGAATAAAAGCAGTGGTTTACAGTCGTACCTTCAAAAACTAAATTGCGGCTTCTGATTGTCTGGAAGCTCCTGCAGCCAATCAGAATCCGCTGAAGCCCTGTCAGACATTCAGGTTCCAAAAGAACGTTCACAAACCACTTCCGGGTTTGCGGCATTCGGAAGCCAAAACGTCCGAGTTCCAGGGCGTTCGGGATCCAAGGTACAACTGTATACTGTAGCATTGTTTGTTTGCTACTCTTAGCTTTCGCCCAGCTCGCAGTAATACCTGTGGACAACATTGCAAACTACTCAGAGAAATGGATTAAAAAGTAACAAAGCAGCACACAACCTGCTTTTCTCCTCTCTGCATCTCTGCCTTTGTTAGGCTGCCCTGCAGCTGATAAAGAACATTTTGAAGCCTCCCAGACTGTGACAGCTCTGTGCTTCTCTTCACCAGCCACTTGCCAGGCAGTCTAATGCAGAGAATATATATATGAGCTGATTAAAAGGCTTAAGAAATGTACTAATCTCTCTTTTCTTATAGCTGCACATTCGTTATTTGGTCATTTGGAGCAGTCGGGATTGAAAGATTCTTCCATTAAACTGCTCAAGACAAGATACGGTATTTAAGGCAAATACCTTTTTGTGTCTGCATAGAGGTACAGCTGATTCTGCACCATTTTGGAAAGACACTTGCCTTCAGATGATCAGTGTGACTCCATCTAGGAGGATTCAAAGTACCTTCCACTTGCGCATGAGGATTGTTTGGTCCCCCCACGCCACATCACATGTTTCTTTGGAGAGTCCCCACACTTTCAATAGTAGTTTCCTGGGTAAGGAAGAGAGAGGAAAGGGTTGTTTTACATTTACTGCTCCATGCACTGCGCTTTGGAGCCAAGCCTGTGAAAGAAAAGCATTTATATGGAAAAGATAAAGGTGTGTGATCTTCCAGTCTAGCAGGGTACCTCATAAGATTTAGCACGACGGAATCTATTTTAAACTGGGGGTTTTTCCGCTTTGATCATATTGTAGAATTAAGGCTGACAATGAGTTGTTAAAATATTTTATAAATTTTGCGTTGTATGTATTAATTTGCTGTTTTAAAATAATTCTGTATTTCTGTTCTTATCAATAAACAGATGTTTAATACCGGGATTCTGAAACTGTTGTGTATGATTACTAATTTCAGTGTTGATACCTCTTGTCAGATTTTTCAGGTACAGATGAGTGAAAATCTGATTATTATTTTTCAACCAATTGCCACCTTGCCTCACTTTCTCTCCATTTCATTTCAACTAATTGCCACCTTGCCTCACTTTCTCCCTATTTCACTTATTAACAAATAACATTTTTCTCTGAAGGATTCACCAATCATCGTTTTGGCTTTGTCGGTCTCTTCTTTCTGAGACTATATGTATATTGCATGGGTTAATCACCCTTTTACCACTTCAAACTCCCACCCTTACTTATTAAGAGTTTAAAACTGGTTATTTTGCATTTCACTGGTGTTAATTACTGCAGTAAAATGAAGGATGGATATTTCTGTATATTCTTCAATAAGGTTAGGCATATTCATGATGCTAGATAGTTGTCAATTAAACCTTTTAGTGACAAAAGCATTATATAAACACACTATGTTTTTTTCTTGACACATTTGTTTTATGATTTCCGCTCATTTAAAAAATAATTACCAAGGTCTTGCTATATTGATTTCTAACCTATCCACTTGATTCAGGTTCAAATCTAAAAATAAAGCACATAATATATTGTAGCCTGAATGAATTGTAACAAAGTTCAAAGCCTTTTAAAAACACATTTGCCATCTAAAGTCTGCCAAAAGGAGCAGGTTCTGGAAGAAAGCCCTGCTACTCAGGCTGAGAGTCAATTTACTTCAGCATCCTCATCACTTCCCCCACATCTCCAGGTGTGCAATAAGGTGCATCTAGGAGACCAACATTTGGGGCATTAAAACAATAGACCTTTCCTGATGTTTAATTGCACAATGGGCAGTTTCTGTGCCCGTTAATGGCTTGCATTACCCCTAACATAACATATGCATTATTCTTCAGACAACAACTAGATGGAAATTGGTCCCTATGAAAATAAATGTTTAGCTTCCTGGTTATTCAAAATTCTAAACCGACAGCAGTTAACCAAGTAAATAGTGTCAGCCCATTAAAAATAAATAAAACATTCATCACAGAGAATACAGGTTTTATAGGTAGAACAAATGAATTTGTTGCCATTTTGTAGACATTGCACGCTGTACCTTATCTTTTAGAACACAAATTTTCAGACTATTCAGCATGTATATCAAATGCTACAATGAGCATCAGTTAAACTAATGCTGAAAAATGAGCACTTAAGACCAAATTATTGGGAATTTTTCCATAAAACTATCTCTTCAATTGAGCAAGAGAGGCTTGATATTCAAAATCACAGCTGTTCGTTTCATTTAAATGTGGGCTGACTTTAAATTTGAGTTCATATTTGAAAATGCCAGCCCTATAATTTAGTAAATGCTTAAGTAGACAACCTATCCCTGGAATAGAGAAGAGGACATTACTCATCCCTTGGTTCATATGGACACTTGTTGTATTTGAACTGTTCCAAGAGATGTCATGAGAGACCCAAATTCCAATTTGCTTAGACTGTATTTTTGTCTTTGCTGACAAACAATAATGAGTGTTTGGTTTGACTGTCTTCCAAAACCATTGTGAGTTATCCAGGTCCAATAAAATCAGCAAGAATGTTTGTTATTAATCTCAATTGCCTTGGCATATTACAATCTTGAGGTCTGGTTTTTAAAGACAATTTATGCTTGTTATCTTCTGCAGAACCCCATCATTGAATTGATCCTGAATGTAAACAAAAACAAAAACAAACACTAATTCTGTTATTTCTTGATGAAACCAAAGACGCATACTACCTCTGACCACGGAAGCAGAGTGGAGCCATCATGACTAGTTTGGGAACTACTGGTTAAAAGTCCTGAGTCTAAAAATACCATAGTTCATAGATTTATTAAGGGCCAATTCTCTTCAATGTGTGCTTGCGAAATGAAATCAACTGAATCTTTACACCATGTTATGTTTATCTGCCCTATGTACAGTTCAACTCGTGCTAGTATATTAAACTCCATAATCCAGCCTATGGCTGACAATCCAGTTGACCTCCAGCTAGCCTGGGTTCTTCAAGATGTGGACCCTTATATTACCCTACAGGTTGCTAAATTCCTAACAGCCGTCCTCTCGTACAAGAGACGGAATGGAATGTTAGCTGACTATTGATAGTTATAAGATTTTTTTTTAAATGACATCAGATATTGATTTTAGTTAGGCGCCTAAATTTTTAATCTTAATCTTAAACCTTCAAGATATGTTTTTTGAATTGTTAATATTTGTCCTTGTGAGCTGTGAATTGTGTTATATTATCTGTGGTTTGTACGAGTCTGCGGTTTTATTTGATTTGTTTTGTTGTGTTGTGTTTTATGATGGGTGTACAGCCGAGTAAACATCTTTGCTTTGCATAGTTCACTACCGACACTTCTCTCCAACCTCCGGTTTATTCATTAAATATGTACCCTGCCTTACCCCACAAAATGCCAAATTTTGTGATCTTCACAAGCAGACTTATGCATGCACACGGAACAGGCATGGGCAATATCAGCACAGAGAAGCAGCTTCTACCTGAATTGATGTTGTGTGTGAATGCTGTTGTTGTGTAATTCAAAATGTTATGAACTTCACACATGTTTCCACGGCATCCTTTATGATGTGTGATGAACAGAACAATTCATACATCAAGCAAAATAGAAACATTGTCACCCCACCCCACCCCACCCTCTCCCATCTACTTTCCTTCCCCTCTCCTCACCAATGTCTCAACAAATGAAACTGACTTGTAAAAATGCTAAGAGAGACATTGCACATATCTTTGTAAACCAAGAAAGCCCTTGATTTTTTTAAAAAAATGTAGGTTGCACCATAGATTAATGAACTATACCTGCTGTCTTATTTTTAGTCTCTTTCCGAAAAATCTATGATGAGCTTTGCTCTCTTATAGCATACTGCTAACTGAAGTACCAGTTAATGGGGAGCATCGTCAATACAACTTTTTAAAAATGAAACATGGGTTTTTTCCCCCCTCGGTGGTTGAAGCAAATTTATCCACACTCACCTCTGCCAAAAAAACCACCCCAAAAACCTGTCCAATTCAAAATCACAGTCTCTTCTTTAACTGCTACTGGTCTTCTAAAAAGCCCAATTCAAAGGTGCAATGAAGTTTCAGAATTTTGAAAGTTGCTATAAGCTCCTTTCACCTGCTTTGCCTCTTAGATCTCAGCAGTGCCGCTCTCTCTGTGGCTGGTGTCCTAGATTGATAAACTGAGGATAGTTTGGCGCTTTTTAGCCCCAGCCAGCTTCAACTCTAAGTTGAAAAGAGGGTTGTGTGGAAAGAGTGCTGGACAGAGAAGTGAAGAGCGGGGTAGGGGGGAGTGAGCATTTAGAGGCTTTTTAAATAAGATGCCCCCCCTTGCCTGATCTTCACTTATGCACGCAGGGGCCTAGAACATAACCCCCATGTTAGTGGGGGACACACACCTGTATTGCGCACCTGCTTAGAGATACACAAGCTTATGTGATCATTCCATTGCTACCCTACGGCCTTCCTTTCAGTCTCCTTCCCAGTCCTCTCTGCAGCCCACTGCCATGTGAGTTTTCAATCCCAGCCAAACTGACAGCTTCTCTTTGCCTGTCTAAGCATGTAATTACTCAACTTCAGCAAGAAGCTGGATGACAAACTGCTTCAGTTCCCAAGGGAATATTCTGAGCTATGGATTCATAGCTCAATATGTCGTTCTGCTTGTGCAAATCTCTCAACCCCCCCCTGATGATGTGTGTCTTCTTTGGGGGCAATGAATGCCTGGCCACCCTAACATTTTGACCTGGGCTCCAATCTTCAGTCCAATTTGAAATATATCTGCAATTGGTCCTTGGACATCACAGAGACTGCCTCTGATCCATGACAGTGACCAAGACCTAGAGGCTGACAGAGATGCTCTTGTACTGTTTAGTACCAAGAACAAAAGCGGTAATAGGCATAGCTCCCAACGTGGGTTTATATCCAGTGCTCTCATTCCACTTGCACAATGTCAGTTTGCATTTCTTAGTGCAGAAAGTATTGATCTGATGTGTGGAGATATTTCCTATTTCCAATTAATACAAGAGGATTCTAGAAGCTACTAGAAGCTTCTCTGTGTGAGAGAAGCAGGCAGAAGGGTCATGATTGTTTGGGTTATACCTTCTGGGAAGCTGATTTGAACTAGTTCTCTTATATCTTTCAATTAAGGTCGTGCTGACTACAGTGGTACCTCAGGTTACAAACGCTTCAGGTTACAAACTTCTGCTAACCGAGAAATAGTACCTCAGGTTAAGAACTTTGCTTCAGGATGAGAACAGAAATTGTGCGGCGGCAGCAGGAGGCCTGATTAGCTAATGTGGTGCTTCAGGTTAAGAACAGACCTCCGGAACGAATTAAGTTCTTAACCCGAGGTACCACTGTATAATAATAGGCCAGAAGGACCCTGGGTTTTACTTTCTATCTCTCTTTCTTCTGGTGTGGTGTTCTGTACATAGCATGCTTAGTGTTAAGTTTTAGTCTTATTCAGTGCTTTTTTTTCTGGGGGGACGCAGGGGGACGCATATCCCTAAATATTTTGTGAATCTACATTTGGCCTCATTGAGGGGCGGTATTTCAATATGAGTAGGAAAATGAGAGTACCTCTAAACATTTTTTAAATAGAAATAAAGCATTATGAGTTATTATGAGTTAAGATTATAAGTTTTTTTAAGTGCTGCCGCTGGATTTTTTATGGACTGTGGCAATCCTGAATGTATTTGGATTTGTGACCATTACGCTCATTTGCCTTCAACACAAGTAAAGCTCTGCTGGATGAAGTACTATTGCCTCTGGTCTGTTTTGGGGAACTCTGGCACATGTTTAAGGTTTTCCTCCTTACAACACACTTCCACTTTGGCAATTTCCTCCCTGATTCAGCACCCTACGCACCCTCAAGATCTGCTTCAGAGAGATTGGGGGATCCCCTGAAACAGATCTGGGAGGTTCACAGGGAGAGGAGAGCAATGGATGCAACTCTGTCATACCAGCTCAGTCAACTCATGTCAAAAGCCACAAGCATGATACAATATAGATGCTAAAACTACTCCACCCCAGACTTACTCACAGGTAGTCAGTAATTTGCATGGGGAATCCAATAATAATGATATTCTTCATGGGAATGAGAATTAAGTGGCTTCACAAATTTGGGGAAAATTGCTTTCAATTTGGGAGCATTCTAATTTCTTCAGGGTGGTTGGAAGTTTCTTTTTCCGGCTTCTAAGCAGCTTCTAAGTAAAAAAAAAATCATTGCACAACTAACAATTCTTAAAGCCTTCTTTTATTCTGAGTAACTAAAATTGGTGGGCTGTATTTCTCCACATGTTCTGACACTTCTTGTAGCAATTTTTTTTGTAATTTTGCTGCTGTTGAAAGAAAAAGGGGGGAAACTTAGTGAAATGGATATTCTGCGTAGAACTGAAGTAATTATTACATGCTTGCGCAAGCACAAGTTACAATTCTTCTGAAGCAATTGGGAAGTGTGGCAACACAGTTTCAATGGTACTGTCACTTTGGGACTTTTAGCTACAATGTATATTACAAAAGTACTTTTTGGAAGATGAAATGGCCAATTTAGATTCAGCACTGGAAAAATATCACAGGCAAAAAAGAAAAAAGGGGAGCCGGGGAGACAAGATCTATAATATACCTGCCTTTGGGAAGATCAATCTTTCCTGATGAGAACTTGGGGAGGTTTGCAGGCTAAGGTTTGAGGTCATGGACCATTTCAAAAACCATAAAAAACAGACAGACAAAAGAATCCCTGAATGCATGTGTGGGTTCTCACAGACTCTTGAATTCATAATCATTACGCTTTAATATGAGCCAAACCCTGGGATGTAGGGACCAGAGGAGAGAATGGTGAGAGTCCCAGCCACAAGGCCTCAAAATACTAGATAAATAATAAAATTATTATTTTTTTAGGACACTTTTAATGTTTGATGCTTTACTATGCTTTTATATGTGCTCAAAGCCACCCAAATGGGCAAGGTATAAATAATAAAAATTATTATTATTATTATTATTATTATTATTATTATTATTATTATTATTGCCCCCTCCCCCAAGAAACCTTAAACTTCCTGGGAAAGTGACATCATTTTTACTTTCTCTTTTGCAAGGAGTGTGAGAGTTGGGGGAGGGATTTGAGGGGCTGGCATATGTGCTTCCATTTGCCTTATTATTCGAAAGGGGTGTCTGAGGACCTTTTCCTCTTCAAAACAGGTTTAAAACACCCTATTTGTGCTCAGTGCAGCATCTGGTTCTTTGAAGAAAGGACTTCAGGCCAGTTACATGTCTTTGTCTTTCTACAGTTTGAAATTCTACACCCCCTGATTTTCTTATCTGTGTTTCACCCCTTCTGCCTCTCAAATGATTGAAATAAAGACAATGGGAATTAATTCCCATGATTAATTTCAACCCCTTCATTACAATGGGTCTCCTCTGAGTAAAGGTTAGTTGACTGCAGCGCTAGGTCTTTAAATGAATAATTGCCTACTTGTCACCCTGTAAAAAGTGAGAGGTCACTGACCTAACGGAAGATTTGTTGTTTAGTCGTTTAGTCGTGTCTGACTCTTCGTGACCCCATGGACCATAGCACGCCAGGCACTCCTGTCTTACACTGCATCCCACAGTTTTGTCAGACTCATGTTCGTAGCTTCGAGAACACTGTCCAACCATCTCGTCCTCTGTTGTCCCCTTCTCCTAGTGCCCTCCATCTTTCCCAACATCAGGGTCTTTTCCAGGGAGTCTTCTCTTCTCATGAGGTGGCCAAAGTATTGGAGCCTCAGCTTCAGGATCTGTCCTTCCAATGAGCACTCAGGGCTGATTTCCTTCAGAATGGATAGGTTTGATCTTCTTGCAGTCCATGGGACTCTCAAGAGTCTCCTCCAGCACCATAATTCAAAAGCATCAATTCTTCTGCGATCAGCCTTCTTTATGGTCCAGCTCTCACGGAAGATATTTGCTGAAGTGTGGAACAATGAGTGAACAATGCTAAAACATTTCCATCTGGAAGTACTTTAGACCTCTTACTCTTTAATGTCCCACAAGATTTGTCCAATTTTTTTTCGTGGACAATAAGGCTACTGGAATGGAAAAGGGGCTCCATCTTCAAATATCCCTCTAAATAACTCAGAGGTTTAAGGTAATTATCAAAACTCTGAATGAGTCACACACATTGTGAACATTATGAAATCCAATTATGATGAAAGCCCCCTTTTCTGTCCAGTTAAAGATACAGCAATTTGAATTGTGGGGTAAAAAAAAATTAAGACAAAGTAAATCTTTTTTCTAAAATGGCTTCTCATCATTATTACATCTCATCATTATTACCTTGTGCACTCAGCAGTCCTTATCCCGTTTATCCTCATTAAAAAAGGTCTTTGAGATAAGTCAATGTTATTCCTGTTCTAAGAAAGAGCTGAAACTGAGAATTCCTTGTCCACGGTAGAAATAAAGTCTAGCCTTATCTGACATTTTGTCCTCAGGACCCTGTTTATTCTACCTTCCTTATTTATTCCATAGTTTGACTCAGTCAACGACCGCTGAATGGATTTAAAAACAGATGAAGGTGACTTGAAAATTGGCATTGTAGCATCTTATCAGATACCCCACCGCTTCAAAAATGTCAGGCTGCTAGAATGACAACTGTGACATGTCAGTAAGCCACTGTTCTAAATCTGACAAGCAGGCATTGTTATAAGTTGCCTGTGGTTACCGAGAGGGAGCATAGCCATTTGTCAATGATTATATTTTATCTGGGTATTTTTGTTTTCTCTTGCATTTGTAAGCAGTCCTAGAATCTCTGCTGAAAGGCGGAATATATTATAGATATTAGAAGGACCCAGGTGACCCTGTGGGTTAAACCACAGAGTCTAGGGCTTGCTGATCAGAAGGTCGGCGGTTCGAATCCCTGCAACGGGTTAAGCTCCTGTTGCTCGGTCCCAGCTCCTGCCCACCTAGCAGTTCGAAAGCACATCAAAGTGCAAGAAGATAAATAGGGACCGGCGGGAAGGTAAACGGCGTTTCCGTGCGTTGCTCTGGTTCACCAGAAGCAGCTTTGTCATGCTGGCCACATGACCCGGAAGCTGTCTGCGGACAAACGCCAGCTCCCTCGGCCTATAGAGCGAGATGAGCGCCGCAACCCCAGAGTCAGACACGACTGGACCTGATGGTCAGGGGCCCCTTTACCTTTACCTTTTTTATTATAGATATTAAATAAATAAATAACAACAACCATAAGACCTTCTGATCTTATGCCTGCTGCAAGGAAAGCAAACATCTGAGATGTGAAGCAAAACCAGGTTGCTGCAAATTATATACTGAATCAATTATTTTTATCGTGCTTGTGACATTCCTTGAATTAAGTGATCTTTTTTTTAAATTCCCACCTATAGAGCTGGTCTGATCTTTCCTAGTTTAATGACTCAACAAATAAACAAAGAATGGGTACAGCAGTCTGGAAGTGTTATTATTCTTTAATTCCCTTATTTCCACACCACTTGATGGGGGCACGGAGAAATGGTGGTGTGGTGCGGTAATTTAATGAAAACCCTTTTGTTTTCATTAAATGATATATTGTAAGATGGCAGACCTTTCGCTATTCATTTACTCCAGTCTTTTGCTCCAGTGTTGGGTTTTCTTCTCCTTTGCCCCCTATCATATATAATTTCAATTTCTGTGAGCTATATTGTTTGGATTTTCTTCCAGTTTAATTCTAAAATAAAGATGCTTCATTTCTCTCTCTTTGCTTGGCTTTAGCAACAACCACAAGACAGTGAATGATGGAAAGTGATAAAACCACTTTCCTGAAATTTGGTTTATAACTGAAGTAAGCAAAGAATCATCATCAGGATTAGTTTTGTGTACCTGGTATTCCACATGAGTAGGAATAGAGGCAACGGGGGCTTAGTGCCACCAGAGTTTTCCTTCTCCCAGGTTGACGAGCCCCATCTGCTCCCCACTTCCCTCTGCAGCACATGCAGGAACTGCCTTCTTAACTTTTGGAACCACTATCAGATAAGGCTTTATCCCAGCAACAACATATAGCCATTATGCCTACTTGGTAAATGAAATAAATCTCCAAAGCAAAGTACTTCTTTGAGGGAAGGTTATCCTTTCCATGCAACAAATGAGCATCAGCTAATTTATGTATTTCTTATGCTATAAGCCCATTATCTAGAATGGCCCCAGAAGTTATAGGAGCTGTCTGAAAGGCGCAGAGTCTACTCTCCAACTGGAGTTAATTTTAACACATTTTAAGGCAGTGTTTTGTTGTTCTGGGCCTTTGCTCCTCTTGCTAATTCTTTGTACGTGCTGCTCCTTTAATTTCACTTCTAGCACATACACCAATACTTTCAGATGTATTCATTATGCCAATTAATTAGACTTGGAAGCAGTAATAGGTTTTTAAATGAGTACACACATTTAAAAGTGGATTTTCCTAGGCTCAGCTCCATAAAAAAATGCAAAGAGCTGCTCTCTGTTTCATTCAACCAGTCATATGTGTGTGTTTTGTAAAATGCCTTTTCTTTTTGTGCAGAACTCGGCAGTTCCTGTGAAACCATAAGGAGTGATTGCAGCAACGTGGTTCCATGTTGTCAATGAAATCTTCCCAGGAGGTGAACGAAATATACTAGTTGATTCCTTTTTCTTGCGTTATGCCAACTGGGCTGGAATAAGCTCACTTGCCAAGTCCTTCATGTCCTTTGATGAAAATGAAGCTCTGTAGCTCTCTGATAAAGCATCTGTCTCACATGCAGATTCCTAGGTTCAATCCTCAGGATCTCCAGGTAGGGCTGGTTGTGGGGAATCCTTTCTAAAACCTGGAGAAGCACTGTCAGTCACTGAAGACAAGTCTGAGCCAGGTGGACCATGGGTGTGACTCGGTTCCTGGTGTTCCTAAGCTCCTAATGCTATGGCAGCACTGCATGGTTCTTACCTCGGTGTTACATCATTGCAGGGTAGCCATGGGGTTGCAGCAGGAAACCCCAGTATTGCAACCACAAGGCCAGATCATTGTTCTTATTGCTGGTGGAGCAGTTACTTGAAATAATATGCAAAGGTTGTCCAACTGATGGCCTCTTGCACTTTGATCAGAGGGCCTTCTCGGTAGTGGCACCTGCCCTATGGAATGCCCTCCCATCAGATGTCAAAGAAATAAACAACTCTCTGACATTTAGAAGACATCTGAAGCCAGCCCTGTTTAGGGAAGATTTTAATAATTGATGTTTTACTATATTTTTAATGTTTTGTTGGAAGCCGCCCAGAGTGGCTGGGGAAACCCAGCCAGATGGGCAGGGTATATTATTATTATTATTATTATTATTATTATTATTATTATTTTATTTGATTTTTCACAAAAAACTTGTACAATTTTAACATAGACCACAATTTACTTCATCCTTTGACTTCCTGCCCTCCCCTTCCATGGTTTCCATATTTTTATCCTTGAATGCTGAATATTTCACCTATGCTTTTTTTTAATGAAGTTTTTCTTGATTTACAAAATTACACGCCTTGTCTCTTTTTTCAGGTTGTACAGTCTTTCTTACAGATCAGTTACATTTGTTGTGAGACTTTAGTGTTGAGTACGGTATAAGGTTGGGGAGGGGGAGAGGAGGAGGAGGCTGGTGAGGCTTATATTCTTTTATATAGTGTACGTGTGGGGTTTTTTCTTGGTAGTGAGAGGTATTGGGGGGGGCAGGGTGTGGTTGGTTGTCTGTGGTTGTCTGCTGTAGGGTTTGTTTGTATTTGTGGGGGGAGGGCTTGTTGGGTCAGGTAAGCCAGATTGATTTGTATGCTGTTGGTGGATTCTTGTTGTTGTCTTGTTGGGCTGTGTATGTGATAAAGGGGAGCCATACTGGGGTGAAGGCATCCTCTTCTATTTGTCCCTGTGTCAGTTTCAGTTTACTGGTTAGCTTTTTCTAGTAGGGCTGTTTCCCATACAATTTGATACCATTGGTCTATGTCAGGGGTCTGCAACCTTTAAGACAAAAAGAGCCACTTGGACCCGTTTCCGAAGAAAAAAAATAAACTGGGAGCCGCAAAACAGGGACGTAATTAGAAACCAGAGGGCCCCATAGCAAAATTTGCTATGCCCAATAATCAATGCCCCAAAATGCCATAGAAAATCAATCAGGGGCCCAGTGTACCATAAATCATAATCAGTGCCTGATGTAAATAATAATTAATAATGAGGGCCCAATGTCATCCTCATCATTATAAAAATAACTTTGAGTTTGGGCTGCCTTGATTACTGGGAATGGGCACCAGCAACCACTGCCTTATGAGTTTGGGCTGCCTTGATTACTGGGAACATAGCTGCCAAGTTCTCCCTTTTTTTAAGGGACATTCCCTTATGCTGAATAGGCTTCCTCGTGAGAAAAGGGAAAACTTGGCAGCTATGACTGGGAATGGGCACCAGCAACCACTGCCTTATGAGTTTGGGCTGCCTTGATTACTGGGAATGGGCAAAACTCTGACTCCCTTATTAGGACACCTGTATGGTTTCATGTGTGTTGCTCCCATCAAGTGAACTTATAAAATTTCCTCATATTGAATCAACCCATTGATTAATACATCTACCTCAATCTCCTGACCAGGCCGGCAGGAGGCCACAGGCAGGCCGCAGGCAGGAGCAGCAGCAGCAGCAAACACGCGCTCCGAGCCCGCAAGCCTTTTCTGCTGCCGGGCGGGAAGAAGCGCGCCCGTTTTAAAAAAAAATAACTACGCCCCCGCCCCCGTGAGCCTATTGGCTGCAGAAATGCGGCGGGGAGGGGCTGATGCAGGGAGGGGGCCGACCATGCTCCCCAGGCTGCTAACGTCACCTTGCGTCCTTTTTGCACAGCGCACGCGCACAGCGGAGTTGTGGACTCCGGCGGGCGCCGTGCGGGGCGCAGGCGCACAGCGCGCCACCGCAGCTGTGTGCTCCGGCGGCGGTGGGCAACGCGCGAGTGTCTGGCGGGTGTGGCGGGCGCCGCCGCATGGCTCAGGCGGCGCATGGCTCGAACGCCTCCTCCCCTCGTATCCGCTCCGGAGCAGCAGCAAAGGTGTAAAAGAGCCACATGCGGCTCCGGAGCCGCAGGTTGCAGACCCCTGGTCTGGCGGGTGTGGCGGGCGCCGCCGCATGGCTCAGGCGGCGCATGGCTCGAACGCCTCCTCCCCTCGTATCCGCTCCGGAGCAGCAGCAAAGGTGTAAAAGAGCCACATGCGGCTCCGGAGCCGCAGGTTGCAGACCCCTGGTCTATGTTTACTCCTGACGGGTCCTCCAGTGTCTGGCTATGAGGCTTCTGGCTGCTCAGAGTAGGCAGGTTATAAGTTCTGTATAATGTGAAAAGTCATTATGATCTTGGGAGATATTTAGTAGGGCCAGTTCTGGGGTGAATTTTAATACCTGTTTGGTTATTTTGCATATCTCTTGTAGGAGTGCTGTCCAGAAGGGTTGGATTTGGGGGCATTCCCACCACATGTGGAGGTATGTGTCTGTGGAGGTGCAGCCTCTCCAACATCTTCGTGAGGTTCCTGGGCATATCAGCGCCAGTTTCCATGGTGTTACGTACCACCTGTAGGTGGGTTTTGGAGTGAGTTCCCTTCTTTTGGCTGATATGGATTTAAAGGGAGGTTTAGACCAAATTCTAGTCCATTGGGTGGAGTTAATTTTATAGCTTATGTTGTGTTCCCAATTGTTCTTTCATTGTGTCAAGGAGTTTTGTGGGATTCTGGAGCAATGTTTTGTATATTGTGGATACCATCCCTTTGCCGTGTTCCTCTGCTGTCAGGAGAAGGTTTTCAAAGGTGGTCAAGGGCCTGGTGGCCACTGATTTTACTGCTGGATTGTTTAAGAAGGCATGTAGTTGATGGTGTGTTAGCCAATGTATTTGGGTGTCCCCTAGTTTGTCTCATATTTCTTGTGTTAGTATGGATTTGTTGTTTTTGTAGCAGTCTTTTAGACAGTGTAGGCCTTTAGCTTGCCAGGTTTTTATCTGGAGGTTTTGTGCTGCATGTTGGAATAGTGGGTTGGGCCAGGGGGGTTAGTGGGGATGGGGATAGTTTGCCTACTTTTTCCTTCCATACTTTAAGCATGGACTGGGTGAACCTGTTCAGTGTTGTGGGGAGAAATGGGTATGCTGTTGTGGGGATTTTTACCTATACTATTCAATGCACACGGCTACGATTATAATTAGCTGAATGTCCGAAGGAAGCATCACAGAAAAGTCAAAAAATGATAATCCCAAAACTTTCCCACCCCTCTGATTCCGTGTTAGTAAAATAGCATTTTATTACTTGGGGGGCAGGGTGTGGTTGTCTGCAGTAGGGTTTGTTTGTATTGGGGGGGGGCTTGTTGGGTCAGGTAAACCAGATTGATTTGTATGCTGTTGGTGGGGAAGGGAGTCTGCAGCCCTCCAGATGTTCCAGTAAACCTTCTATGTACAGAACACACCAGCAAATACAAGCTTTAGACAGCTCTAAACAATTCAGCATGTGCTGATTCACTAGCTGCATGCTTTTGAGGTGGAACGTACAACCTTTGCAGCTCTTTAGCCAGCTGCTCGTATTTATCTAGACCAGGGGTTCCCAACAAAATTTTCCCGAGGACCCCTCATCGAGCCGCTATTGTGACAAGGACCCCCATTAATTCCTAATCCTAAAATTAAAAAGACAGGGTACCTGCGCAGTAGCGCACAAATGAAGCCGACACGCGCAAAGCATCTTGGGGAGGTGAGCGTTGTCAGGGATAATGGGACCAGTTGTCAGGGATAATGACCAGTTGTCGGGGATAATGGGAACTGTAGTCCAAAAACAGCTGGAGACCCAAGTTTTGGAAACCCTGGTAGAAGACAAGCTGTCACCAGGATATTCCTGGTTCAAGCCCCAATGGCATCTGCCTGAAACCCTGGGGAGCCTCTGCCAGTCCTTGTAGGTAGGCAATACTGAACTGGATGGCGCAATGGTCCCGATTCAGTGCAAGGCACCTTCCCATATTCCTATTTAATTTGAAACTGCGCCAGATCAACAATAAGGTAAAAGGTAAGCACCAGGAAAACACAGAAAAACCAACAGCAAAAACGTCATGAACACCAGTAGTAGTTTTGTTTTGTTTTTACATGGTGCCCAAACAGCTACCCATAGCTGCCAAGTTATCCCTTTTTTTTAAGGGAAATTCCCGTATGCTGAATAGGCTTCCTCGCTAGAAAAGGGAAAACTTGGCATCTATGCAGCTA
Organism: Zootoca vivipara; assembly: GCF_963506605.1. Taxonomy (NCBI): domain Eukaryota; kingdom Metazoa; phylum Chordata; class Lepidosauria; order Squamata; family Lacertidae; genus Zootoca; species Zootoca vivipara. The sequence continues at coordinate 24,542,827 of NC_083285.1, read as the reverse complement.
CCCAAACCGGGTATTCCAGAGAAATCCCTTTATTTATTTATTTTAAAAGATGTAATATTCTATCAGCAATATGCCTCTCCGGTCTCCCTTTTTTATATGATGCTCTTTTGTGGAAAGCTCTGAGGGCGCAGGCCCGCCGCTGACTGAGGGCTGCCCTCTATGTAGCAGGCCCCACATTCCCCCTCAGCTGCGCGTCGCCAACGGGCGCCGTCAGCCATCGCTCCGGCCGCCGTAACCGAAGAGCAGAGCTCTTGCAAGCGAGCCGGGTCGGCAGTTGCGCTTGCGCACTCGCTCGCTTACCCTCCTGAGGCGGCGGCAGCAGTGGCGGTTGCTGTTTTGCCGAGGCGGCGGCGGCCACGGAGCTCTGCAGGGACGCGGGTGGGAGACGGGGCTCCCCGAGGAGTTTGCAGACAGTCAGTGCGGAGGCCGCGGCTCCCAGCGCCGCCCCGCACACGAAGCCGCCGAAGAAGCGGCGCTGGGCGAGGCGGGCGCCCAGCGACCCGACCATGATAGCGGGCCTGAGGGAGGGAAAGGAGCCTTTCCACCTCCGCCTCAGTCAGCTTCTCTTTGCTCCGCCTTGTGAGGGGAGGAAAAAGTGCGCGAAAGCCAAGCTCGCCAACGGGCGCTGCCGCCCTGAAGCAGGGCAAAAACCTGCTATCCTCACTTGTACAAAGCCGCGGGGAGCACTGGGCGGCAGGTGGCGGGCAGGCTGGCCAGCGCCCCTCCATTCTGGCTCCGCCAAGTTGCGGACCCCTCTGGCATAGCTCGCGGACCCCTGGGGGTCCGCGGACCACCTGTTGGGAAACACTGATCTAGACAAAGCAAATAACCTCTGTTACTGGCATCTGTGTGTTCAGGATCTGTGCGTTCAGGAACAAAACAACCGACAATGGGCCCTCAGTGCAGCCTGAAAGCTCTCTCCGCTCTCTCTACAGTAGCTGTCACTAGCTCATGGTGAAAAGGGTATTTCTTCCCCTCATGACCTCAGTAAGTTTAAGGTTTAAGTTTAAGGTTTAAGGTGCCATTTAGCTCCCAGCTTTTATATCTCAGTTTCTAACACTGCTTTCACTTCAGGGCTGTTTTTCAGGGGGAACTCACAGGAACTCAGTTCCGGCCCCTGTAAGGTGGATGCCATTGCCATTTGAAGAGAATGATGGAGGTATTCATGGTGTGTTCTGGCACCACTTTTTCTAGAAAAATAGCACTGCCTTTCAGATAGAAGAGAGGAATGCGTGTAATCTTTTAAGAGAAAATATAATGAAAATGATGTATAGATGGTATCTTACACCAGTAAAATTAGCTAAGATTTATCATAATCAGGATAATAAATGTTGGAAATGTAAGAAAGAGGAAGGATCCTTTTACCCTATGTGGTGGACTTGCCCACTAGTAAGGGATTTCTGGGAGAAGATTTATAATGAACTACAGAGAGTGTTGAAAAACACATTTAATAAGAAACCAGAATCCTTTCTATTGGGTATAGTTGGAAATGAGATTCCCAAGAAAAATGTTAATTTCTTTATGTATGCTACAACGGCGGCAAGAGTATTATCAGCTAAGAACTGGAAGACCCAAGAATTACCAACAGTGGATGATTGGCAAATGAAAATGATGGAGTACATGGAACTGGCTGAGATGACCGGGAGAATACGCGACCGGGGAGAAGAAGCGACTGAAGAAGAGTGGAAAGACTTTAAAGTTTATTTTAAAAAATATGGTAAAATTGTATATTAAGATTAAATTTAGAAGTTTATAGAAACTGCGGGTTTGAAATTATGTTAAGTAAATCGATGTATGAAAGAATTGAAATTGCAAAGAGTTATAAACAATGAATTGGAAATTGCTAAAGATGAATGAGAAATGAACCGCAGATAGGGGGAACTCGAGGAAGTCCCCTCTCACAATGTTAAGGGAAAAGGATTATGGTATTTTGATTTTTGTGTTTTTTTATTGTTATTTTTATAATGTTTTCTTTTGTTATCTCTGTTTGTATTCGTAGTGTTAAAGTGTTGTGTTTTTCTTTTTGTAAAATTAATAAAAATCATTTAAAAGAAAAAGAAGAGAGGAATGCATTTTTGTTATCTATGCCATTGACTGACTGAAGATAGCACAAGAAGGGTTTTAAGGGAAAATAGACTGAACTGAAATGGAGGCAGTGAGAGATTTTACTTTCTTGGGCTCCTTGATCACTGCAGATGGTGACAGCAGTCACGAAATTAAAAGACGCCTGCTTCTTGGGAGAAAAGCAATGACAAACCTAGACAGCATCTTAAAAAGCAGAGACATCACCTTGCCGACAAAGGTCTGTATAGTTAAAGCTATGGTTTTCCCAGTAGTGATGTATGGAAGTGAGAGCTGGACCATAAAGAAGGCTGATCGCCGAAGAATTGATGCTTTTGAATTATGGTGCTGGAAGTGACTCTTGAGAGTCCCATGGACTGCAAAAAGATCAAACCTATCCATTCTGAAGGAAATCAGCCCTGAGTGCTCACTGGAAGGACAGATCGTGAAGCTGAGGCTCCAATACTTTGGCCACCTCATGAGAAGAGAAGAATCCTTGGAAAAGACCCTGATGTTGGGAAAGATTGAGGGCACTAGGAGAAGGGGACGACAGAGGACAAGATGGCTGGACAGTGTTCTCGAAGCTACGAACATGAGTTTGACCAAACTGCGGGAGGCAGTGCAAGACAGGAGTGCCTGGCGTGCTATGGTCCATGGGGTCACGAAGAGTCGGACACGACTAAACGACTAAACAACAACAACAACAACAACAGACTGAACTGAAAGGGCTTGAATTTTTGTAAACTCTTAAGAGCAGTTCTGTCTTGTGGAATTTCCTTCCTGGCTGGTTCTGAAGGTAATGCTGGATTTGCATCTCTTAAACCTGGTGTAAGATATTCTGTCACATGGTATAGAGCTATAATCTATTTAGCGACGCTCTGTGGGTGATACGCATTGTTAATCAGACCCTGAGTAGACTTAATTTGATTAATGCCTTTTCTGACTATAATTTAGAATTATAGTGTTATGCAACTATCATCTGTCTAGGTCAGATACATATAATGTATGGAAACAGGTTAATAATATCCACACAGGAAAGTTGTGAATTAGTAGTTATTACAGTGGAACCTTGGTTCTCAAACGCCTTGGTACTTGAACATTTCAGCTCCTGAATGTCGAAAACCTGAAAGTAAGTTTTTGAACATTTTCCAGAAGCTGAATGTCCGATGTGGCTGTCGGCTATTGTTTCCGGCGGGCCTGTGCCAATCGGAAGCCGCACCTTGGTTTTCAAACATCTTGGATGTCGAACGGACTTCCAGAATGGATTACGTCTGAGAACCAAGGTACCACTGTATATATAATCCAGGTCCAACACTTAATTTGGGGTGAAATGATCATGAAAACACAGGGATATAATATGAGCCCAAACTGGCTGTGTTTACCCTGCTTCTCCCAAAAACAAATGGTATATTCAATTAGGGTTGCCATGCATCTGGAATTGCTCAGACATAGATGGGATTCGGCCCTCTGTAACAGCATCTTTTGACTTTTTGAAATATGGCAACCCTAGTATTGTGCAGATTAACCTTAATATACAGAAATGCAGGTCAAAGTGAAATCATGTTGCCCAATAATAACAGAAATTATATGAATGAATATGGAAATAATAATAAAAAAAATTCCATGGGGATATTTTGGCATTGGGGGGAAAATGTATTAAAGCTGAAATTCTATGTGCACAGTTCCTGAAGTAAATGGAACTTACTTCTACATAAATATGCAAAAGGTTGTGCTGCAAATTATAGAGGAATAGTTTCAGAGTACAAAATAAGTTTAAGGATGTCTGCTTTAAAGCTTGTTCCTCACTTCTATTATGAGTGAAGAAATTGTCCAATTGATTTTCAGCTGAACTGGAGTTTCAGGCACCTGAGTTGAACCAAGAAGGAATTAGAAGTTCAATAAAAAGTCTATTATGTAAAAGGAACAACAAGCTTCTGAATAAGCAATACACCTCAAAGCTTGCAATCTCCAAAGTATTGATTTCCAATGCTTTTAATAGGTTGATTCTTTATATAAAAATATGTTGAAAGGTATGTGAAAACCATGAAAACATGACAACTTTGCTCAAGGACTAGTTAGTGGAATGAAATAGCAGGCTTATTTTTGTTTTAAGCAAAATTGGCGGAGGAGAAGAAGTGACCTTTCAAAATACACTTGTGTGGAAATAGTTCTGTGTCCAGTTGTAGGCTGAACACCTACTAAAACATGATGTTGCCAAAGTAAATAACTTCTAGAACAGCTTTGGGAGCCTTCTGTGTGTTTCAAAAGTGTTGTTCATATGGACAACGTATGAGGGGATGCAATTTTTAGGTACATGTTACACCTTTCCATTTTGCCTCCCAACCAATTCTCTGAGTGTCAAATGAAATATATGACACATCGAAGTCTACTTTTGTTTAAAACTTGGAAGGAGAGAGAGAGAGAGAGAGAGATTTCTTGTAAGCAAGTTGGGCATGGCATTCATTGTGACACGCCCTTGGCTGTTGTAGCACACGGTTTGTAGTTCTTTATATGAAGCAGTCTCTCAAACTGGGTCATAGCAACGCTGTATATGCTACACCCTTGCAGCACTTTTTCTTTTAACAAAGAAACAAAGGAGAACAGCATTACCACCACAAAATGGGTGTTTTTCAGTACAGATCGGATGGCCATTTGCCATGGATGCTTTACTTGAGATTCCAGCATTGCAGGCGGTTGGACTAGATGACCCTCAGGGTCCTTTCCAACTCTACAGTTCTATGATTCTGTGTTTGGGTGGGGAAAATACGGCGCAAGGAATGGAAGGAAAACATTCACGTGGAAGGAAAGAAGTCTGCGTGCATGTTTCTCGGTTGACACTACAGCTGAGTTTACCATTAAGTGCTTTCTCACATCTGAATCCACAATTCACACATGATTTGCATTTTGGCAAATTCATTCTGTACCACAATGGGCTATTGGGCAGCCCATCTCATAAACCCAAACATACTGTGGGTCATTCTGGATCCATCATTGCCATTAGAGGCCCAATGGCCTAGGAGTGCCATGTGGTCCAAAGTCAAACCCGGCTCACAACATAAGCACCCTTAGGAAATACAATGGCACTTAGGTTTGTTTCCTATGAATCGTTATGCCTTTGTGTTACACAGGCAATTTGCTTCCTCTACAGTGGTCAATAGAATCATGTCTTTTCTCTTTGGGCTAATGTTTGCGCACTGCTGAGAGTGCTGCACTGGTTTCTTCTCAGCCAGGTTCAAGGTACTTCTGTTAATTTGCAAAGAACAACTTGGGTTCGAAGGGGAGAAGAGGCTTCATCTGCACCAATCCAAGAGTGTTAAATTTATAGAGCAGCTGCATTCAGGCTTGAAGTCTAGCCATCGTCAAAGCACAATTTCCTGACCATATTGCATGTATGCTAAGTAACTAACTTTCCTAAGAACTCCCTAAGGAAAAGAACCTGCTAAACAAGGAAAAGAACAAGTCGAGCTGAAATGGAAAATGTGCATTCTGATGATTTGCAATGTGTATGTTCACAGAATAGGAAAGTCGTTAAAAAGGACGGAAACAATGCCATGGCATCTACCACAATACAGTTCTCTGGCAAGTGATGTCTACAAAAACGCATATACTGGCATAAATAAATGCTTTGTGCTAGGGGAAATATAAATACTGGGGGGAGCAGGCCTTGCAAAAATGTGTATATCAGGAAAAATTCCATCCAGAAATGTGTATATAATGAGACTAAGTTGGACTAAAATTGTGATGGAATTCTATAGGGATTTAAAAGAATAAATCACAAACTGGTACGGAAATGTGGAGAACTGAAGACTAGTTAAACGAGAAACGAAAATTGACAGATTTCTCTGTCATTACCCAGCTGCCTCTTATGAGTAAACCTTGTTACCTCTGAGTAAATATGTATACAACTGCATTGCTGAGCAGCAATTAAAGGAAGGTTTGCACATCTCTGGCCATATATATCAGCTAAGTATCTAAAAAGGAAACAATTCTCTGTAGTCTGGGCTACTAGGATCTTGGTTTCCTCTTGCTACCTTCCAAGTGGATACTTGACATTTTATTTTAATTGGAGATTTGGTTCATCGTTGTGTTTTTCCCCAACATTGTACCTCTTCTATTAGAGTAGCTCCTGGAGACAGGATGTCATGGAAGGAGCATTCACTGAGTTAAGCTTTAGCCTTATTCATGGACACATTCCTTGCATCAATGAATTTATATAGTTTTTTCTGAAAAAACACACATTCTGGGGACTTTTTTCAGGTAAGTAATTCTAAATCATATATTTAAATCTTAGAGGATTTTGGGGGTGGCGGTGGGAAGATGCCCTAGCATACGTTTCCAGTGCTCTGCTAAACTAAAAGTTCTAGTATTTGATGTTTATACCCTGAATTGCAAATCAGAGCTTCAGGAACAAGATATTTGCAGGCGTACAAATATTGCAGTGCATTCATTAGTACACTTGTGTGCAAGTCTAAGCAGTGAGAGCAGATATATAAACAGTGGGCGGGCAGCCTCATTTACTGAATCACTTCTGCATTCTGTACTAAATACATCAAATGATCTCTAAATAAAGGCAGCTTAATTATGTGTAGCTAATATTCTTTTGGATTAAAAACTCATTTAAGGAAACAAAAACACACAATCCATTTTGAGTTTTAATGCAGAACCACGGAGAAGACACACAAAAATAATGATAAAACAAACTCTCCTTAGAGGGAACTGAAATATTACACACTTTGATAGAAAAGCCAACTACAAGACAGTTTCATTAAAAACTATTCTACATGGTTGAAAGAAGCAAATGAACCAATTGTAGAGACTAGACCCGACAAACGTCCCCCACTCTGTTTGGTACCCACAAGGTTCAAACTCTCTTGTCACTGAAACTATTGTGGATCAGGTTCCGGTTTCCGCCTGCAGGAATGGCGGACCTGTTTTCCATCTCTCTGACCTTCGTAAGGAATTTGGCGGTTGCTAGGGGAGTAAATGGCAACCCCCTACCCTCTCCGGGGGTTACGGAGAGGGGCCGCTGGCCCGCGATGCCCCCAGACCCACTCCGACTGTTTTTGGAGTGGGGGGAGCTTGGGCTGAGCACTTACGACGGCCAGGACTCCCGGACGCTAATCTGCATGGCGGGGATTTCCATGGTTAAAGAAGATAATTAGGCTTAAATCTATGGACATACTTCAGAAGGAGGGGAAGAAGCGCTGTTTACTGCTGAGAATTTTATGCTGCTGAGCGAGAGGAGTCAAAGAATGTACGGCATCTGGAAGAAGGATTGATGGGGACGGAGCGATAAGGGAAGCAAGTTTTTATTTTTTCTTCATATTGTTGCCTCGTATCTTCCCGGACGCGATGTCCTGGCTTGTTTGGAGTGAAAGAGAAGCAAAAGACTGTGTGAGTTGAACTCTATAGCTGTTGTTACTGAGCATATTTCTTAAAGATGTGAAGTTGCCGATGAGAAAAGCCCCCCCCTAGTCAGACGGAAGGAGTCCTGGACGCGTTCGGAGGATTTATGAGCTGTGACGCACTTTAAATTGGAGCAGCGACCTGAAGCTAAGTTCAGCTATAGGGCAAGGAGATCCATTAATTTACCAAGAGTTCATGGTTGGATGTTTGGGTCTCCTGCCTGAAAAAGCTGTAAATTCTATAAAGATAAATAAATCGTAAATCTTCATGGCTATGAGAGAAAATGAAAGTGATTTGAGCCTTTTAAGATGGCGCTGCTACTCCGTCGCAACAGGGAGCTCCACTAAGAAGATTTATGGGGAGGCTGGACTGATTAACTCACACAGGAGAAAGAACATCTGTGAAACTTCGTTTGACATTTATCTCAGCAGCTGGAACAATTGGATGAAAGTGGAAAACATCTAGGTGACTGTAAGGGGAAGATTTGGAATATTATGAGCTTGGAGGACGATTTGAACTTTAGAAATAAGACGGCAGTGGACAGTTGCGAGGAATTCCCAATTTCTTGAAGCATGGGAACCCAAAAATAAATTATTTAGATGATTTGGCATAACATTCGGTTTGATTGATATATATATGTGTATAATTTGAAATATTGAATGTGATATAATTGGTTTTAATTGGAAAATTAATAAAAATATTTAAAAAAAAAAAAAAAGAAACTATTGTGGATCAAGACATTAGGGACATTCTTGGAGCCAACACTGACATAGAGGTAGGTTGGGTTTTTTTTAAAGGCTGGGTCTCTGCAGTGGCAGAGCTTCATGCTCGGCACCGGGGGGGTGGAGAGCAGGCAGGGATGGGGCTGGCATGCGCCCCAGGGGTGTAACGCACCGCCTGTGGGGGCGTGGCGGCCAGTGGGGGTGGGAGGGCAGGCGTGATGGCACCCCACTGGGATCGTGCTGCCAGGGGTGGTGCACTCCCCCCGCATTCCTCTTCCTCCGCCAGTGGGTCTCTGCCATGGTCATAACTGAATCCCCTTTGCCAATCCCTATCCCCACCAAAAACAAAAACCACCACCCCTTCCTATTCACAATGAGAGGAAAGCTTCAATTAGTCACACTGGAAGCTTTCCTCCCATTGTGAAAAGAAAGCATGCAGGGTAGGTCCAATTCATAGAGGGGCTGCAAATGGAGACTGTGGGAAGTCAGTGGAGCAAAAGGTCCAATCCTGCTGGGTGCTAGAGGGAATACCTATTCTGATCCCCGCAGGTCAACTTCAACAGACCTTGGTCACCTGATGTCAGATGACAGGCAGGTGGGTGGACCTGTCACCTGTCATAACTAGCCTGCAGGGGTGGGGGGAGATAAAGATCTGTCCCACTGGGTGAAAAAGGTCCCCCCCTTGTTTAGATGGTTTGATTTCAAATTCTCTGTTCATTAGTTTGAAGAGTTGCCATTTTTTATGACTACGTGCTGCAGTTAAATGTGCTAATATTGCAAGACGGGTAGCAAAGGGAATGGTGCTTTCCCCCCAATAGGATGTAAGGCCCATATTGAAGCACTGGAAGCCCTGGGCTAAGAAAGCTTGGCAGACCAAAACTTAATAGCATCTGATCATGGGAAACAAAACTTAGTTCTCTTCTTAATCTGTTCAATGAAAGTAAAACATTGCTTAAGTTTTAGCACTGATAAAAAGATTGTTTATAATGTATGAACTTTAACAAATTTACAGAAGTATGGCATTCACACAGAACATTCATAGGGAAATCATAGCTCTGTTATAAAATTACACTATACACGAAGTCAGAACAGTCAAGTTCAAGCTTTTTCAGATGAAAAAGTATCAATTATATCATTAAAGTCAGTAAGTCACAGTTTATCATTTTCTGTACAAAGAATGCTTAGATCAGACAACCGATCTTGGGACATGGTTGAACATAGATCATTTTTTTTACCCTTTTTAGTCTAGAAAACGATCTTTCGCCAGTACAGTTTGTAACCATCAAGCACAGGAGCAATCTGAAAACTGTTTCCACATTTGGAAAGGCTGTCTGATTTTTTTCCTGGAATATTATTTGATATATAGCTTGGTGGCTGAAATTTTCTTTTTCAGGGTGAGCTTGTACAGGTGGAAGTGCAAGAGTTCATCAACTAGACTAAGGTCAACATCCTTTGTATACTCTTGCATCAGCATCACGATGCCATTGTGAATCTGTTCTTTGGTTGTTTGCAGGTTCACCAACAAATTAAAAATTGAAAGTTTGAAAAAATTGAAAATTTGAAAGGGATTATAGAAAGTTTGTCTAAGGCTTCATTGCTGTCTTCTTCTTGTTGTTGGCCCCCTCTGTCTTCTTTGATGTTTTATACTCTACATTTGGTAGAGTAAATTTTTCTTGGTGTTCAATTTATCAAAATTAGCCCAAGTGTTTGATACAAATTGCAGTAGTGAGCTGTAAATATTTGCACATGTATTCAATGAAATTTGCAAACTTTGGCATACCTTATGAACCTTATGAAACTGGTCTAGCAGTAGCTTTCACATGAGCCTCCAACTTGTGTCTGATAAATGTTTAGGAACTTCTGACTCAAGAGGCAAGACATTTTTTAGTACTGCCCATTTTTCTGAAGTAGTAGAAGTTCCATCCCATTGATGACATTCTGATAGTCTTTTCTCAATCCAGAATGATATTTCTTCATTATTCTGTGTGGCTCTTAAACCTACGTCATTATTGTCTCTGAAATCACTAGTAGCACGAACATCTACAAAAGGAGAAAACTGCATTCATAGTGTTTCATTGACTGCAATCAAAACCGCTCCACAATGCATTCCTATTGTTCATTTTTAAATAAACATAAATGTGCCTTTTATTTTATGCAATGTAAATGTGCTTTTTTATTTTTATGTGAAGCAATCCATTAGGTAAGAGAGAGGGAGAAACTGCCATTTATTGCCTTTCTGTGAATAGAGATTACAAAATGAAGTGAGAAACCATCAGGAAATAAATCACTCTCTGGAGAAACTTGTTGATTAAATATATCTCACTTTGAGCAGCAGATGTGAAAAACAGAAAAGACTAATTATCAACACAATAGATACTAAGGAATTGTTTGACTTATTGATTATGAAGAAGCACTGCAATTAGTGGCAATTACATCTTCCTGATGTATTGCTTCTCCGGTGTATTAATAACCACCCAATTTCCCTCAAGAAAACAGCTAACGGCGCAAGGATGTTTTATTCAGACTGCAATTTGTTATATCCATGCCACTTCTAGGGAGAACAAAATGGATTAGTCAAAGAGTATCTGCTCTTTCATTTGAAGCGGTCTAGATAATCTGCATCTCCAAATATCCCTTCTTATCCTTGCAGTTTTCAATTTAAGATGCTTCAACTAATAGCACAGTGGACAAGTTTGTATCATGTAGGCTCCTTTCTGATGCTGAGCGACAGGTAATGGGGAGCTAGGAAGAGAGAAGTAATGCAGGGGTTATCTCTGAATGCAAGAAATTGGTCGTGAGACCCAGTTTGGCAAAGTGGAGAATGAGAAGAGATGGAAATGCTTTTAGAGAGGAAGAATCTGGGTGGAAATGCTCAACTCCTCCCTCTTGTTTGATCATGTTGCTTGCCCTTCCCCACTCAATATCCTGCTTTATAGGCATTTCAAAAGACCTGAGTTGGGACATGTTGCCCTGACATCTAATTTGGATGAAGATAGATGCAGAACCTACTAGAAGGCATGCATAACTGGCTCCATACCCAAAGTTAGAAATTAAAAAATGGGACCAACATGTAGAAGCAGACATGACTGCTTCAGACTTTGTAAAACTTCCTTTGCGTAGCCCCTGTCTATAACAGGATTACTTAATATTCTGAACTGCGGGGGTGAGGGGTGTGTGTGATTGATCTGTTGAAAAGTTACATCTTAACAATAATAACTGCCCCTACAACAAATTTGGTATGTGAACTATATCAAATCTCATGTATATATTTCTCTTAAATAGTTTTTCTGTAGAAAACCAAGGAACATTCCCTTTTTTCTAACAAATAAATCCAAGAAACTAATATCAGCATTCTTCTATTATTTTTCATTATTAGAAACCATTTATTTCTTTATTAATTTATTTAAACTGAGAGTAGACCAACTGAAATCAATCTGGTTTTGTTATTCATTTTTAAAATTACATCTGCTCCCATTACTACCATTTGTTTATTTTTCTTTGTTGTTCTTTCTTTCCCATTTCACTCTGAAAATCTTTAGTGGTAGTGTTGATTTTCATGGTCACCTCCAATTCCCTCTCCCTCACTGATTGCCCCAGACGTAGCATCTTTTCAGTATTAAAAATAGCAACCCTTCACATTTCCTCCAGGAATGCCCCCAAAATAAAGCAAGGAATGGGATTGATCAATGAGGTAATGATAATGGCAGTTTGTACTCATTTGTAACTGTTAGTCACAACATTCATTTAGTAGTGACTGAAATAAAACAAATAGGGTCTATGCAGTTCATTTTTTTTATTAGTTATGAAATGAATTCAGAGTAGAACCGTTGAAATCAATGGATATTACTAACTTGTCCATTGATTTCAGTGGTTCTTCTTTGAGTTTGAAATATATCTGGAAACAACCATACTGCCTATAAGAAGCCATCACAGAAGCCATCCAAATATCACATCATAAGTTGGATTTCACACATTCTGTCTTCTTCATTGCTTGCTAGGCAGCTGGTTGCTAACTGGTTTTAAATATGGGACTTACTTTTAATGAAATAACCATTATTACCCCCACAGTCTATTGTCTATCCACAGCTTTTTAAATTGCAGGAAGAGAACAGAAAGAACTGCTCTCCTCATATTCCACATTCTACAAATGTTCTAACAACATAGAGACATGCCTGGTATTAAAGGTCTTATTGTAGGGCTATGTGGCAATCATGAAGGTCTGGGGTTTATGCCAAAGACTATGGGTCTGCCCACTCATCGAGTAAATTTATTGCTTGGTGCACAGAAGAGTGCAAAATGATAGGTATTAAGTTGGCATCTAAATTGCTCTGGCATCTTGCTTTAAAACCCAACTGGGAGTCTTCATTTTCTAAACACAGGGTGTATCTACTGAAATGAGTGAAACCCTCAGGAGTGTGTGAATAAAGTTATCGCTCTTCTGTTATTTGAATGAACAGTACCCCAATTACTCCCTCATGCATGTTTTAGTAGATATACTCTGTGCCTGAATTGCAATTTAAAAGCTGCAAAAGAGTTAGCAATTGAAGATTCAGAGCACCATAGTAACCACAATAGAAAAGTTCTTCTTCAGTCATCAAAGCAAGCTGAAAAGTTCACTGCTGATGGACTTCTTAGGGGAAAATAATATATTTGACTATTCTTTTGGTAGCTTTCCTTGGGGTGGGGTTTAAATTTGAGAAAGCTACAAACACACACGAACCACACAAAGGTCAAAGACCCCTGGCTTGTAACTAGAGCTTTCTGTTTGACCTCACATGGCCTCTCTTACAAACACCCTTAAACATGCCCACATTTCACTGAATCCCAAGCTCACCTTTCATCTGCTACCGTATAAAGTAACAAAGGAGAAGTAGAAAGAGCTTCTCACTGCATGCAAATGCATTGGTGGCTGATGTAGTTGCCCTTTTCTCATTGATGGGGCATGTTATGTACTGAGCTGAATCCTAGAACAATAGGATTCAGAATCAGCGGGAGCTACCCAATCCAACTCCAGGTGGAAGTGAATCCGCAACCTGATTGGCCTGCTGGAGCAGCCAATCAGGCGGCTGGCAGAAGTGAATCTGCTACCTGATTGGCCTGTAGGAGCAGCCAATCAGGCTGCAGGCAGAAGTCAATCCACAATATAATTGGCCCACAGGTGTAGCCCTGAAGTAGCCAATCACGCAAGGCCCATTGTGTAAATAATGTTATAAGCAGATGGTTTTGGGAAAAGAGCCATTCGTCTTCTCTTCTCCTCCTTGATGACTATGAGCTGAATAAAGAGCATGAAATTCACTCTCGACTCCGAGTATATTTCAGGGCAGCTGATAGGGGGCATGCTCACACCGATTTGTGGTCCTGCCTCTTTTGTTCAGTTTCTGTTAATTGGTTCTCATGGGAAACTTGTGAAGCACACAATTAACTCAAGGCAGTGTCAATTTACTCTTGGCAGAAAGCCAAGGTCTGCCTGACCTGGAAACTACGCTCTGATTGGTTAATGACCAGCACTGAACTCTGTTATCTAAGAATGCTAGCACAGTTGTTTCTTGTTGGGTGTTAGGAGTAGGAGTGCTGTGTATGGTTGGAGAGAGAGAGACAGAGAGGATTTATTTTGCTTTGCTTTGTATGCAGAAACTCTGCTGGTTTTATTTTCTTTTAATAAATCCTGTAAATAGTTATTCTGCGTCTAGCCGACTAATCATTTCCACCTCAACTAGCTTCTGCACTGTGCAGGAAAACTCTGCTATGTTTGGGCTAAAGCCACTAGAGCTATGCCTGACACTTCAAAATTCTAAGATCTTTTTCTTCTCTTTCAGACATGGCACTCGTTTTGTGTTATTTTACACCCTCATGGCAGCCACTTTGTGACTGGCACTTATGACACTTTCTCAAAATTCCAGATGTGCTAACTGGCCCAAAATGGTTGGTGATGCCTGTTCAATACCATAGCATATGATGAGGATTCACAACAACAACAACAACAACAACAACAACAACAACAACAACAATTGCAGGTTTTCTGAGGACTAGAGTCCAGCTCTTGCCACGCAACAAGACCCAATTGCTAAATGAACCAAGCAAAAACATTTAACAGGGAAATTGAAACTGTGTGATCATTTAATGAGGAGGAATATCTAAATTGACGAGATACAGTGGTGCCTCACTTAACGAATGCCCTGCTTAACAAAATTTCCGCTTAACAAAAGGATTTTTCGAGCGGAGGTTGCCTCGCTAGACGAATCCGTTTTACGAAAAATTCATCTAGCGAATCGCGGTTTCCCATAGGAATGCATTGAAATTCAATTAATGCGTTCCTATGGGCAAAGAAAAAAATCAATAAAAATTCAATGCATTCCTATGGGATTCGCTAGACGAATTTTTCGTTATAAGAAAAGACCCGTGCAACAAATTAAATTCGTCTAGCGAGGCACCACTGTAGTGGTGACACCATGCACTAAGTGATAACTGGATCAGACCAAAGGCCTATCTAGTTTCTTGTAGTGACCAATCAGTTGACTTTGGGAAGTCCATAAACACAATTCAACAAAACAAAAATCCAGCAACATACAAGTATTTTTTTTCTCCAGAAGTGCCCAGGTATTAATACACCATGCACAAAAAAATGAAACTCAGGTACAGGTGTGTGTTTTTTGTAATAAAGGCTTTGTGCAATTTTGATTAGTGGTCTACTTGGTTCAGATTTGCACCTTGATAGGTGAATTGCTAGCAAATAAGAATCTAGTCTGAATAACGATAACTTCAGAACAATTTAGAAATCTATCACGGAAGAAAATTAAAGAGTAAAAAAATTACCATTACTTCAGGATTTGAGGGGAAATTGTGGCATTCCACCTTCTACAAGCCTGCAGCTCTTTAAATGTGGGAAAATCATAAACACCACAATTAGTGCTTCATACTTCAGTAGGATTGCAGCAATGGAAATGGAACAAAGGAACTGGACTAAAATTTCACCTAAGAGCTAAACAAGTGTTAAAGCAAGACCTCTCATGAAATTGCATTACAATAAGCAGACCTAACATTTCTGATCTCATGCCATTTTCATTTTCTGATATTGTTCAGAGTTCATTATTTTTAAAGCATATGCAGGCACTACATATGGTTCATTTTGTTAAGTATTTCATGACACATCCTTCTCTACCATTTCATGCTGAGTAAAATCACATCATAGTCATAGTATTTCACTCGATCTAGGTTTTTTTTTTTAAAAAAAACAGATTTAAAATGTGGATAAGTTATTTTAAAAACAACGTGAAAGTGAAATTTTTGAACCCTATTACTTATTTGGATAGGAAAAAAGTGTATACCACCATCTCATTTAAAATGCAGTGTCAGGGACTGGGAGCAGGGCATTTTTTCCCAGCTCATTTCCAGCACCTCTCAGGTGGGCGCCATTGCCATTATAAGAGAACAAGGGAGGCGTTCATGGTGAGTTCCCGCACCTCTTTTTCCAGAAAAAATAGCACTGACTGGCAGGATGCTGGCAAGTGTGCACTGGGGGAAGTTGGGCTGGAGTCTGACTCGGGAGAGGGAGGCAGTGAGTTGCAGGGACCTGTACGAGCCAGGAGGCAAGAATCAGAGGCAGGGGAAACTTCAGAGCTAGAGGAAGAGGACAAAGAGGCAGGCCAGGCAAGTGAAGGGCTGAATGTTTTCCCACCCTCTCCTACACCACTGTCTCCCGGAACCAGGAGAGAACTTAAGTGGGAAGAGCAGAGGCAGTTTCCATGCAGGCATAGTCTCTGGCTGTGTGTGTGTGTAGCCCATTGCAGGAAGATACATAAGCTGATGGAGGGAGCGTGGCCCCCTGTTGCAGCAACTGCTCCATAGAGTGCAGACCTGGGAATAGCCGCCGAGATGCTAAACGGATGTGTGTTGTATTTCAGAGCCTTAGAAACTACTGTCTCAGCTTTGACAATAGACTACCATAAAAAATTCAAAATCATCATTAAAACGACTGGCTAATATTAGGGAAATTAAAACTGAATAGGCCTGTTGGCAAAAAAAGGTTTTCAAGAGATGCTTAAATTAACACTTATACAATAACAGATGCTTGAAACTTAACACATCTGCTGGAAGAGTATTTCATAGCACAGGACTGAGAACACTAAATGTCCACTTCTAGCTGAGACCAGTCAGACCTCTGTAGCGTGGGAGACAATTTCTGCAACAGAAATTGCCAAGATTGTCTATTAAATGGGTCTAAAGAATAAAATGACTGTGGATATATTTCTAATCTCAGTACCTATGAAGGGTCCTGCTGGATCAGACCAAAGGTCCACCCAGCAGCTGACATTCAGAGACATGCCATCTCCAGCAGTGGAGGCAGAACATAGCCATGAAAGCTAGAAGCCACTGAGATTGAGTAGTAAACCTATTGGTCAGTGTCGGGCTAGAAAACAGCCTTGGAACAAAGAAGTAACTCTGTCATTTCATTGTATTATTTGTCTTGGTGATGGCTGGTTTTGCGTAAGCAACATCCGGGTGAGGCATTCTGGCTACATGCAGTTGAAGGCTATATTTTTCCTTCTTTCTTGAAAGCAACCACATGAACTCCATAAACGCCACACACCTCCGACAACAATAGCCAGGAAGTGTTTTTGTAATGCAGCTGTACACAGTCCACTTCAAGCCATGGAAGTGATTCATTATTTTGACAGCTGGGGCAGCCATGCTGAGTTACTAAAAGCCACTTTCCACATCATTAGATACAACTTCCCCACGCTTGGATGTTGACAAGCTGGAACGTGTGCAGAGGAGGACAACCAAGATGAGCAAGGGTCTGGAAACCGAGCCTTATGAGGAACAGTTGAAGTAGCTGGGTATTGTTTAGTCTCGGAAAGATGAGACTGAGATGAGATATGATTGCCATCTTCAAATATCTCAGGGGCTGTCTTGTGGAAGGTACAGCAAGCTTGTTTTCTCTTGCCCTGGATGAGGGGGGGGGGGGACTCAAACCAAAGAATTCAAGATACAAGAAAGGAGATTCTGACTAAGCATCAGGAAGGACTTTCTGAAAGTAAGAGCTGTTTGACAGTGGAACAGTCTCCCTCAGGAGGTGGTGGACTCTCGTTCCTTGGAAGTTTTTAAGCAGAGGTTGGGTGGCCATCTCTCATGGATGCTTTAACTGAGATTCCTGTATTGCAGGGGGTTGGACCAGATGACCATTGAGGTCACTTCCCCAACTCTATGATTCTATGCTTCAGTGAGTGTACAAACATGCTTAACTTACTCTCTGTATTAACATACAACTCCTGGTAAGCTCACCTAAGTGTCATGGAAGTTCTGCAATATGATTCCCTCGTATTCATCTGAGGGCCCCTCCAGCTTGGTGAGCTTTTTTTAGCCTACAGGTGTATTCTGCAGCATGTAGTTGGCACAATACTAGTGCTTTAGTGAGCCATCCACATGTCATTCCACTTTATCAGTTCTGTAATGTTTCCATCATGCTGTCATATTACTGCTGCCTAGAGCGGAACGTTTGCACTGCAGCATAACAGGAGAAAACAACCAAAAAACAACCGAGAACATCTGTGATATGAAAAGTTACAAGATTTTAGCAGAAAGTTACGGTGCATGCATCAAGTGGAAATGAAAGAATATCTCAACACCAAAACAGCATGGAAAGTGGGATCCTGTATAAGTGTGTCCAATGCCATCTTGAACATAAATTGCCATGATTGCACAGCAAACAGACTCTGAGTATACAGTATATGTATTTCAGTAGGATTTTGTTGATGCGATGAATGTTTTAACTGTTACTGTTTAAGACTGGGTGTGGAGTCATTATTGCTGTTTACATTTAGCTGTTTAATGCTGTTTCAATTCTGTGAGTTGTTTTGGAAGGGCTGTGCCCTGATTGGTGGGCTGAGAATTCATAAATAAATCAAAGTTGAGTTGGACAACTTTGAAATGTTTATTAAAGCTTTTTACTTTCAAGCTCTAATAAAAAAATTAAAAGCATAAAATAAAATAAATAAATAAAGTTGAATTGAAAACAACGGGTTGCACTTGGTTACTGTATTGCGCAGTCAGGCGGAGTCCCCCCAGCCCCCCAGGGCAGCCCCGAGTGGAATAATGACACAGGACTACGTATTTATGGGATTAAAAATTGGCCACAACTTTATTAAAATTCAGATGTAGGAAGACCTTGGCGCAGGCATTGGGCGTATATCCCTCCCAGCCCCCCGCAGGGGGTGGGGTGATCTTCAGGGTTGTCCAGCATGAGTGGGGGTTGGGCTAATTCTGGAGAACATATGTTCAAGCAGATAGCCCGCCCCCCGGATCGCCGCCGCTGGAGGGGGAGGGCAATAACCAGCCAAGTGGCATCGCCAAATGCCCCCCCCTTGATGCCCGATTACGGGAACCCTGTTATCGCCGCCGCAATAGGGCTGGGGGTCACCGCACCCACGCCCCTCCCCTTTGTGTAAATGACTAAAGGATTCCGCCCAAGGCCTGCATCCGCCAAAGTTGTGACGAATTGCTACGGGAAAGGCGAAACCTGCCAATGCAGGGAAAGTCCTTTCCAGCCCTTTAACAGCGACCGGTCGTAGCAGCGCCTGCATGCGTGTACGCCTGTGGGAGAAAAACCTGAAAAGCAAGAAGCCTGTGGAAGAAAACCTGTGGAAGTAAATATTTTTTATTTATTTTTATTTTTTATTTTTTTATTTATTTATTTTATTCTTCTATGGACCTGTAAGGCAAGCAAAAGGTTAGGGAGTGGAGGGTGGGAAAGCTCTGAATCCGTCGGCTGCTTCCCAGGAATGGCCCCTCTTCTTTGTGTGCAGGTAAGCCTACCTGATCCTACCTGGCCAATCCCCCTGGCACGCCCCCTTCGGCCGGATTGGTCGGCTGATGGAGTGGGCGGTGACTCCAGCCTCCAGCCTCAGGTAGGCAGTGCCAGCCTCCAAACTTCCAGATCTGCCCTAGGGTTCCCAAGGGGGGCTGCGCGCGACTGCGCAAAATGCGCCTCCCCTTTATGTTGGGGAAGCGGTCATTCTAGCAACAAATCTTCATAGGCAACAGTCCTGTCCCCCTCCTCAAGTCTTAATGAAATCCGTATGATTTGAAATCCATATGATCATGCACAGGAAAAATGTCTCTGGGACCCTCCTTCTCCCTCTCTGCCTGCATTGCCTGAATACACTGAAAATGCTCATTAAAATCATCAAACATGTCAAATGCAGTTCATGAATATAAATGGCAAACCCGCTACAACTAATGAGGGAGAGGCTGGTTTCAAGGCAAAAGCTTACATATCTATTTATTAATGAAGACGTCTACCTGACAGAATTGGCAATTAATTAGGACTTTGTATAACAGCTCAAATCTGTCCATGACCTTAGTTGCAAATTTCTGTTTATTGGCCATATTTTTTAACCTCAGATTCCCCGAAGTATGGGTTATAAGAGTGATACCAGCCTTCTGCTGCTAAACATCACTGCGCAGTTCTGAATAATAATGAGATATTTACAAGCAGAATGATGTGGTTTTATTTACTGCCCTACACAACTGGGAAATGGGTGATGCTTCGGGTTTTGTGTGCTGCCTGAATTTCATCCAATTTGTTAAGTATATACTCATTCACCTCCCACCCCTCTCCAGTCAAATGCACCAAGGGAAATGTGTGGTAAAATCTGCAGCGGCTGACATGCTGAGACCCTGCGGCAGAGACATCTTTCCAGAACAGGCATCACTTCTGCTTACTGGGATAAGACACAGTGGTGGTAAGGTTGGGGTGATGTGGGGCATGAAAATCCATATGCCTTCTTGTATGCATTTCTCCCAATGTATGCAATTTTATGCCTAATATATGCATTTTTGCAAACAATTTCCCCTAATTTAAATTTGTTTTCTATGTTATGTACATCAAAACGGGCATTTTTTGTGTGCACACTTTTTGGCTGGAGAACTACATCACAAAATTTGGAGAAGTACGAATTTAGAAGATTACAAGTGTTTCTCTTTCCTTATCGGTTTGGAAAATGGAGATCAGGGAAGATTGCATTGAAATGCAAGCCAAATGAAGCCCCACCCCAATTCTGGTCACCACCAATACCATTTCTATCATCTTGCCAATCGGGCTTAAAAAAAAAACTATAGCTTGACTTTAATATTTTATTAAATATATTATTTATGCTTTTTTATTTAATCTTTTATACAAACTGTTTTGTAAGATTTACTGAAAAGCAGTAGCTAAATAAATCACATTCCTGGCTACAATTTCCTTTGTGTGCATGGAGCTAGACAACCCATGAATTTGAGCTGCAGCCTATAGAGGAGGGAGGCAATGTACATTTTATGAAAGCGTCCGAGAAAACCAAACACCTCGATAAGGGCTCCTGCTTTTTGTACATAGACAAGGAAACTAAGAAGATATTGAAAAGGAAACAGCTTCCATTATTTACAAGAAACATTATACACAGAATGGGAATTGCTTGATAATGCAAACTGCAGTGAAATTTCATGTCCAGCTCTTTGCAAATATGTCCGGAACTTATCACACAAACTGTGATAACTGACCCATGTCCATTTATTTCCAAATAGTACTAACACCAAGCACTGGTTCAATGCATGTGCTTGCTTTCAAATATTCTTACGCTCTCTTTTCCTGGAACAGAAAGATAAAGGTAGCTGTGTAAGCAACTGATAAGACAGTTAAGCAATTTTATGGTAGAAGGCCTGCCTATTTTATCTTATTCAGATCCAAGCATGGACTTTCAATATGGATATGGCAACATCTTCTGAATATTTTCCACAGCCATATAATTATATTTTTGTGGTAATGAGTTTGAATTATTTATATAAGGAAGTTAAACAAGTACATTTCCTGTGTAAGGTTCTTAATACACAGTTACCCACAGAACTTGAAAGCCTAGCCCTATAATCACTGTAGATGTTTTATCACATCTACAACACAATCCTATCTATTCATAATGTCCACTGAGTTCTAGGGAGCTTAATACCAGGTAAGGGAGTATAGGATTGCAACCTCCATACTCATAAGCTCTGCAACCTCTGGGCTAACTTTGTAACAGTCCTCTGAAGCTTAGTGGAGAACACATAGAATGTGAAATCCTGCACCAAATATTACCTCATTATCTTGCACTTCACAATGCAGGGTACCTTGGTTGTTGAACTAAATCCGTTCCAAGAGTCTGTTTGACTCCCAGAACAGTTCAAAAACCAAGGCGTGGCTTTCGATTGGCTGCAGGAGCTTCTGTGGAAGCCGCATCAGACATTCGGCTTCCAAAAACATTCACAAAACGGAACATTCACTTCCAGGTTTGCAGTGTTCAGGAGCCAAAACATCCAAGTACCAAGGCGTTTGACAACCAAGGCACAACTGTACTACTTTATGTACAGTTTGATGCTAAATGGGGAAAGGTGGACGTTTATTTGCAAACATGGTCTCCAAACAGATTGACAGTAACCCAATTATTCTGAAGCCAATGTAGATGTATCCTAGAATTTGTGCCAACTATACTTACCAATGTTTTCAAAATACAGAAACTACCATTTAAATGTTAAAGCAACTGAATAATTCAGCTGAAATATTATAAGAAGCTGTTTCTACCCATACCTTTGCTGTATCCAGAAAACTGGTCTCATCTCAGGCTGTTTCCACTGAATCCTGCTATTCCTCGGTCCAGCGTTATCTATCTTAGCTTGACAGCCTGATTCAGCCTCCAGCCTCAGAGCAGCAGATGTCACTAGGTGGCAGCCATGTGGGCTGTTGGCTAAAGAGATGGCTTTGACAGTGAAAAAATCCTGGTTGAAATCCCAGCTCAGCTACAAAGTTCATCAGGCGGCCTTGATCAACCCGGTGACAAGACTGTCAAAGCTAAAATCAGATAACCTAATGCACACTGCTTTGAACTGCTTTTAATACTTGGATTTTAGTAATATATATATTTTGTCTGTTCTTTCTTCTTCTGTTCTTTCAACATACCTTATCTTACTTATCTTAACAGCATCCAGCAGATTGTTCCTCACAGGGAACACACACACACACACACATACACACACACACACACACACACACACACACACATACACACACTATTTGCTTTCAGTTTTTCCCATTATGAATTGAAGCTCTCTTGGACTCCAGTGATCAAAACCCCCAGCCCAGGCCTTCTATTCTCTGCTTCCTCAATAGAAATATATATAAAAAATGAATCCCCGTGAATATCTTTAAAGGTGTTCTATTGATTATTTCAAACAAAACCGAGCTGGGGAAGAGATAAATGACCCTTGAAAGAATGTATCCAAATTTTGCTTTCAAGTACAACATTTGGCGATGGTCCTACCTCAACTATATAGATAGATGGTTGTATCCAACTCCCAGTAGACTCATTAAACTAAATGAACCTAAGTTAGTCACATCCATTAATTCGAATGGGTCTGCTCTTGAGTAGAACTAATAGACACAAGTCTTAGGACAGATATAAATCGACTGCTTATCAAGAGTGCCTCAAAGCAGTTTATATACAAAGTTTAACACAAAAAGCACCAATTAAAACTCTCTCTCTCTCTCTCTCTCTCTCTCTCTCTCTAACCTACAAGAGAGAAACACTTTTTGGAAACTAAATCTTCCCTTGGGCTAGATCTCCCGCTTTGCTTCAGGTAACCCTGTGGTAGTGGTTGTAGAAGAAGATCCCACCTGGAAGTGACCTGGAAACATCATAAAGACATCGATGAAGCATCACTAAAAGGGCTGAACAGGGGTAGGGTAGGGGTGGGAGCAGAACAAGGTGTTTGCAGGGTTTCTCAATGGGTTTCTGGTTCCACGCAATTTCGCACAAGTGCACAATGACCCGGAATGCACACAGTGTTAGTGAGAGCTACTTTTTACATTCATTCAAATTTCAGGTGCCTGTTAAAGGAACGAAATCCACTTCCTTGTCAGCCCATCATTTCATTTGCTCTCATTCTGTCAAATACACTCCTTGTAGGTATAAGAAACCCATTATTTTGAACATATGGGTGCTGTAGATAAAGGCATGTTTTGAGTACCAGCACCTCATTAAAAACCTGTATCTATTTTGTGTGTGTGTGGTGGTGGTATCCAAGACGGATGCTGCCTAATGAGATGGGCCTCGGTCTTCTCTAGAGAGACACAGCGGCTCTTGGAGCACAAAGAACATTCATAGAACATGACCTTAGGCAAGAATGTGCTGCCTTCTGTTTCTTTACAAAGTAGGGTGCTTTGGATAGTCACTGGACACTGAGATGCAGTTTTAAAGTGTGAGATGGCAAAGGCATTTATCCATAAATCCCCCTCCCTGCCCAGCCCAGCAGAATAATAAAAAAAGTGTGGTTCAACAAAAGCAGTACATGTCACTATAACTCTATCAAGCAATAGAACTTTCAAGGCATAGTTAAAGACATGGAAAGTCTCTTATTGCACTATCTGGGGCCATTCAGGAGAAATTGTGGCCTTGCAAAATTCAGGAGTAAAAGTTATGTGCCTTCTGCACATATCAAATTTCATGTGCAAATTGAGCTATTATCTGGCCAGTCGTTTATCTTCTCCCAAGGATCTGAGCTTTAAGGTATGCTAATACAACTGTGCTTGTAATTTACATGTTCTGAAGTAAAGACGCAATAAAGCCTATGCCCAATATATGAGAGACGCAAACATATTACCAGCATCCTTTTTCAGAAGCTTCAAACCCTCCGATCTTGAAAATATTATCAAGTGATGTGGTCGTAGCACAGCTGGTCATTGAACTCAAAATCCGGATGAAGCCCAATTGAGTGAATTACTAGCAAGACCATCTGTTTTCACTTCCCTTAAAGCTGCTCACATTATCTTTTAATTAAAGGTCACAATAAAGTTTAAAATTCTCTCTTTTATGGGGAAGATCTGGCCAAAGGATGTAGAAAGAGCAGCGCAGTTGGACATGAAGCCATGACCTCATGCAGGATTGGGGGAAATCCTGTCTCCCAAACCCAGCTATGCAAAGGTCAGGTTGTATTCAATCTCCTTCCATCAGTGGCATGGGGGTCAAGTCTGAGAATGATGGGGGAGTCCGTTCTCAGATTCGGATGGTGTAGAAGAGAGTGCCAAAGACGACCCCTGCCAAAATGAGGGCATGGCAATTTAGTAACAGAATCCTAGTTAAGTGGGACTTGGGATGCGGGTGGTGCTGTGGTCTAAACCACTGAGCCTCCTGGGCTTGCCGATCAGAAGGTTGGTGATTTGAATCCCCGAGACAGAGTGAGCTCCTGTTGTTCTGCCCCAGCTCCTGCCAACCTAGCAGTTCGGAAGCATGCCAGTGCAAGTAGATAAATAGGTTCTGCTGTGGCGGGAAGGTAAATGGAGTTTCCGTGCGCTCTAGTTTCCGTCATGGTGTTCAGGTGCACCAGAAGCAGTTTAGTAATGCTGGCCACATGACCTGGAAAGCTGTCTGAGAACAAACGCCAGCTCCCTTGGCCTGAAAGTGAGATGTGCACTGCAACCCCATAGTCACCTTTGACTGGACTTAACCATCCAGGGATCCTTTACCTTACTTGCTCCCAGGTGCGTATAGGATCGCACCATAGGAAAAAATTCTACATGCTCAGGAGTACTATTTTTAATTTTCACAGGTGATATACCGGCAAGCTCTAGCTGAAATTTAGCTCTGCTTCCAATGCAAGATTATTTGTCCAAGGAGCTCAGGACGGTGTACATGCCTCCCATTTTATACTCCAAACAATGCTGTGAGATAGTCTTATAGCTCAGTCAGGCTAACCCAAGCAGGGATTTGACTCCTGACCCCTCCAGTCTATGTCTACACCACACTGGATTTCAGGTTGGGTAGATCAGCTTGAAGGAGGCAGGCCACCAGAGGGACCAAATGTAGCCAAGTCCAGGGATTCCATACTTTCTCTAAAAGGTAAAGGTAAAGGTACCCCTGACCATTAGGTCCAGTTGCGGACGACTCTGGGGTTGCGGCACTCATCTCGCTCTATAGGCCGAGGGAGCTGGTGTTTGTCTGCAGACAGCTTCCAGGTCATGTGGCTAGCATGACTAAGCTGCTTCTGGTGAACCAGAGCAGTGCATGGAAATGCCATTTACCTTCCCCCTGGAGCGGTACCTATTTATCTACTTGCACTTTTGACGTGCTTTCGAACTGCTAGGCGGGCAGGAGCAGCAACTGAGCAATGGGA
Source organism: Zootoca vivipara (assembly GCF_963506605.1). Classification (NCBI taxonomy): domain Eukaryota; kingdom Metazoa; phylum Chordata; class Lepidosauria; order Squamata; family Lacertidae; genus Zootoca; species Zootoca vivipara. The sequence goes on along the minus strand of NC_083285.1, from coordinate 24,517,463 downwards.
GCTCACCTTATCGCGGGGATTCGAACTGCCAATCTTCTGATTAGCAAGCCCTAGGCTCTGTGGTTTAGACCACAGCGCCCCCCACGTTCCTATACTTGGTCTAGTTTTGTAGAAAATAAATTTGTGCCAGGTGGAGCGTACATCATCCCTGCAATTCCTCTTTTTTAAGGTTCTCTTTTGCATCAGGGAACCCTAAACACAAAGAAAGAGATCTATAGCCAAACTGAGTGCTCATTTCACAATTATTGCACTTCCTGACCATGAAGCCTTGAAGATATTATCTCTTATCCCAAAGGCAATATCACTTCTATCCATTCATCTTTACAACAGCCCTTTCATTTCCACATTGTTCATCCCCAAGTGTATGTTTTACAAATCTTCTGCCAGGCCACAGACATCTTATAGGAATAAAATAGCCCCTTGTCAACAAACAAACGGTAAAACAGCCCCTTTGATTGAAAGTTACTGACTGTGACACTTGGCAGCAATAAAAGTTTGGTCCCTTCATTTCCGAAGGGCAAGTAGAATAGCATCTGGGATGCTAAGGAAAGCATCTTTCAGACAGCCTTGTTATTAAAGGCTCTCTTTGCATTCTAGAAACAAGCAGCCCTTCACCAGGGACTTGAGTTAAGCTGAAGGTGACTAAAATAAAAGTAGCCCTATTTCCTTCCTTCAGCAAGACATATACAAATGTGAATGGTTTTTTTTCCCACCAAGGCAAATGGAATGGAGTAAAAAAAAAAAGTAAAACAAAATGAATGATGGTATATTCAAGTTTCCTTCTCTGAATTATCTACTTTAAGAGTTTTTGAGCTTTTTTTGGCGAGGAGGGGGAGGAATAGAATGGGAGTATGTGTATAAGGAGCTTGATTCATTTGCTCACAGCTGAAGAAAAGGTTCTCGGCTGATCTTTAAGCTAAACTTTTGTGGGTCCAGGTACAGAAAGTGGATGCAACTGGATGCAACCCCGGAGTCAAAAGATAGCATGTTATTTACAATCCTGTTTTGTTGTACTTTTGCATGAGGAAGAACCTTCCTATAATTAAAGACAGCATGGATTTCCATTTTAGTTAGACACAGCTGCCTAACATTTTGTTATAATGTGAAAGGGTAATACTGCTATCAACTGCTGTTTGTAGGCCACAATGGTGACATTGGGAACTTCTGTAATAATGACAATTAAACAAGACATATTTGAGTCACAGATATGTTGGCATCTTGACTGAAGAAGGCAATGGGAAGAAATTGCTCCTGAGAAAGTATTATGAGAAAAACCGTAAGTGTTTTGATGGCAATAAGCCATGCTCTCATCTATGTTGGCCTGAACAGGACTGTCGATGAATTCCTCAGTTATGATGTTCAAACCACCATTTTCTTAATATTATTTTAGGTTTTTAACAATGAACTCTTGAAAGCAGTTCAGAAGCTGGCTTTCTCTAGCAAGAAGCTTGAAATGAGGTTCTTTCGATATGTTTCGCCTAACCCAGCAGCACACTGCTACATACCTCAGCTGCAACAGTTACCCCCTATTAAATGTTCCTCCAGACAACTGTTTCCTTATTCATCAACAATAGTTTTAAGCAGGTAACATGTAGGGGAACTGTGACACTGGAAAGATCTTAACCAGTGGATGTTTGGTGCTGTTAAAATTGTTTTCTGCCACAATTGTACCACCCAGGCTGATCCTGCTAGCAGTAAAATGCATGGTTATGGGAGCACTGTCTGTATTGACTGCTAGGTATCAGGTATATTGCTTCATGTAAAACATTCCATCTGAACTTAGCCTTGTTCTTCTCAGAAAGCCCACATGAGATGTGGGTTTTGTTGTATAATCAGACATACAAGCAGGGAAAACGGCAAAGGAAGTGGCTTTTCCTCACATCCACTGTAAAGTGTGAACTGGAACCCAGAAAACTGTGAGCTCAGAAGTGTGCCAATAAATGGAGATTGCATGTTCCTCTGGAAATGTCTCCCTCCTTCCTAGCTTGGAGCATTACTACAAAGTCTGCTAGCATATGAAGATTTGCCAGGGAGCAAAAGACTGAAAAGAGATCTTAGTTACTGGGCCACAGTAGGCAAAGCACATAACTCACAGTCACAGCACAGTTCTATAGAGGTCTACCCAGAAGTATTGAGATATTTGGGACTCACTTCCAGGTAAGTGTACAGAATCATAACCTCTGTAAAGGTTACTGACTTTGATTTAAATTCTGCTGTTGTCTTGGTTTTCTAATCAGGGTTCAAAATGGCACTTTATTTATTTAGCTTTACATTTATATTCCTCCAAGGAGTTAAAGGTGGCACATACACCTCTCCCCCAGGGGCGGCTCTAAGGCAAGCCCGGGTGGCAGAGGGTGCCGGGCCACCGGGGGAGGGGGAACCGCACGGCTGCCCCTGCTGCAGCAGCGCTGCGTGCTGCACCTGCCCACCCGTCGTGGTGAGAAACGGGGCGGGGGGCGCCGGGGTGATCATCGCACCACGGCGCCCGGGCGCCCGACATGCTTAAGACGGCCCTGCTCTCCCCCACCCCAACCCACAACAAACATGCCTGGTATGTTAGGTTGAGAGATTGTAACTGGCCCAAGGTTGCCCAATGAACTTCATGGCTGAGTGGGGATTTGAACCCTGCTCTCCAAGTTTCTGGATCTTCTATGAAATTAATGAAGCTTTAACCTTTAAGCTTCAAGGCCCCTAATTCTGGAGGAGCCCCAGAAGTGAATTTAGACCACATTACTTAAATTTTGGGGTCTAGTAGACCCCATTTGAGGCACACGACTCAAACTGATCAATTTTAGTTGCGTATATTTCAACAATCCCATAGTTTGAGAGTCAGTAGCACAGATGTTGTAAAGGTTTGGTGATCTGCCGTACAACAACCCTACTGAATAAGACAACAGTGGTCATTCAGACCTCGTTGCTGGTTGAGAAGGGGTCCCAAATAACAGTTCAAGCCTCAGGGCCTCAAAAATGTAGGTCTGACGCTGTCCAACCCTTTACCAACCCAGTGAGTCATGGGATGCAACACAGCCAGTGATAAAAAGTACAGATTCAATAGGTGAAATGTTTAGTTATTGTTGTGCAATACTTCACTCATTGGAAAATATTGTCTTCATATTGAAATGAAAAGAATGAACTTTGGGGGGGAAAGACATAGCAACATTAATGAAAATGTAATATTCATATTAATATGAATTTAAAAATGAAATAAGAATAATTGCATTGACAATGCATCAGTTTCAATTGCAGTCACCTTCCCCTTAATTCTTAACCTTTTGCACCCACAATCCTTCAATTCTGCTGCAAATTGTGCTTCATATTGTAATTCTGTCTGACACACAAGGATTTAAATTAATACCAACCTGCCTTGTGAATAGCTTCAGGGCTTCATATCCAATACCCAAAACACTATGAGTCGAAGCTTCTCCTGGTCTTATTATCCAGCATTCACAGCCTCACTGTCTACTGGACCAACCAATTAAAAGTTTTTTCCCATTGTTAACTAGGGTTCTCTCCCCCTGCCCCTAAACTTAGAACTTGTTCTGTCTCCTATTTCTCAACATAAAATTACAATATTAAAAAAACTCAAAATGCATAATAAAATAAGAACAAAAACAAACCAATAATCTCACGAGACAGAACTGAGGCTGCCCACCCCTTGTATATAGGGCTGCAGCCTTAGTTTGGGACAGAACATTTCTACAGAATGGTTTGAATCTTGGCCCAACAGATCCTGGAGCATGCTGGCATTGTTTGTTGCAGATCTGGCCAATAATTCAAGTTTGATTCTGCCAGCGGTGCTGATACAGAGGCACAGGCTTTGCACAGTTCTCAAAATCATACAGATTCAAAGGCACACATGCACTTCAGAGGACTGCATTACTAAGTAAACACACATCAAGCTATGACATTTTTGAGAGTAAAAGAAGCCAAAACAAAGATAAAACCAAACGCCAGCAGAATGCATGATCTTATAGCAATCCCAATGTATCATCTTCGTAGACAGACTTTAAAGCTCCAGATAGCCTACTATTTCCCTAATATGTGACTATAGTTTATCTGATTTGAAGCACTAATGTAACAATATATAATCCACTCGTAATCCTTTCCACCACTCTGTTGTTTTTCAGTCATTTTTCCAGCATACTGTTTTCGCAAAGCAAGTCAGGAAGAAAACATCAATTATCACCGAAGCCTAAAAAGTGTGTGTGTGTGTGTGTGTGTGGAGCTGGGGAGGGGAGAGAAATCAGATTAATCACTTAGGGCACAATTTAGCAAAATTAAGCACATTTAAATCACAGTTATTGCAGTGAGATAGTTAGGCACATGCTTAACCCAGGTGCTGTTCAAATGAATGGAATCTAAAAGCTTTCAGACTAGGCCAGATCATAAGCCGGCATACTTTAATATAGATATTCCATTTTTAACATGCTTGTTCTTTTGAAAGGTGGCACACAAACAATATCCAAATGAGTACTAATGGATGTCAAATTAACATTGTTAGATGAACATGGTCACATCTACCTCACAACTTTTGTCTCTGAAATGCTATGTCACTGACTTCTGCCATAAAGTCTTCTATGTAATTAATTTCTTTTGAGCCAGTAATAATAGCAGAACATTGTAGATGAAAGGCTTCAAAAACTAAATAAAAGGAAAATGAGAAATAAATAAAAATGTGGCGTGCGCTCTAGGAATTTGTTCCTTTTTTTCCTATACCTATATTTCCCCTCATTGACTAATCCCAATGGTTTATTAGGAGGCCCAAGCCAGACATGGTTAATATTTTAACATGTGACAGTTTCACTTGGTACACCGACCTTTATATTACATTTTCTGCATCATAGTTTCCTAAAACTTCAATTTATCTGGGAACCAACTAGTCAGATATCTTTTTCTGAGATAAGCCTGGCTTGTCCCTCATGTATCATTAATACTTGTCTGCAAAACATAGCTTGTACCTTACGGTGTCTGCGTCTGGGTACTTTGGGATTGAGGCTTTTGAATCACTGGAGTTTTGATAAACAAGAAGATAACAATATCGCCCTCAGAATATATTTAGTCAATTGCATTATTTTGTAAGTGAGTAGTGTTTTGAAGAAAAATGCAATAAAGTATTTATATTTAGACATAAGAAACAGTCACCAACATCTGTATTTGAATAAAGGATCATAGCCTGGCAGCCTCATTCTATTTTTTTTGTGGTGGCTTCATATCTGAGGGATGACTTTATATTATTTTAGACTCCAGGTAATAAAAAAAACCCAACTCTTTTTTGCTGGAATTTTAGAGGCTGGTGGATTAAGTCATTTTTATGACATTATTAATCGTGTTGTTTATGGAACCTGTGGGTTCCAACACATCATGTGTGGAAACAGTGGTGTTATGACTTCTAGATACACTAAGGTAAAAAGGTAAATGTAAAGGACGCCTGGACGTTTAAGTCCAGTCAAAGATGGCTATGGGGTTGCGGTGCTCATTTCGCTTGCAGGCCGAGGGAGCTGGTGTTTGTCCACAGACAACTTTCCGGGTCATGTGGCCAGCATGACTAAACTGCTTCTGGCACAACGAAACACCGTGACGGAAACCAGAGCTCACAGAAACACTGTTTACTTTCCCGCCACAGCGGTACCTATTTCTCTACTGACGTGCTTTCAAACTGCTAGGTTGGCAGGAGCTGGGACAGAGCAATCGTAGCTCACTCCATCGCGGGGATTCAAACCACCAACCTTCCGATCAGCAAGCCCATGAGGCTCAGTGGGTTAGACTACAGTGCCACCCACATCCTTTCTGGATTCACTATGATAGACCTGACACCAGCTGCAATACTCTAAATTCAGAGATCATTTCATATGCCTGTTGCCTGCCATTTTCTCACTTTATAGCACAGTGTATTCACATTTTTCAATAGCCAGTTTCCTATCTGGATCAGGCAATATGAACACAGGCTGTTTTATGGAACAGATTCCTCCCCCATCCTTTCTTTACTTCTTTCTTTTATTTTTTCATAACAAGTCCTGTCAATACATAGCACTCCATCTCCTGAGAGTGGATGTCTGGTAAGCCAGATGACCTAAACAGTCTTGATATGATTAGAGACACCCCCCACCCCCCACCGCACCCTCTTCTCTAAAAAGCTCTGGAATGAAAAGCTGCCAGAATTTAGACCGGCAGAACCATTTGCTTCAGTGAAGTCCAAGCCAGCCATGTAAGAGAAACCAACGATTTCCCTCGTCCGGAACTCCGGAATCATTATTAGTTTCCAGTTCTCTGTGTCTGCATATGCCACACAGGAAATTATTATAAATTTTCCAGATGGAGGACATTATTAAATAAATTTGCAGAATTAATGAAGTTCATTAGTTTTAAAATGTAACTTGATACAGTCAGCAGACCACCATCCCATTCCCACCAGCCAACCACTCTAGCAGGAGAGGGGGGAACTGACAGCCTGCTTCACCCCTTGGATTGCCATCATGATATAAATCACACTAGCATCTCATCCTGGGCTCCATCAGTATTTTATGCTGGTAAAAATCTGCAGGTTCCACACCCCGCCCCCATTTCTCCCAGGATGATCTTCCTCATCCTGATCATGACAACCAATAATACTATACAGAGCACGGAATCCTCCAGAACTGCAATTCCTATCAGCCCCATATATTTCATGGGCAATAGTTGAGGAGGATGGGAGTTGTAGTCCCACATCTGGAAGGCATCTGTTTAGCTATCCCTGATGATCTAAAGCATTAAAATCTCCACACTTGAAATCAATACTTGAAAGAGTTGCAGGAGATCATGAAACAGTAATAACTAAAACATCAGCTGGAGGTTTGAGTGATCTGAAATGACTTATGGGCTGAGGGGAGTGTCTTTCTTTCTGTAGCCTACACCAGGGTGCAAGGGCTGTCTTTGAGAAGTGTTGCACCAAAGCCCTACAAATGTTCAAAGTTCTTGTGGAGACCGTCAACAGAGCTGTGGTTCTTTCTATTTTTAACAGACAGGAAAACTCATGTCCTGAAAACCTGATGTGTAGGTCAACACACTTTTATCATCATCATCAACAACAACAACAAAAAACCCCTCCTGGAGGCTGTATTTTCCAGAGAAATGTCAAAGGGACGGTGCTTAAATTATTGCCCACCATTTTTCTGTTCGAAATGGTATGTATTGGCTCAAGTGATTTATACACTGTTTCATATTTCAAAGAAAACTTTTAAGTGACTATCACCACAACCAGTTGCCCTGAGCAGTTACCCTGGATAGAATACAACAGTCAAGGGCTTCTTTTGCAGTGATGGAGCACCTGCCTTTCATGCAGAACATCCCTGCTATCTCCGGGTAGGACTGTTAAGGACTGTCTGAAACCCTTAAGAGCTGCTGTCAGAGAAGACAACAGTCCTAGATGGACTGACTTTGTATAAGGCTTCTGCTTCCTATATTTCTATGTTCCTGTGCTCAATGCCTTACACACAGCTAAAGTAGCTCTTTCGAACAGGCCTATATATATATCCTACAGGGTTTCTCCTCAGAGCTTTATGAAATCGATTTCTGGCACTCATTTCTCAAAATTAAAAGAAAAGATCCACAGAAACCTGCCTGAGAAGACTGATATTCCGCATTTTGAAAGAGAAGCATCCAGATATCATTATGACACATGCTGTCATATTTTTTTTTAATCTTCTATGGACTGTGAACTTGTGTAAAAAGCTTTTTAAAAACAGCCAACAGTAAGGGAGATTTGAGATTAAACTTTCATAGTGGATTTGTGATTTGCTAAAGTAAAGCTCTACTTACATTATTAAAAAGCCAATTCTATTGTATTTTCAGTAATAATGGTTGATTAAATATGAAGAGAACTTATTAAAGTAATTTAAATGAAAGATGATAATGAAGTAGGGGTACATTATGATAGAAATCTACAATTGCCAGGCCAGATCAGAACAAGCAGTACATTAAATATCTTGGCTGGAGAAATTGCCTGTTTTTGGAAATCTATCTTCTTCTTTTTTCTTCTTGTTTTAAGAAAAAGCTTTACTTATTTCATATGCTTATTACAATGCATAGAATAAATATTAAACATAAAGCCAGTACTAAGAATCTTAGGATGGAAAATAGATGGTAGATGATAGATAAATGATAGATGATAGATAGATAGATAGATAGATAGATAGATAGATAGAGTGCTTTTTCCTAACAAAAATGTTTAGGGGTACTCTCATTTTGACTCAAAAAAACCACCATTTAAGAGTTCAAATTGGGAAAAATAAGACAGTAAATGGACAAAAGTACAAAGATTCACAAAATGTTTAGGGGCATGCGTACCCCCGGGAAAAAAACGCTGGATAGATAGATAGATAGATAGATGATAGCTAGATAGCTAGATAGCTAGCTAGCTAGATAGATAGATAGATAGTTTCAGCCAGTCCCCACCCCCAGACTTCCCAGGCTCATCCTTCCAATCAAATGGTTAGACCAGATGTGCAAAACTCTCCAAATATTGCTGAGCTATAACTCTCATTATTCTTGACCACTGGCCACACTATCTAGGGCTGATGGAGTCCAACAACATCTGGAGGACCCATGAGTTCCTCACCAACCCTTTCGTTTTGTCTATTCCTCTACTGAAAGCAAATTTCTCATACCTTCAGAATGTAAGATGATGCTCAGTATGAGCAACAACATCAAAGACATTCAGATAGACTGGTGGAACTGCATTTAGTAATATTCAACAGACTAAAATTATTAGCTTTAAGGTTCTAATAAGAACAATCAAAGTGGTTAAAAATAACCAAGAATACCAGGAAGAAGAGTACTTGTGGAGAACTGCCTGCTAATTAAAAGAAGAACAAAAGTTGTCTAAACTTTGGAGATATATTTCTTATCTTTGACAGCTTCTATCAACTTCCCCACTGTTCACCCAACTTTGTTTTATTAGGTCGATTTATCTCCATTTATCTTACCTGAAATTTATCTTGACTTCACTAAGCTTCAAGCCAACTGAATCCTGACACCTCCCTCACACACACACCTTAATAGAAAAAGGTTCATCAAATATTCCTTATCCTTCACTAATGTCAATTTTTTTATTAAAAAACAACCCCAGAACAAAATATTTATGACATGTTGTGGTTTAAGATCAAAAGCAGAAGGCTGACTAATGTGCTGTCAAATCCAGGTATAATGTTTGATGGAGCCTACTGTTGTATGATTACATCAGAGGCCTTGCACCCTTTCCCGGAAAATAAGAGTTCCATAAAACTGTTCTGTACATGACCTTCAAAGCCACTTGTTTGATTATTGTGCATCCTTTCTATAGTACTGTCATAATACAAAGGGATTCAGAAAATAATGCCGACATTTAAGAGCAGGCTTCCTTTCTTAAGAAGCTTCTAATCTAAATTCTTCCTGTGTGGGAATCAACAAAGAGAGGGGGGGTGAGGGCATGGGACGAGAAAGGTGACAATGTGAGCTGATCTCAGTTGCACTTACTGACTTAGTTTCAGCTGGGATAATGGCTCCAAAGTTAAGCTTAATTGGGGGGATATGTAAAAAATGAGAAGCATGGGGAAAATCCTGACGTTTCTAAACTAAACAGGGCTTTCGAAAGTGAACCGTTGCTGTCAAATCCTAAAATTGTCGATTGTTTTGCATTGCCTTTACTCAGAATGTTCCAGTTGCTAAAACTAGCCCACCAGGCTCAAAACACTCATCCACACTCAGGGCCGGATTTAGGTTTGATGAGGCCCTAAGGTAATGGGGCCCTTTATATGTCCAGCTGTCCTTTGTCAACAACAAATTGTCACTGTTTCTTTGTGTTGAATATATGCAACATGGTAATTTATGGACCCAATAGGTATCTAAAGCCATTTGCACATGCAGAATGTAGGCACCCTATATATAGAAATGAGCAAACCAGTGATATTTTGGGGAGCAGGCTAGCAGGCGGGGCACATTGCTTACATCATAGGAGCCTACACAATACAAAACACTGTTGCTGTTAGGTATGTAGGTTTTATTTTATTTGTTTTTTATCTTATATTTTGCAAATGTACATCCAGTTTTTTTCCTTTAATTTTTTTTGGGACCCCCAAGAGAGTGGGGCCCCAAGCTATAGCTTGTTTAGCTTATACGTAAATCCGGCACTGTCCACACTTCTGTTTGCCCCACCACTTTCCCTCAGGAAAACCTGTGGTTTAGTGTTGAATTGGAACTGATGGCAATCTTCTTTTGTCCCGCTCAGGGCTTTTATTCATCTGGAACTCTCCGGAACTGTGGGCACCATTGCCATTATAAGTGAACAAGGGAGGCATTCAGGGTGAGTTCTGGCAGCTTTTCCTAGGAAAATAGCACTGGTCCTGCTGTTTTCCTTGGAAAGGAAAGCCCCTGTTTACTGCTGAATTGGAACAAATGTCAATTGGATTTTGCAGATCAAAATTTGTTCCGATTTGGCAGCAAACAGCTGGTTTTTCTGAGCAAAGTGCTGGGACAATCATGGGACAAACAGAAGTTTGGATGATCCTACTCTCAAGTTGTTTCATATTTTTATCTTTTAAAAAACAACTATTATTACAAACTTGGCACATTTAAGTGTTGCTGTTTTGTTGCATTCAAAATTCTTTTTTAAAAAATATTTGTTATTAAATTTTAATGCGACATGCTCTGAGTATACGCAGCAGTTCAGAGCTGGTTTGTTAACTCAATTTAAAGCTGCTTAGCCTTGTATTCTGGGTGGAACAGAAATGCAAATCTATTCCATCTATTTCAAAGCCCAATTATTTGTTAGGAAGAGAAACTTTCATTTAAAAAAATACCACTGTGAGGAAATAATTGTCTATTGAACAGGTTCAGCTCATCTTCTTCTCACAAAGAGATATTGCTTTTGCATTCTGCTTTCTGCTAAGTCCTTTCCTTCTCCCTCGGACTTTATGAAAAGACTTTTTTTTTCAAGACAGCAGCAGCTTCTTAAAAAGGAATGTCATCTTTGTATTGGGTTTCCCAAGCATTTTTGTGTGTGTTGTGTGTGTGTCTAAAACCTTGGCCAAGGTCCAAAGAACAGGACAGTTAGTTACACCATGTACTCAAGAACTCTTTGAGCTTATGTTTTTTTTTTAATCTTCCCACGCCACATGGCATGCCACTTTTAAAACAGGAAGTTCTGAAAGACCTGCTCCCTTCCTCACAGCTTTCTCCCCCACCTGACTTGGGAGAATGGAGCTCTGACTGACTCCAGCTACAAAAGCTGAGGCTACTGAAAACACCAGAAACCATCACCTTGGCTGTGAATTCTGGGAGACCCGCTCCCTGCCTCGCAGGCTTTTCCCTCACCTGGCCTGGAAGGATGGAACTCTGACTGACTCCAGCTACATAAAGTTGAGGCTGCTGAACAGATTCTTGGGATGGGGTGTTCTTTTCGGGGTTTATTGTGGAGTGTGAGGTTGTTGCTCTTGGGTTTTTATATATTTTGGATCTTGTTATTTATGTGGAAATTGTTCAGTTTGGCTGTGTATTTTAATTGTATATGACTACTTTTGTTATGTTGTAGTTATGTATTTCTTTAGGTTGAAGTAGCTCTTTGGATATAAGCCATTTGTTGAAGGTATCAGCTACTGCCATCATTGTAGAAGGAATGAATGATTAAATCCTATAATGTCTTCTCAGAAGTACAGTCATACCTCGGTTTAAGTAGGCTTCGGTTTGAGTACTTTCAGTTTAAGTTCTCCGTGGACCCGTCTGGAAAGGATTAACCCACTTTCCATTACTTTCAATGGGAAAGTTCGCTTCAGGTTAAGTACGCTTCAGGTTAAGTACTATGTGGACCGTCTAGAACGGATTAATCCACTTTCCATTACTTTCAATGGAAAGCTCGCTTCAGGTTAAGTACGCTTCAGGTTAAGTACAGACTTCTGGAACTAATTGTGTACTTAAACTGAGGTGCCACTGTAACTCTCATTCGGTTCTGCAGTGCTTTGTCCAGGTTAGTGGGTATAGACTGGATTAGAGAGTACCTACTGCATTTCCTCACAAAATATCCTCTACAACAGAGCCATCAAACTGAAAGCCCTCACATAGGTTGGCCTGAAGTGTTTACCAGGGTTTTACAGATTGTGTAACCAGGAATGTGAAAGTAGACCACAAAAGGGGGGAAAGGTATGACTCATGTTATTGACAACAAAGCGAGGCAAATTGCCACAAGGCTCCAGCTGCAACAGGGGACATAATTATCATTCAAAGACAATTCATAGCTTGCAAGAATATAGCACAGAAAAAAGGTGGCTGTCCCCATAGGTATATGGGGGCAACCAACTTTTTTTCTGTACAATTTCCAAGGAAGGTAGCTTGCTGTGAGCATTTTAAGACAGCTCCCCCACCTTTATTTTATCTTCCTTCCTTCCTTCCTTCCTTCCTTCCTTCCTTCCTTCCTTCCTTCCTTCCTTTCTTTCTTTCTATTGCTTCTTTCTTTTCATCTTCTGTTTTTCTCCTTCATTTTGTATTTTTTGTAGCTGCAATTCACTGTATTATGGGAAAATGTCGATTACTTTTTTTACTTTTTTAAAAAATACAGCTTTTGTTGCTTGTTAGCTGCAGAGGAATTATTAGCTACTGTAAATAGGTATAAAATGTTAAAGGAAAAAAAGTAGCCCTCAGAGCACCAGAGGTAGACAGACAGATTTACACTGAGCAGATTTTTTAGGATTTCCCCTAATAACTCCACCCATGAACAGAGCAAGCTGGAACCAGTTGTTTTGTGCACACATAAAACCAGCAAGGAATGAGAATAAGTTGACCCTTCCATCCCTAACTTTGGCAAAGGATGATGGCCATTCCTCTGATCTTCAGGTGGAAGCAAGTCTTAGACCTTTTCCATCTAGTCCAAGGAGAAGATTTCACCACTGGTGCAGGTAGACCGTTCTGCAGTCAGTTGTCCTAGTTTTAGAAGCATCATCTTCAGTTGACGCAACTGGAACTAATTGGGTTCAAAGTTCTCCCTCCCCTTCATGCAACCTTTTCTTCCCTTATTTTATGTCCCTTGTGCTAGCAAAAAAAGATGATTGTTAATTATCTCATGGTAGCCTTGCACCATTTCTTTAGCTGTTGCTAACACAGCATGATACCAACATAAAATGTTTTTGTAAGCATCCAGGTGAGAGAGGAAGTCTTTAAAAATTGGAACATAACTATGATCTTTAGACAACTCCCATTTAGTAACTCCCCTCATGTCCTCTTGACCTTTCCCCAATTCACAGCACACTTCTTTCTTCTGCTCCTTCCAAATTCTGCTAACTCTGCAATCCCTTTCTCAATCCAGTTCAGATTTCAGACATCAGCTTTCTGATCCAGGCATACTGCAACATATTCCATCCTTCTTCATATTTACGTTAACAGTAAGCATAAACATAAAGCTCCATGCAAATTCCAGCCAAAAGCTTTGTTCATGTCAGGTCAGACTGACCAGGCTTTCAAAACATTAAAATACAAACAAGCGCTTCTGATAGTGTCTTGAGTACACATTTTTTAAAGGGCATTAAATTAGCTTTTAGTTTCCATTGTTTGTTCAACTTGAATGCAATGTTGAAAAGAATTATTGTTTTGCTTTAATGTTGGAGTACATGGGACCCGCATTTGCAGTTCGAGAGTATTTTTCTCCTGTTGAATTAACAGATAAGAAACAAGCTACATGGTTGAGTCATTCATCTTCAACAACCAGCCACACACATTGTGTCTGCATTAATTGCCAGAAAACACCCTGGAATCCTTCATGTTACTTTGACTAATTGCAGTTTCTTTGTTTCCTATGCCTTGTCTTCTAAAATAAACAGTGGCTAAAACTCCATGAGAAGTATTGTTCCAACAGAAGGCTCAAAGGAGAGCAGAATATTAATCTTCTGAATAGGCTGCTGAAGGAAAGATCAAGGACTTTAATATGATTGTACAAAAACATTCAACCAGTTTCTTTAATAATCACCACCACCCCAGATAATTTCCTCTTATAACTGCATAGACAGTAGGAAGGCAAAGAAATAACACTTCCTACCTAGCACCCCATGGGACACGGGTGGCGCTGTGGGTTAAACCACAGAGCCTAGGGCTTGCCGATCAGAAGGTCGGCGGTTCAAATTGCCACGACAGGGTGAGCTCCCATTGCTTGGCCCCTGCTCCTGCCAACCTAGCAGCTCGAAAGCACGTCAAAGTGCAAGTAGATAAATAGGTACCGCTACAGCGGGAAGGTAAATGGCATTTATGTGCGCTGCTCTGGTTCGCCAGAAGCGGCTTTGTCATGCTGGCCACATGACCTGGAAGCTGTACGCCGGCTCCCTCGGCCAATAAAGTGAGATGAGCGCCGCAACCCCAGAGTCGGTCACGACTGGACCTAATGGTCAGGGGTCCGTTTACCTAGCACTCCAAATGTGATGTGGAGACACCCTATTTGATTTTTCCTCCCAAGTGACATGTCCCATCCTTTGCTCACTGCTGTAGGCCTCAGAAATGCTGTATTATTTCACCTGGGGAATAGTGCTATATTGGTCAAAGTTGTGACAGGTTTAGGTGCCACTTCAGAAATCTGGTGGGAACAAGCCTGTCTAAGTGACAGCCTATTTTGGGTGTGTTGCCAGAGCATATATTCTGCAATGTGAGCAGGAACTAAAGTGATTTAGAAATGGTTGTATGGGGTTAGGGTTAGGGTTAGGGGGAATCAGTTCTGAGTGACAGCAGTAGAGAAATGAAGCTAGAACATCTGACTACTTTCAATTTTGTATATAGTTTGGTAGCAGTGCACCACTTAAGTAAAATTTGTTCCTTCTAATCCAGTCTCTGTGGCTCATTTGCAATCTTGCAAATACTGCAAATCACACTAAGAATTGTTCTGCCCCCTTGCCTAAACCTATTCCAGGAAACTTTTGCTGAGAAGAACTAAGGCTGAGAGGTGAGGGGTGGTTTGGCATGGAAACAACTTTCAGACACAAAGCTGCTCTTTAGTTGCTGATTTCATAATGAACAGAAGAAGAGCCTGTTGGATCAGGCCAATGGCCCATCTAGCCCGACTGTGTCCTGTTTTCACAGTGGCCCACCAGAGAAGGGTGTGTGGTCTACATGAATCTCTATCACTTATATTACGCTTTTTATAGATGCCAACAATTTCCCCTATCATCCATCCCTTCCATACATCCCCTTGCCTGTGAATTTCAGTTAAAACTTCAGTTAATGGTGCTATTCTTATTACTGTGAATGCTTAATAATATTCATATATAAACCCATCAGGTCCTCATGCTTTACCTGTTTTTAATTTTTTTAATCAGTTGTTCTACTTTCTTATTTTCTAGTCCATGAATTCTCTTGTCTTCTGCACTTGACCTTGGGAGAGTAGTTTTCCCTAAAAACACTTTTAATATTTCCCTCATTTGTTGCCTGGGTTCTATGTACCTTATTCTAATATTTGATAAATTCTTTGCTGTTCACATCCAAATACTACCTTCCTCTTTGTTCACTATTGAGGAAATTATATTATTTCCTTGTTTCTTCTTCAGCAGTGCTACTTTTCTAGAAAAAGAGGGGCTGGAACTCACCATGAACACCTCCCTTGTTCTCTTAGAATGGCAATGGCGGCCACCCGAGAGGTGCCAGAACTGAGTTCTAGCGAGTTCCAAATGGAAAAAAAACCTGTTCTTCAGTCTATTTGCTAATAACGTACTATGCGTTTCTAATTGTTTTTAAAGAAATTGGGTGAGAACCAGTACAACACCCCTTCATATGTTTTCTGCTCGTGTCCATGATATCTAATCTGTTCAGTGCTTCCTTCAATTAAGTTTTTGCTTTTTTTTGGATTGTGGCAAACTGCCTCAGCAAAGATGGGAGTGAAGTAACGTGACCGAGTCTTAAGACACTCCCTGTCAGTGGTTTCGCTAGCAAAGGCACAGTCCTTAGTTTCTGTCAAAACTTCTTTTAATTAAGAAATTTACTTATAACTTTCCTCTATGGGACTGTTTCTAATAAATCCAGTTCCTCCTAGAATGTTTTACCCTGCCTGTAAAATGCCCCCAGCCTCTTTCTAGGATCTCTTCCTTTCCCTAAGGAAATTAAACTGGTGCACCCTGCCTAACAAAACCCTAACCACCCAGTTACTTCCCGAGCCAGACCCTATCTGGCAGTTAAACTGTCAAATTCTACTATTTTTTAAAAAAATCCTCTTGATTAGTCGTTTCACCACCATGCTACAATTGGCTTTGGGGTCTCCAGGAGGCTATCCAATCACTCTAATATCTTCGCCTTAAAAGATTTTGTCTAATTTACTGATTCACCCATTTTGGGATCTGCAACAAAATTTGTGGCAGAGTATCCTCGTTTTGTAAAAGGAATACTCATATTCCAGCCAGTGATGCTCTTCTTAAAGATGTTTAATTCCATTCTATCACCACTCCCTCAATTTTCAATTTTCTTTTCCATTCCATTTGGATTGGGCTGTTTAGGATTGTCTATTTTCTTAGAAAATGTGATAACTTGGATAATTTCTGAGGTTCAATGAATACATATTCCGATTCATGAATTTTTCAGATTCTGTGGTGCTAGTCCAACGTAATTAGCCATTGACTCATCCCATCAGGATAATCATCATGCAAATAGCATCAATATATACCATCTCTTGGAGATTTCCAGACCAGCAGTTGATAAATGGAGATTGACTGAGTGTAATTTGAATGTGACTCAACAGGGAGTACCCTCCTGATGTCTGGAGCTATGCTAAAAAATCAGCCTAAGGCTCTGGTTCACATCAGTGCTTTTTTAATGCCATGCTAATATGATTTAGTGAAAGTAGATGCCAGTGCTAATGCACACACTATTGTGAAATAATGCCAATCACACTGAATTACTTCTTTCTTCTTCCTAAGAAGAAGATTACAAGGGAGATGAAAAATGCCATCAAGGCTAATTCCCACTTGGCAGGGGGAAAAATCAGTTGTACTCTGTTACAAAATTCTTCATTGTTATTAGTTATTTATTTTAGAACTTGAAACTTTTTCAAAGGTTCTTTATTCAGAGAATTAATGGTTGACAATTGGCAAGAAAGGCCTGCACATGATGAATAAGTTCCCCCTTCTTCCCTCTTGACACTGCTTGACATATCTACACATGAGTAGTGGTGAATGACTTTCCAATTTCTGTAAAGATGTTATCTGCAAACCCTTGGATGTGGGCTCATTGTGACAAAGAAGAAAATGGCATGTATATAAAACAATGTATTCTACTCCAATCTGAAATAAGTAAGTATAAGATTGCTCAAATGGAAACGGCAGACTAAATGAGCAGAGGTTGTCAGATCCTCTGCATGATAATGACTGTGGGTTCATGAGTGTTGGACAAGGGCCAAGGGACATGAAGGGACATGAAGGGTCATATCTACTCATGGGGTGCTAGAGCAATTCTGAATTAGGAAAGATGTTGATGGACAATGATATAAATCAGTGGTGTGGTGCTGCTTCTGTAGATGGGTAGAAAGAGTCATTGGTGATTAGGGTTGGAGTGCCACAGAAAGATAGTGAATGTGTAGCAAATAAAAGACTCATGTCGCCATTCCCCATTAAATTTCATTCTAGATGTTCATGAATTACACAGAGTTATTTCGTTGGGTGATTCACTCATTGGCTTGGTGCAACATATGGTAGCTGCTTTATCCTAGAGTCATATATTTTGTCCATCTTGCTCAGCATTGGCTATTCTGATTGGCTCTTCAGAGTTTCAGACAAGGGTCTTTTCCAACCAAACCCGATTAAACTTGGGACCTATTGCTTGCTAGGTTCTACGTCTTAATGACGCCCCTTCCCAAGCATATGTCATACCACTGCCATGAGGTTGTCCTCTTGATTGTGGACCATTTTCACATATGCAGTACAACTGTGATTACAAAATAGAGCTTCTTCCATAGCAATTATTTCTCCATTGCAGATATGCATTTCTGGAGGGGGAAAGGTCTAGAACAGGCATCCCCAAACTGTGGCCCTCCAGATGTGTTGGCCTACAACTCCCATGATCCCTAGCTAACAGGACCAGTGGTCGTGGAAGATGGGAATTGTAGTCCAAAACATCTGGAGGGCCGAAGTTTGGGGATGCCTGGTCTAGAATCAGGTATAGGCAAACTCAGGCCTCCAGCTGTTTTGGGACTACAATTCCCATCATCCCTGACCACTGGTCCTGTTAGTTAGGGATGGTGGGAGTTGTAGTCCCAAAACAGCTGAAGGGCCGAGTTTGCCTATGCCTGGCCTTTAAGATACACACTGTGAGAAGGTCATGGTCGAAAAGTTTATTCCCTGAAAATTGTCTATACCTTTCTAGGGAAGACCTTTCTTAGACCTTGAGGACATATGCTGTTAGATTTTCCTTGCAGGCTAAAAAAATATGAGTCGATCCTATGATAATGATTCTTCAGAAATTATCTACCATCATCAGAAATTATCCACCCTCATCAGCACCTTTTCCTATCTAGGGACTGTTTGGAACACTTTGGAGCACTGTTTGCTTTTCAAGTAACATCTCTTAATCACAACAAACTGTCACAGGCTGTCAGTCGAGAGCAGTGGAAATGATAATGACCAGCTCTGGGCTAGGAAAATGCCTCTAGCTTGATTTCAGATTGATGGCATGGCAAACAATTGTGCCCTCCTCAGACTTTGATGAACTGATTTGTGCGGTCTGGAAATTCCATTCAGAAGGCCATAAATGTGCTCTTGGCTTTTCAAAGAGCAATTGCAGAGGCTTTGTTCTGGTGGCGCAGTAATTATGGAGCAGATATTGATTTGCTGCTTAGGCACTTTATGTATCATTTTGTGTGCTGTCGGGCAATAACACCTAGGATTTGTAATAGTCAGGTCCACGCTAGCACAGGGGACAACATAGCTTTGATTGCCAGATGCTGCAGACCAACAATGGGAGCTATCCATGCTTGTGAATTTCCCAGGGATGTATGTCTGTCACCCCGACAAAGAGAATGCCCATCTAGAAATATATTTCTAACATTTGTACATTTTATTTTATTTTATTTTATTTTGCAAGATCTGAATCTGCTGATGGAATGTCTGGTATGATTCCAGGACAAGAATATTGTTGAAAGATTAGAAGCATTAGAATGCGGTGAAATGTAATTGAAGTGGTAAATATTAAGAGGAAAACTGTGAGTTAGATGATGATGCAGTAGGCAGGCCGGTTGATGGTGTTATATGAAGAAACAACAGTAACTCTGCTTCTCTTGGCACCAACATAGAAACACAGGGTTGAAAGACTTAATAGTTGCAAGTCTGAATCTCATAAACAAAAAGATCAGTGCTATTTTTCTAGAACACCATGAACACCTCCCTTGTTCTTTTAGAAAGCCAAGGGCGCCCACCAGAGAGGTGTCAGAACTGGGGGGAAAGCCCTGACAAAGATCACAGGACTCACTGAAGGTCACAAGACGTGGCTGAAATGTATCTGCAGGTGTTACTGAATGCTGGTATTGCTAATTAGTTGTAGAAGAGGCCATATTTGAACTAGTTGTTCCTATTGGAGCTTATGCTTTCAGAGGGAAGAGGAGTTCTTAACAATAGGAGATATTCCTTGTTTGCATTCTGCAGGTGAATAGAAACCAGGATCATCAAGACTATGCAGGTTCACTTATGGGTCCAGATACTTGTAAATTTCTTTGTCTGGTATGCTGATGGGTGTGTGTGTGATGCAACCAGGGATTTTAATAGTTTCATTGTTGGATTGTATGGATATGTATTTGTATATGATTGCAAATTGCTTTGGGGGGAAATTTGCCAGAGAAATGGACCCAAAGCCTAAATAAATAAATGTTATCATTAAAAAGATCACAGATAAAGGTCTGTTTCATTTGTGAGTGCCGATAGTGACCCAGAAAGGCATTTGCCTTGCCCAAGTTTCCATCTGAAGTTTTCAACCTATTAATGGGCTAGTAAGCATACAAATAATGATGGGTTTTGAACGTTCACAATGAATGGCAAAGGTCTAATTACATTTCCACAGTAAAATATGATTGCTGGAGGAAAAAGTGAGAGGAGGCCTTTCTTCATCTGGAAAATAACTAATATAATGCAATCACAGAGATTTCAAGCTGCATTCGCTTTACAAAGGTGCATTTCATACAATATTATGGAATGCTTTTTTCTATGCAAAAATGAAGTCTCATAAAAAATAAAAAATTGAGCTACAGATCGAGTGAGCAATTTACAAATGTTTTAATCGGAACTAGCTCTAAATAAATCATTTGCCAAAATTCTTCATTCTAAGCATTTGCTACTGTCATTTGGTAGCAGGTTTGCAATAACCTGCTTAAGCACCTTACCAAAACATGAAGTAGCCATAAAAAAATAATAATTGGTGTTTGATACTACAATCAGGGAATATGGGTCCAAAAGTATCATCATAGGGGTGTTGGAAGAATCAAGAAGGTCCTTGAAGGATGAAATCCTGTAAATATTGGATAACTTTGCATTACAGTATTACTACTTCAGATTGATGAGAAACGGCAATCTGTGGTAGCAAAAAATAAAAGTTGTACAATATATTTCAAGAATAGAATGTTCAAAACTTCATACATAGCCCATGTTTTCAAAGGCTTAACTAATTAATCTTATGAATGCTCCTATGTGAATACCTCATTGATACCTGATAATTATTTTATAGATAGGGAAAGAGATTGATGTGGCAATCCATATAAACAGATTAAAATTGACTTCTTCTTTTTAACTCTGTACTGTACCTGATTTGTTGGAAGCGCTGTGATAACTTTGAACTTCCCAAATCCATAGAACTGTTCAGTAGTCAGATGATACTGATTTTATTTCTTCATTTAAAAGCACTTACATGACACTTAATAGTTCAAAACTTCAGATGATTTCACTTCCCACCATCCACGTGAAGTGGTATGTAAATGCTTTTACATGAAGAAATAATTGCACCTTTGAATTATCATTCAAACTGGGTCAATATATTTCTGTAGTTCAATGGCAGTATGCCATCTTTGTTACTAAAATGTGTGTCAATGTCACAAATTCATGTAGGTACTGTAGAACACAGAGAGAGTTGCTGTCATACTGGGACCGGAAAATTGGAGATACAAAGCATGTCAATATAAGCACTTGTGTATATTTAAAAGATGGTGGCTGTGCAGTCAGTGGGTATTTGTAATGCCATTTGCAAAAATACAGAACATATATCTCTCAACAAATATATAAAAAGGGTGCAGGTGTTTTAGACATAGTATGGATGAAACTCCCAGTTTCTCTCTCCCTTTGTTCTGTTTCTGGTCTTCCCTTCTGTTGCAGAGCTCATTAACAGAAGGGGCAAACAAATCTCCCATACTCTGCAATTGCTGATTGTGTTTTCTTGCACATACATACCATAGCCCCCCCCCACATTCCTCAGATGAAAATAGGGACATTTCTCACTGCCCCACAACTGACCCTCCTCAACAATCCCATTTTTGCCACTCCTCACTGCAGAGCATTTCCTTTCAGAAGAAGGGTGAATGCCACGACCACAACAACAGGGCACAGCACACACACCCTCCACCATCTTGACTGAAACCCCCATTAAACCTGATTTTATTTATTCCTTGGTACATTTACAAAAAGAAATGCATGAAGCATTTAAATAAAATAAAAAAATCAAGACTCCGCGATTCACCCTTTTTTCCTGCCCAGGGTGGTCCTGCCCTCTGCCTATCCCTCAGAGCCAGCACGTCACTTGGGGCTGGGTTTTCGAGGTGGCGGCGGCCTCTCCTCCTCCTCGCCCGCTCTCCAACAGCTGCTACAAGCTGCCCAAGGGAGGAGGGCCAGCAGCGGCAGCCATGGGGAAGCAATGGGATACTCCCTCACCACCATCACTGCAACTCAGGTCAAGCGCTGGGTTTTCCTTCTCTCCGAGCTTGGTGGCGGCAGCACTGACAGGAGAAACAGGGACATTCCGGGATCGAATCAGAAGCTGGGATGGATTTCGTAATTCCAGGGCTGTTGCTGGAAAATTGGGACACTTGAAGGGTATGGCATACATGTGGTCATGCTGGTGGCAGTGAGCATGCTTTTATGCCCAGTGGAATTCCTGTGTGGGGGCAATAGGCCCTCCATCTTTCGTGTTTTTCTCATTTCAGTTGTCATTGCTGGCAACAGTTTGCTCATTATTATTCTGTCATAATAGCAATCAGTTTTTGCACACATCTTTATCAGTTTACACACACACACACACACACACACACACAC
Organism: Zootoca vivipara; assembly: GCF_963506605.1. Taxonomy (NCBI): domain Eukaryota; kingdom Metazoa; phylum Chordata; class Lepidosauria; order Squamata; family Lacertidae; genus Zootoca; species Zootoca vivipara. The sequence goes on along the minus strand of NC_083285.1, from coordinate 24,495,219 downwards.
ACACACACACACACCAGTGTCACTTAATTAATCTATGTTTGGGAAATCTCAGTTTAATCCTTCTTTATTTGATACACATAGCATTCTGCTTCTGTTTACAATCAATGATAACAGCAAGGGCATCTCCCATTTCTATGTCGGTCTTTCTTAACCAGGAAATGACATTGATTTTGTAGGGATCCGACAGGTTTTATAAGGATAGCATGTTAATCTTACTTGAAAGGTCACCACTTTGTACCCGCAGAAATGCCATGAGACCAGATGTACAGCCTGCACAGCATAACGGCAATATGCACTGATGTTTCATGCATGCATAGCAATTCTGAGATCATTTCTTTTCTTTTCTTTTACAAAAAAAAATATCCATATTGCCAATTGATTGGCAGTATAACTTGCTATGTAGATATTAGCTCATGGAAATTACAAGGCTTCTGAAAGGTTTATGTTGTCCCCCACCCCCACCCCCAGTTGTTGGTTTTGTTGTGATTGTGGCTGACAGCAGATGCCAAGAAGAGCAGGGTTTCTGTGATGCCTGGTTGTTGCTGCCACTTTCCTAAATTTAGCATTTAGAGTAGGCTCTCACATTCCACACATTCTCCCAATAAATTTAAATAACTACTCAGCTTTAGGAGTTTGCAGGGTGCAGGAAAGCAATGTTGCTTATTGACTGAGCGAGGATTTCTTTTCAGTATGAATCAGCTCTGGGCAACCCCCAGCCATGTTTCTGTTTGGCTCCCAGAAGCAGCAGAAAGAAGGCAATGGCGTGCCGCCCAACTGTCCCGTTTTAAGTGGGACATCCTGGATTGACAGAAGCCACCCCGGCTTCTGAACCCAATACCAGATGTCTCATTTGGGCTCCCTTGTTCTGGCCGCACCAGAATGTGAGACCAAAAGACGGGTGTTTTTTCATTCCACCCTGTGCTATGAGTCAGTTGGCTCACATCAGAGTGTTGGACCTAAAAACGGAAGCAAAAGTTACCGTGCCCCACCCCCATCGCTACTCTTCTTCCTCCTTCCATGGCAGCACTTCCGGTAGTACATCTGCAGTGATGGAGGAGAAGGGGGAGGTTGCTTCTCCCAATGAGAAGGCTGTGGAAGAGGAGGTCACAGACGGAGGTATAGGGGGGGAGTGGTAGCGAGTGAGTGGGCAAGAGAGGGGGTGGGGCGAAGGAGGGGGTGAGGGAGGGGGCATGTGGGTGAGTAATGGGGGCAGTGGGATGGTAGGGGATGCCCCAATTTGCTCTCTCGAAATGTTGGTGTCAGGCTTCAGGGAATCGGCTTCCTCTCCCGTGGCAGTAGATAAGTAGAACAAATAAAAAGGAGTCTTCTTACTGGTTAGAAGCTTTAATAATCACAGTGAGAGAACAAAGAACACACCTTCTAGAAATGGCGATGTTCCCAATTAAGCTCCCTCCCCCCTCCATTCCTATTAAATTATGTCACTCCTACATTTTGTAATCTGAGCTTGGAGCCTCTGTGTTTTCTGTTCTGCCACTTTCTGAGATCTACGTGACTTTGGAGACAGGGGTCGAATGCTGTCCAGAGACTGTGAATCTGTTAACCCTCTCTCTTCCAGTGTTTCTTCTCCTAGCTATTCCCCATCCAGTATTTCCCAGCTTCTGCCTTCTGAACTATGCCCCTCTGCAAACCACTGTTCCAAATATCTGAATCAGATATTAGTGATGTCCACCAACAATAAAGTTGATCAAGTATGTTAGAGACTTCTGCTGTTATGGACAGTCTATTTGACTCATTTATAAATTTACATTGTCTGCATCTGAGGCACGTTTTTAAAAACACAAATCTTCATTCCCTCAGGCTTCCTTCTCCTTCTATAAAATGGGAATAGAAAGGATGCTACCTCATTAGAGCGTTCCACCAAACACGCTCCACATTGCAAAATACTTTGCAAATGAAGATGGAGTAGGTGTAAGTCATAGCAGTTGCAATGTAAACATTGCAATTACTTTGATTGTATACCTAGTGGCGCTGACGATTTATGGAGGAACCGAAAAAAGAAAAAAGAAATTACTCTGTTCATTTTTAAAGGCATACCTTCTCAGCTGAGCAAAAAGCAGGCATCGTTTCCTCCTCTCTATATTGTTAGAGGACTGGGGGCTGAATGCCTCCAGGTCTGTGCTTTTATATCTATAAGATGGGATTCTGTAGAGAAAGAGGCTGCTAAGGTGGTGGAACCAGTCTCTTTGTTAAGCTAATAGCTCTAGCCAAGTCAGTTAAATGTCTCTTTGTACTGTATAATTAAAGAGTTGCAGGTGTGTTGTCATAGGAACGAAATAGCTGGAGAAGCTTCCAGAAGGTTGGGCTAAGCAGCAGAGACCTTCCCATCCTCCTCTGGCAACAGGTTATGTTATCAATAAATGCAAGAGAATAGACTTGCAGCCAGTCTCATCTTGCAGTTCAGCAGCTTCAACATTTCTCTGATGAAAATAGGGGTGTCCTATTCAATACTAAAATACTAATGCTAATAATTTTATTTGTACCCTTTCCATCTGACTGGGTTGCCCCAGCCACTCTGGGAGGCTTCCAAAAACCTGCCCTATACAGGGCTGCCTTCAGATGTCTTCAGACCTGTGGGTCACATAACTCCATACCCTCCAACATTTCTCTGATGAAAATAGGGACATCCTGCCACACCCTCCAACATTTACCCAATGAAAATAGGACGTCCTAAGAAAAAGTGGGGCATTCTGGGATCAAATTAGAAACCGGAACAGATTCTGTAAATCCAGGACAGTCCCTGGAATAAGGGACACTTGGAGGGCCTGAGCTATGGCTCTGTGCTTTGCGCCCTACATCCTATCAGAAACCTAATGTGGGAGCAAGATCCCATATTTTTATCCTGTGAACTACCCTGAGATCTTTGGATGAAAAGTGGTATATACATTTAACAAATAACAATAAATAAATGCTAATAATCTGTTGGAGTATCAATGCTGTGAACCTACCACCATCCGCTCAGGTTATATCCTGTTATACCCACAATGTATGATTAAAAGCAAATGGCTTCCCCCCAACAATCCCGCAAACTGGAGTGTACCCCTTACAGCATAGCTGCCAAGTTTTCCCTTTTCTTGCGAGGAAGCCTATTCAGCATAAGGGAAAATCCCTTAAAAAAAGGGATAACTTGGCAGCTATGCCTTACAGGCCTACAATGCCAAGAACCCATTGCAAACTACAGTTCCAGGGTTCTTTGTGGGAAGCCATGTGCTTTAAATATCTGGTGTGGACGTGACCTGTTTATGTAAATATAACCACAAAGAAAACACACACCTCCTCAAGAACCCTGGCAACTGCAGTTTGCTATGGATGCTGGGAATTATAGCTCTGCAGGTGGTAAGATATAGTTCCTGGGATTCTTGGCAGGGTGCATGTAAATACACTTTAAATGTATGATGTGGGATACAAAAATGCATAAAATCAATATGTAAAGGTTAGCAGTAAAGAGGAGAGAAATTTGACTGATGAAGATTATGTTGCAGTTGAAGAGCAAGAATACTTGCCCAAACTCCTTGGTTTTTTTAACAAAACGTGTAAAGGAAGGTTGGAGAACAAAGCCCATCATCTCTGACCATTTTCTGTGCAGACTGTGGCTGATGGAGTCCAAGGGCCTCTGTAGAGCTACAGGTTCTCCATCCCTGTCTTCTGTTTCACCCTCCTCCTTAAATGACCTGTGACTTCTTAAACCGGAACCACACTGTGCCTAAAACGGATCCCCTCCTGCTCAGGAAACTAACTTAACTACCTAGTACCTCTCCGTCAAGAGATTCCATTTCACTTTTTCAGTTCCTTTTTCAGGGCTCTTCTGGCTGCCACTGATAAGATGGCAAGCGTGCAATGTGCCCTGGTTTCCATGGTACTGACCGCTTCAGCAGAACAGAAAACCCTTTCTTCCCTTTCAGCCAAGACCTCTCTTATCACACCACTCTCCTAAGAGTTTCAAGAGATACAGAACAAGCAAGTAATGCTGTACTGAGGGCACACATCAAAGGAGCCGGAACTGGCAGAAGCACCTGGAGGCTTCCAAAGGGCATAGCTCGCAGCTATTCAAGTGAGATGAGAAAATTGCCAGCAGAAAATAAAATAAATCCCATGTGCAGTGCACCTATCACCCCCCCCCCAAAAAAAACCCCATTTTCAACAAGAGGGATGGTTTTTAGTTTTGGTTTTTATTTTTATATATGGTACCTTCTTCCAAACTTTGATCAAAGGAGAACTGGCTTACATGGAAGTGAGGAGCACAAAATTTGGACCTTGTTTTCACCTACGTGCAGGCAGTTGAAACACTTGCAAATGACTCCGGGTGGAAGGGGTTAATCTTTCAGCTGAAAATGCCTGCTGTTGCACTTTTATGTTGGATTTGATACAAAAGTCACAGGAATAAATGGATGTGAAGACGGCAGGCTTCAGCCTTTCCCTTTTCAAAGTTATAATTAAAAGAAACAACGACAGTCTGTTTCCTAGAAAGCATGTGTTTATTTTCTTGATGTGTCAAGAAATGAGGGGAATGTGTTTTAAAATCAATAAATGCATGACTTGCTGTTCTACCACGATATCGGAAACATAGAAGAAACCTGTGGCAGTCTACTGAATCTACTTTTTGCAAAGGCTTTCATGGGGTAGAGTCTGCTTGGTCAGATGTATGAAAAGCCATGGGATTTTTTTTTTTAATCAGACGTGTAGAGATCTTCCTGATTCTAATTAGTTCAAGAAGGTTCTGGAAGCTTCTCTGTGTGAAAGAAACAAGCAGAAGATTCATGGTGTTTGGGTTATTCCTTCAGAGAAGCTGAGTACAGCTGGCTTAAACTGGTCCTGTTATCTCTTTCTGTCAAGGTCATGCTGACTACTATAATAAGAGACGAGAAGGAGTCTGGGTTTTACTTTTCTCTTTCTATCTCTTTTCCTTCTGGTGTGGTGTGTTCTGTACATAGTATGCTTAGTGTTAAGGTTTAAACTTATTATAAGGTATTGTAAGTTTAAGTTACGTCTGCTGCAACTGGATTTCTTATGGACAGTGCCAATCCTGAATGTATTGGATTTGTGACCATTATGCTCATTTGCCTTCAGTAGCAGTAAAGCTCTGCTGGATGAAGTACAATTGCCTCTGGTCTATTATTATTTTTGGGGAATCTTGCAATATTTTAAGTTTTTACTCTGCTAACTATACGTTGGCATCTGCTCTGGATCAATATGGAGTAGAATTTCAATGACAAATCACCCATTCCCATCACCCCCACCCTCTGAATATACATAAGGGTCTGGTTACTTCTGTTTCAGTGTATCTGATGAAGTGTGCATGCACACGAAAACTCATACCAAAATAAAAACTTAGTTGGTCTTTAAGGTGCTACTGAAGGAATTTTTTTATTTTGTTTCGACTCAGACCAACACGGCTACCTACCTGTAACTAGATCTGTTGTTGTGTTGGCCTTGTGAGCTGCCTGAAGGTGTTACTCTGAAACAACAGTGTGGCTTAAGACTGAGGCATCAATACACACTGCAACCATGTGCAGCAAACAGGATTGCATAAAATGGAACCTGTAGCTCTCCAGATATTCATAAAATCATACCTTAAGTATGTATGCAAACACAATGAGCAGTGAGCTTGCATTATCACTTGATGCTGTTGCTCTCATTTCGAAAAGATACCTATCCATGTTGTGCAGATAAAAAAACATTGTTTTGATGCCACACCCTTTGAGAAGCATAGATCTTAAGCAATATAAAATACAGTTGACAGTACTAATGTTAATGCAAAATGTACCTAAGATACACTCCAGGACGTATGGACATTTAGTCACAAAGCTAAACAAGAACTTTATTGTTTCTTTTGAACAAGAACAAAAGAGCAACAGGAAGCTCCAGAAGCCACCCAGAAACAATTAAGTACAGAGGTACCTAGTAACTAAACTGTATAATGACATTATCCACACAAAAGGATGTCTGATAATGTGCAGCGGATAAATGCCAGGAAATCACAACCAGTTGCATACCTCCAGCATGTGTTAACTATGTGACCTAAATGTCTAGAGATGCACTTGCCTTTGAACTTTTCATATTCACCACAGATACATCAATATCAAACATAACAGCTGTGTAAAATCCTCAGATGCACACAAATGAGGTAAGATCTAGCTGAAAACTCTCTGAAACAATGCCATGTTGGAATGATTATATTTCTGCCAATTTCCTGTTGGTTTCACTCCAGAGACAATACTTCTGTTCGGTCTGTTCAATAAACATTTGCTCTGAAGTGAAATTTGTGCGAAAACCAGCACTTTTCCCAACTATTGACACAGGTGTCTCCAAAGCCTTGTTAGCATACAAATCTAGCATGCAAACTACCTGAGCAATGGTCTAGTTCTTATAAGTGGGCCTTTTCCACCTCAAATGTGGTCATGTGAATTGAAATTTCATCTGGAGGGAGTTTCTTTAAAAAAAAAAAGTTTTTATTTTATGCAGAAGGTACCAGGTTCAGTCCCTGACATTTCCAGAGAGGACTGTGAGAGACTGCATCTGAAATCCTGGAGAACCAGTCAGACCAGTCAGTGCAAGCAATGGTGAACTAGATGAACCAATGGTCTAACTCGATATAAGGCAGCTTCCTATGTTCCTATTGGCTTCCACAGGCAGATCTGCCCTGTCTGCAATAAAACATATCTCTCCCGTATAGGTCTCTACGGCCACTGCAGGCACTGTAACTCTCCAATGGTTTGACTTTACACATGAAGTTGCACTCTTCCATTATCTCCAAAGGCAGATGCAGGGGCATTGCTAGCCGCTTTGGCACCCAGGGTGTCAAAGTGGAGGCACCCCATGGGGGCGGGGCGCCGCTCCGCAGTGTCATGACATCATGATGCGTGGGTGTGACGCCCCTCGCTGGCAGGCCCCTCACCTCTGTCCAGGGAGAGCACGCGCTGCAGCAGGGAGAGAGCGCGTTGGCTGAGCAAGCCCCTGCAGCGCCTAGCGAGGTTATCGGCAGGTGGCTGCTGGGACTGGCTTGCTCCCTCGGCCGACACACACTCTCCCTTCCTGCTGCCAAGCGCTCTCCCTGGACTCCCTGGCTCTCATCAGCCGAGGGAGCAAGCCGGTCCCGGCAGGCGCCCGGCGAAAACCTCGCTAGGCGCTGCAGGGGCTTGCTCAGCCAATGCGCTCTCTCCCTGCTGCGGCATGCGCTCTCCCTGGACAGAGGCGAGGGGCGGGCCAGCGAGGGGCGTCATGCCACCCACAAGCGTGATGCCACCTCGCATGCATTTTGTGGTGGGGCGCACCGCACGCTGGGGCAAGGCGCGTGTTTGGGGGGCGGGGTGGGCAGCCGTGATGGCACCCCTGGGATCGCGCCGCTCTGTAATAATAACTATTATAATGACAATAATTTTATTATTTATACCCTGCCACTCCGGGTGGCTTCCAGCACATATAGAAAGATAATAAAACGTCAAACATTAAAAACTTTCTGATATAAAGCTGCCTTCAGGCGTCTTCTAAAAGTTGTGTAGTTCTTTATCACCTTGACACTGTAATGTTATTACAGATGAGAGATATTTTTCCTATGTAAATATTGATGGAATTACCCACCTAATGTATTATTTTGTAGCTAGGCCGAAGGATGATTTGGATTCAAAGACTCTCCCCACTGCCCCTCTCTCCATAGATAGGTAGATAGGTAGACACACACAATATTCCGCACAAGCAGCTCTATGTGAATAAATATAAACATTGGATTCTTAAATCTTCTCTTCGCCTTTGCTTCTACCTTGTGTTGCTAAATGAATGTCTGTGCATGCATGCACACACACACACACACACATCCATATGGATATCCTACTAAATTGTAAACATTTTAGTCATCAATCTGTTTTCCTAGAGTGATTCACAGCTTGTTCAATGTGTTATAAAATTTGCTGACTCCAACAAGCAAACAACACTTCTGGCACTATCCAGTTTGGCTTTTTTATGCTGCAGAATACTCCCTGTAAAAATAATATCTCAGGGATCTATGATTTCCCCTATTCTTTGGAGGTTGCTCAAACTCTAAAGTGCTAGAAGTCGTGGAATAACTAAGAGAGGAGGTCATAGATCAGTGGCAAATTACAGGGGTGGCAGGCAGAAGGTTCAATCCCTGGCATTTACAGTCAAAAGAAATACATGCAGCAGAAATGAGAAAAGATCTCTGTTTGACTACCTAGTAGCTCTCCGTCAAGAGATTCCATTTCACACTCTACATTTAAATTCACACTCTACATTTAAAACACTCATATACCACTTTAACAGTCATGGCTCCCCCTCCCCCAATCCTGGGCATTGCTGCCAAGTACCCCGTTTTCCCCGGGAAACCCCCGCTTTTACTTACCTTTTCCCGGTGGTCCCCCGTATCACTCCATCTCCCGTTTTTCTCCATTATTTTCTCCTGCCGGCGGCCATTTTTTCCTTGCCGATTTGCCCTTCTATGAGCACCAAAAATGGCTTCAAAAGTCGCATCTACGCATGTCCAGAAGTGCATAGACGTGACTTCTGGTGTCGGCGGCGGCCATTTTTGGTGCCCATAGATTGGCAGAGCGACACCGGAAGTTGCGTCGGCGCACTTCCTGACATGCGTACAAGCGACTTTCAAAGCCGGCGGCGGCCATTTTTGGTGCCCATAGAAGGGCAAAGTGACACCGGAAGTTACATCGACGCAACTTTCGGTGTCACACGGCTGCCGGTCCCGGATTCTGCAGTCCGGGACTTGGAAGGTAAGATCCTGGGACGTATAGATTTTAAGGATACTGGTTTATGTTTGGATACCTATATTTCACCCACAGTACTACAATTCCCAGAGTGGGTTAACAGTCCATCCCTTTTTCAGGAAACTCTGGGAAGTGTAGCTCTGTGAGGGGTCTCAGAACAACTCTCAGCACCCTTAACAAACTACAGCCCGCAGGATTGTTTCTGGGAAGCTAGGGCTGCTTAAAGTGCTATGGTGCTGCTTTAAATGTATAGTGCAGACAGGGCTCTAGTTTAGCATACAGTCATACCTCAGTTTAAGTACGCCTCGGTTTGAGTACTTTCAGTTCACTCCGCGGACCCATCTGGAATGGATTAATCCACTTTCCATTACTTTCAATGGGAAAGTTCGCTTCAGCTTATGTACACTTCAGGTTAAGTACAGACTTCCGGAACCAATTACACTCATACCTCGGGTTAAGTACGCTTCAGGTTGAGTACTCCGTGGACCCGTCTGGAATGGATCAATCCACTTTCCATTACTTTCAATGGGAAAGTTCACTTCAGGTTAAGTACGCTTCAGGTTAAGTACAGGCTTCCAGAACCAATTGTGTACTTAAACCGAGGTACCACTGTACTTCCACTTTTGCTGCGCCTTGAAAACACAGGTCCAAGTGGTTTTCCACCTGCTCTTTAGCGATAGATCAGAGGAAATGTCAATCTGGGGGAAACCTAAAGTGCTGTTTGTTCCGATTGTGCATGAAAGAGCGGTTTCCTTTGGGGAAGGAAGGGGAAGCAGCAAGATAAGAGAAAGTGTGGATAAGCCCTAAGCTTGGCTCCTGCCATTCATCTTTTTGTCTGTACAACCCATTCTAGTACAATAGGTCATTGAGAAAGCTCTGCCAAGACCCCATTAGCATAGTTCAAGTGAGCTGTCATCAATTCAGAGATCAGATTCCACGCTGACTATTATAATCTGTGTAAAGACAAATCTAGGCTTATCTCTTGAGCATATAAAAGGTCCTTTTAAAACTGGGGCCTGTGAAAATGTATCTCTGTGAAGCAGAAAATGCAAGCTAAATATATCGTTTCAGTGTTCCGTCATCCTTCATCCTTCCTTCCTCCCCACCCCCACTGCTACCACACAGCCACTAAATGATCCTGTTTTGAAATACAAGCTGTCAAAGTGGGGGTGTACATGGAGATGCTGCCAGTTCTGGCGTGGCAAGTTGTTTGCTGAGGTGTCAGTGCCAACCAAACCTATTATTCAGGCTTGTTTAGCAACCTGCAGATTTCAAATCTAGAAAACAATTCTGAGTCCATTTGACCGGTAATCAGGGGGAAAAGGGTAAATAAAGCCTTGAATGCTGGATAATTATATGAGTGCCGGCAATCAATAATGGCACATTCTGGGAAGAAATGCAACTGCAGTCCACAGTATCCTGCATCCAAAACAAATAACAGACATCAGGTTGGCAGAAGTGGACACACAAAAAAGAACGAGGGTTTCTTCATTAACCAGGCTGAATGCTGTTGTAATATGTGCCTCAACTGAAATGAAGAGTATAAAGTTTTGGAAAAAACCTGCATTGAGGCTCAGAGTCAGTTTGCTGACACCGTAGCATGTAAACCATATGGATATGTTAGGGCAGGCATCCCCAAACTTCGGCCCTCCAGATGTTTTGGACTACAATTCCCATCTTCCCCGACCACTGGTCCTGTTAGCTAGGGATCATGGGAGTTGTAGGCCAAAACATCTGGAGGGTCACAGTTTGGGGATGCCTGTGTTAGGGTAATTTGCTGAACTCAAACATGGGAAGGATCTCAATCCTCTATGCATTTGCCCAGGGAATAAGTACACAGAATGGAACTCACTACTGTACTGAGAAGATATGCATAGGATTGCACTGTAAGGCTGAAACCCTATGGACATTCACATGGAGTAAAGCCCCACTGAACTAAATAGAACTTATTAATAAGCAGATGTGGATTAGATTGTTCTGCAAGGCTGGGATCCTAAACATATTTACAAGGCTGTTATGGGGCCTGGATATCTCAGTTGGTTAGAGAATGGTGCTGATAATGCCAAGGCTGCAATTTTGATCCCTGTATGGCAGTGCAGGGAGTTGGACTAGATGTTCTTTAAGAAAAACTGGACACCCCAAATTAACAGGCATCATATTTGGCTTCATAAATTCAGTCCTAAATACCCTTAATTAGAAGATATGTGGTTTTAAAACAATGCATATGAATAAGAGCAGGCATCCCCAAACTTCGGCCCTCCAGGTGTTTTGGACTACAATTCCCATCATCCCTGACCACTGGTCCTGTTAGCTAGGGATCATGGGAGTTGTAGGCCAACCTGGCCAAAACATCTTGAGGGCTGCAGTTTGGGGATGCCTGAATACATTTGCAATAGAAAAAGCCAAATACGTAGGTTTATTCTCCTCCTTTGACATGAAAATAAAGCAGATATCTTGCTCTTACAAATCCACCTGCAGAGAGATCATTGCAAAGATAGCACAGTGCATGCAAGCTGATCTTGAATGGACTTTTTAGGAACCTTCAGTGAAAGGACAAGTGTTTCCTAGCATTTTCTAAGAAACTTCTCAGAACAAAAGCCAAAGGGTAGGTGAGAGCCTAATGGATGACAGTAGATAGGTCACACCTTATAATTTGCACTCAGTTATGCCCCAAAAGAAGAGCTGGCAGATCCTTATACTAATGGATGCCGTGAAAAGAACAGATTGGAGATGCAATCTAGAGAAAATTAGGCATGCTTTATGCACACTGAAATCAGTGGGTAAGACACTGGTGTACATCTTACCACATACTCCTTAAGAATGGGAAAATGTGAGACTGAAAGAAACTGATCCCTAACAGCAGTGACCATGAAAAAGGCAATACCAAGGGAGAATGGCAGAAGGGCCAGAGTGAGAAGGAGCAGGTGGCACTTTGGCTGGGGCCACCTCAAGCCAGGCAAAGCTCTGTGATCAGGGTGGGCAACCTGATGAGCAGGAAAGCTTGGAAGGGTATCTTCCACCCACCAGTCTATGCAAGAGTTGACGTAGGTATAAGCAATGGACTAGAGTCTTGTCTTGACAGTGCCCTTAACAAACTGCAGAAGGGAGGAATATTGTGGCATAAGGGATTTTAATGGTACTTAATCATGCCACTGGAACATCATCCTGTGAAGCAAGATAAATAAAACTGCTATTATCTTTATTTCAATTATTTATTACAGCGGATTTAGGTACCTGGAAGCCAAGGCAAATGGATTTCTTTCCTGAGTAGTCGGCAGCCAAATGTCCATGAGTTCATAAGGCATGTTTTGGCACATTCAAGCACCCCAACTTCAGTGCTTGAGGTCCAATCCTGGTTCCCATTTGAGTCCACAAGAGCCTCATTCATGGGAGCAGAATCAGTTTCTCTCTGAATTATTCAGGTTAACAGAGAAGGCAGAAATTTCTGCCAACCTGGACATCAATTTCCATGTTTCTTAAATAGCAACACAATTAATTTAGAGGAAAGGACTGCTTTTTAAAAATGCCCGTTTTAAAGTCCCTGTGAAGGAAAGTACATAATTTAAGTTTTTGATGCATTTTTAACACTCCATTACCATGCTGGAAGGGGAAAAGAAGCTTTTTTCTGCTTCCATATGGAGCCATGGGTCAGCCCAGTTACATTATTTTAATGATGTGATGGCAGGACAGGAATCTAAGGAAGCCGCTTACCCACCTCTATAAATATCCCCTGCATTCCACTTGTAAGAGGAGATTTTAATCAAGGGTGTTCCCAGACCTCTGCTTCCCTCTGTGCTGCTCTGGAGCTCTGCTCTCGACATGACATTTATTGGTCTTCCACATCACTTGCTGCTACTGCTGTCGACAGCTCTAAGGAAAGTTCAGGGACAAGCACAGACACCCCTGTGCTCAAGCTGCTAACTCAAAGCATTCCATCTCTGCAAACAGAGTCACCAGCACCATAGAAAATAGCTTCCTATCATTTATGCTAAAAGTACACCGTCTAAAACGATCACCAAGGAAGGAGCTAGATAAATGACAGAATGGTGCAACGGGACATCGTGACGAGTGCCAGAGCGCACGGAAATGCTGTTTACCTTCCCGCCACAGCAGTACCTATTTATCTACTTGCACTGGCATGCTTTCAAACTGCTAGGTTGACAGAAGCTGGGACAGAGCAACAGGAGCTCACCCCGTTGCACGGATTTGAACCACCGACCTTCTGATCGGCAAGCCCAAGAGGCTCAGTAGTTTAGACCCTAGCGCCACCCACTCCCACTATTTTTATGGGCCTGGACAATGTTTTCTTCCAAAAGAAGTCAGTTCTTATGTTTCCAGTAACTTCAAGCTGTGTAATATCTGCAACATGTTTTGCCTCCACAGTTCAAGGCAGCAGTGCTTCTAAAACTACCGTGTTTCTCATATTATAAGTCATGTCTTATAATCTTTTTTTCCTCAAGAAAATAAGCCTATGGCTTATTTTCGGGGGGTGTCTTATTATTATTTTTTTAAATTACAGTATGGTACCTCCCCTGTCCGGCGCCCGGAACTGGCTGCTGCTGCGCTGCTGGGCGCGTTGTCGACGCTTCAGCAGGGCACGCTGCTGGGTCCCGCCGGGTCGGGGCTTCACACGGCGCGCGCTGAGGCTCTTGCCGGATCCCGGCTCGGAGCAGCGTGCGCTGCGGCTCTTGCTGCGCCCCGCCGCCAGGTCCCGGGACCGGCGGGACCTGCAGCGCGCGCGACAGGAAGAGGAGGGACCAGCGAGTGGCAGCCGCGGCGGCCAATGAAGGCTCGGCCGGGTGTTTTTTGTCGTTGTAGCTGCGTCCCGCTGCGTCCCTCCTCTTCCTGTCGCGGCTTGGCGCCCGGAACTGGCTGCTGCTGCGCGCGTTGTCGGCGCTTCAGCAGGGCACGCTGCTGGGTCCCGCCGGGTCGGGGCTCCACGCGGCGCGCGCTGAGGCTCTTGCCGGGGCTCGCCGCCGAGTCGGGGCTCGGAGCAGTGCGCGCTGCGGCTCTTGCCAGTCCCGCCGCCGGGTCAGCGCTTGGTGCGGTGCATGCTGCTGGACATTTTCCTCTTCCATGGCGCCATCCAGACCTGCTCCCACCACTACGGCTTATTTTGGGGTATGTCTTATATTTCTTCAACTCAGGAAAATCCTGCCATGGCTTATTTTGTAGGGATGACTTAAAATATGAGAAACACGGTACTTGCTGGAAGCCACCGAAGGGGAGAGTGCTCTCATGCTCAGAACCTGCTTGCAGGTTTCACACAGGCCTTTGGGTGGCTACTGGACTAGATGGGCTATTGGCCTGATCCAGCAGACTTTTCTTATGTTCTTATGAATGCTAGTAGGAGTGATGCTTGTAGGAAGTTGGCACTCAGAGCAACAGGAGTCCCCGTTTTCATGGACGTCCATGCATGAATACGGTAGGCCTCCACATAGTAGGTTTCTCCACAGAAGATATATGTGCTTGGTGTGTGGGCAGGGAAGCTACATAACAGTAAAAGTGCTATAGTCATGACATATAGAAGTACAATATTTATACATTCATAAAATGGGGAAGGAGTACAACTACAGTAGTTCCAGGAAAATCAGATGAACATTGAAGCCAGACGCAATTACTAATAGCCTAAGGGGAAGTTGCTCAGTAGAGGGGACAGATGTTAATTTTGTATTGGTTTCAATCTATTATTTCCTCCAATGTACTGTAAGTTGGCAAATTTGGCAGGAAGCAGAACCATGAAAGGAGACATATGTTGGAGAAGCATTATTTATAACTTATCTGGCCATCTATAGCTCAACTTTAGAGCACATGCCTTCAATGCAAAGATCCAAGGTTCAATCTTTGGCATCTCCAGTTTGAGCTAGGAAAGTCTGAAAAATTGGAGACCATCAGTCTAGACAATGCTAAGCTATATGGACCAAAGGGTTGACTGTAAGGCAGCCATTTTTCCTTTACACTATCCTAATGTATACCCTGCTCATACTCAGTAAACAACTTACAGAACACATTGATAAATGTGTTCCCCACCACCACCTCTAGTTACTTCAGAGTTAATGCCATGAGCCCCGTGAAGGTGGCATGGAGATGGTGGTTGGCTCCTGAAGAGGAAACTCACACAGATTCTCCTTCCTTTGTTCCCCTTAATGGCCCATCACCCAGGCAATCACTTCATCAATAAGCTAGTCTTATATTTTAACACTTACTGGATCCAGGGGTTAGAAGGGTCTCTGAATACAGCCTACTTCCCCTCCTACTATATGATGGTTTAAATGAATTGCTAAAATAAATTGGCATCATTTTATAAATGGAGAAATGTTTTATAAGTTTCCTTGTGAGAGAAAAGAACCTATAAATTAAGGGAAGCATGATAATGAGCCAGAGTACACAAAAATGAAGTAATCAAATCACATATGCAAAGCATATATAGCATTTCTTTTCTAGAAGGAGAACTCAGGGGCATAGCAAGGGGGGCGATGGGAGAGGTCCGCCCTTGGTGCCACCCTGGGGGGGTGACACTCAGCATGCCCCTCCCTTGCCCACCCCTCACTGCTCGTGCGCGCTGAGCAGGCGAGTGAGCAAGCTGCGGAGCAAGCCTTTTTACTGGGCGGCAGGGCAATGGCACCTCCCAAGCTGCCCAGTAAAAAACCTCACTCCACGGTTTGCTGGCGGCGCCACACCAGTGCCATATGGATGGTGCCGGGATCAGCGCTGAAGCGCCGCCAGCGACAACCCGCGATGCAGCGTGAATGTGCAGCACTACATAGCAACACATGCATCATACATAGCGACGCTGCTCATGCGTGCTACATAGCGGCGCTGCGCATGTGCGCGGCGTCACGGGTTGCCGCTCCGGGTGCCAGAGCAGCTTCCTCCGCCACTGTGAGAACTATACTTCCAGAAGTTAATTTTTTTATAGCATATATCTTAGAAGAGGAAATGTCCTTCTAGGAAACCATTTTGTTCCAGAAATGACTTTCTAGAAATTGCAGGAGAAGTCAGAATTGATTCAGGAGTGTTTGTAAGAATTTGTTCTGTTACTGAAAAGCACTCTGGCAATTTCTTCCCTGCAAAGAACTGAATAATCTCTAACAGACTGAGGTAAAAGGTTGAGTACTATTAACATTTGCGTGGAAGACACATTTATGCCCAACCAGATAAAATGAGTTTTTTTGCTTAGGGACACTGAGGTGCTTGTAGGCTGCACCTCTAAGCCTACTAACTTTGGGGGTTTCTTCTGAGCTGCCTGTCAGATTGCTCTGTTGATGTCTTCTGGGAGTTGCTGCATCCCAGAAGTGAACTCTTGCCAAGGTATAGTGGGCCAATAGGAATTGTGGGCATTCCTTGTAGAATCCACAAAACTTATGAATGTGCACAGGCGAAAACGACTCAGACCAAAGAGTCTCAGGTCTGTCTGTCCACCTCTAGTATGCATGCCACAAGGGTGTGTATGTCTGTATACAAAATCCATAACGATCTCAGGCATTTAGCACAATCTTCTTCTGAAATAACCCGAAACGAAAAGCAGCCCCTTCCATTCTCTTGTGCAAAGCCTGCTATCTTTCAATTAGTTTAATCATATCATTTTATAGTTAGCTAAGTTTAAGGGACCCAGGTGGCGCTGTGGGTTAAACTACTGAGCCTAGGGCTTGCTGATCAGAAGGTCGGCAGTTCGAATCCCTGTGACGGGGTGAGTTCCCGTTGCTTGGTCCCAACTCCTGCCAACCTAGCAGTTCAAAAGCACATCAAAATGCAAGTAGATAAATAGGTACCGCTACAGCGGGAAGGTAAACGGCATTTCCATGTGCTGCTCTGGTTTGCCAGAAGCGGCTTTGTCATGCTGGCCACATGACCTGGAAGCTATACGTCGGCTCCCTTGGCCAATAATGCGAGATGAGCGCGCAACCCCAGAGTCGGTCACGACTGGACCTAATGGTCAGGGGTCCCTTTACCTTTACCTTTAAGTTTAAATGCTAAGCTAGACAATAAGATGCGGAAACAGACTTGATCCCGCCAGAGTGACATGCTCTACTACAACAATGGTTGGATGCTAAGCAAGGCAATTTTACAGCTAGCAGCTTATGAGAAAAGCCTGTATAGTAAACTCCATGAAAATACAAACTACCATGGGATTTGCAATGACTTCTGGGTATTTTCCCACTGAGTAACCCCCAAAGCCAGGAGGATGAGAGGCACAGTGTAAAAACATTAATCCCTCCAGTTTACCTTAATTTTTCTGATAGCTCAACATGATGGGTTTGGCTCTGCCTGTCTTTCAATGGCTGCACTGACTGTTGGCTTTCCTGCCTTCTGCCCTATCCGTTCCAATGGGCACCAGTCACTGCTGGAACAAGCTTAGTACAGACCTGAATAATTTGGCTTGGCTTGGCACTGAAATAACCTGCATGCAGAATACAATTTCTTAAGTGGGTCCCCAAGCAGAACAATTTTCTGAAGCTGTTACTGACATAGGTCGTCACTGATGGGTCTCACATGAGGACGCTACCTGCAACAGAAGCTACAACATTAATGTCATCTAACATAGCTAAATAGCATGTGAATATTTTAATTTGTGATGCTGACAAGAGCTAAATTGCTGGGTGCAGCTGTAATAAAGACAACCAAACTATCATCATCTCTGTAAGTTTTCTATAATTAGGAAGGTACATGTTCAATATTCAAATCATATCATATCAACTCCTTCTTGTACAAAATAAGCCTTCCTAGGAGTTACTGCTGCTTATGATTTATAAGCTGTGGTCCATGGGGTCACGAAGTGCTGGACACGACTAAACGACTAAACAACAACAACATGATTCAAAATACAGTACAGTATTTTAAAAGCCCATAGCAAATGTGGCTTCTACAAGACAGTCTGCAAGCAAGGATCTGTTGAACTTAATCATGGCCATTGTTTATATAAGATCAATTTTATTAACCTAGATGAATGCCAGGTGACATCTAGCTTTTTCAAGACAGAGCCTGCTACAGTCATATGTAAAGGTAAAAGGACCCCTGGACAGTTAAGTCCAGTCAAAGGCGACTATGGGGTTGCAGCGCTCATCTTGCTTTCAGGCCGAGGGAGCCAGCGTTTGTCCACAGACAGCTTTCTGGATCATGTGGCCAGCATCACTAAACTGCTTCTGGTACAACGAAACCCCATGAACAGAAACCAGAGTGCACAGAAATGCTGTTTACCTTTCCGCCGCAGCGGTACCTATTTATCTATTTGCACTGGCATGCTTTCGAACTGCTAGGTTGGCAGGAGCTGGGACAGAGCAACAGGAGCTCACCCTGTCACGGGGATTCGAACCGCTGAACGTCTGATTGGCATGCCCAAGAGGCTCCGTGGTTTAGACCACAGCGCCACCCGCGTCATACATAAGTCACATGTATCCACTGATGGCTTATGTGTCATATAAACAGATCTACATACACACCCAATATAATGTGGTAATTGGAACTCATGCAAATTGGCTGTTACTTTTATGCATTTTCTCAGTTTTAAAATATCTTGAATACATACTTTGTTTAGTGTATTTCAAACACTAAAATTTATTTTGCACAACTCATCCCAACTGAGCTGTCTTTGATTCTTTTGAAATGCATGCAGAAGGATAGTGGTCAAAGTGTAATTTCAAAAGAAAAGAAATCACATTTGTTGAAGCTATGTTTTAGGTGGGCAGAAAGCAGAAGGTAAGATGGTGGATCTCTGTTTAATGTGAAATAGATTGGCAAGGAGTTCTGGCTTCCAACTGTTGAGCAAATGCAACAAGAAAATGACTCATCCTCACCAAACTAGAATGTTGAAATGAAGAGGAAGTGGGTGACATGAGATGATTCTTTTCATGCGAAAAGACCATGAGCTCAGTTCACTCTGGACACACAGAACAAACTCTTGGGCTTGGAATTCATTCATTCTAAGTCAATGTATTACGGTATGTTCCTGGCTACATTTGGTAGATCTTGAGTTTCTTGAAAAAAAATTATCTTCATCTCATAAGCCTGAAACCTGTCCACCACTGATTTAAGTTGATAATATTCCAGGCATCTTTGAAAACTGAAGCACTTGTTTGTTTTCTGGGGGGGAAAACAAGTGGCTTTCAGACATGGAACATTGTGCAAGCCATCCTTTTTCTTAGAGAAAGTAATTAAAATCCTTTTATGATTGGAAATCTCCTTTGAAGACCTTGAAGTACTCTGGGATGAAACACAGGCTAATTAGTCTTTTGTATACCTTGCCTACTTTCTCGTATAACTTTGGAAGCAAAAATAATCACAGTAAAACATACACTCCACTTCACCAGTTGTCATAACTTCCTATTTCCCTCAGAACCTACAAGCCTGTATTCCTAATGTGAATGTTCCTTCAGGAAAAGTAACGTTAGCAGAGCTTCATCTATATTTCACTGTCTGTGCAGACTCTGAAGAAAAACAGGGGAGAAATTCAGGTTTCAGGGAAAAGAAATAAAATGTGTCATTTGCCTTTTAAAAAGAAAAGAGAGAAAGAAAACCCTCTCCTTATAATCCCATATGGGGATACACAGAATTTTCACTATGGCCTCATTCCATCAAAAAAGTTCGATCAAGAAAGAATGGAAATCATATCCGAGAAGAGAGAAGAAGTACTGGGGGAACAAAGGGCACTGAGGAAAAGTTATATTTTGTTATATTTTTAATGTTGTGCTGTTTTGAAAACTCTTTAGGAATTTAAGATACAAATGGCCAAATATGCTATGTAACAGAAGAAGTGTGCCTGCACACGAAAGCTCATACCAATGAGAAACTTAGTTGGTCTCTAAGGTGCTACTGGAAGGAATCTTTTTATTTTTATTTTATTTTTTGCTTGCATCATTTTCCTGCTACCTTCCCCCAGCCCCCCCGCTGGTTCTTACAAGGCAAGAAAGGATCATAGAATGGTAGGGTTGGAAGGAACCACAACAGTCATTTAAGTACAGTGGTACCTCTGGTTAAGAACTTAATTCATTCTGGAGGTCCGTTCTTAACCTGAAACTGTTCTTAACCTGAAACACCACTTTAGCTAATGCCGCCTCCTGCTGCCGCCGCGCTGCCAAAGCACAATTTCTGTTCTCATCCTGAAGCAAAGTTCTTAACCCGAGGTACTATTTCTGGGTTAGCAGTCTGTAACCTGAAGCGTTTGTAACTGGAAGCGTTTGTAACCCAAGGTACCACTGTACGTAAATAACCTCCAACATTTCTCCAATGAAAATAGGGACGTCCCATTCCATAATGATAATTTTACTACTTATATCACACACATCTTACTGAGTTGCCCCAGCCACTCTAGGTGGCTTCCAACAGATATAAAAATATAATAAAACTTTAAAAAACACAACTGCCCTAAACAGGATTGCCTTCGGACAGCTTGGGGGGTTAGATAACTCCATACCCTTCAACATTTCTCCTATGAAATAGGGACGTCCTAAGGAAAAGCAGGACATTCCAGGATCAAATCAGAAACCGGGATAGCTTCTCTAAATCAAGGACGTCCCTGGAAAATAGAGACACTTGGAGGATTTGTACGTATGGGGAAGGCACATCCAAAATTAAGGCTTCTTGTGTGTGCAGGATGTACCCAAGAGGTACGATCTTCCCTGGAAGCATCCATTCCCATCCCATATAGCAGATGTAGAAATGTCACCTAACATACAGAGATGCCATCCATGCATAAGGAAAGGTGAAAGATTGTCACCAGGCATCCCTCAATAGGCTGTTGCTTCGTTTTCCTTGGACCGATTCCAGCCCTTTCAGCTGTGTGCTAAAACAAATGAGCTAGCAGAGCAATGACTCTCCGGTGTGAAATGAGACCCAGCAGTTTTGATATGGCTGACCTTATGATTTGAGGAGCTACCATTCTTCTGTGAGATTCTACCTGCACTGTAGGTCTATTAAAAATTAGACACCTGCATTCTCTGGTATTTTATTTTAAAACATTGTTAGGGGCACGCTGGGGGTCAGCAAAACAAGGACATCTTCAGCAACAGTTGCCTTGACAACTGTAACACAGCACCACTTCAGTGTCTTCGCAGAGGCCAATATGGCTGCAGTCTGTGCCCATTTACAAGGAGAAATGCCCAGAAAATGGGAAAATATCATTTTCATTTTTTTTTAAAAAAAATACTAATATTTAAATCCTAAGGCAAGAAAACTGATTGTTCCTCCTGACTAAAGCTAACCCAAAAAGCTGGTTTACATAAGCAAAGCCCTCTACAAATAATAATAATAATAATAATAATAATAATAATAATAATAATAATAATTTCTTGAGAGCTCCAATTTTTCCCCAATGGTGCTTCCTTCCAAGTTATAGTTACGTATTTATTCACTGAATTTATAGCCATTGTTTTTCATCAGGATCCCAGGGCAGTTTACATTACACATGAAAACAGCAACCATAAAACCAACATTCAAGTTATTAGCACACCCATACAATTAAAACTTCTAAATTTATAGCAGATAGAACTTCAATTTGAGCTGGTTTCACCTGATCAGTTTTACCCAAAGGCTTGTGTGAAAAGGTGTGTTTTCATGCAGCAGCAGAATCTCAGCAATGAAGGTGCCACCTACACCTCCGAGGGGAGGTGGTTGTATAGATTGGGTGCCACTACAGAGGAGGCCATGTCCCATGTCAACACATAATGGATTAAACCAGGGGTGGGGAACCTGTTTGGCTCCATGGGACAGATCCTTGTCAGGACTGGCCTCACAGATCAAATTTGACAGATGGAGGGGCAGCAACCTGTCAATCACTTGGCATCACTAGGTAATGTGTTTGGAAGCCCTGATTGTCGGGACTTCAAAGCTCAGGGCAGGGCTGTTTCAAAACCATTTGCAAACAGTTCTTTGCTGCTCCTAAAACTGCTAAAATCAGAAAATTAAGGAGCAACATGGGGATGTTTACAAGGGCTAGTCCTAACAGCCCCGAACTGCTCTGAAAATCCTGAGAAAGGGCTTCCAAACAGTCTCACACTGCTCTTTGACCCTCTGATGGCAAACCAAATTTAGCCCATAGGTTGGATGTTCCCTACCCAGGGCTCAACCATCAGTGGGACAAGAAAGATTTTTCTTGCAGATCCCATGGCCTAAGCAGGCTGATATTGGGAGAAGCACTCCTTCAGGTATTTGGGTGTCAAATTCTTTAGGGCCTGGTAGTGTGTCAGCAACCATTTCAAGTTACACAAAATTTGGGTTATATGGTCTCTGTTAGAAGCATCACTTAAAACTCTCACAATCACATTCTGCACTGGTTGCAATCCCCAGACTGCCTTCAAGGGCAGCCCCAGGTAGATCACATTACAGTAATTAAACTTGGGAAGGGGTTACCAAGGAACGAATTACTGCAGCCAAGCTATCCTGGTCCAGGAACGGTGGTGCTGGAAAACCTGGAAAACGACGCTGGAAAACGACCTGGCTATAGCTTCTCCTGACCATGTTGGATCTAGTTATTTGTCAGAGGATCCAACCCCCCCCCCATGGCAGTTTGCCAGGAATGGATGAGGCAAGGAAAGTTCTTACCAATGCTTTTTATTCAATATTCACAGAGAGAGACTTAGAAATGCAGCCTCTTGGAGTAGTTGTGTTGCTCAGAGTGAAACCCCACCCCCTCCATCTCTCCCACTTCCTCATGAGTCTACAGCGCTGAAAAGTGCCTTTTCCCTTTGAGATCTCTGCTCTCCTATTTTCAATGCCCGCTGTGTTTTTAGAGAGGGGAGGGGTCTGGAATGCTTTCTAAAGACACTGAGTCTATCAGCTGTCACCCTCCTGGTGCTTCCTCTTCCCCCTCCTCCTCTCCCATTATTCCCCAGCTTTCCCCCTCATCTGCCTCTGAGCTGTGACCTCCCTCGACCCCCTGTTGTAATTCTGAACTGTCTTCTTCTCTGGAAGGGTCAGGCTGGGGAGGCGGTCTCCACCATTCCTCCTCTGCCCAGTCCCTGACATTATTGTGGACAGCAGGCAAAGTAGTTTCCTGGGAAATTACTTATTTAGACTAAAGCAGGGGTTGGAAACCTGTGACCTTCAAAATGATGGGACCCACACCATTGACCATGCTGAGTGGCAGCTGAAGTTCACGAACATCCAGAGAGCTACAGCTTCCCCATCCTTGAGCAAAACTTACTGTTATAAATTCCTTTAAAACCAGCACAGCTGCTGACCAATCAACAAATCTGTTGCATTTCCATGTCCTTGAGGTGGCAAGAGAAAGAAAGATGTGCAGCCATCTCTTTTTAAGGATGAATAATCAAACTTTCAACATATACATCATGGCCAAAATATGCTGTCCAGATTTAAAGCAGAAACGCAGGATAACGTGAAAAATGGAAAGGGCAATGAATCCTATACTGATGACGTTATCAGAATCAGAGTGCCTGAACCTTATTTATCAAGGTTTGATCAAGTGAAAATGAAAACCGGCACTCTCCACTGGATCAAGCTTTGATGTGTGTGATTTGTTTTTTTAAAAAATAAGCAGTATATGTCCGAAGTTTGAGGACAGTGACAACACCAATTGAACGCAAACTCACTCCAGTGAGTTTATACAATGCACAATCACCATCACGTCTAGTCCTTTTAAATGCCATGCCTGGTGTTATCTGCAAGTTTTGTTGCAAACTAAAATGCCGTACGCCTCCCTCTGCATGTCACTTCCTACAGCTTCCTTACTGAGTCGCTGTTAGAAGGAAATAAGCCTCTCCTCAATAAATAGCAGCTTATAAATGTTAATGCTCTGCCATCAACCACCAGCCTAATTTTTAATGTTTCGTTCCCTCCATCCAAGAGAGATTTTTAAACACGGCAAATGGCATTTTGAGGAGAGCCAAACAGCAGGCGTCCAAATGGCAGAATATAATTCTGAATCCCACAAAGCAGTACTTAATGTAGCAGTTACTTCCATTACCAATGCGATCAGGAAATGAGATGTATCTGTGTGAAATGGCTAGAATCTTTCTGAGTTTCTGAAGGCCAATGAAATCGAGTTTTTAATGATTTCACTTTGCTGAGCAGAATAATCTAAGCGTAAAGCGACGTTGTGTGGGAACATTAAAAAAAAACAAAAAACCACCAAGCAAACCACTGTCGGCATCTTGCACAATATTGGTGCCTTACTACTGTTAAAAATAAGTTGAACTGGTCATTTAAAAAATAGTCATAATCACAAATATATAATCCTTGCTGAGGGAAAATGAGCAGTGAGAAGAAAAATGAATTTGCAACAGTCATGGGGGTTAAAAAAAACCAATGATGGGACGGATACTGTGAACACACCAGCTCTGCTCATTGGGATTTATTATTTCATTTTATGTATTTATGCATCATCTTTCTTTCACGGAGCTGAATAATAATTTATAATTTAATAATTTATTATTTATACCCCGCCCACCTGGCTGGGTTCCCCCAGCCACTCTGGGCGGCTTCCAACAAAACATTAAAATACAGAAATCCATCAAACATTAAAAGCTTCCCTAAACAGGGCTGCCTTGAGATGCCTTCTAAAGGTCTGGTAATTGTTGTTCTCTAATAAGAAGAAGACAGCATATGTGGTTATTCTCTTGCCCTTCCATTACAACAACACTGTAATGTAAGTTAGGCTGAGAGGTGGCGACTGGCCTAAGATTACGCAAAATGGCTGAACAGTTCAATTCCTTCAGACATGTGCATTATCCTTTGAATAGGGAAAGCCAGCAGGCTTCTGAAAATGCCAGCACACTACTGCCATCTCATCGGCGGCCTTGCTCTGCAAGCTGTGTCACGTGAGAGGTGCCGAGCTGGTATTTAGGAACGGTAGGCGTTGTACAAATTAATAATATCCCAGTGCATAAGTGGTGCCACAAAGTGGTGCTTTTCATTCCTTGGTGTTAGCCTGAGGGAACTGCAACAGAGAATATACAAAAGGTATCCCTTTTAATAATATTTATCCTTTCATCAAACAAAAAGCAGGACCTGAAATTAAATAGAAATTAAAATAAATATAATGGAGGTTGCCAACTAAGTAGGAGCTAAAAACGCCATGGCTGCTTTTGTTTTCTGAGGGGGTTGGATGGCTTGTTTGCCTTCAGGCCAGCTGCCAGAAAACAAGAGCAACACTGGCTGTTTTTGCTCCCTTCAGCCAGACCTGTACAGTGGTACCTTGGTTTAAGAACAGCTTAGTTTATGAACAACTTGGATTAAGAACGCTGCAAACCCGGAAGTAGGTGTTTTGGTCTATGAACTTTGCCTTGGAATAAGAACATGTTTCGCTTCCTGTTGAGTCTGTTTCATTTGTAAATTGAGTCCCCCGCTGCTATGGGAAAGTACACCTTGGTTTAAGAACGGACTTCTGGAATGGATTAAGTTTGTAAACCAAGATACCACTGTATTCATGGCACGCTTTAGGTGAATCAGCAGCCTTTGCCCTCGGCTTAACCACCCACCATTTAGAACAGTCCACGAGTTGTAAGTGGCCCTGCAAGCCATTCTAGCTGGCCCCCAGGAAGCTCTCAATGGCACCCCAATCTCCCCAAGCTTCATCCCTCACCGGCCCTGCTTTATGTGTTTTTGCACATGTGTCCTTGTTTGCTTCTGGAAAACAGGCATGTTTCAGAGCATATGTAAAAAGTAGGATACTGTGATGATAATAATAATAATAATAATAATAATAATAATAATAATAATAATAATATACCCCACCCATCTGGCTGCGCTTCTCCTGCCACTCTGGGCAGCTTCCAACAGAAATATTAAAATACACTAATTTCTTAAAGATTAAAAGCTTCCCTAAACAGGGCTGCCTTCAGATGTCCTCTAAAAGTCTGGTAGTTGTTTTTCTTTTTGACATCTGATGGGAGGACATTCCAGGCCGTATACCTGAAATTAACATATACTACCAACGACGTTGTGTCCTTTGCCAGTACAGGGAGTGACCAAGGACAGGGCACTAAGAGTCAACAAAACGTGCCATGCCAGCCCTCGCCGCCGATACTGCCAGGTGGGTGTGGGGCATAGAGAGTTCACAGCGCCGTGCTGCACCACCCACGTGCACAGGGGAAAGCCCGGCCAGCCAATGGCTGGATGGGCATATTATGTGAGGCCAGAGACAAAACTGAGCAGAGCAGTAAACAGGGGGGCAAGGGGCCCACATGATTTTGATGGGGTGAGAACCAGGTGCCCCCACACAGGAATCCCCATCCTTGACGGGTGCACTACTAGCTAGGGGACCATTTGGCAAGGGGGCAAGCAAGGCCGGGCTCCAGAGCCAAGAGACCCCTGGCAGCAAGCAGGGGAGGATGGGGATTCCTGTGTGGGGGCACCTGGTTCTCACCCCATCAAAATCATGTGGGCCCCTTGCCCCCCTGTTTACTGCTCTGCTCAGTTTTGTCTCTGGCCTCACATAATATGCCCATCCAGCCTTCTGGAAGATTGCCGAGAAGACAACGGAGCCCTCACTCTTGACAAGGTCAGCGGCATAGCAACCTGCTCTGTAGTGCGCATGCACAGCATCGCTGCGCATGCACACTAAGGAGCGACACAGCGCATGCACGCTATGGAGCGGGGTGCCGCCGGCTGCGCTTCAGCACCACCGGCAGCAAACCACGAGCAAGCCATGGAGCAAGGTTTTTTATCAGGTGGCTTGGGAGGCATCGTTGCCCTTCCGCCCTGTAAAAAGCCTCGCTCTGCAGCTTGCTGGCTCACCTGCTTGGCACACGCTTGCTTGCTCCTGGGCGAGGGGCGGGCCAGGGAGGGGCATCAGCGGCCACCGCTGACACCCCTCTCTGGCCCGCCCCTTGCCTCTGCCCGAGCAGGAAGAAGCAAAGCATGCACCGGCCGAGCAAGTGAGCGAGCAGCCAGCCGCTGAGTGAGGCTCTTTACCGGGCGGCAGGTGGCTGCTCACTCAGGGGGGGGGGGCGCCGAGTGTCACCCCCTTCCAGGGTGGCACCCAGGGCTGCCCACCCCCATCACCCCCCTTGCTATGCCCCTGGACAAGGTTCCCCATCCCGGATTCAGTCCCACATACTGGGTAGCTTTCAGGCCCCACCCAAAACCACTGGACTGCATCTCCAGAGTTTCCAGCTGTGTGTTGTCCCTTGGATGCAGCAACAGATTGTCTACACACACACACACACACACACACACACACACACACACACCAGGTCCACCCATATATATCTGTATTATTATTTGAATAGTTGGCAACCAGGCTCTACAGCAGATAGATGCAGCCTCTGGTAACATAAAGGTGCAGGTGTTTTAACTCCTCGGGACAGGAATCATGACTACTTGTTCCTTTAAAGACCCTTGGAGAGCTCTTTAAAATTCAGCATTCTTAAGTGCCTGCACACTCCGTAAGCTTAATTAGTCCCCTTCCTCCTCCTCCTCCTCCTCCTCCTCCTCCTCCTCCTCCGTTCTCCGCTGTTAAATGTGTAGCAGGCAGGGCCCTCGGCAGCACCTGATCATTTGATGGAAAGTCCCCACAGCGCCATTGATGACTCATCACATTGCAGGGAACTGCGAGCCTTCAGTCAGCCAATTAGGGGTGGATGAATCTGTCAGTTTTTATTTTTCTTTCCTTTTCTCATTTTTCCCAATCTTCAGTTCAGTTTGCCACTTTTCCACATTCATTTGCATTTTTTTTAAAAAAAGTTCTCATGAAAATTCATCAGCCTTTTAGTACACAGTTCCCTTAATATGCACATTTTTGCAAGCAAAGTTCCCCATATATATATATAGAGAGAGAGAGAGAGAGAGAGAGAGAGAGAGAGAGAGAGAGAGAGAGAGAGAGAGAGAGAGAGAGAGAGTACTGTATATGCATTCTATTGTTGCAGAAAGTGTTTGGTTGGGAAACTGTGTTGCAAAGGATTATCTCCATTTTGGCTCACACTTTTGTTTCAGGAGTGAATTAGGTAGCTCAGTATTAAAATACAAAGCAGCAAGACACATTTCTCCACCATCCCTATACCTGGTGCTGCTGCATTGACACCACTACCAGACACTACTGGGTCTAAACCACTGAGCCTCTTGGGCTTGCCGATCAGAAGGTCGGCAGTTCGAATCCGCATAACAAGGAAAGCTCCTGTTGCTCTGTCCCAGCTCCTGCCAACCTAGCAGTTCGAAAGCACGCGAGTGCAAGTAGATAAATAGGTACCACTACAGCCGGAGGGTAAACAGCATTCCTGTGTGCTCCGGTTTCTGTCACGGTGTTCCGTTGTGCCAGAAGTGGTTTAGTCATGCTGGCCACATGAAAGCTGTCTGTGGACGAACACCGGCTCCCTTGGCCTGAAAGCAAGATGAGCGCCACAACGCCATAGTCGCCGTTTACTGGACTTAACCATCCAGGGGTCCTTTACAATAATAATAATAATAATAATAATAATAAAAACAATAATTTATTATTTATACCCCGCCCATCTGGCTGGGTTTCCCCAGCCACTCTGAGTGGCTTCCAACAGAAAAATAAAATACAGTAATCTATTAAACATTAAAAGCCTCCCTAAACAGGGCTACCTTCAGATGTCTTCTAAAAATCTGGTAGCTGTTTTTCCCTTTGACATCATGGGAGGGCGTTCCACAGGGCGGGCGCCACTACCGGGAAGGCCCTCTGCCTGGTTCCCTGCAACTTGGCTTCTCGCAACGAGGGAACCGCCAGAAGGCCCTCGGCACTGGACCTCAGTGTGGAGGTGGAGATGCTCCTTCAGGTATACTGGACCGAGGCCATTTAGGGCTTTAAAGGTCAGCAGCAACACTTTGAATTGTGCTCGGAAACGTACTGGGAGCCAATGTAGGTCTTTCAAGACCGGTGTTATGTGGTTTCGGTGGCCTTTTTACTGGGCTCCACCAACAAATGAACAGGCCTAGAGTGCACTTTGCTCAGGGTCTCTTCAAGCTTGAAGCCAACCAGGAAGAAGGGACCATGGGCCAGTTGGAGGGTCTGTAGATCTCCACCATCAGATGTAGTGCAGCCACACCCATTCAGCCTCATACCATCTTATGTGGCATAGCTCCATTAGAGGTTCTACAGCAGAGCTTTCCAAACTTTTCATGTTGGTGACACACTTTTTAGATATGCATCATTTCGTGACATAGCAATTCAGTTTTACTAGCAAACGGGAGGTTAAACTAGCACCTTTATAACCCCGGGAGGAGTGAGGAGAGCGTTCACGCAACACACCTACAACGCACTGCAGCCGACACACTAACATATCGCGACACACAGTTTGGAAAGCTCTGATCTACAGCCTTAGGGCATCTGCCCCACTCACCCTCCTGAGCCTTTGAACCAGCTCTCAAAATAACTACCAAACCTTGACTGCCGGCGACTCTTTTTGCTACGCCAGTGGTTCCCAACAGGTGGTCCGCGGACCCCCAGGGGTCCGCGAGCTATGCCAGAGGGGTCCGCAACATGCTATTAGAATAAAAAATATATTAAATATATTTTTTATTCTAACAGATTTTTTGTTTTGGCCGCTTCCTGCATGAGCAGAGTCTAGTGCAAAACTAGAATTAGATAGAGGCAGTAGTTCTGCTGTATGCCGTTAGGTGGCGCTTTACAAACACTACTGTTTTGCAAAGAGGCAGCGCGCGCATTCTAACGCTCACCTCCCCAAGATGCTTTGCGCGCGTCGGCTTCATTTGTGCGCTACTGCGCAGGTACCCTGTCTTCTCCATTCCCCTCCCTCCTCCCTGGCGCGCGCTGCCTCTTTGCAAAACAGTAGTGTTTGTAAACAAAGCGTTTTTCACGGAAGCTACACTTCGCGTAGTTAAAAATGGACCGTTGGTTAAAAAGTGGTTCATCTCATTAAGAACTGAAAATTAAAACTAACTGTATACTGATGGAGTACTCTGTTGTAACTGTAAAAAAAGTATAAATATAAAATATAAAAAGACTCTTAATTTGGCTCTCACTTTTTAATTTTAGGATTAGGAATTAATGGGGGTCCTTGTCACAATAGCGGCTCGGTGAGGGGTCCTCGAGAAAATTTTGTTGGGAACCCCTGTGCTACGCAATGTGAAACTGTTAGCATCCATGATATGGAACTTCTTTTCCATGTTCCTCCTGGATTCAGAGGTCTGTACAGAACTATGAGTCTGCTGCCATTGCTAGGGCAATGTGATGTTATTCAATTCAATGCAGCACATATCATTTTGCCATCACTTAAAACTGATGACTGCTTTCTCCAAACTATTAATTTTAGCTGTCCTCCCACTCTTACGGTTTCCTGGTCTTTATGACAGAAGAAACGAAGACCTGGGAAATATAAAACATGATAAATATAGTATCTTAGTGGGGCAAGAACATTCCTCAGTCCCTCGAGATAAATTTGGAGAACACTCAGCAGGAGGAAGTTGACAGTATTGACCTGCTTTTAAGCACTTGTCAGTATCCAGTTTATGTAGAGAAGAAAGTAGATCACCAATTTGGAGCTTGGCTTGCTGGCTGTTTGAGAGGTTGTGCTTTTTTCAAAGGGAGAATGTGGGTCTCTAATAAAACCTTAGGTCTCTAATAAAATCTTATCCTTCTTTTAAGAATGCTTATCCTTGTGAATGCTGTTGTTTCTTACTCCTCTACCTACATTGCTCTTATAAAAACTCAATATAAGTTTGGATTTTTCTCACAATTATTGGACTGAGGTTGGAGGAGAGCTATTTGGTTTTTGTTGCATTGATGACATTCATTTATAGTGTTGAATACTTGAATTCCGGAGCATGCATGTAAAAATATCAACAAATTATTTGCTTACAGGCTGCATCCAATTACATCATACTCAGAGTAGACCCACTGAAGTACATGAATTTAAGTTTCTTGTATCCTTTGATTTAGATGGGCCAACTCTGATTTTAGTTAGATAATGAACACCAATGATCCTCATGTATTTCAGAGCAATGAATCCCTAAATTGAAATGAAATCCACTTTTTTTTCAACAGAAGGTATCAGCCCAAAGAAAATGAATCAAATATTGAGGAATACTTTAAGGCCCCTACTTTTCCCACTCCATATTTACAGTTCTTTCATTTAACAGTCATTACATTCCAGAATTGATTGGCAAAGAAATTTTAGAGGGAGAGAAATCATTTGACTTGTGAGCTGAACACCGAGTTACACTTTGCCCTGTAATTTGAAAGACTGGAAAGCCTGTAAATATTTAAGACCAGCTAGCCATATTTCTGTTATACAAAACTGCTGGGTTTAATTTGCCCATAAACATGCTCCATCATTATTATTATTATTTTAAAAAGCACCATGCTTGTGCCCAATATATTTATTAAAGCAATATGAAGAATGAAAGAGAAGTATGGCATTGAAATGAATATGAACACTTATGGAACATTAACTTACAGTATTCCCATTAAAGTATGAGATAGATTGGTCAGCAAACACAAGTTAATAGCACAGAGCACTCAGTATGGGAACTGATGGTGTTCAGAATGGTTCCGCTATTCAGAGAGTATAGTATGCCTATTTTTCATCTAAGAGGAAAAAGCAAGTGGAAATATTCTCAAAATCCAAGCATTTTTGTTTCTGCTTTTTTGAATTACAGGCAACTCCCAATTTACTCAGAGGTGATGTTCCAAGGCATCGTGCATTTATGTGAAATTGCATATATTTGAAACACCACTGAAAAAGCCTGCAAAAACCCCAATTCCACCCTGCCCTTTCATGTTGTTTTTGTGACGTTTTCGGGTCACTTCTGGGTTCGGTATGATGTGCGTATGACTTCTATAACACTGGGAACAGTGCAATGCATTTTGCTCTGTCTCTCTGGCTTCCCAGCCTGCTGCTTCCAGCTTCTAGTTTACACACACTCTACTCTCAACTCTGGCCTTTGTCTTTCTAGCTACCAGTGAGTCGAAGGAGGGAGGCCCACCCATTTGTCATCTGGCACAGAGTCATTCCCTTTGTTTCCTTAATGGCTCACCATAAAGCTGTCTGGCTATTCCGGGGATTAGAATGGTCTCGGCGTATAGCATACTCTCTCCCCCACACCCCACCAACTCTTAACAGTGCTTATAAGGATCTGATCTAAAAATCCTTTAGTATCTGCTGCCATTATAACAAATTACTATTTCCTGATATGTCCTTGATCACCGCAGAGCTTCTTTCCAACAGCAGCATAAAACATGGTCTCAGCATGAATAGGAATGTTTAAATGTTTGTCTGACAAAGGTTTTGAAAAATAAAGTACTTTCATGGTTTAGGAATCCTATCTGCTGCCATTATAACAAATCATTTTCTTTACTTATCCATAATTGTCAAGCATTTTTCAGCAATAGGTGATTTCACAGAAGTGCTGTGTTTATTAACTGCATTTTTCTTTCTTAATCCCAGTAATCAATTGCCAAGTACTAATGAAACTGTGGAGCAAATCCCTCTATTGATCAGCAGCTCTGTGAGAGATGTTTATTTTTTTTCTAGAGATCTCTTTCCACCCAGAAAATGTAATTGCAAGGAAAACAACTGGTAGTGTTTCTGGTAACAAGAAATTAAAAGTGGAAAAGAATAAGTCGTGCAAGTCACTGCTTCGGTATAAGCGATCCATAATGGACCCGATCTGGACAAAAATATTTCATCGGCCCAAAATTGTGAGCAAAAGTAACCTGCTGTCACGGCTGGAGTCAGACGCAGGTCAGCAATAAAGGACGCAGATCTCTGTTGTCAGGGAAGCTAACTCTATATTCAAGGAAAGAAACATACAGCTCGGCCTAGTGGTCTCAGCTGTCAGTGTTTTGGAAAAATATGGCAAAGCTTCTGACCTGCTTTGCCTGGCACAAAAGACTCCACGAAGAGTGTCCTTGCAGAGTATATTCTGCTTTTATTCTTAAAAGCCTTTAACTGCAGAACGACAGACATCAACACCACCAGCTTTCTCCAACCAACCAACCAATGTACCCAACCAACCAACAAACACCACTAACATATATACAGGTACAATACAATTAGGTGAAAGGTTGCATGAGTCACTGCAGGCTGCTGACTCATGCTGACCCAGCTCCCCAGCATTAAAGAAACAGCGGCCAATTTTTAGCCGTGACATCAGCAACACTCCCCAGTAGGTCTTGCCCCTATGGAACAGTTGCCAGGACTGAAGATCCCTGCCTTTCACTTCTCTCTAAGGCTCTTCCTCTCCCAGATGTTTTCCAAGCAGTCTCAAACTGGGTCTGTGCACCTCTGACCACTGTTATGTTCTTCTCATTCTTGTTCTTGGAAACCAGATGGGAGGGGAGCTTGTCGCATCAGGAGAGGGAGACTCCTGGGATTATTCAGCAGACCCTTAACCACCCTCCTCTGCATCAGCCTTGGAGTCTGAACTGCCCCCATCACATGCTCTTCCTGCTCACTAAACTCTGTTGCCCCTTCAGCACCCCTCTCCTCTTCCCAATCTTCTCCCTCTGACATCTCCTTGGTGTCCGTCCCATCACCAATTTCCTGGCACTGAGCCTTCCTCCTCTGGGGTTCCGCTTTGGGGTTCCCCAACTGGTGTGTCCCACCACTCTTCTTCGTCCAC
The DNA here is from genome assembly GCF_963506605.1 of Zootoca vivipara. Taxonomy (NCBI): domain Eukaryota; kingdom Metazoa; phylum Chordata; class Lepidosauria; order Squamata; family Lacertidae; genus Zootoca; species Zootoca vivipara. The sequence continues at coordinate 24,461,977 of NC_083285.1, read as the reverse complement.
CCAGTCCCTGACACCTTATGGGATTTTCCATCCAGTGTGCTTATCTTCTTTAGTACTGGGGTGGTTCCACAAGCTCATCTCTTGTGAAGAACAAAGCATTGCAGGGCTTTGGATGAGAAAAGATAGTTATTATATAAGATACACCACCATCATTATCCTTATCAAAGGCTTTATCCAGGATTTATATTTGTAATATTAGTTAACAGAAAAATAAAAAATAGAAAAAAATGTTGACAATGGATTGTTCTATCAAACAGATGGCATGTTTGTGACTCTGGAGCTAACTATAAGGCCACAACTATAATGCATGCAGCCACGGCTAAAATGAAGGGATTAAGACAGTTTGGTGGTGACAGCATGTTGTAAAGAAGTGGCTGGTTTTTCTGTCTCAAAAGAAAAGTGCTTACTGAAAAGTGACTCCTCACCAGAGTATTGTATAAGCTTCTTTTTCCTTATATTGTATAAACTGCATTCTCACTCTCTCTTTTCTACTTCTTTTTCAATACCCAGCAATGTTTCCATCTCAGTTTCTAACCAACAGCTGTATTCCACTTTTCATCACCCACTGAGTGTTGTTGCGGTTTGCATTTCGCCCAGAACAGCTGTTCTAATTTTAAAAAATGTAATTATAGTTGTTGACTCTTAATGTGCAAAGTGTTCGTCTTTCTTTTTCAGGAAAAAAAATTGCTCAGTTTTGTAATTATTAAAAGAAATCAAAAATAGGTTGCAGAAAGCAAATGGTTAGGGAGATTTCCCAAGTTTTGAGAATGGCTTGAATGTTTTTATGGCTTCCAACCTGCTGAACCCAATCCAGACATGTGCCCTGATTCATGGAGGACCATCCTCTATTGTTGCTCACCTGTGGCATCACGGCTGGTTACTAAGACGGAGAGGAAGAGGAATGAGGCAAAAGAGAGGTCAGCACAAGGCAGGGGAAGCAGCAGGCCCAATCCAGCTCTCCTGCTGCTGTGACCACAACACACAGTTCCCCGCTGCCTTGCCCCTCTCTCTCAGTAACCTGCAGTAATGTGAGGCATCAGGATTTGGGTGAGCAACGCTGCCTCCCAGCACTCCCCTGACAGACACTGTTGTTTAAAGATAAAGGACAAACCTCCAACATTCCTCAGATCAAAAAAGGACCATTTCTTCTGCAACTGACCCTCCTTAACCCTCCATTTTTTTGTCGTCCCCCCGCAAAAGCATTTCATATCAGAAGAAGGGCATGTGCCGCCACCACCACTACAGTCTGAGCAAACGCCTTAATCCCGATGTTATTTTCTACATTTTTGAAATTATAGAATTGACCCATACTAGGGCTTTTCTGACATGCTCCCCTCTGCCAGGGACCCAGGTGGCGCTGTGGGTTAAACCACAGAGCCTAGAGCTTGCTGATGAGAAGGATGGCGGTTCGAATCCCTGCGACGGGGTGAGCTCCCGTTGCTCGGTCCCAGCTCCTGCCAACCTAGCAGTTCGAAAGCATGTCAAAGTGCAAGTAGATAAATAGGGACCGCTACAGCGGGAAGGTAAATAGTGTTTCCGTGTGCTGCTCTGGTTTGCCAGAAGCGGCTTTGTCATGCTAGCCACATGACCTGGAAGCTGTACGCCACCTCCCTTGGCCAATAATGCGAGATGAGCGCCGCAACCCCAGAGTCGGTCACGACTGGACCTAATGGTCAGGGGTCCCTTTACCTTTACCTTTACCTAGGGCTTTTCTGACATGCTCCCCTCTGCCCCTTTTACCATTTTTATTTAGCATTGCATCCAGCCGTAAAAGGAATTCTATGCACCTTGCTGGCCATTTGGTAATGCTTTGGCTGGTTCTAAGGAAAGTATTATCTTTGAAAGGATAACAAAAGAGATTTCCGTTCGGAAAAGTATTGAATCGTGGCTTGTTTGTTTTATTCTGTACAGGCAAATAATTTTTGTAATCGTCTTTGGGAAAAAATTATTCCGCAGCACTAATGAAAACAATAATGTTTTTGTAACGATTTTGATTTCTTTTTCCAATGAGCCAACACAGCTACAAACAGTTGTAGCTAGATCAGCCAGTCAGTCAGATTTTAATTGTTCGTACCTAATGTAATGTAGCTAATCAAACTCACAAAAGCAAACATGACATTGCAAGATAAGTTAAATGAGTAGGTTTTCAGAAACTGAAGTTTTTCAAAACTCACACTCCAGATGCCATGCCAGCCACCACTTGGATCTCATCTTGGAGGAGTGGGACATCTCTTGAAGCCCTGCCACCACCCCCATATGATGGTAGATGCCAACCACACGCCACTGCAGGATCTCGCCACTGCAGTCAATGGAGGCAGCAATGCCCCCTTCCACTGGACACCCGGTGAGGACTTTGCAATCATACCCAACTGCCTAGCCACCTCTCTGATACCATCAGAAAGTGTGCACAGTGCCAGGTTTGAAGCAGCTGTGGCCTCCTGCCTCAAAGGAAGGATCTCACAGTGGTCATCTTGTACCTGAGGCCACGCCGCTGCCTCCAACCCTGCTGAGAGGGTTGAGGGCTTGGGGCATCCCTTCATCATCCCCATCCCTGTCCAGCCCCACAGACAGGTATTGGCTCTCGCAGGGCAAGGAGAGTGTGGAGTCAGGGTGGCAGAAAAACACATCAGGAAACAGCAGCCCTCTCAAACACAAGTGTCCTTTATTGGTACATAAGAAGAATGGGGGAAAGGAAACTCACCCCGGAGCTCTGCCGCATGCTCAAGAGGCCCCAAAAGCATTGCACTGAAACACAGCATACATAACCGAGAGATTAGGATCACAGACATCAGCCCGATCCACAATGGTAGTCTAGTTCCTACTGATATCTCCACCTTCATCACCACTCTTGAAGCTTCTGCCATTCTTTGACTGACACCACCCGTTTTGCTGGCTTAAGTTGTCAATCATGTAACCAAGCTGAAAGGAGTTTTTAATAGGTGTACATTTTCCCTTGCCCTCTCTCACACCTGCCACACCCCTGGGGCCGCCCCTTTTGGGGCACTTGCACCAGGTTCTGCCAACATATCTTGGCTGAGCAAGGATGGGGAGGTGACCTTACCACATAGGCTGGCTGAGCCCCAGATCCGAGAAACCAAGAGTCTCTCAGCTCAGTGAATCTTGAGTTTGGATTGCACTGTAAGGCTGCAGCCCAAAATCTTTTTACCTATGATTGAGCACCTCTCAATGGGAGTTACTTCAGAATAGACATATCAGACTGTGATGTAATTTGCTGAAGTTCCATCTGTAATATATAATATTTGTGTGTGTGTGTGGCATCAGTGAGCATTAGACTGTATAATAAATCAATGCATTACTTTTAGAAAAGTGAGCTTTCAAATTACAAAAACAAACCAACCAACAATGTGCTGGTTCTTTAATTGCATTTGATGGGGAAGCATCAGTCCTTTGCTTAGGGCTCGAAGAATCATTTTGCATTAAGGTAAAAACCGCTTCTTGGAAACACAGTATGACTGAACCCTGTAGAAATCAGTCTGGAAAATCATCATGGTTTTGTACAGGGAAAGTAATACCGGTATTAACAATGAGAAACAGCAAGCTCAGATTTAGAGTTCTGCAAGCACTTTCCAAGGAGAGATTGGGGATTCTCTAGTGATGGTGGTGCTGTGGCTCAGAATTTCATGAGCCAAGAGGTGGGTTGGACTAGATCAGGTGTTAGGAACTTTTGGCCCTCCAGAAATCGTTGAACTACAACTCTCATCAGCCCCAGAAAGCATGGTCAATGGCTAGCAGTAATGGGAGCTGTATTTCCGCAACACCTGGAGAGCCAAAGGTTCCCCACCTCTAGACCAGATCACCTACAAGTTCCCCACCATGTCTACAATCCTATTTCATTATTCTTAAATGTAGTGCAGTGCCTGATATGTGCATGTCCATTCCCCCCCCCATGTGCTCTTATTGAGCAAAGGATCCTGTGCACATCTAGTACTTTCAGAAATCTAGTTACAGTGCTGGAAATTTGCACTAAATCTTGCCTCCTCTTTCCCTCCCAAACGCTTGTGTGCTGCTTTTACTGATTTCTGGGCAGAGAAAACTGTGCAGAACCTGTGACAGTTAGACTGGGGAGTCAGATCAAACATGAAGCACCTGTTTGCGCATATGGAGATATATAGATTTCAAAAGACATCTGTGGACGTCTGCTTCTATTTGCCTGTGCACCACAGCTGAGAAACAAAACAGAGAAAAGCAAAAGAAATGAGAACAGGTCCAGAAGAAACCTTTGCTACAATTCAGTACTAGAGGGGAGAAATTAAGTTTGACATCTCAGGTCCAGCTTATCTTTCAGTGCATTTATAAACAGTGCACCCTGTATTAACAATGAGAAACACAGCAGGGCAGAATTTGGGATATGAGAGGCCTATCTTGTCTAGTTTAAATCGATGTCAGTCAAGATGAAAAGACGTACTGGTGACTTGTTATGTACTGAGCTGAATCCTAGAACAATAGGATCCAGAATCAGCAGTATGATTGATCCGCAGGAGCCACCCAATCCAACTCCAGGTGGAAGTGAATCCGCAACCTGATTGGCCTGCAGGAGCAGCCAATCAGGCGGCTGGCAGAAGTGAATCTGCAACCTGATTGGCCTGTAGGAGCAGTCAATCAGGCTGCAGGCAGAAGTCAATCCACAACCTGATTGGCCCACAGGTGTAGCCCTGAAGTAGCCAATCACGCAAGGCCCATTGTGTAAATAATGTATATAAGCAGATGGTTTTGGGAACAGAGCCATTCTTCTCTTCTTCTCCTTGATGACTATGAGCTGAATAAAGAGCATGAAATTCACTCTCGACTCCGAGTATATTTCATGACTGTAGCATTTGTTATAGGGTTTCTTGTCCAAGAAGAGATTGCAAGTGTGGCCCCACACTGTTCTGAAGAGAGAGGCAAAGCAACCATGACATTCAGTGGTCACAGAATGAACAGAACTAATCTGAGCTTTTAACCCAGTGCCCAGCCCTATTAGACTTCGTATCTTTTGAAATCATAAATCGATGTGAATTGCTCTGCGGGTTGCAAGATTTTGTTTTACATGCTTTTAGGATGCCTCATTTAGAGGTAGATTTGACTCGTGACATTTCCCTACTGAAGCCAATGGTGTGTGAAAAACGGTGGAGGGAAAAGCCATTAAAGGTCACCAGAACATTCATTTATGCAAAGGGCAAGCTCCTATTTACTGTTCCCTCCTGCAAGTTCAGTTCAGCAGCTTAATTCATTGCTCATTCATGTTCTTCTTAATCAATATCTAGCACAAGATATTTGGATCATAATATATGCAAGCATTTTCATTTTCAAAATTCTCTGATATATAACTGTTGTTGTTGTTGTTTTAAAAAAGCATCCGGTTGGCTACTGTGAAAATAGGATGCTGTAGAGTTGTTAGGAGACCCCCTATTCCCTCCCACGGAGCTACAGTTCTCAGAGTGTTTTAACAATCAATGGCTCTTCCCAGGGAACGCTGGGAATTGTATCTCTAGTAGGGGAATTGGCTTCTCCTACCAACTTGCAGCACCCTTAACAAACCACAGCTCCTAGGATTCTTTGGGGCAGGGGGAAGCCACAACTGTTTAACGGTGGCGCTGTGGGTTAAACCACAGAGTTTAGGGCTTGCTGATTGGAAGGTCGGTGGTTCGAATCCCTGCAATGGGGTGAGCTCCCGTTGCTCGGTCCCAGCTCCTGCCCACCTAGCAGTTCGAAAGCACATCAAAGTGCAAGTAGATAAATAGGGACCGCTCCGGCAAGGTAAACGGCATTTCCGTGCGCTGCTCTGGTTCGCCAGAAGCAGCTTTGTCATGCTGGCCACATGACCCGGAAGCTGTCTGCGGACAAACGCTGGCTCCCTCGGCCTATAGAGCGAGATGAGCGCCGGAACCCCAGAGTCGGACACGACTGGACCTGATGGTCAGGGGCCCCTTTACCTTTACCTTTACCTTTAACAACTTGCAGCACCCTTAACAAACCACAGCTCCTAGAATTCTTTGGGGCGGGAGGAAGCCACAGCTGTTTAAAGTGGTATCATAGTCCTTTAAATGTATGGGGTAAAGTTGGCCTAAGCATCACTGCATGAGTGGAAGTCCTTATGCAAATAGAGCTTGGTTGAGAACTCCAAAATGTACATTTTTTATGCAGCTGAGAAAGGACTTTTTCACCATTAGACTCCACAAATGTGCACTCCACACAGACACACATTTTAAGAAGTGCTAGGTGAACTTGACATCTAGGTGAACTTGCATGAGCCATTAGCTCTAAACGTTAGCTATTCATTTGCAACATATAGGATACTATTGACCAACTTTAGAGAGTTACTGTAAAGACTCCTGCGAAAAAGTAATATGTATGACATGGTTGGAAAACACACCCACAAAAGCACTCTAGTATAAACTCTAAGCATTAATAGTAGGCAGACAACAGAGCAAGCATGCTATTAAACTTATTAATGTCTTATAAAAAGACATTTAACCATTAACCTTAATGGGGCCTGATTGACTGAGGATATAATCCCTTCTAATTAAAGTCCTCCTACTTGAAGTATTTAGCGCAAGGCAGCCGTTCCCCTCCCCACCCCTGCCTTCCTCCAATTATCACAAAACACTTTACAGGAAAATTCAACATCGGGGGCAGTGACTTGTAGGGGCTGAGCGAGCAAAACTATTCAAAGGATGACTAAAAGGGAAGAAATGAGCAGGGAATTATAATGGCAAAGATATATTAATCTAGAGGAGGTTGTGGAAAGCAGTAATAGTACGGAAGGGAATATTAATTGGCTGAAGGTTCAATTAGTAGGAGGAGGTGAGGGAAAAGCATCAAAAAGTGGCAAAATGTTGGGTGATGATTAGAAACTAATGGAAAAAAAATGAGTGAAAACAATTATTTTAAAAAATCTTAAAATGTTTGAATAATTGAAGTGCCATTCCCCCATGAGTAAATTTGCAACCTAAAGTCTCCTCAGACAATTTTTACCAGACTTATTTACTTCCAGGGCCTTCACCTCAGGGCCTGCTCCAGCTTGAACGTTCCTTTCCTAGCCACAGGGCCTTCTACCACTAACAGCCCTGTGGAAACGATCGTGGTCGCTGCATTTTCATATGGTTACCGTGGCTTTATTAATATCTCTTTATGTTGTTTGAAAGTCTTCTTGCAAGCATACAGCTCCTGAAAGGCAGGATACATAACTATGGAAGTGAGAGGTGGGTATTGATCCCAGCTTGACCTGAAAGCAATTGTAGGGTAGGTGGGTGTTTTTGTCATTTTCTCCATTCGGAGCAGGGAAGATCAAATATAGCAATTCAAAATCTGCTATAGTCCAAAATCTTTTTTTTCTAAAATGGATGGAAAGGCATTTCCTTTGAGGCGTCAATCATTTTGTTGACTATACAACATTCATGGAACATTCTGAACGCACACAATGAATGCGAATAGGCATAATACCATATCCTTGACATGATGCATAGAAGCTATTCTGACTGCTTTATATCTTAGTAACTTTTTACACAGTGGGGCTTCTCTCCACCTCCCTGCCCCTACTTTATATACACAATTGCATCTCCTTTGTTGTGCTGAAGTCTGGGAGGGAAGACGTGTGTTGGTTTGCCCAGTTAATTCTCCCTCTTCTCCACTTGAGGTTCTGCCTCTCCTTTCTGGAAATTTCTCCCTTTCTGGATATTGTATGTATCGGGATGCCTTAAGTTACATTGACTTTGCAAGTTTATGCAGAAGCATGGTTGACATAGAAGTCGCTATCAACTCGACAGGCAGGATCTACACATATTGAGATGTGATTGGTGAGTACTGGTATGTCCATGGGAAGACAACACACGCAGGCTCCAAAATCACAAGAGGCCCAGTAGAGGGCTTTGGCGACTTTGCAGATCACAGCAACCACAAACATCACCTCCATGAGAGTGCTGCCAACTTCAGCTCAGACCCAACACTCCAAGCCAGGGATAAAGGAAAAAAATTTATTCGGTTTGCATTTAAAGGTGAATCTAACAAATTTACACTTTACGAAACAATCTGAGAAGTGAAATACAGATCTGTTTGTTAATAATATTCCAATGTTAAAACAGGTTGTCCAGAGTGGATATCGTTGGTAAGGATTTCTGTCTCCAGTGTGGCGCCTTGAAGACAGCAGTCTAGAACACAACTCAAGTTTGCCCTTTAAAATTTAAAGGGTAAGTTGGTACTTTCATTCTAATTATTCCATGATTCCTGCTGCGTACAATCTTGTGGACAAACACCTAACCTAACACTTTCTTAACATCTACATTAATATATATGTTAAAAAGTGCTCCCCACAATCAATGAGTGTTTCAGATGTTGTCACTTTGGTACTTGGTTATGGTTTTCTTATTTTACATCAACAATATTTCCCCTATTGTCTAAAGTTTAGTGTAATATCTAAGCAATTTTTGAATCACTATTTTATTTCACTCCCTCCAGGCAATATGCTATATTTTTTTCCTTTGAATTAATGGTTTCAAGATGCCTGCTCATGTTCACTGACAGACCCTTATAAGCAGTCAGATATCTTCATCTCCCATCTGATAAAATGTATTATTGCACAGGAAAGTATTCAAAAGCCATGAAGTAATTCTCAGCCAGTTTGCAGGGTAATAATAATAATAATAATAATAATAATAATAATAATAATAATAATTTATTTATACCCCGCCCATCTGGTTGGGTTTTCCCAGCCACTCTGGGTGGCTTCCAACAGAAAAATAAAATACAGTAATCTATTAAACATTAAAAGCCTCCCTAAACAGGGCTGCCTTCAGATGTCTTCTAAAACTCCGGTAGCTGTTTTTTCTCTTTGGCATCTGGTGGGAGGGCATTCCACAGGGTGAGTATGGTCCAGTTATGTGTCCAGTTCTGAGCACCACAGTTCAAGAAGGATACTGACAAGCTGGAACATGTCCAGAAGAGGGCAACCAAAATGGTTAAAGGCCTGGAAACGATGCCTTATGAGGAACGGCTTAGGGAGCTGGGTATGTTTAGCCTGGAAAAGAGAAGGTTAAGGGGTGATATGATAGCCATGTTCAAATATATAAAAGGATGTCATATAGAGGAGGGAGAAAGGTTGTTTTCTGCTGTTCCAGAGAAGCGGACATGGAGCAATGGATACAAACTACAAGAAAGAAGATTCCACCTAAACATTAGGAAGAACTTCCTGACAGTAAGAGCTGTTTGGCAGTGGAATTTGCTACCAAGGAGTGTGGTGGAGTCTCCTTCTTTGGAGGTCTTTAAGCAGAGGTTTGACAGCCATATGTCAAGAATGCTTTGATGGTGTTTCCTGCTTGGCAGGGGGTTGGACTGGATGGCCCTTGTGGTCTCTTCCAACTCTATGATTCTATGATTCTATGGTTCATTCTCCCGAACTGCCACTTTCTTTATGTGGGATAGGATCCTCATAGGGCGACAGCGGAGCTTTCCAAACTTTTCATGTTGGTGACACACTTTTTAGACATGCATCATTTCGTGATACAGTAATTCAGTTTTACTAGCAAACCGGAGGTTAAACTAACCCCTCTCCAGCCCCGGGAGGAGTGCAGGGAGCATTCATGTGACACACCTACACACTGTAGCCAATGTGTCAAGACAAACAGTTTGGAAAGCTCTGGGCTACTGTATACTGTATAGAGATATTTCCTCTGCTCCTCTACAACCGGGTTCTGTATAGATGTTTTTTATGTTCAAGCGCTTCTCTTCAACTCAGGAAGTTATTCTGAATGGCTTGAAAGTGCAATCCTATACATTTCTACCCTGAAGTAATCTCCTAGAAAAATGTGCATTGCCACCTGAATGTCCGGGAATGAGGCCATTAATGAGCTGCATTTAATAACCTGGTTTGTGGGCTGTTGACAAAGTAATTGTTTTTTGTCATCACCGTATGAGAATTGAGTCGTTATTTTTTCAGTGAGCAGACTAGTGCAAACCCATTCACAACAACTCGTTCTTGGGTGCGCTCATGTGAGTCTCTATACCAGCATAACGAACGTATCAGAGACCCAAAGATATTCTAATGTTTTTTCTCCACAAACTAAGATTGATGTTGCAGTTCATTTATTGGTAATTTTGCATGCTCCCCAAAGACGTATTAAAATAACTTTCCAAGAGCTCAATTCCATTTTATTTTTAGATAAATTACATTTCACAATTCTGCAATGGTTTTATGCAATCATTCTGCATACAAGAAAATGATTTGGCAAAGATTAATTTGTTCCTCTAGTAGATACTGACTGATTAAAAATTGTTTTCTTGATCGCTTGGAAAGTCGATCTGGGTGTCAGATATTCATTGTGTACGTCATTTTAATTAATTCATCTTGTAAAGCATAGGCACTACAAACCAAAAAGCTGTAGTCTAAAGAGCCTCCCATAGAATTAGATGGAATTACCATATGGAAGGAAAGTAGAGAAATTATTGGGGGAAGTAACTCCTTTCTCAACTCGGGAGCGGCTGAACTTATTATTGCCTGAAGATGAATTTTTGAATCAGGCTGACGAACAGTGGCATGAGGTGAATTCTTTGGTAAGGGAACAGTTAGGGTCAGCTTGCAAAGGTGATGGGGGGGACACATCATGTGTGTGGTATCCTGACATCCCGACACCATGCGCGTGAGCATCGCTCCTTCCTCTGTAAGCTAGGAGATACTAGGCCTCTGGCATGATGCTGGAGCCCTCCTCCCTCCTCCTCCAAGCCGGGTGGGCTTTGGGAAGGTGGCAGGAAGGCTCTTGGACATGGGAGCATCGCACCTACCTCCCTAAGCTGGGCATAAGTTTCCTGGACTTTAGGAGGGAGGCGCTAGGCTTTAATACTCTAATTTACTTGGAACATTTAGGAAACTAGCCTAGTCCCCTTTCATCCATTGGCCGCACACCACTGGTGAGGAACATATAAAATTAGGAAAAGGCTGCCATGTAGCCCTAGGATTGTAGGTTGTCTATCCTGGGCTTTCAGCAGTATTGTCCAAAGACAAGAAATTGTGTGACTTGGTACTCTGATTCCTTGCCCATTTTATACACACTAATAGCAGAGATGATACAACTGGAGATAGCTATCAAGGGATAGACATATTACTTCTTGCCTTGGTGAAAGCCCATGGTGATTAAAGACTTTGATTTGCAGTGATAGATAGATGATAGATGATAGATGATAGATGATAGATGATAGATGATAGATAGATAGATAGATAGATAGATAGAAGATAGATAGATGATAGATAAGTAGATAGATATAGATGGATAGATAGATAGATAGATAGATATAGATGGATAGATGACAGACAGACAGACAGACAGACAGACAGACAGACAGACAGACAGACAGACAGATATAGATGGATAGATGATAGAGATAGATAGATAGATAGATAGATAGATAGATAGATAGATAGATGATAGGTAGATAGATAGATGATAGATAGATACGGTAGGTAGGTAGGTAGGTAGGTAGATAGATAGATAGATAGATGATAGATAGATATCCATGAACACTACAACATTGTTGTAGTGTTGGGCTACAATGAGATAATGATATGAAATACCCACAGAGAGACTTTGGGAAGATTATTCTGCTCCAGCATATCATCTTAAGTACAATAATAGACTATAACTTGCATGTCACCAAGTTTTGGATTCCAAGATCTTTTGAAAGTCTGCCCGACCATATAACACTTCCCCAATATTACTTTCAGCCTGCCTGCTTGAGAGCACACTGTAATTTTTTCCCTATAACCATATCATTGTTTTTGGCATAGCGTGTTATTAAATTTGAAATTACACTATCCAAGGAATTCAAACAAGTCTAATGAAGCTTCAGGTCTCAGAAAGGCTTCTTTCTAATTAAAACTCTCTGTTCATCCATGAGAAATATTATGAGAAAAAAAGAACTGCAGAAACTTTAAATATTTGCACTACGCAGGAAAAGGATGAGCAAAATTTATACCTCTTTTCATTCCAAATTGTCTTTTTCAGCTATGTCCTTAGCTACAGTTAATGCCATGTTTTTAAAGAGGTGGAAGATTAATTTTTAAGCGGCTCATTTAACAAAACAGATATCAGACGTCTAAGGTGTTCCAGCGACTTGTGTACGAGCATGGAAACATTCAAGCATTTACTGAAAAGTAGGCAGAGATATATTTTTTTGAATATATTTTTTTATAAAAACATTTTCACATTATCCTTCTGTGTAAATATTCTAATGACAATCATGATTGTAATGATATCCATGGCTATAATGATCAGAGCCAGGGTGGTGTGTAGTGCTTAGATTATCGGACTAGGACCAGGGAGACCCAGGTTCAAATCTCTGCTCAGCTATCAAGCTCACTAGCAGGGGCACTGACTTGGGCCCCAAGTTATGGGTGCCCAGTGCGTGCACATGACATCATGCACCCTGCGACCTCAGTGACACCGGAAGTCAGTTTCCAAGGTCTCGCAAGGCCTTGGGCCTCGGGCAGTATCTCCAAGGTCTCGCAAGGCTTTGGACATGACTTCTGGAGCTTCACACCCTGCGGTGTGGGTGCTGAGCACCCACAACAAAATTTTTGTGGGTGCTCAGGCCCCCAGAGCCCCCTATAGTCGGCACCCCTGCTCACTAGGGTGCCCTTGGACCTACCTCACAGGGTTGTTGTGACTATAAAAACAGGAGTTATATACACAGCTTTGAGCTCTTGGGAGGAGAGGCAGGATATAACTATAATCGATAATAATGTAGTATTTGCATAGTGTACGTTAGTTTGATAGCATCGTAGTTTTAAACTAACAGTGCAGTCCTATGCATGTAGACTGCATAGTTCCGTGGGGCTTATTCTGATATAAATCCATTTAGGATGGCAGTCTAAATTACATGTAAATGTTGTTGTTGTTGTTGTTGTTTCAATGTATATACCACCCTTTACCTAAAGGTCCCAGTGTGGTGTTCAACATGAAAAGCATTACAGAACATCAATGATAAAAATATAATGAAATGATAATAAAAATTAGCACCAATGCACAATCCCAGTATATAAGGTGTACTTATATGGAAGTGAAGCTTTTAATTTGTGTGTTGGAAGCCGTGTGAGTGAACTAGCCTTGCTCATGCAAGGTGACTTGACCTTGTGGTTTCAGACATAAAGTGGATAGGATCAAGAGAATGCTCTAGAGTAGATACGTAACAGCTGGTCCTCCACAACTTCCGTTATACTTGACCCTTGACCATGCTGGCTGGGACTGACTCAGAGAGTATCTTGAGAGTCACAGGTTTGCCATACTTTAGTAAAGAGTAGATTATCCTCTTGTTTCTCCAAAGGCAGCAAACAAACCACAAGAAAAACAGAATAAACCAAGCACCATCCATTAGAAATCCCCAAATGGACTCAAATAAATATTTAACAATATCCAGCCTGTTTTAAAAAATTCAGGGCCCTCTCAGACCTGCAGCTATCCCTGTTTCCCAGAAAATGAACTGGTACCCATTTCCCTCATATGTTGGTTTCTATATAATACAAGGTCATCTTTTTTTCTGTGTTGAATTATTTGAATCAAATAAGGCTTGAGATAATGCCCCATGAAGGTTCTTGAGAGCAACTTTTTAATTAGAGATGCTGAAAGATTGAAGATATTTTTAGCACTCTATAGACAACGAACCCACTGAAGAGCATGAAATTTGATATTTATGAAAAGGCACAAATATGATGAAGGAAGTCAGCGTAACACACTGTGTCAGCTACTTCTATAGCACCTTTCAGCTTGGCAGCTGTTTCCCCTGTGAGAGAAACAAAGCCACATTAATTGTACTGTTGGGTCATCAATTACATCAAAGCTTTAGTTTAATGAAAGCAAAATAAATTTTTAGAGGTAAAAATGGTATCAGGAAGCACAATAAGTTATTCAATTAAGCCAAAGCACTAGAACTTAATTAAAATTTTCTTATACTGTATGTCATCCTTAACAGATGGTGGGAGATGTTGTGAGAACATTCCAGAAAGCCCTTAGCCAGAACTTGCTACCATAGGTGACCTTAGTCAAAGCCAGGCTTCCTTGGCCCTCCAGATGTTTTTGGCCTACAACTCCCATGATCCCTAGTTAGCAGGACCAGTAGTCAGGGAGGATGGGAATTATAGTCTCAAAACATCTGGAGGGCAGAGTTTGAGGAAGCCTGGTCAAAGCTTTCTGTCTCAATCCCTACGTCTGCAGTGTGAGAATAATAATATTGATGTACCTTACAGGAATGTTGTAGGGGTTCCTGTGTTTCAAAGAATCATAAAGGTACTATCTAAATACTAAGCATGGGTATGGTAATTGGAATAATAATAATAATAATAATAATAATAATAATAATAATAATAATAATAATATTAATACCCCACCCATCTGGCTGAGTTTCCCCAGCCACTCTGGGCGGCTTCCAACAGAACAGAATATTAAAATGCAAAAATCTATTAAACATTAAAGCTTCCCTAAACAGGGCTGCCTTCAGATGTCTTCTAAAAGTCTGGTAGTTGTTTTTCTCTTTGACATCTGGTGGGAGGGCGTTCCACAGGGCGGATAACCTTCCTTTGTTCAAGAGATTTTTTTTGTTAATGGACCAGTCAGAAATTGATGCCTGGGCATTGTATTGATGTATCGTAGAGCTGTGTCAACTTGCCACACAGCCTGGTGTCTGCACATATAGGCACAGTGTGGGACTAGTTGGAGAATCCTTGCCATGCATTGACTGAGCCCATATCCCTGTTGCATTTCAAGCTGCTAATGTGTACATAACCAAAACTAAATTTGACAACAACAAAAAAACCCACCACAGTGCTATAAAAGGTAAAGTCACTGTAGTCTAAACCACTGAGCCTATTGGGCTTGCCAACTGGAAGGTCAGCAGTTCGAATCTGCGCAATGGGGTGAGCTCCCGTTACTCTGTCCCAGCTTCTGCCAACCTAGCAGTTCCAAAGTACACCAGTGGAAGTAGATAAAAAGGTACTGCTGTGGCAGGAGGGTAAACAGCATTTCCATGCGCTCTGGCACTTGTCACGCTATCCCGTTGCGCCAGAAGCAGTTTAGTCATGCTGGCCACAAGACCCAGAAAGCTGTCTGTGGACTAACGCCATCTCCTTTGGCCTGAAGCAAGACGAGTGCCACAACCCCATCGTCGCATTGCTTTTTCCTCCTCCCAAAGACCTTTTCAGCAGCCTCAGCTTTTGTAGCAAGAGTCAGTCATGGCCCTGCCCTCCCAGGCCAGGCGGGAATAGGCCTGCAAAGCAGGGAGCAGGACTCATAGCCAAGGTGGTCAATTCATTTCAATTCATTTATGAGTGTGATTCTGAGGATTATGCAGGCCATGCTGAATCTTCACATATCTTCAGCCATGTTCAGCTGATCTTTAAAATTACTGAGACCTTGGGACTTTTGCTTAGAATCAGAAATAAATTTGCTTTAGACATCTAAATTAAGGGATACATTTGCCTATGGCAATGGAGTATTTTGATGATGTTGATGCTGATGATGATGCAGGAACTCTGCTCCAATTGCAATGGGGTTGTTTCATATCACAGCAAATTAATCACTCTTTTAATCATGGATTAGTTTATATATGCTGCTGAATCTTCTGGGATTTAGTCCCAATAGGTAACCAACTGCTCCAATTTGCTGGAATTTAATACACTGACATCAACTGTCAGTTTTAATTGCACAAATAATGTAAACAGATTACACTTTTTTTCTGAAAGAAAGCAATCTGGTATGACAATTCAATGCTCTCTACTAAATTTGAATCAAAATATGGGTTAGGCAGATAAAAGGGTGCCATTATTTTTCATATCTGATTACTTTTCTTACTGCATAACGATCCGTTTCTGTTGTTGTTGCTGTTATTGCTGCTATTGTCATTATCCTTATGAACAACAGCAACAAATAATCACATATAGTTTATTAAAACTATCAATTCAGCATGAAAATAATCTTTTGAGGTATTCTTTGTTCCTTACCCATTACAATTAAGGCAAACTCTGAGTCGCCTACTGAAAATAGTTCTTACAAATCACTGAAGAACAGCCTTCCTCACCCAGGTGTGCTCAGATACTTTGGGCTACAATTTACACCTGTTCCAGTATGCATGACCAATGGTCAGATGATGGCAGTTATAGTCCAGAAACATCTGGAGAGTGCCAGATTAAGGTCATTATAGAAGCATAATCATAGCATGATCGAATGGCACCAGTATACCACAGCTAAGGCCAGTGTAACGTATCTGTGAACCTGTGGAGAAAAAGCAGCTGGCATGCACCTCACCCACTCGTAACCACTTGTTTAATCAGAGTTTAAAACATATGGTCAGTGGAGAGGCATATCTCATGTCACACACCCTCCCAACTGCTTGACTGTCAGTTAAGATCTAGGTCAGGTCAGCCTGCTTGTCCTGAGTTGGAGTAGGGCAGCTTCTGGGGAGATCATAATTTCAAGAGTGCACTCCATCAGGGCAGATGGGTCTGTTTCCCTATGCAAAGGCGCCCCCTGGTTCTAGGGGACAAGACTCTGTTGTACAGTTACTGGCTCACATGTGCATGCATGAAAGGGTTAACCTGAGCCCAGAGCTTAAGTTGCCAGAGTGGGTGTGTCTTGGCTGGCTCACAGCAGCCTTTGCTCCTCTGCCCACACTTTCTTTCTTTTCTGTGCTTCCTGGAACAAGTGAAGGAGGAGCCATACCAATCATGGCTCCCTCCAGGTGAACTGAATCTCTACAAAAGGAAGATCATTAAAACCTGCATCTTTGCTAACCTATAAGAAAACCGAGCACTTTTCTTTTTAAGCCATTTGGAAACTTTTTTCATCTTTATTTTACTGCCAGTGGGTGGAGACTTGTTTGCTTCAACTTTTGGATACGCTGTGAGTAAGGCAGTGCAAGAGGTGCAGGGTCAGGGGATGTCCAATGTCACCAAGGGCCACCAACAAAGACCTTGAGGGCCGCATGTTGGGCTGCCCTGCCCCAGAAGGTTACCCATGAGGCAATGCGGCTATCAGGCCAAAAAAGCTTCTCCACTCCTGCTCAATTGGTAAAGGATAATTACATTTCAGTCTTAATTTTTATGTTTGCCAAAAGCAACTTTTAAAATAGCTATCATCTTGTGCCATTGTACACATTTAGCTGCTTCTCATTTGATTCCACTGCGAAAAAATCCAAACAAGACATTTTGGCAACATGCAAGAGAGAGAATTCAAAGGAGTCTGTATAATGCCAGACAGCAGACTGTAAACAAGATGCTTGCAGAGTCATAACAAAACCAGTCTTGAATATCACTTTGCAGCCATGTAATTCTTATGCCTGTCTACCTATGGAAACATACTGTGCACATTCTCAGTCTCAAAAGTTGCTCAGAGATTATCCTAGTAGCCAACAAATACACAAAATTCAGTCATGAATCATTAGATTTTCTATGTGTAAGTGGTGTGGAGGCCACATTTGCATAACCATTTTTGCTGCTACTCTAGTCATAGGCATAACTTTAAGGATATTTCTAGCCTGGGCATTCAGTGACTTTTTACAGGGCATCCATACAACACTGCCACCCAATCATTATCATCCTGCATTTTCTCTGAGATTCTTCCATCTTTTCTCATACCACAGACCATTTTTTCAGCTGAATGGCAAAGCAGAGCCATATCCACAGGTTTAGACGGCCTTACCACTACATCTTTTAAAAGGGTGTGGGGCGACGTGGTCAGGAATGTATCAGGCAAGCGAACTTACCACAGCTTTGCACTTACCATTCATTGCAACCATTTTATGGCCCTGCTAATTAAACAAAATGATTTTATAACGGTGATCTTAAATAGAAGCAAATCAGAGAGGAGAAGGACAGCAAATTCTAGGTGGTCTCTCAGCAGACGTAATGGACTTAGCTCTGCCATACATCTCTCCCTTTGTGACAGCCAGGTGGACATCCTGCTGACAGGTGACATTTGAGGAAGAGGAGGAGCCAAGTAGTAGCCGGTGTCTCAGCCAAGCCAGTAGGGCAGAGGTAGGAGACCTGGAACCAGCTGGGTGCACAACTCCCAACATCTCCCAAATCTCATGGTGGCTGGACACGGGGTTTGGAGTCCAGCAGCATCTCAACACCATGTTGGCTGCTAATGCAATAAAAATTTCCTGTCTCAGGTGGATAAATATTTCAGTGGCTGATCTGTTCACATCCTTTTCACCAATGAAAATTCTCAGGCCATTTTTTTTTTCATTTAAAGAGGTGTGCATTTAAAACAGCATCACAAAGGTGCTTGAATTATTCCTTGGCTCGCTATGTATATTACAGCATTCCTTGAAAAACCCCTTGTAGTACCATCTCACATCAGTACTAAAAAAACGGCTGCCTTCTTTAAATGTTGTTGTTTAGGTTTACCAGACTTGCACAGTATTTAAATTACATCGCAGTTATAACCATATCCATACCATCTGGTGTGTGGGCTCGACAGCCCAAGCTAATTTGTTATGTGTTGTGCAAATAAACCTTCCTTTGTGCGGTTTGCTTTAACTTGTGTGTTTATAAACACCCATCTGAAGCAGAAATTAGATGGACGTTTTCAACATTCTTCAAGAAGTGAAGGATATAGCTCAGTCTCTGAAGGCAAACTTGGCAGCAGTCCAACACAGTTAGTATTTGAGCAGCAATTTATGCATTTATTTGTCTTTGAAGTCCACCCTTTTCAAGATATGTCAATCATACACCCCAGACCCAACCCCACCCAAAATCATTATATGATCTTGCTAATGTAATCCTAAACATTACAAGTAAGCTACATCAAGTGCAACAGGGCTTAATCCCAGCCAGGTAAGTATTTACAGAATTGCAGCTGTGTTCCAGGTATTTTCTCTGGATATGTTTAATCTCTGTTTTCTGTAACTTTTGAAACAAAAGTTTCAAAAGTGCCTTAAAACAACAACACCCTGTGCTATTTTGGGCTCATGGCAGGCAGCAAGAGTTTGACAACAGAAAAATTAAAATGTATTAAGCACTCTGGTCCATCTGGTGGTAGGAGAGGAATGAATGAATGAGATATAATTAATGCCACAGAGAAATGTTCACGACTAAAATACCTCCTGTACCGATTCTCTAGCCAATTAAAGCTTGGTTATATAACAGGTCTTCTAGCACTATTTGAAAATAGTTCATTCCTGGGTGGCAACATGTTCAGAGCAAAGAGACAGGTACTGAGACCATCTCTTTAAATGCTTTCCATTTGCCTAGGTTGAAAAGTTCAGTCCAGGTGATCAGTACAAATTCAGCAGGCTGAATGCAAGGATGCATACTAATCTTCCCCCTTTACCAAACCTAATATTAAAACATGACATTAAGACATGCTGCACAACTGTGGGGATATTAAAAAGAACAGCATTCCTAGATCTGCTTTCCACCTCACTTTTATAACATGCACAAAGGAAGGGACAGGTTGAGCCATGAAAATGTAACGCTTACCTATGTGGATAGTGTAATCATATAGTTTAGTCACTAGGTGGCGCTGAACTTAGTTGCATCTCGGTGAAGTCAAAAATTCCCTGGCTTCTGGGACTCTGCCCAAGCCCTTTGCTTTCCAGTCTACCACAAGTAGGATTTAAATGGCACCCTCTGTAATTTCATAGATATATCAAGCTAAAAATAATTGATATAAACAGATATCTGTGCACTTTTTAATTACATTCCTGTAATATGGGGGCTATCATTAGGACAACAAAAGTAGATTTTGTGAGTTTTTATGGTTGCCAAGAGACTTATATCTCAAGAGTGGCTGGGGAAACCAGAGAGATGGGCAGGGTGTAAATATTATTATTATTATTATTATTATTATTATTATTATTATTATTAATTTATTAAAATAGACTGGAAGAATAAACCATAGTCTACGACACAGTGTTCTGAGGCCCTAACTGCTATTGCTGCATTTAAACTTAAAAGCATCTACTTCATGTAGGTACTTATATGGACATTTGCCTGGAGTACATCAATGTAATATATCAAATTAGGATGGATGTCTTGTGAGTTTTCATAGCTAAAATGTGAGCAGATTAGGTTTTTCCTTTCTTCTCGCCCCCTTTTTTCCTTTCTGTTTTTCTTTGCATCCCCCCCCTTTTTGTTTGTTAAAGGTGCTATTTAAAATCAGTTTTAAAATTTTCCATTATTCTGTTTTGTTCAGAGGGCTCCAAGTTCTCATGCAAAGTGCTGGTGCTGTGGAACAGACCTATAATAATAAAGTTTTATTGGATACAAAAAGCTATTAAACTTTCCCAAAACAGCCTCGAGGCTCTGATCTGGCGTACTGAGGAAAATCATTACAGCCAATTTACTTAGCACTGACAAAGTAGTTAGTACTGCACAGAATGCAGAAGGGAAAAACCCAAATCATCCCATGAAGGACAAACCATTCTAAATGACAAGTTGGGAGAGGAGAAGCATCTAAGACAGGCATCCCCAAACTGCGGCCCTCCAGATGTTTTGGCCTACAACTCCCATGATCCCTAGCCAACAGGACCAGTGTCAGGGATGATGGGAATTGTAGTCCCAAAACATCTGGAGGGCCAAAGTTTGGGGATGCCTGATCTAACACCAGTGCCCTGCTATCTTGTGGAAAAGCTAGGTTTCCTTCAGTAACAGTTTCCTGTGAAAGTGATTCCTGGTATGGGTTTGCCCATTTTTCATACAGAATATTTTACTATTTTAATTCAAAGCATTCATCATTCCTTTAATCAAAGAAAGCCAAAATGACATTTTGCAAAAGGAACTGCGAGACACAGCCTACCATGCAGTGCTTTTATTTTACACCAAATGCCTAATAATGTTGATGCACTGTAGCTTCAGTTTTCTGGAAAATTGAATGAACCCTGGTAATAACTTAAGAACTGACAGCATTCACCCTCGCTTGAAGCTTCCCACTGTGCAGCTCAAGTGAAACAAGGTGGAGATGCCGTCACCCGCAACTTGGCAAAACAACACCAAACCTTTGGTTACATGGATTGCCAACACATGTAACTTAAATCAATATTGTGCTTGTCCATATAACCCCACATTGTAACAGTTGCTGTTTATCACAGCTACTACTATGCCATAGATCCACTATCTTGTTACATCACATATGGTATGTACAGTTGTTTATGGTATTTATATTATTCTTTTTGTGAAAATGTATGTGATCACAACATTGTTCAGCCATTATTATTATTATTATTATTATTATTATTATTATTATTATTATTATTATTATTTGATCTTACAGTACCCAGCACTTGTACTACTGATGAAGCCCAGGATGGCAAAACAAGGTTAATATTCCGGAAATCTTTGTCTTAGACTTTGTGAAAGGATTCTGTGGAACTATAACAACTCTTTTTGTGGATTGTGTGGACCTGATGAACAGACGCAGGTGGAATTGACACTAGCACATGCTTGGAGCTGATCCATGAACTGATTAGAGTGTACTGATCTACTGACTCTTCTGCTTTTTCCGTTGTATTTTATGACTTATTTCTGTTGAAATCTATAACATGACACAGTACATAATATACTTTATTTATACAAGAGCACAGCCGGTAACGTCACCCACAACTTGACAAAAGCTGCAAGAACTCAGCAGCGCTTGAATTGCTTTCAAACATTGTCAGTGTCAAAGACTGATTATAGGCCGGAACCCCAAGAGTCATTTAAAATATATGGGGTTTTATTTATTTTTTTGCTTGTATATCGGATCCCCCCTGCCATATCATAATCTGCTTCCAAAAGTCTCCACAGATTTCAAAGCTGTTGGCCATGTGGTGGTTGGGAAGAGATGGGGCTGCTGTTCTGAGAAAGACAAGAGCCATGAGGCCTGGAGTTGTGGTTGGGTTGCGTTAACAGGAGGAGGAGGAGGAGGAGGAGGAGGAGGAGGAAGAAGAGGAAACAAATGTGGAAACCTGACTTCCCTGGGAAGCAGAGTGTCTTAGGTGGAATCTACACACATATAAAACACACAGTGAAAATGCTTTTATAAAAAAAGTTTTGAAAAATACATTGAATTTGGCATAGCTCAATGTTGCCATCTAGTGTCACATTTGTATATTGCACGAAACAACACATTTAAAACATTTTATTTGCAGCTGTATAACTGAGTTCTTACTAGAAGCTTGGAGGCTGGGGGCAGCCATATGGGGAAGTGGAACCGGAGGCAGGAATGGCTGAATGTGTACCCCAAAAGGAGAGTGCAGTCCTGTCATTAAGAACCAGGTGCCATATTTGCATATAGGAGCAGACCTACCCACACCATAGGAGTGCCTGTTTGCAATCCTGACATCCCTGCAAGATGAGAGCATCTCACGTGTGAGTACACCTTGCCTTATCTTTAAAAGCTTGGCTGGCAGGTGTGAAAACTTGTTAGGACATCTTTGTTTCTTCTATTCCATTCTGAACTTCTTGCTCTGCTCTTGAACTCCTGAACCATAACACCTGAGACTTCTGTCCACTGCTGAGTCTGTGCCATTTCCCTCAATGAAATCTAATTCTTTGTACGCAAGATAGCAATTTCAGAACGGCAATGTTCCTGGAAACATTGGAAGGAACAGCCAAGTACAGTGTGAAAAATTAGTTTAGTTGCTCGCCCCTGAAAAGAAATCTTGATCCGCAGTAGCTTTCTGACAAAGCATGCTAGCTAAGAGTTATTCTCTAGATGGCATGCCACGTTGGCCATAAATCCACTTCTCCTACTTTATGCTCAAGCACTTGCTAGTCTGCTGTTTGACATTGTTACCCTAAACATATTTACTTTGAGTTGCTCCAGTGCTTTCCAAAGAACTTCCACAAATCAGCCTTTTACTTGTTGACATACAGTGAAAAATCCACTGGAAATGTTACTGTGAGTTTTGGGGGAGAGGGAAGAAAGTAATTATTGGAACCAAGCCTTCACCTTCTGATGCAATCCTATTTTGAGCTACTATGTAAAGTATAATCAGGGTTCATAGCAATTATTTTTAAACCTATCTTTTTTTATCATTTGATGGAGTCTTTTGTTCCAATGAAAATGCCTAGTTTGTGGAACCGGGATTCTGTTGAATATCATCATTTAATTAACTGAAGTAAGCTTTTTAATACATTAAGAGAAAATCTGTTTTGCATCTATTTATCCTTGCATTTATTCATGGTCAGAGGCTTTTGCCTTTACCGAGGCAAGATTTGGGGGATGAAATCTGCACGGTGACATTATACCATCAATTCCAGTGCTATTTCCAAGATTAGAACCTTGCTTTTCCCTGTTTATATAACCAGAGCTCTGGTTCCCTATCAGTGCCAGGGATTTAGGAAGCTGAAAAGCTTGCTCTGAATTGAGGATTATTTCTACACACTGAGGCAAATTTATCCTTGCGGTAAGTCAGATTCCTTCACTGACGTTACCATAGGAATAGTATTGTCTCAAAGCATTTATTTCAATGTGTTCTTCTGGCTTAGGTTATCTGCAGTATTTGAGTAACAGCTCCCCCCACCCCCTCAGCATGACATATGAAATCTCAGAGTCTTTACTCCTTTTAAAGGAATCTAAGCCATGGGTGGGGGCTAACACTTGCTCTAATGTACTTAGGAGAGGCTGCTAATGCCTTTTACATGGCATGTGAATTTGGTCAAAGCAAAATCTTTAATAGAAAAATTAACTTTGTTAAGGGAGCAGGGGAATGCCACAACTTGAACCAGGGTTAAATCCTTTCTCCTAATCAGTCATCATCACCATCACAACAATAAACAAGAACTAAAATACTCATTCAATACATAATGCGTTTTAAAGGAGCAAGGCCTACTCACCCAACTTAATTATAATAATGATTATTTGTACCACGCCGATCTGACTGGCAGGGGGTTGGACTGGATGGCCCTTGTGGTCTCTTCCAACTCTATGATTCTATGACTGGGTTGCGCCAGCCACTCTGGGGAGCTTCCAACTTATGTAAAAACATAACAAAACATTTAACATTACTGGTCATTGACTGAAATAAACAAATACATTAAACGTTTAAAAAATCCCTATACAAGGCTGCTTTCAGATGTCTTCTAAAGGTTGCACACATCTCTTTGATGTCTGATGGGAGGGCGTTCCACAGGGAAGGTGCCACTACCGAAAAGGCCCTCTGCCTGGTTCCCTGTAACTTTGCTTCTCACAGTGAGAGAACCACGAGAAGGCCCTTGGAGCTGGATCTCAGTGTTTAGGCTAAACGATGACAAAGGATGAACATGACGAAAGCCAGTGGCATATCTAAAAACCATAAGCATGGATAAATAAGTATGTTTTTGCCTGGTACCTAAAAGCAAACAATGGGCACCAGGCATGCTTCCCTAGGGACAGGATTCCACCAATGAGGATCCACCACTGAAAGGCACCTTCAGAAAGGGCACACGGTGTCCAGGTTGGTTCATGTGGGGAGATGGAGTCCTTGAGATAATGGGCTTTATAAGTCAAAACCAGCATCTTGGCTTGAGCCAAAAAACTATTGGTGGCCAGTACAGTCAAGACTGGGTAGGTGTTACATGTTCAGACTGTATTGCCCCAGTCATGAATCTGGCTGCTGACTTCTATACCAGCTGCACTTTCTGAACTGTCTTCAAAGGCAGCCCCACGTATAATGTGTTGCAGTAATCTAGCCTAAAGGTTACCAAAGGATAAACAACAGAAGTTAGGCTATCCCTAAATAAGTACACCTACCACATTATATTTGTGTGTGTTAATCATACAGGTTGTATTCCCTTAAGCAATTAATTAAATCTGCATAAATTTACATAAGCATTAAAGAAAGAAGCATTGCTTCTTTGTTTCTAAATGAGGCACACACGTTCTTGCTTGCACTACGAAAGAGGTGTCTCCATTTTCTCTTCACACAGAAAGGAATGCCTCCTTTAAGGATTGCTATTTGCAGTTTTCAAATCGGGGCACCAAATTAATTGGCAGCACCTTTAAATTCAATCCTGAGTTTTGGACAATTAATCAGCTTAACCAACTGATCACAGAAGCCTTACCAATGAGAACTGTCCGTCTGTCCATATATGTGTGATAGACGAAGCGCAACAATTAAATGAACAGATTTGTCCAACTGATAAGATGTAGAGGAAAAGGGTGGTCACCAAATGGTGGGCAGGAATAGGCTACATGATGGTTTTCCAAGTGTGAGAGGTGAGCCTTCATCACCCTGAGCCTCACAGTAAACATCTGACAATTCAATCCTATAAATGTTTAGTCCCAAATCAGCCCCATTGAGCTCACTTGGATTTATTCCCAGGCAAGCGCAACTGGGATTGCAGCCTTCATTGTGATATGTGTCCTTCCCCATTGCAAGTTGTGTTCAGAGGCTTAATTCCTTGACTTCAGCCATTTTTAGTACCGTAGGAGAAAATAGAGTGATTTATTCCTTCTCGAAGATGGGGCTGCTTTTCAGCAGGTGTTGCCACTAATTGCTAGAGATAATGAGCTGCTGTCTATGGCAGAATGCTTCCAATTAATTGACAAGGTCTAAGTCCACGATAAGGTGTCTCTTTCCAGAACCTTCCAATTTGCAAACCTACCCCCAAAAGCTAATAGATCCTTTCTTCCAACTATGATGAGTCAATTTCTGTTGCAGGGGAACCAAAAATGGCACAGAGGATTCCACAAACAGTGCAGAAGGAATCTAGGCTGTTAGACCAGTAAAACAATATACTCATAACTTCCTTTGAAGGCACCAAAATCAACAAATGCATAAGAGTTCCCACCCACCCATTGCTTGGGCAGAGGAAAAGATTGATGCAAGGCTTAACACAGGCACCCCCAAACTCGGCCCTCCAGATGTTTTGGGACTACAGTTCCCATCATCCCTGACCACTGGTCCTGTTAGCTAGGGATGATGGGAGTTGTAGTCCCAAAACATCTGGAGGGCTGAGTTTGGGGGTGCCTGGCTTAGCAGCTGCTGTCGTGATGATCTCTTTATAAATTACCTTAATATATTTGAAGTCATGGCTTCAGAATGCAGAGCCACGTTTAGTGTCTAGAGGTTATTTTCCATTTTTTTCCTCTTTGGTTCTGGCTTGAGCCCCCACCCAGGAAAACCTGGATAACCACATTGGGTATCTGTGTAGTTAACCTGCCCCCCCACCTGAATACAAACACCAGAGTTTTTTATTCTTTTCCAAATTAACAAACAGCGGTAGCAATTACAAATTACAAAATAGTAGCACAGATGAAAAACCGCAATGATATCCCCGAGTTCAAAACTTCCCACTTCCTCCCAAGAGTGAGATGTTCTAATGAGAGTCTGTGTCCTTTTCTCTTACTCATGATTAATCCAATGACACAGTCTGTTAGTTGGCGTTCCTTGCTTGCTCTGCCAACATAGAAAACATTGAGAGTATTATGGGGCACCCCAGAAGATGGCAGCAAATAGGCTCCTGTAATTCTATTTGGACTCTGCAGCTGCAGTCAGTAGAATGATCAGACCTCCTGGTCTAATAAGACAAGAAGATTGGGTCTTGCAAAACCAGATATCGCCTGTGCTCCATGCACTCCAGGGTAAGGATCCAACTGCTAGGGTAGCTGAAAGCCTCCTTTCATAGTAGTGAATTCATCTAGGAAATATGAACTCATCTATTTGAAATTTCATCCGATAGGAATTCCTGCAAAGCTGAGCAAATCCATATTCCAAGGAGATCAGCATTTAGACCTTGTAGTAAAATCTAACAGCAACCAGTCGGAATGCAGGTGGGGTGCCCCCACTGTTGCACCCTCCGGACTGACAGCAAGGACAGGGCAGGGTGGTGGCAATGTTGGGGGAAACACCAGTTTGACAGCAGTGAGCCATGATGTCTCTGCACTTTCCCTGCCCCATTCTGGTCCCAGCAAGAGGCAGCCAGGGGGGGCAGCACACCAACAGGGTCCCTACCTCATGCAAGGTGACTTGGAGAAGGGACAAGCCCCCCAAGCAATAAACTCTGCCTTAACATAACAGCGAAGTGCATCAGGACATTTCCACATATAATGCTCTGCTTAAAGTCACGATCAAGGGGCTTTCATGCACCATCAGGGCCATGCAGCACGATGGCCAGCTTTATGAAATGCGAATGTTTCATATAGCAGGAAGCGTCTGTATTTTCTGTTTCTGATGAGCTCACTAGGGAAAGTGCCTGGGAAAATTAAGAAGCATCGCTGCTTCATTTAATTCCCAGGAACACAGGGAAGCCCCTATCAGTGCAGGAGGCGAAGCCTGAGTGGAAGAGCGGTGGGAATAGCAGCAACAAAATCAGTCCGGGAAGACAAACAGCCCACAAGACAGATGGTTAGTAAAACGCATCAGCAACACTGAAGTTCTCTGCTTAGCTGGAAGGAAATCCTCTCTGGCTTTGCTTCTGCCCTCTAGGAAGACTCTTGCATGAACACAATCAGAAGGCTTGCCATCTGGCCTTGACTTTAAGGGCTTGTACCTTGCTTTTTTCAGAACAGGCACAGGCTTTGGGAACATCATGATCAGCTCATGATTGCAATCGCCTATTGTCTGATGAAAACCCATCACAAAAATCCAAACAAGCCCGCAGTATGCTTAGCTCCATTGGGACAAACGCTGGGTGATAACTCTGCTGGATAAATTATATATCTTGTTTTAGAAAATTTCTGCCCTCTTATACCTACGGAAGCAGCGCCCACTGAGCTCCGTGTCCCTTGCTTGAGAACATCACAGTCTCTTACAGTAAGATCCAAGCATTAAATGTGCAGAGCTTATTATTTAAAATGTTAATCATTTTAAATTTTAATCCCTTATTTCTGCAGAACTTCCCATGTAGAAAACAAAGTAATATCACAGGTCCTACATACAATGTGCAAATTCAATGTACATATTGAGCCTCATGAATTCTAATAATAGGTATGTCTATTATATCCATACTGCTTAAGAGCACAATAGCACAATCCTATGCAGGCCTACTCAAAAGCAAACCCTACCGAGTTCAATGGCGCTTAAGCTAACACCCTATTGGATTGCAGCTTTCATTCCAAAACAGGTGTTAATTTGCATCAGCGGAAAGAACCCTGGAGAACGTAAAGAGTAAGAGAATAAAAAGTAGCCTCTTGCTTCATCAGACGTCTTCGGGCAGTTGTAGCCTAGGTGTTTTTAAATTCACTCAATCCTAAAGAGCATGGGAGAAGCAGAGAAGACGATCTGCCACAACTGAAACCAGGGGGACTTGCTTGCTAGGATGGAGAGTGAATCTCTCTCTCTCTCTCTCTCTCTCTCTCACACACACACACACACACACACACACAGCTCCATACTGATGTAGCTGAGGAGACTGAACCTCTTGCTGGATTCAAAACTTCTGGTGATCAACTCTGTCAACAACCCATTCTGGGACTCTCTGCCTGCTGTTGCCTTTAGCTTTCCATCCATATGTACACAGCGGGAGCATCCTCCATAACAGAACCTTCACCAACAGTGGTGCTCCTCTCTGCAAATGAAGGCTGGCAGAAAGGCACCAACACACCACCCAAACCCCTTCCAGCCAAGAACATAGGGGAGGATAAGATCAGGAGCAGACTTCGGTAATATTTTCACAATCATTCCTTTTGGCGTAGCTGTAGCTGCCTTTTAATGGATCTTTTCAATAGGCTCCCTGAAACTTCACATTATTACAAAAGCAGAAGTTGTTGTTTTGCTCCCTCTTGGTTTGGTGCCTTATGAGGGGGAAGCGCCTGCACTGCCCTAAATCTGGCACTGATAATGGTCCTCTTAGTGTGCATAGAATGGTATGAATGAAAGTTTATTGCGGTCGCAGACCATTCATAGGCATAAATGGATCATAAGACATGGTGAACACACACCATTTGAATGGCAGTGCCAATCAACTTTTGGGGGGGATGGCCCCCTCAAATATTTTAGGGGAGTGACGGGACCTCAGCCCCTAGAAGTTGACTCCTATAGCACCTTCCCTGCTCCCCCAAGAGAAGCAAAGCTCAGAGAAGGTCGCTGGTGACCCGTCATCCCCTCCTCTTTCATCTGCTGGCAGGGCAAAGGAAGAGAAATTGCTATGGTCTTATTATTTGACGGTCTGGCTAGCTGGCTGCTTCTCATGCATCAGATGTCAAGGAAATAAACAACTATCTGACTTTTAGAAGATATCTGAAGGCAGCCCTGTTTAGGGAAGTTTTTTTAATGTTTGATGTTTTATCGTGTTTTTAATATTCTGATGGGAACCGCCCAGGGTGGCTAGGCATGCCCGGCCAGATGGGCTGGGTATAAGTAATAAATCATCATCATCATCATTATCATGCAATATAAAAACTTTCCCCACCCGCTGCTCAATTTCCTCTAGAGCCTTTTCCAACCCAAACCTCCCTTGGGGGACCTCTCCACGTGCGGAACGCTCCACCACCGACTGCGCGGCGCCGCCCCATTCATCTCTAGCGGGGGCGAACCATTCTGCGCCTGGAGTTCGCCCCTGGCATTGCGCTGCCGCTAAGGATTCGGCCCTTGGCAAGCCAACCCAGGAGCGAGAATCGAAACGCTCCCGCCGCTGCGAGCTCTCCGGCAGCTTCACCGACGCGCTCTGTCGCCAGGGCCGTTCGCGCTGGTTCGAGCCCGGCTCGCTCGGCCAATCGCGAGGCTCCCGACTCCGGAGAGCCAATCCGCTTCGGATAGGTGGGCGGAGGCGACGGAGCGGGTGCGCAGGGGATGCCTTGTGCGCGCTTAGATTGCTCGCTCGCTTGCCGCCGCCGCCGCCGCCTGCCCTGCCGCCGCCTCCTTGCTCCCTCCTGCGGATCTCGAAAACTTCCAGCGCACTCCGGGAAAAGGAGCATGCACGGCGGGAGGAGGCGCAGCGCGAAAGCCCAGGCCCCTGGTCCCACGCCGGATCTCCGCAGCTCTTTGCCATGAAGCACTGGCTCCCGCACCTTCAGGATCAGAGGTAAGCTTGGCCGAAGGGGTGGTCCTTTGGAGGGTTCTTCGTGCTGCGCTTTCGCCGTCCAGACGTAACACTGCTCAGGGTGCTTTGACCCGGGAGGGCAGGGAGTTTTCGGAGTCTCGTTCACCCTTTAAACACGCGCACGCCCTAAGGATTATGCGCGCGATCCTACACACGATTACTCGGAAGCAATCCGCCCTCTGTTCCAGAGGGATTTACGTCGAAGAGTTGGGCATCGCGGTGTAAATCTTACGCGGGGAGATCCGTCGCGTCAGGGTAGGCTTCGTAACGTGCGAAATTATGAATGGAATGGGATTCTGACGGGAGTGGAGTGAAATGAAATGCCAGGGGAGAGACAGAGAAGCGACGTATTGGCAAACTCTGGAGATAGGTTTTTGTTTGGGGGGTGGCGTGGCGATTATTTTGAGATTTATTCAGTGTCCCCTATACATGACAACGTTCCAGAAAATAATGGCCATATATTAGAACGTCGAGGCTCCACGATTCCGTAAAATCCCTTTGCTGTTGAAACTTTGATGTTCAACTGTGGCGACAAGGAAAGCCTCTGGCACCAGATTTCTAAAAATGAAGTTAGGATGGGGGATAGAAAGAGTAGAATGCGGGGTTGAAAAGGAAGGGGCAAAATGGTAAGGAGAGGAATCGGAGGTGCGTTACAGTTCAAGGGGAGTTGATACAGCAAACGGCAGATCCCTACTTGCCCCAAAGAGAAAGATGGGGGCAGCTGGGGTAGATTTCCGTGGGCCTTTAAAAGCAGCACATTTTCAGGCGCCAAGACAGAAAACATAAAAAAGGGAAACGAATTGCAGGCGGAGGCAAATCTCAGTAGGGAGCTGCAAACCTGGCTAGGTAATTGGGAAGACATGCATTCCCTACAGCAATATGTTGGGAGAAGGCGGGATGTCGAAATTGCATGGAGGTGGGTTAATAATCAGACTCGGTAAAGAAGGAGGTGAGTCAGATGCTGGCTGGGACAGGTGGGATTAAGTTTAGGTAACAGTGAGCAGTATGTAGGTTGTAACCCAATGGTACTGTAGGCCCCAGGCAAAATGGAAGAAGGGAAAATGTGCAAGGAAGTAATGATTACAAATGCCAAAAATGACCCTTTATTTATATAGTCCCTTTTTATTTATGTAAACAGGAGTCTATTATAATCAGAAAAACGGGGGATATATATGTTGGTATAAAACTGGTGGGGTTGCAATTATTAGTGTTTACATCTGTCCCTCTCCCTTATCATTCACATAAAAGTGATTAGGAGAGATGCCGATAATATAGATGCAAACTTCTGCAAAGTCTTTTGCGTACAATCAAAGAGTACCTGAATTTTGTTTCCTTTGCTTTGAGCATACCCACAGAAAGCAAAGGAGTGGCTAATGTAAGTCCATTGAATTCAGTAGGTCTTCTGAGGTCTACTTCTGAGTATGACTTGGATACAACCTTTCATTTCTTTTTATTTGTGAGATACAAAGCAATTATTTCAAAGTAAAATATGGCTGCAAGCTTTTTTGGAATTTGCTTGGTAGATTTATCAGTTAACACCACAGTCCCAAGTAGACACCTTTCCTTAGAAGTAGGTCCCATCGATTGCTATAGACCTTCAAGTAAGGATGCTCAAACTGCAGCCTACAGTTTGAGTTTCAGATTAAAATTCATCCCTCAGCTGATTGGTAAGGGCTGATGTGGAAGAGCAAATGACTGGGCAGGTTGTACAGATGGACCCTCTCCTTCCTTGTGCCAAGGTTAAGGGAGAATAATCAGATAACTTTCTTCCCATTTTTATCCAAAGCTATCAGACATTTTGTGCCTTGGAATGAAACCGTTATGGCCTTTCTTCTAGCAATAAGAACAACAAGCAATTGAGTCAGTTGAAATCAATGTCACTATCTTTGCTTAGACCTAGATCAACTGGAATCCTGCAGGGAACATTTTGTACCCTGGTTCAAGTGTGATGGGAAATAGCATATGAAAGACAATATTCCCTTCAAACAAGGGGTGGTAGCTTTTCGTTTTATCCAGCTGTTGAGTAACTTATATGCAGGGGAGCAAGTAGAAGGAACTTTCCTCATAAAGGCTCTGTATTTAAATGCAGTTGATTAATTGATTAAAATCCATGTGATTAATCAACTTGTAATTGCTTGGCAAACACTGCATTAAATAGATATCAAGATTCCTACCCGGGAATCAAAACATAGTTCAGATTCTTGTGGTTTAGCACATTTTTCTATGTGACTGGATATCAGCCACTTGGGTTTATTTTTGCATCAGGCAGGGATGATCAAATCAGTCACTATATCAAATGCAGTGGATTGTCACAATTTGAAAACTAGGGAGGTTATTCTCCCCGGTAACATGCTGAACCATGCTTGTTATCCTATATTATTATCATAACTGAATATACAAAGTTCAAAATAATGCACAACAATCAAATACATTCTCACAGAGTCAATGTATGCGTGTAATTTCAAATAATGTATTCCTTAGCAAAGCATGATTAAGAGATTCTGTACGCATAGGATGGGTGAATAGAGAACAAGAAACCTCGTAATCCAACCAGTTAAGCAGTTTAAGGGAGAGAGATTTCAGCAAGTGCTTAATACTCCTGTGGAAATCAATGAATTAATATCAAATTTTGGCTGGGTAATTCTCAAACTTGATAATGTATCCCAAAGATTTGCTTATCATTGTTGCTGGCATCTGGTTAATTTCTAAATTGGTTACATTGTTTTTTTGGAACATGTCCCAAAGAGGAAATAGCATTTCTGGTGAGGCCTGTATAGGGTACGTAATTATTCTTCTCTTTCCTTTTTTTAAAAACAACATTAGACATAATTACAAGAGCAGGATGGTTTCCTTTTGTTAAAACCATTGAATCCATACTTTCTTTAACTTTTCTCTTACTTCCCACGGATTTGTCAAATCATGTCTATTGGTAGGGAAATCTGCAACCCATCAATACCTTCCAGTAGTTTAATTAATTTGCCTTTCTGCTTTTTATCACAAAATACTTGTGCTGTCTAAAATGCCCATTTTATTCATATCTGCCTTTATTTTGGTGTTTATTTAATAAACACATTGGTCACTTTTCAGCAAAAACAGCTCTCTCAAAGTGACTTACAGAGAAGAAAATATGTAATTATTACTCATATCCATCAACATTACTACAAAGTTGGACTTGGTTCAAAACCAGGAGCCTGAGTTGGAATGGCTGACTGTTAAAGAATCAGATGGAAATCTTTCTATTTTATTTTTCTACGAGGACTTGCAAAGGCACAGAGAATATCTTCGTAAGAAATGCATCACTGTTTTTGCCTTAGTATTGTCTGAAAATGATACGAAACTCTTCTGGCTGGCTGCCTAAGGCAGCTATGGGTAGTCAACATGGTGCCTTCTAGATATTTGACTCTAGATCAGGCATCCCCAAACTTCAGCCCTCCAGATGTTTTGGACTACAATTCCCATCATCCCTGACCACTGGTCCTGTTAGCTAGGGATCATAGGAGTTGTAGGCCAAAACATCTGGAGGGCCGCAGTTTGGGGATGCTTGCTCTAGATGGTCCGATCAGCTCTAGCCAGCAAAGCCAATGGACAGGGAGCATGGAAGTTGTAGTGCGCCTGGAGGGTGTGGCATCAGCTATCCTTGCCTTAAGCTGTTGGAAGCCTCTCTTTTGAACTTCATTTATATTGGGGGTGGAGAAGCTGTAGTGCTGATCAGTCATCCCTGATCAGTCGCCATGGTGGCTGATGAGAGTTCAATGACATCTGGAGGACCACAGCTTCCCCATCCACGATCTAACCATATGCTTCTCTTTTAAAGTTCAACTGCAGAAAAAGCTTAGCAACAATTTCAAGTGACAGTTAAATAGAATAGCTTTATCATAGCTGTCCTGTCCTACATTTCTGATGTATTCTTTTTTTCAGGGAGGGGAGACCCTGGGTATTTGAAGCAGAACATAAGTGGCATAAAGAATTTCAGTGCAATTCTTGCTATTGAAAGCCTGCTGTTCTAAACTACTATGTTGTCTTCAGCCACAAATGACTTTCCATATGTAGACACCAGGGGGACTACCAGTGATGGCAGACTTGGGCAGCTGGCTCCAAGGATGCAGGGTGTTTCTTGGGGACACAACCAACCAACCAACCAACAGCCAGCAACTGTTACAGCCGTTTCTCATGAATCATTGCCACCCGTATTTGTCTTGTCTCAAGATGTATGGCCTCAGAAATGTTTTGTACATCCCATGTTGAGTAGGACCCCCCCCCCCCCGTTATACCCAGGACTTTTTTCCAGCCGGAACTCACCAGAACTCATTTCTGGCACCTTTCAGGTGGGCACCATTGCCATTACAAGAGAACAAGGAAGGCGTTCATGGTGAGTTCTGGCACCTCTTTTTCTATAAAAATAGCACTGGCTATGCCTGTTACATTCCAAGGTACATGACATAAAGCAATGTAACTGGTATAGCAGTACCACACAGGAGTGGTGATCGAGGGACACTACTCTGGCCACATTCATACCATGTTGTTGTTGTTGTTGTTTAGTCGTTTAGTCGTGTCCGACTCTTCGTGACCCCATGGACCATAGCACGCCAGGCACTCCTGTCTTGCACTGCCTCCCGCAGTTTGGTCAAACTCATGTTCATAGCTTCGAGAACACTGTCCGGCCATCTTGTCCTCTGCCGTCCCCTTCTCCTAGTGCCCTCAATCTTTCCCAACATCAGGGTCTTTTCCAAGGATTCTTCTCTTCTCATGAGGTGGCCAAAGTATTGGAGCCTCAGCTTCACGATCTGTCCTTCCAGTGAGCACTCAGGGCTGATTTCCTTAAGAATGGATAGGTTTGATCTTCTTGCAGTCCATGGGACTCTCAAGAGTCTCCTCCAGCACCATAATTCAAAAGCATCAATTCTTCGGCGATCAGCCTTCTTTATGGTCCATTACAACCATTTCAATACATGAATCTAGACTCAGGCATTGATGGAATAGGGTGGTCATAAAACCATTTGGGAACTTGCCCACTTGTCCTCTCCCTCTTTAAGCTGAATAATTACAATGATGTTGGCTGGTTTTCCTCAGCCTGGCACCCTCCAGATACTTTGGACTATGTACATGCCTGTTTGTTAGGATCAGTAGGTAAGGTTCTCTTTGTGTTCTCTGCTCTGAATGATGTGAGCAGTGTAGCGACCCATGAAAGGGTCATTTTGGTGGGGCCCCATTGTGGTGGTCTCCCCACTGAAGTGCACCTTGCCTCCACAACATACCCTGTTTCTCCGAAAATAAGACGTAGCCATAAAATAAGCCGTAGCAGGATTTTTAAGCAGTCAAGGAATATAAACCATCCCCGAAAATAAGACATAGTGATAGGCGCAGCAGCAATGCCGGCTGTGGCAGGAGGAGGAGGAAAAAAATAAGACATCCCCTGAAAATAAGGCATAGTGGGGGGGTTTTGAGGAAAAATAAATATAAGACGGTGTCTTATTTTTGGAGAAACACGGTATTTGCTGTGACAGGTGAGGATGTCTCTCTCCTGCCAGCCTTCTAGAGGTGAGTTCTTCTAGAAATCTTCATCCTCCATTTTAAGTAAGATGCTGCTATTATAATAGTTATGAATGAGGTGTATCCAACTTATTTTGATTCAGAGTAGATCCATTTGAATTAATGGACCCAAATGAGTAATGTCAGTAGATTTCAATGAGTCTACTCTGAGTATGTCTAACACCAGAGACAACCCTAAGCATTTTATTTGAATTTGGCTTTAATAATTGTATTCTATATTTTGTTGCTTTGTGACTGTTGTGGGAGAATGGGTGATTATATATATAAAGGTAAAGGTAAAGGGGCCCCTGACCATCAGGTCCAGTCGTGTCCGACTCTGGGGTTGTGGCACTCATCTCGCTCTATAGGCCGAGGGAGCCGGCGTTTGTCCGCAGACAGCTTCCGGGTCATGTGGCCAGCATGACAAAGCTGCTTCTGGCAAACCAGAGCAGCACACGGAAACGCCGTTTACCTTCCCGCTGTAGTGGTACCTATTTATCTACTTGCACTTTGATGTGCTTTCGAACTGCTAGGTGGGCAGGAGCTGGGACCGAGCAACGGGAGCTCACCCCGTTGCAGGGATTCGAACCACCGACCTTCTGATCAGCAAGCCCTAGACTCTGTGGTTTAACCCACAGCGCCACCTGGGTCCCTATGATTATATATTAAAAAATACCTTAATAAATAAACCTCACATTGACCAAGCTGGCTGGGGCAGATGGGTGCTGGAGTCCCACAACATCTGCAGAGCACCAGACTGGAGAAGGCTGGGGTGCATTACATGGTCTGACTTTTAACATTATGGGATTTCAACGTCATCACAATTTGGAGGTTTGTCAGCATTGTGGATTTAGTTGCAGCTGCTGTGTCTCAAGAAAGTAGGATTGCAGAATAAATCCCCCCAAAGAAATCTTCTAATCAACCCAGCAATATTGAGATTATTGTCTGAAGGAGGAAAAGTAGGCCTGGGGAAATTGAACCCATGTAAGAATTCTGCGATTTCTCCAGAATATGAGTTTTTCTCTGAAAATGTCATTACAATACTAACAGGCTTTAAAATAGTGCCAAAAACTTGAAAGCCCCTTCCTAAAGCATTGTTTCCATCTGTGAAGAGGATTTTGGAATAGGAATGGCCACACAGCTTGAAAAGGATGAATGGAGGATAATCTCCATTTTTCTGGGTGTCCAATAGAGACAGAAACCTTATAGAGAGCGCAGAAGCTGCAGCATTCAGCTCCTTGTGTTTTGAAACTCAAAACCTGCATCTCACAGTCTCTGTGTGTAGATAAAACCATACAGGGGGTTTTCTCCTGAGATTTTCTCCTCAACAGTCATTAGCAGAGTTGCTTATGATTGACTGTGAAGGATCAGTCTGTGTTTTTGGTTTTGTTCTTATAACTCAGAGGATAACAGAACATAGGAACTAGAATAAAACTATAGCAGCACTCGGTTAAAGAGTGGTGTTTTTTGTGCTTTTAAAAAGAGAATGCCTTAAATAATAAACCAGTGAAGTAGTTTGTGCCCTAGATAGGTGTTTTTCACATTTGAAATCCAGAACTTGTTTTCCACAGCTTGATTTGTAAGAATCAACCCAAAGCTTG
Organism: Zootoca vivipara; assembly: GCF_963506605.1. Taxonomy (NCBI): domain Eukaryota; kingdom Metazoa; phylum Chordata; class Lepidosauria; order Squamata; family Lacertidae; genus Zootoca; species Zootoca vivipara. The sequence continues at coordinate 24,424,927 of NC_083285.1, read as the reverse complement.
ATTCCTAAAAATCCAGGGGCTGCTTCTGCTTGACAGTTTAGCACAGGCATCCTCAAACTTCGGCCCTCCAGATGTTTTGGACTACAATTCCCATCTTCCCCGACCACTGGTCCTGTTAGCTAGGGATCATGGGAGTTGTAGGCCAAAACATCTGGCGGGCCACAGTTTGGGGATGCCTGGTTTAGCAAGACAAACTGGTCCCAGGTTGACCCAGTAGCAAATCGCCAACCAATGCAAATCTCTGAGCACAGGTCTTATATGCTGACAAGACCTCACTCCTGTCACAGGTAGGTAGCCATGTTGGTCTGATGTAGTCGAAACAAAATAAAAAAATTCCTTCCAGCAGCACCTTAAAGACCAACTAAGTTTTTTATTTTGGTATGAGCTTTCGTGTGCATGCACACTTCTTCAGATACACTGAAATAGAAGTCCCCAGATGCTCATATGTAGAGAAAGGGTGGGGAGGGGTATCACTCAGAAGGGTTGTGGAAATGGGTGATTGACTGACTGATAGCTGTTGACGACTGTAAATGACTGCAAATGGTCTTGCATGAAAAAGCAAGGGGGGAGATGTCTGAAGATCGCTTTATCATGTAAAATGAGATAAGAATCCAACGTCTCTGTTCAAACCAGGTCTTTCCATGGTTTTAAGCTTGGTGATAAGCTGCAATTCAGCAACTTCTCTTTCCAGTCTATTTCTGAAATTATTTTGTAGTAAGACAGCTACTTTGAGATCTTGTATAGAATGTCCTGGGAGATTGAAGTGTTCTCCTGTCAGCAATTGTTCTGCAGCATTCTTCACTAACTGTAGCTTCTGGATCAAGCATGAGGCTGCATTGCATGGAGCGCATTGCAGTAATGCAGTCTTGGAAGTAACCAAGTTAAACCAGCACATGAACTACTTTGGCAAGGCTTTCCCAATCCATGAATGCCTGCAGTTGCCAAACCAGATGCAGTTGGTGACAGGCAATTCCTGGATCCAGAAGAACCCCCAAACGTCAAACCTTCTCCTTCGGGGGAATCCAGAGTAGGCAATGGACCAGTTTCTCAGACACGTGAACAACTCACCCACAGTTTCATTCTTCATTATTTTTCTGCTCCTTTCCTTTCAAATATCTTGGGGTGTTTATCTTGTTGGTGTTCAAGGTGGTGGCACAAAATGTTATTGCTTTACTCAATACAGCTATGACTCAGGAAATCTTTGGAAGTATCACAGTAAATGAGAGCAGACAAACTGTGTGTTTCATCTATTGCAAACATGAATGCTTGGTGTACTGAAAACTAGTCCTTGTTGGCATGTAAACTATGCTAAATAATTTCCCTGTGTTAGCATCACATCTCTCTGCCTCTTGCCCCCCCCCTCAATACCTGACTATGAATGCTATCTGTAACTATTTGAACCAGTGAATTAAGCAGTGTGTCAGTGCTTTGTAGATTACGGATATTTAAGGCAATGTGGAAGATCGCTTTGGTTTCTCTTCTTTTATGCAAACTTGCCCAATTGTTATAACAGAAGAGATTAGAACTGTAGAAATGGTGAGTTTTAGTTTCCTGGGTATCTCATCATCATCATCATCATCGGGGATGAATGGCAGGCATCTGGGATACTTTGGGCCCGGTAATAGATGTTTAAAATATGAGCAGGCCATTTTTATTTCTTTGACTTAAATTGTATTAAATTTAGTGCAATCAACCTCAAGCTTAGTGGTTTAGGATCAGAAGTGATCCTGGCATTTCATACTTCTTGGATTCTATGTTTATAAAATGTTTGTTGGCTTGCTGGAGCTAGCCATGTGATTGAAAAGGATGACAAGATAGCATTATGAGTTGTTGACCTTTTGTGCTTTTTTGTGTAATCGCCAGTAATGATCCCTACATCTGAATATTAAGCTTGGGTTTTCTGGTGCCTGAACATCTCTGTTGAATGAAACCAGGAGCATGCCCTTGCGGAGTTAACATACTGCAGTCAAGGAATTTGTAAAAGAGATCTGCCTGGCCTTTCATGACATTTTAGCTGAACAGACTTGAATCTGCTCCTCTATCTGGCTTTGACATAAATTCATAGTAGTATCCTTAATCACTTCCCTACAAAGCCCTGTTCCAGGATTCAGTCGTTCACTAATGCAGCGTTCGAGAAATAGCATGCTGATTCTTCCGACAAGGATTAGTGCATTCTAAACATCCTGGTGAGATTTTTTGCCCCCCTCCCAATAATACTGTCATTGTGACTGTAGAGAATTTCTGGAAAATAATTCAGTCCAAAAGTATATTTTAGTCAACCTATTGCAATAATTGGTACATTTCACATCTCCCTCCGTGACATTTCATCTTTTCCTCATTCCCAAATTATGCTTTAAATTTTCACTGTGCTTTTTATGTGTATTTTTGCTTTCACCTAAGGAAAACTGCTGGAAACCATAGGTTTCCATATACTGTACAGTATGGGACTAGGCAGCTGCTGTTTAGCTTAGTACTCATTCAGAGGAGCATTGTTTTTCCAGCCATGGTATATGAGAAAATTTTCATACACATTTTGGTAGTACTATTTTTTCCGCCAAGAACTATAGTGCAAGATTAGAAGAAGTGAGATCTGAAGGATCCACATATTACTTTATGAAGTGTCGGTCAGCTTAGTTTCACTTTAAAATGCTTATCAAATTAAATCCTCAAGTATCCCAAGCAATATCTTATTCTTCCATTTATTGGCCAACACCATATGCAATTACCCCCAAAAAAACCATCCTATATACAGCTCAAAAGTTCTTTGTTTCCTCTCTGTTGAACAGTTTTAACCCTAAATGTCAGGAATGCAAAAGAGTTGCACCTTGAACTTGACCCTAAACTTTAACAAATATAATATGTTTACAATGGCAAAGAAATCAAAATAGTTTTCTAGAAATGCTAAGTTGCTGTTTGTAATGCAAAAGCAATGCATGAATTAAATTGAGTCACATCCACACCATGTGTTTAAAGCACCTAGCCTCCCCCAAAAACTCTTGGGAACTGTAATTCTTCCCCACAGAGCTACAATTCCAAACACCCTTAAACTACAGCTCCCAGGGTTTTTTGGGGGGGGGGTAGGGGGGAACCATGTGCTTTAAATGTATATTATTAATGTGAGCTCATTCTTATTTTTCCCTGGGACACAGTCAAGTAGAACAAAACAAAAAAGCAGTAACAAGGACAATGAAAACAAAGTAACTTAAATCTAGCTCATGAAGTTTAAATAGCCATATAATTGATAAACCAATGATAACATATCATCTGTTAATGAATAAACATTAAATTAAACAGTCCTTTGATAATTTCCAAGGTCCATCAACAAAAATACCAGAAAATACTTCAGATTAACAGGAAAAACAATGCATTTCCAAAACTAAATCCTGACATCAGCAACAAGTGATACCCCACCCTGCTGCTCTCTACAGCGGAAGCAGCCTTTGTAGCTGGAGTCAGTCAAGGCTCCCCTTTTCGGACCAGATCACAATAGCCCAGATAAACAGGTCTTGTGGGACTTTCAATCCGATGACACTTTGAGGGGCAGCCTTTGTAGGCCAGCCAAGCAGGGAGCAGGACTCACAGTAAAGCACCTTCAATAGCGGCTTTTGACATCCAGAACAGCCTTTTGTAGCTGGAGTCAGGCCAGGTGAAAATAAGACAGATGAGCAGGTATCCCAGGGCTCTCAATGAATTATTTCTGGCACTTTTAGGAGCAGCTTTTGCAGCTGGAGTCAGTCAAGCCCCCATCCCCTCAGACCAGGTAGAAATGGGCCAGATAAGCAAGGAGCAGGCCCCGTGGGCTCACGGGGAGATTCATTTTAAAATGTACTGTCCACTTTTCCTCTGGGCTGCATCATTTCAGGTTCCAAATGAGGGCTCACATAATTGAATGTTGCTCCCTGTAAACAGAAAAGCTTGTATGACAGGGAGCATGGTAGATTACAGTCCTGTTCACCAGCATCTAATTTTCTAGGTAGGGTTTTTTGATCTCAGTTTTCTTTGTTTACAAAGTGGGAGCTGTGTCAAGATGTTGTGATACGGAGTGTTCTTTTCAGGAATTCAGCCGCTCTTTTCCACCACCACCACCTCTTTTCTGATTTTTTTAAAATAAATATTATTGTCCCCCTACAGTTAATCAGAATTTCATGACTACTGGGCACACTCAGTACTCACTGGGTTGTTTTGAGGGTCCTCCCTCTAGGATTTCTCTTCTAGAATTTTTTTTGTACCACTACAAAACTTGGCATTCATACAGTCCTGCTGAGCTCTCTGTTGCGTGTGCGGGCGTAGCAGTGTTTTGAATGTGTATGCAATGGTGCTCACCCTCTGAACATCAGAAACAGAGCACATTATTTAGAGAGCTAATATCCAACTTTTTAAGTATATAGAATCCTTAAAGTAGCTGACCAATAAAAATAGGTAAATAGTCATAAACAGTATTTATCTTAAGGGTCAATAGGCAAAAGCTTGTGAAGCAGTACTGTAACTCCATTATTCTAGCCAATCATGGAGACTGTTCTGCTTTTAATGGGTTTCTAACGTTGGGTTAGAATCCCCTTCCTTTTTCATCAGTGATACAGTGGTACCTTGGTTTACGAACTTAATCTGTTCCGGAAGTCCAAAGTGTTCTTAAACCAAGGTGTGCTTTCCCATAGCCGCGGGGGACTCAATTTACAAATGGAACACAATCAACAGGGAGCGGAACATGTTCTGCTTCCAAGGCAAATTTCACAAACCAAAGCACCTACTTCCGGGTTTGCAGCGTTCTTAATCCAAGTTGTTCATAAACTAAGCTGTTCTTAAACCAAGGTACCACTGTACTAAGAATGGTGTTTGAATTTCCTCTTTTATATTCTGAATTGGGGGCAACCCATAATTGATGAATATTTACATTAGATTTTGTAATCTTCCATTTTCCATTTTGTGTTAATGACGTTCAGAAGCAGTTCAGAGTTTTTTTGGGTTTCTTAAATGGTTCTGGCAACATCATATATGAGAAAGCTGTTGGTTAGCAATCTTACTGGGTGCTGTTGGACTTGATGGTTGCCTCTTGGCTGACCTTATTTTTTTAGTGCTAATGTGACATTAAAATTAGATTGGAGAGATATTGCCATCCTGAAGCAATTTGATGGGACATTAGAGTAATTTCTGAATAAATAATCAGCACCATGCTATAATCTGGTTACACAGTAGGTCTGTTCTTTTCAAAAGTGGAAGATATTTTCTCCTCGGTTTAAAATTTAGAGGCAGAGAATCATTATTGCCAAGTACATGAGATAGCAAATAGAAAAAGTCATAAACCCATGTTGCCCCCTGTATTCATTGCTACTGGCAGCATACTTTTGAGAAGAGTCTTAGAGAACAGGAGTTTTCAAGGTCAGTGACAGTGGTCATCCCGCAGTTTTGAAGCAACTGATCAAATATTTTTAAATGTAAACCAATCTTCATAACCCTGAGCATTAAATGTAGCACTCATGGGACACTATTGTCTTTTGATATGTGGTTCTAGAAACTGGAGGGAAGGGTTATAAAAGGGGTGAACATCTGCTTAGATTCTCCTCATCCCTGATGGTAAGAGGGACATTTGCAAGAATTCTCTCCCCATCCTGTCCCCATTATACCTTTCACGCAAATACACCATCAGCATTTTCTACATTGGGACATCAGAGAAAACTGGGAGGAGACAATGCAAGAGGCACAGAGTGCAAATTAAGAGACACAAGTCTCTGGAATTCTGCCGTAAGGAGAAATCCTGCAAGCAAGCAGCATTTAATGCCTCCCAGTCTGACATAGAGGCTGACTTTAGGGACGTTTTTAATGTTTAACAGACCATTGTATTTTAATATTTTGTTTGGAAGCCGCCCAGAGTGGCTGGGGAATAAATAATAAATTATTTTTATTATTCTTATTATTAATATTATTATCATTTATTATCTATTGCCATACAAGTTCAAATGAAGCAAATGGGCTGCTTGCCTGAGTGATTCACACTGGAGCCTGAGAGAAAATCACAGCCTATAGGAATTTATAACCTGCAGTCCTAGGTGAGTCATCACATAGACCAGTAGAAATCAGACCTGACACCTTCAGTTTCTAGATCTGACAAGAGGATAGCCCAGGGGTCCCCAAACTAAGGCCCGGGGGCCGGATGCGGCCCAATTGCCTTCTCAATCCGGCCCGCGGACAGTCCAGGAATCAGCATGTTTTTACATGAGTAGAATGTGTCCTTTTATTTAAAATGCATTTCTGGGTTATTTGTGGGGCCTGCCTGGTATTTCTACATGAGTAGAATGTAGTCCCTTTATTTAAAATGCATCTCTGGGTTATTTGTGGGGCATAGGAATTAGTTCATTTCCCCCAAAAAATATAGTCCAGCCCCCCACAAGGTCTGAGGGACAGTGGACCGGCCCCCTGCTGAAAAAGTTTGCTGACCCCTGGGATAGCCTATTTCCTCCATCCAATTAAATGGGTGGCAGGGTGAGCTTGCCCCTAATTTTCTGCTGTAAGTCTTCATGTTCTTTGTGATTCTCAGCATCTCATTTGGGCTGCTGATTTTGTTTTTAATAATGTACCACCATGCTTGTTAGCATGTAAGGAGTGTGGTGGAGTCTCCTTCTTTGGAGGTCTTTAAGCAGAGACTTGACAGCCATATGTCAAGCCATATTTGATGGTGTTTCCTGCTTGGCAGGGGGTTGGACTGGATGGCCCTTGTGGTCTCTTCCAACTATGATTCTATGTCTTGGTGGCATGCACACCCATATGTTATTACTAAGTAACTCATTGGCTGGTGTTGGTTGCTTGTTTACTGCCACTGTGTTTGGCACACACAAACCGGAAAAGCACTGGTGTTGGGAAAAGAAAAGAAAGGATCAGCAGATCATTTGGAAAGTATGATGTGGCATACAGGTTGCTTATTAAACACTTAGAAATGTGAATACTTGGGCAAAACTAACACAGAGCAAAGCAACACTCAAAACATAATGTTTGTCACTGCATGTTTCTTAATGCAGCCAGTACCATGCTTGTTGGTAGGAGTCAATTTTTGCCTAATAAACAATCCAAATGATTAGGGCATGGTTAATTTAACTACCCATCTAAAAACTCTTCCTACCGAAGATTCATGCAGAACGGTTGTCTGGGAAATTTTCTATTTTGGTTGTAGCCAGAAACATAGAAACAGCTCAAAGTTAGCCTATCACACTGAATTGTTCCTGTTTGATTGGTAATCAAAATTTCATGAAAGCTCCATTTGAACCAAAGCCCTGAGTTTCCAAGAGCTCAGTGCCTCTTGAACTGCATAAACTGGAGGAAAATGAAGGTGGATCTCTGCTTGTTCTGTGGATAATGGCTCAGCACAGATCCTTAGTCCTCTTCTCCATTAATGCTCTCTATCTCCCATCCCCAAATGACTATCAGATTTGATGAGCTGGAGAAAAGAAAGGATTGGACGTTCCAGTCCTTCCGGTCCCCATTCCTCTTAATGTCCACCTTCACTGCCCATCTTTTCACCCATAAGTGAAACCAGACAAAGTCAATACTCCATCATGAAACTTCTGAATTAAGACCGATCAGATGTTCAATTCTGTCACCTGTAGCCTGAATCAAAATAATGGGTTTTATCCTTTGATGTGTTAATCAGCTGGCCATTGTCGGCGTGTTTGTATCTGACTGCTTCGTGAATGGTCTCTATTATTAGTTTACATACCTTTAAGCTTGAATGTAATTAACACAGTCTTGTATTCTTTGCATTTCATTCTCCTCTGACGTCACTGTTTCCATTCCTCAAACCCCACACCCATGTCGGCGATACTTCATGCCAGAATGAATTTGTTAAGTCTTTGATATGTCGTGAGACTCTTGGTGGTTTTTACTGAGAACTAATGGAGCCTGCATCTGAATTGCCCTAATTTGGATTCAGTTTTTCCCTAAGTTTAGTGCAGAGGCAGCCAATATGGTGTCTCACATTGGGCTACAAATCCTGTTGGCCATGTTGACTGGGGCTGCTGGAAGATGTAGTTCATCAACATCAAGAGGGCACTTCATTGACTACTCCTTGTCTAGCCAGTGTTGTAATGTTAGAAGACCCATCTTTTGCCTAGGATCTTAAACAGGTGTTTGAGAATTTACCACATGTTCATAATTTGAGTTTCTGTGATGCCGAATTTACCTTAACTTGGTGCAGAATTACAAAAGTGTTATACCAAGTTCTGAAAGTCCTGCTTCGTAGTTGGATTACTGGCAACCTCAAAAGGTATTATGTACTCTCCATTAGTATTTCAGAGTGGCATGTTAATACTCTAATATCCCAACGTAGAGTGCAGGACAAAGCAGGCCTCTGTCATAGAATTCGCAGTCGAAACAATCGTTTTGGGTGCCTTTTTTTAACAAAAGCCAACAGCGCTGCAAGTAGACTATTTAAAGGGGATAAGAAATTCTCCCATCTCTTCCACAAAGCAGGATGGTCCAGTACCAACCTTTCCCAGATCTTTCTAATCCATTGTGCCAGAAAAAGAAAAGAGGCGCATGACAGATCTCTCCGGGTGAATGTTTCATTCGCTTCAGCACTGTGAGGAAGAGAACACCCACACAGCCCTTCCTGGTTATACAGCATAATAAAAGCCCAAATATTATTTTACTTGTATTTAATTTAACTAGAACACCAAGTCCAAATATTCTTTGAATTTTACAATGTTTGTAAAAGGTAGTAATAAAACAGAATCTGTTGTTAGGCTTTAATCACTGCCACCCCTCTCTGTGTGGATGTGGGTGTGAATAATCCTTCAATTTCTTATAATAAAGGAGCCATTGTTTGAGTGACAGGAATGATGAGGATGAGGATGATGATTATTATTATTAAATGTTTGGTTGTAACACTTACAGTAAAAAGGTAAAGTAAAGGTACCCGTGACCATTACGTCCAGTCGCGGATGACTCTGGGGTTGCGGCGCTCATCTCACTTTACTGGCCAAGGGAGCCAGCATTTATCCACAGACAGTTTTTCCGGGTCATGTGGCCAGCATGACTAAGCCGCTTCTGGCGAAACCAGAGCAGTGCACGGAAACGTCATTTACCTTCCTGCCAGAGTGGTACCTATTTATCTACTTGCACTTTCACGTGTTTTCGAACTGCTAGGTTGGCAGGAGCTGGGACCGAGCAACGGGAGCTCACCCCGTCGCAGGGATTCAAACCGCCAACCTTCCGATCAGCAAGCCCTAGGCTCTGTGGTTTAGACCACAGTGCCACCCGCGTCCCAACACTTACAGTATTTGTTCTAAAAGTCCCATAATAAGAGAATTGTTTGCTGCAGGTGGGTTTGCATCCATATCATTTTATTAAAAAAGGAAGAACTCCTGATGCGCATTTGGGTCATCTAGTTCTTTCCAACAACACAGTGAAAATAAGCCATAATATTCCTGATTCTTTTACAATACAACTAAAAAAATGTCTTTGATCAGGAGGGGGAGAGAGTATCCTAGCAAGAGACCTTTCTATCCTATTTCATAAAATTGATACCCTGCTGGATTATAGAAAACCTCAAAGTTGTTTACAAAAAGATAAAACAATAAAATCTAGTGAGTCTTCTGTGAGTCTAACAACTAAAATTGCCATTTTTTTATTTTCTCCCCCTCCCACTTATTTCATATTAGGGCACAGAAGAAATCACCCTTATATTTAGACCAAACACATTTTTCTTTATTACCCATGTAGAAAATTCAAAACACATGGGGAAGCAATATATATTTGTTGTTATTTCCCATTTGAAGGAGATTTGAAATGGGGAAAATACAGAATTTTGGAGTTTGGGGAAAAATGTACAAATGTAAGACTGGCATTTTGATCCTTTCTTAAAATGTCCCCAAGCTCTATTGGATTTGAACATTTTAATTAGAAGTACATTTCTGATTGTTTATTTTGCTAAAAAAGTCAACATTATTTCAAATTATTTAAAAGCAATTCCCAAGAACACAAGCATTTCAATTGTTGTGGCTTCCAGTGTCAAGATTATGAACATTAAAAGAATGTAATTTGAACAAATATAGTTGTATTTTTTTAATAATAATTTTATTGATTTTAATATAAACAAAACAAGACAAAACATAATATATATACTCCATCCTTCTTCCCTCCCTCCAAATAGAGTTGAAATATAGTTGAAATGAAGAGGGAAGCTTGGATTTTTACTATAACATAACTTTTGTTAGTGGGAAGCCATGCAAACTATGAACAGAAAAGTTTCCAAACCAGAGCTTCAACTGCTGCCATTTTTTAGACTTGTTTTCACTGAATTTGGTACTGCTTTTTCATAAACTCTCTACGGTCATGGGCTGTATGCTCCTGGATACCAGTCTGTGGGAAGCGGTGGCAGGAGATGGATATTGCACTCATGTCCTACTTGAGGGGAATGATTATGTTCTTAATCTTGTTTTGGGTTCTGAGGACCTCTTGAGAATCTGCAGGCTTTGGGCTGAACTGATGTGATATTGATTGCGTGGATGCAATAGTGTGCCTGTTTGTTTGTTTTTGCAGTGGTTTTATGTGCCTCCCTTCAACTGCACAGAGACTTCACTTGAATATCTTCCTTCCGTGTTAGACAAGGGGGATATAGGGGGGAAAGGCACAGTCATTCTTTTTATCAAGTGAGTACCACTCGTGGCGATTGAACTTTGCTATGCACCTGTAATGTGGAAACAGTAGTGACCCATGTCACAGGATAGTCTTGACTTGAGGATAAGCCCATGAGAATTATAAATACAGCTGAAACATACTAGATACAGAATGAAACTTAGAGTGGTGAATGGCACTATTTAGCGGGAAGAAACTCCAATTAAAATACTTGTTGTTGCATATTTTTACATGGCTGTTTATTTGTATACATTTTAGAATTTTTATATATGCATGTTTTATGATCACCAAACTTTTATTAGGCATTACAAGTACTGTATAGGCAAAATAGTAAAAGTGGACTGAAACTTCAGTAAAAAAACTTGATTATGCTGGAATTGGTCATTGGAACCCGAATGATCTGGCACAAGTGGATCAGCAAGTTTTGGGCACTCAAAGTTAGTTTGTTACAGTAAAAGAATGCTATTTGCAAATGTATATTGTCTGGTTCAGAATTTCCACAAGGTGCAGAGTAACAGTGTTACCTAATCAGGAGGTATCTTCTGCTTATGATGCAAGTTGCTAGGCAATGGAGACGAAGAAGAAATAACCAGGCTGTTCTGTGTTGGTGCTTCATAATAATAAGTCACTTAGCAGTGCAGGCATATTTAAGGGAGCCCAAGCCTTCTAAAAACACACATTTTTTCTTATACTGTAAGCTCACATTATCATTCACTTTTTGCTATCTTGTAAAGGTAGTTTTAAATTCCGATTTGCTCCTTCACCCTACTCCCCCAAAAGTGACCCTAATACCACGAAACAAAGACTGCCTGTGTTTGTAGAAGCATATAAAGCAGACAATACCAGACAATAGCAGCAAAACATGCCAAGTACGTGCAGACTAACTGCATGGGGAGGGCAGCAATATGATCATATATTTCAACCTACAAAAAGCACTTCCACAAGAACTGGGCTTTACGTAGCTGTAGAATCGTTTGAACATGCTTGCCCAGAGTAGGCATTAGTGCAGTTCTAACACTGGATCTCCTGGGACGCTAGCATTGCCAGCTAGGATGCCAGCATTTCATCCAGGTCACCCATATGGGAAACCAATTCAAATATGCCTACAGGTAGGGATGAAATGAAAAGATCTGCCAATTCTATTTCTTTCCGTTTCTCATTTTTCCCAGTCTTAAATCTGGTTCTCCACATTTACAAACTTTCATTTTAATATTCGTCATGAAAATTATTCACCATTTTAGTGAAATGTTCTACTAATGAATATATTTTTGTATGCACACATTGATGTACACATTTTGCAAGCAATTTCTCCTAATACATTTCAGCTAAATATTACTTTTTTAATGCACACATTCACCTAGTGCATGCATTTTTTTAAAAAAAAGAGTGAGGAACAGCATCGCAAAATTCAGATTAGTGTGAATTTTAAGGAATGGCTCTGTTTCTGTTCTCATATTGGATTGGAAAGTGCAAATCTGGTGAATGCAGCTTCCCATGTGAACTGAATTGAATTTCTCTCCATCCCTACCCATATGCTTCTTCTCAGGAGCATATGAATAAGCCTTCATATGTTTGGCATCTTGGCTATTCCTGTTCAATCAAGTACATATCCGTGTCTATTTGGGGCCATCCCCTGAAATAAAAGGTATAAAAGGATCTCAGGAAAGAGCATTGTGTTGCATAAAACACTGTGGTAGTGCACACTATTATTTGTATACAAAATATTTATCCTAGTAACCTGTTTTACTTCTTTCCAAGATGTCATTTTGATTCATCCATGCACCAGTGGCTGGAAGAAAAACCGCACATTGACCCAGTCAGATGTTCGGCACCAGGCTTTTAGCCTCGAGACATGGTGTGCCCAGTTCTGCATTTGAGAAAACCCATAGAGTTTGAAAAAGAAATACAAAATGACACGGTGTGTAATGCTAGGCTTTGCAAAGAGATGGGCAGTCTAACTGGAGAGTAATGTAAATTGGCAGGTACCAAGTTTAGAAACTACAGTATTTTGATTCATAAAAATTAGCTCCATGCCCTAAAATTGGTTCAGGAAAGCTATGGGATAGCTCACTCGTGTAAGGAAACGATAGCTACACAGACTCCTGTCTCCCTCCCACCCTATGCTTTCTGGTGACAACCATGCCACTCTGAGACGTTGGGTGATTTGTAGAGATTAATATTCTTTCTCTTTCTCTTGACAGCGACTGGCGCAAAGCTAACTACATGTATAAAGTGTGGCAAGGAGCACTGGGAGACGGCTAAAACACAGTCATGTCTTTGGTTTGGCACACCATTTCAGCTCTTCACGTGAACTACAAGAAACTGATATGCCTCTTGGTCGTTGCCATAAGTTTGTGCCGCAGTGCCTCTGCGATGTGTCCTGCCGCTTGCATTTGTGCCAGCGACATTGTGAGCTGCACCAGCAAGAACCTCTCGAGAGTGCCCACAACCCTCTTCAAGCACACGAAAAGATTGGACCTCAGTCACAACCGAATTGGGATTTTGGATCACGACTGGATGCCAGTGTTGCTTGATAAACTGGCCACCCTCATTGTCAGCCATAACGGCATCACGAGTATCTCCCCAGGAAGCTTTTCCGCGACTCCCAATATCAAGTACCTCGACTTGTCGTCCAACAGCTTGAGGTCCCTTGGCAGTCCTGTCTTCCAGGAACTGAGAGCTCTGGAGATTTTGTTGCTGTATAACAATCACATTGCCCATATTGATTCTGCTGCTTTTGGGGGAATACCCAAATTGCAGAAGCTCTATTTGAGTTACAATTCTCTCTCCCAGTTCCCAATCGACTTGTACATTGGGAAACGTAAACTCTCCGAACTTGTGCTATTAGACATTTCTTACAACCAAATCCAGTCGATACCCATTCACTACATGAGCTTAGTACCAGCCAGACATCTTAGTGGGATTTATCTTCACGGGAACCCCTTTTACTGTGACTGCACACTTTACTCCATGCTAAGCTTCTGGTATCTTAGACACTTCAGCTCGGTGGAGGATTTCAAGGCTGAGTATACATGTGTGTTGCGGTCAGGCTCCAAAACGAATAAACTGCCCTTATTGCACGACAACTACTTGAATTGCTCGGAAAGCACCATCAATGGCTCTTTCCATGCGTTTGGCTTTATTCAGGAAGCCCAACTTGGGGAGAGGCTGATCATACCTTGCGACACTAAAATCAGCGACGCAGGCACCCACTTCGTTTGGATCAGCCCAGACAATCAGTTTTTGGAGCCCAGCAAAGATATTGAACACTTCAGAGTATTTCTCAATGGGAGTCTGGAAATCGACGAGGTCCAGTATGAGGATGCTGGACTTTATTCCTGCATTGCAATAAACAGGAAAAGACTGTTGAATGAGACAATCGAGGTGAAGATCAACGTGAGCAATGTCACCGTGGACCGGTCTCACTCTCACGAAACCTTCAACACGGCTTTCACCACCCTTGCCGCTTGTGTAGCCAGCATTATCTTGGTCCTCCTTTACCTCTACCTGACGCCGTGCCCTTGTCGGTGCAGGTCCAAGAGAAGGAAAAGGCAGCCGAGCCAAAGTAACCCTCATGCCTCCATATTGACCTCGAATCCTCCCCTGGACCTTCCAGCTGATGAGAAAAAAGCCAGCAGTGGCAAGAGGGTGGTGTTCCTTGAGCCCGTGAAGGAGCCAAAGCTGGGACAGAATGGGAAAGTAAGGATGTTTCCTGGTGAGAACATCATTGCAGAAAGTATCCTAAAAACTCCCCGAACGAAATCGGACTCCGATTCCATGAACTCGGTGTTTTCGGACACGCCTTTCATGCCGTCCTCTTAGCTTCCTGCCTGCATTCGCATTGTATGGCTAACTCTTTCAACAGCTAGCTGTCCTGCCTCTAGCCAATCTTAAAAGAATAGGGGAAACTCTTTCAAAGCAAAAGAAATTATGAGGTCGTTCTGATAGGTGGTGGTTACATGCCCTTCATTCTGTAAACCTGGACCAGTGCTGGGGAGGAACACTTTGCTAGATGGCTTTTGCAGCTCCCTGCTTTGAAGTGGCCACATCATGACAGATGCCACTGCTGTTTCAATTTCTGTGCTTATGGGCATGTGAGTGCCGTTCAATGAGTGGCATTTGTGCACTGCTCCCATTCACTTCAGTGAAGCTTGTATTGGAGAGCTTCCCAGCAGATTAGATCCTTGGCTGTGTACCTGTATAGAATTTGTGTAATTGTAATTGTCAGGGATCAGAACCACAATCAATATGGCTCCTAGAGCTGAGCTTAGATAGGGAAAGAGAGAAATAGCCATTTACTAAACTTCTGGTTTCTGCCTTTAGGCACTGAGCACATAACAGAAACAAAGGAAGTGATACAACAGAAATATTTCAAAATGGGCTTTTGCATAAATTATGACCTAAGCTTTGTGATTTTGGGGGGAGGAGTGGTGTCATCTCCTTCTGAATACTAGAGATTCAATAGCCAGTAACCGAATGTATGATTACGTGGTATAAATAAACTTTCACTATATGAAAACTTTGACAGAAAACACTTGTTCAAAGTTACGATCTAGAAACCACTTGAGCCTTTAATGCTTTTTTTCTGAAAAGGTACAGCACTTTGCTCCTGTTAAGAAATCGGAGCCATAGCGATATTCAACAGGTAAAGTTTCCCCACCAGTGCACAGAGACGGGAGAAGCTGCACCTTTGGAATATCTGGGTTCCTCACCATTCTTAAAGAGACAGGAGCTATGTTGCTTCTGGAATGTGGCCACTTCAGTCTACCTACTTATTCTTGCGTATGTGGTGTGTGGCTTGAGGACAGAATATCTTAGGAGAGGAAAGCAGAGGATTAGTTTGGAAGTAAAGGAACCAGGGTTTGTGCAATTTCATGTTTTGTATATGAGCTACTGCACTTTGAACACTTTTGCTGACTTAATGAGAGCCATAATGGAAACCACCAATCCCAAATTGAATCCTGGAGCAGCCAGGCCTTCTCATTATCAGCGATGAAATGGCTGGCATGTCCGGACATTGCCTTCTACAGCTGACGGGGGAACCTGGTTGCATCCAGCTTCCCGGATTGCAGCCTTACTTGGAAGAATCGGAGTAATTCGGCAGGTTTTTCGGAACATATTAATGTACCAATTTACAGGCATATAAATGACGATGTATCAATTTACAGGCATATAAATGACGATGTAATGAAATTTGCATTTCGTGGTTTGATATAGAAAGCGTCAATTAAGTACTTATTTCTAGGCTTATCAGTTTTGAGAATTTTCCATTCCTAGCAGAAGAACTAGAATTTTGTAGGATTAGGCCTTTATAGTGATTTCCATCTGCTTTAGTATGGGGTTTTTTTGTTATAAAATAGACTACCAAAAAAAAAAAAACCTGTGTTGTTTCTAGAAAACAAAAGACTCCAGTATTCTTAGTGTTGTTTGTACTATTTGCACTCTGATCAAGTAGGTATACTTTGCTGCAACAGCACATGGAATAGCTTGTTCAGCCAAGGCTTCAGTAGCATCGTGTCCTTGGGAACTGGGAGAAGCCAGCCTTTGTGTTTTGCTTGCCAGTTGCAATCATCTTATGAAGGTTGCTGTCAAATATTTCTCATGTATGGTTCTGCATGGCAATTGAAATGCCTTTGGATGAGTTTTCACCACTCCTCCCCCACTTCTCAACTGAGCCAAGGAGCAGCTTTATATCACACCCCTAAGTTATGTTTGATGTCTGGTGTCTGGCTGGCATAAAGTTTCACTAACCCTGTGATGCTCTGTGCATAAAGTAGTGTCCTGGTATCCTGGATCTGATCCATTCCAATAGCTATGTTTCACTGATGGCAGTGGTTGTTTAGTTCAAGTCTTGGAAGGACTCGCATAAGAGTTCGTAAGATCAACCGTAGGGCTGGGTAATACCCGGTTTTCAACTTTGTGGTATATCACCAGCTACGCATTGCGATATGCCAATATATCACAGTGTCTGAAATAAGGATGGAGCTATGTAGAGGCATTGGCTGGCTTCGCAGTTTCCCCCCGCATTGTGATTTTTGCATAGCGCTCACACACACATCATGATTCGCAATATATTGCCAGGTCAAAAATTATGAAACTGATATCACAATATGGACTTCAAACCAGTTTTGGATGATATATTGATATCTCGCCCAGCCCTAAGCAAGGGTATCCTGTCTATACCCAAGCAATGTAGCTTTCCACTCTCTTTACTCAGCTTACACAATTCCTGATTTCCTTGCTTCACTTCTCTCTCAGTACATGGGGCTGAGAGTGGTTCACCTCCCACAGGGCTCATTCTGGTGAATATAACTAAGGACTACTTGTGCAGCATGGGAGCTTATAAATCTAAAGTAAATACATATAATTCTAAACATCCCGTTTCCTCAACATTCCCCATGACCTTCACCTAATTCTTTGATTCAGCATCAAAGTATGTTGAAATAACCCTTTTGACTAGCTGCTGTCTCTTATTTGGTGAATAATCAAGGGATTAAACTGGTGCCAAAGGAAACTTTTACTGTCTTGGCCATAGAGATTTAAATAACATTTGAGGATCAGGCTAGACCTAAAAAGTTTGTTGTTCAATGCAGTGGACACAAAAATAGGGTAATCAGTTTTGCAAGCTGGAGACCAGTATGGTCCTCCAAAGGTTGCTGAAGTAAAACTCCCCTCAGCTCTTGCAAACATGCTCTCGATTCTCAAGTACTCAAGGCATGGCTTACCATTTCAAATTGAAACAATTTAGATAGCAAAGGACAAGATGATACTGGGTGTAGCTGAATTTTCCCACACACTCCCCCATCTTCATTTCAGGGAAGGCGTGAAATGGATGCTGTCAAATGTTTGGCAGGCTTTGCCTTGCTGACGCTTGAATGACGTCTTGAAAGTCTGTGAGCTTGGGCAAAATTAATGTGCTATGTTAAATCCATGAATCCTGCATTCAAAGTGTCGGTCATTTGCCACCCGCAACCCTGCATCAGGCTATGAAATCATTGCCTAGTGTATTTTGACAAGTATAGATACAGTACTTGCCCAATCCGACCCTCTCAGTATTCTCTACTACCACTCCCATGACTTTTGGCTTGATCTGATGGGAGTTGTAGTCCAGTATTAGGCTAGAGAAGGCCAGAGGAAGAGCTTCAGTTTGAGAATGGAAGTTGGGTGTTGAATTTCTAAGCACAAAAATAATAGATTGTCTTCAATGTAAGCATTGCCCAGGTAGGCACATTATGTGACCCATGGGAGCAGAACAATAACCAGACTGTCCAACAGTGATGGGATAAAAGCAGACCAAATCTCTATTGACAGATGCAGGCAGGGCAAGGGTTGGCATGGCACTGGGTCCCAGGATCATCATTCCACAAGCCCCATGTGGAATGGATCTGCTGGCCTTGGATCACTGGAAGCCGGCATGACAGGAGTCGGCCCGTGTTGAACCTTGCTGTGGTGAAGCCAAGCAAACAAGGTGTCACTGAGGGACCAGGGTGCAGATTCCAACCAGGCAGATACTGAACCCACATTTGGGTTTGCTGTGGTCAATCCTCCCCTCAGGCCCCCCTATACTATGTTGATCCTGGCCAATGCCATTTCCACCCTCATACAAACAACGTTCTTCTGCATAACAAAGGAAAGCAACAATTTCACTGAGGGAAAGGCGGGAAAATACCCAGCCAAGTGCCAATCAGGTTGAGAGAGAGAAATTCATTTCCAGCCCTGTCAACCAGTGACCCAAAATTGCTCAGTGAAGACTCTAACCCAGGCATCCCCAAACTTCGGCCCTCCAAATGTTTTGGACTACAATTCCCATCTTCCCCGACCACTGGTCATGTTAGCCAGGGATCATGGGAGTTGTCGGCCAAAACATCTGGTGGGCCGCAGTTTGGTGATGCCTGCTCTAACCCAATGGGGAGGGTGGGAAGCTCTCAAAGCAAAATGACTGTGAGCTCCCGGGGAAGCAGCCTTAAAAAGGCTTTCCCTTCCCCACTTCAGCAAGGGCTCATGGGACAGCTTTTTCCCATGAGCCCATCACCCAGAGAAGATACTGGGCAAAGCCTTGCCTGGTACTTTGCTGTAATCTATGGACCACAGCACAGCCAGGCAAAGTCATCCCATGCTTGCTTGGCATGGAACGGGGCCTATCAATGGGAGGGCCTTTTCAGTTGTGGCACCGTGTTGCTGGAAAAACTCTCCAGGGAGGCTTACCTAATGCTAACCTTGGTCATGTTTGTGGCACCAGGCAACCTCTTTTTTACTTTCCCACCCTTTTAAAACCTTGGCAGTTCACAGATTCATTCTGGTGTTGTGTGTGTGTTGTTTTCTTTTCACCATGTGAGTTGATAGTTCATCACATTTCTATGGAAATCTATGCCAACACAAATCCCATTGCTTTCAGTGGAACTAACTCCTGGGTAAATGTGTGTAAAAATTTCTGCCTTTTAATATCTTAATTGTGTAAAGCACCTTAGAAGCAGTTCTGGTAAAAGGCAGTATAAAAATACTCTAAACAAAGAAATAAACCCTCAAGTTGTGACGTTTTGCATAAGTGCGACAGAAGAGCGTCAAGGGAAATGTTCCAGCCAGCTCACTGGATAATGAAGAATTTGCTGCTGACCTTCAGAAGAGCATGACCTAGCCTTATAAGAAAGTGTTGCTTAAGGAATCTATTTTTTATTGACGGAGAGAGAGAAAGAAGTTGCAGGATTTGCTGCTGTGTGCCATCTGTGCGTGGACAAATTGGACTGCACAAGGAGGAAATGAGTTATTGTAAAGAAGGAACATTTTGTATTTTCGTCATGGAAAACTGGTAGAAACAGCAGTGTTTGAGCTTTTAGCATTTGGTCTTTAACTGATAAATTGGGATATTTTACTTAGAAAAGCCATTACTTCCTAGAGGTTGGGCACAGCCGATTATGCCCCTTTAGAAGTCCTATTCATTGCTGTGTGACTTGGGCAGGATAAAATCCATCACTTTAAGTCACCAAATGATTACAAAATGCAAAGTAGCATGAATAAAATAACCACTGGCTCTTCAAGTAGTCATCCAGTTATGACAACTGGAAATGAACCTCAAAATCAGCCCCTTGTAATAAATATGCTAGGCTGAGCACATTCAGTTCCCAATATATGAGGCAGTAGTTCTGGTTATCAAAATGTGCAAAGTGAATTGTTACTTCAGTAGCATAGCTTTGTTCATCATAGAAGAGACTGATGCTCAATCTGCAGTGAGAAATAATTGTAAGAATAATAAAAGGTTGCTGGGTCAGATCAATATGAACTTGTTTTTAGCTTATGACTTGTACTGATAATTTTAGTCTACATTTTATATTTTATGCAAGCTTCACAGAGGTCTTTAACTCTGTGCAAATTCTGCTAAATAAATGTCTACAACAGGGGTTCCCAAACTAAGGCCCGGGGGCCGGATGCGGCCCAATCGCCTTCTAAATCCGACCCACGGACGGTCCAGGAATCAGCATGTTTTACATGAGTAGAATGTGTCCTTTTATTTAAAATGCATCTCTGGGTTATTTGTGGGGCCTGCCTGGTGTATTTACATGAGCAGAATGTGTCCTTTTATTTAAAATGCATCTCTGGGTTATTTGTGGGGCATAGGAATTCGTTCATATTTTTTTTTAAAAAAAAAAAATATAGTCCAGGCCCCCACAAGCTTTGAGGGACAGTGGACCGGCCCCCTGCTGAAAATGTTTGCTGACCCCTGGTCTACAACTATACATATTCTGAGCGTAAGCCACAGTGGTACAGCTGTGCTGGAAACACACATTCTTTCCAAAATTTCAAAGAGATTTTGTTCCACCAGTTTGTAACAGAACCAAATTGTCCACAGCAGTGATTGGGTGAGCAGTTGTGAGGTGACAATCCCTTCTCATCATCCATCCTGGGGGAACATTGATTTTCCTGTTTTAAAGAATGAGGGAACGAAATAATATTTCACTGATTGAATGTACATGTAGCGCTTTTGAAAGCGAAGCTGGAGAGCTCTTCTGAAGCATACAAGATTGATGACACAGTATTGAGTTGTCAGCGAGGACACTTGACAAATAAATTGCGAAGGTGCAGAGAAGCCAGGCCCAGCACAAATAAGAACAAAAAAAAAAACCCGCCCTGTGCCCCATGCTCATTTCTGTTTCAGTGTATGCTTATACACAGTCCATGTCAGCTTGCTATTTTTTAAAAGAGCAAATTAATATTGTTAAGTACTTGGCTTCACTCTTTCTTTTAGCCATTGCTTTGAAGTGTTCAGCTATACAGGTATTTTCTAACAACTGAAAAGCTGTAAATTTGACATTAGGGGTGGACTGGTGCTGCAACTTGTTCATGTGTCATGCCCTCCTCCAACTTAGGGAATTGTGGTTATCCTATCAGCCAGCCCTTGCGTCCAACCTGGACCCTGCAATCATCTTCTGTAGTCCTTCTTTGTGTGCTTCCTCCACTGAAGGTCTGGAGGGTGGCAACACAAGATAGGGCCTTTTCTGCAGTGGCTTCCTGTTTGTGGAATGCTTTTCCCAGGGACGCTTGCCTGGTGCCTTCATTACGTATCTTTAGGTGCCAGGCAAAAATGTTTCTCTATAACTAGGCCTTTGACTGATAAACATTCTATGGCCTTTTAAATGTGCTTGTAGGAGTGGGGACTATTGGTTGGCTTTTGTTTTATTATATATTATTTATTCTCATTTTGTAATTTTATGCTGTGGACAGCCCTGTGGTCTTCAGGTGGTATACAAATTTAATAAATCTCAGACAGCCTAGAAAATGAATGGTTGCAGCTTTGAAGTATCCTGGTATTTTTAAATGATATCTTAGTCGGCTCTTCTATGTTTTCAGCCAGCCTCTTATCATTGTTAGGGATTGTATCCAATTAAGTAATACTCAGAGAAGACCCATTGAAATCAATGGGCGTGAGTTAGTCCATGGACTATTCCAGTGGGTCAATTCTAACTATGAATGTGTCAGATAAACCCCCATGCTTATTTGTTGGTTTTATATTTTATTTTATTATTTATGCAGTGTGTGAATCGTTTCATTGAACTGTTGAACATCACCCTGGAATATTTTGAATGAGAGTGATTAAGAAATATTTTTTAAAAATGTTAAAATACAATTAACAAAATACAAACTCTCGGTGTATCTCACCTATCTCCTAACTGTAAAACAAATGCAACTCATCCCATGAAAAAGCACATTTATGTAACCCACCAGCAGTAAACTAAGTTAGCAAAATAGGACCAAAGCACAACTTCCATAGAAATTAGTGCTGGCATCTAAATTGATAGAGAGGATTTAGGCAACACAGCTGATAAATCTCTGAGCTGAACATGGAGATCAGCTTAACTTACCTTCTTGGTCTTAGTATATCTTCTTGATGTATCATCATGACTAAAGCTGTTCTATGTCAGTAGATCAGAGTTTTCTCTTTGATGTAGTAGCTGCCTGTAGGTATTTTATTATGGTCCTGAAACATCTGTTTGACATACTCTCTGAGGACTAAAAGTTTCCATGTATGTTGTTGTTTTTTTGTCCTACTAATGCAAAATCATGATACATGTTGTCAAAGTGTTACATTATTCTAAAACATGAAGGTCAGGTATTCAGAAGACTGCTCTGTAATTCAGCTCTGTCATTCCTGCGAGATGAAGACATCTATTTGTGCAAATAAAAAAATAAGGAAAAGATCTGTTTATTGCACACAACAAGAGGGGAACATTGGTATATCCATGATGGAAATGTGCAGCTGTACATACGTCCAGGGATGATGGCATTTGGCATGGGACCCATATAGTGCATAAATAAAAATTATTGAGTATCAAACTAAGATGAAAGCCATAGATTCTGACTTTGGAATTTCAAACCCCCGGTTGTATTTACTGAGTAGTTACCGGTATAGCATGCATACACAACATTTTCTTTATGTACCATTTTCTTTATAATGGGTGGATTTCAACTAAGTCTTATTGAAATTAAGGGACCTAAGTTAGTCATGTTCATTAATTTCAATGGGTCTGCTCTGAATTAACACTTAGTGGAATGCCACCCTATGTCACATGATCTAGGCTCAAATCCTAGCCTTAAAAAGAAGTGCTAGCATTAATTGGAGCCAGAGATTGCTAGGAGTTAAGTCCAATATCCAAAACACCAGAATATTTTTTGTGTATAATTATGATAAATTATTCCTGAATTTACCCTTGGATTAGTGGAGAGCTTCGAAAAAGAAAGCAGAATATTTATTTCACATTCTAATGTATTTTCAGCTGCTTACCCTCTTTTAAAAAGATCAAATGGCTATATGAAGAAACAGCAGATGTGGTGATATTGTCTTCACAAGTTCCTTGTGTTTATATTCTCATTTTGTGTTGCATACACTCTTTTTTCTGTACAAACCTCTTTTTTGTATTTCTTTGTAGAATGATTTAAATTGACTGGAAATAAATATTTTCCCATTAAATCTAATGGAAATCGTGACCTTTGCTGAGTGTTAACAGTCTCTCTAAATGAATGTCGACCTCGTCTGTCAAGCACGCACAATGGGAGTTTCTCTGGAATATGAATAAATGTGTGTTTTAAGCCTCCAGAACAGCAGGTGGCAGAAGTGTATTAAAACACGGTGGGGGGGGGAGTTAGCCACTCCTCTTGCTTCAAGTAAATTTATTGGGCCTGTGTCAGCTGTGGATGATGAAGCCATTTGTGGTCGTCTATCCCAAAGGTTGTGAAAAGCACCCTTCCCTTGATGCGTGTTCAGGCTAATCTTTTAATAAAGTAATTCCATATTTCAGATATCCCAGTTTATTCCAGTCTCCTCCTCTGAGTATCAGCGGTGAAAGATAAAAGCTCCTACAATTTCCATAATGAATGGCTAAATTTAGAACACGTTTATGAAAATGTCACGAGGGCTAATTGCTGTAATTTTGATATTATCCTTTGAAAAGCAAAAGCCTCAAAATAAGCCCTTTTTGGATCACAGAGAGATTTTTTTAAAAAAACAGGTACAGGGGTGGCCAACACAATGGCCTTCGGATGTTGGTATGCTACAACTTCCATCAGGCCCTGCCAGCAAGACCAGTGGTCAGAGATGATGAGATTTGCAGTCTGGAGGGCATCACATTGCCTACCTCTGATTTTAAAGAAAGCCAACATAGTTTTGCTTTCCGTGAAGATTAAGAAGGGCTTCCCTCATACACACTTGTCCTCTTGTACCCTCAGACATACACACAGATCTTTTGGAAGCAGGGGACTTGAATAGGAGGAATCGTCCTGGCTCCCACCACCCAAACACAAACAGAGACACTTGTAAGTAAGAAAGAACTTTCTTCAGACTGGCACAGGCTCAGCAGCAGAAGCTCAGGAGTCATCATTTGGGAGCGATGAGTTTCGATGCCCTCCCCCATTAAAGAATTGGAACTTGCTTGTTTTGTGGGGATGTCAAGGTTGCAAATGTTCTCCCATTAGGGTGGGTGAATCTGCTTCTATCTCCAAAGGCAGCACCGGCTTCTTGGCAACTAGATGCATCCTCAAGCTCCTGTTTTCAGTCACTGCCGCCTCCTGTTCTGGCTCTCCAGTCTCCACAGAGGCTCTCTGCAGGATCATCATGGAAGAGAGCAGGCATTCTTTCTCTCACTTCTGAAGCAGCTGAAGTCAGGTCAGAAAGGAGAGATTCCTCCGTCTTTGAAGCCAGGTCCCCATCATTCAGCCCTCATCCCCATTTCTTCTTCCTTCTCCGCTTCCTATCTCGGAGCCTGCCAATCCAAGCCCAATCCTGACAGCGCTGTGAGGAGCCCAAACACATTCAACAGAATGGACACACAGGTCTGTGCTCTCCATTTCAATGAATGTGGAACCTTTACTACATTGCTGTTCCACTGCTGGAATTGCTTTTCGCAGTGGTGCTTTCCAGTAGCTTGCATGAAATTAAAGCATTTTGCTTCACCTTTGCTTAGGATGAATATATATGTAATCATCAATGTTTTCATAAACTCCACAGTTCCCTGGAGTTCCCTGACTGAGTGCAATTCGTTCTTTGCACTCATAACTAGAAGTGTTCTTCTGTAGCCTTTACTGTTTCTCGATCCATAGTGTCAGCAAGACCAGAATAGCTCAAAACCCAACAGATCCTGCTCTGCTCCAGCATAACACCCTCAGGCTGAAAGCATGTGATATAATACTGTTTCCAGAACCTTCTAGTTGCTAAGCCTTGATGGGTGAGGGGAGAACATATTTCTCCTTTGTGTTGTGGGTGTTTTCTCACTGGCTACAGCAAGGACATCTTTGGAGATTTATGTCTGCTTCAATCCCATGGTATGTTATCTCTTGCTTCATAACCTGACAGTTTATTTATTTTGTTGACGCATTCAGATTACAACCTGTTAAGTCAAGTCATGTCAAAGTTATGGCTATTGGTATCCCATTACACTGGTCCCAACTGGGGTTGTCCTGATGTTTTAGGGTTTTGAAAATCAGGGGTTCTGGGAGAAGAGGAATGAACCCTTCCCTCCACGCTATTGTCCTGATCTATATGCCCCCACTACCCCCTGAAACTGTATTAACTCCCTGGGAGAACATACACAAGTAGCTGCATAGAACTAAAGTCATATCAATGAGCAGAAAACAGGAGGGCAGTAGCAAATGATGCAGAAGGCCCATGCCACTTCCCTGATGAGTCACTGCCACATACTGGGATGGAGGAGAGGAAGGCAAGGAAGCAGTAAGGTTCATGTGGTGCAGGGTGGATTCGATTTAAATCGAATCAAATTAAATCACGATTTAAATCACTAGTCAGTAAGGCTTGATTTAAATCATTTTTTTCACAGAAAGACTCATTCTTGCTGGTATCTTCTAAATATTTACAACCTGATGAAGGTTTCATTTTTGGAATAATAAACCTTCAGAGTAGTTTTTACAGTTATATAACAAATTACTAGTTACAGGTAGGTAGCCGTGTTGGTCTGAGTCGAAGCAAAATAGAAAAAAAATCCTTCAGTAGCACCTTAAAGACCAACTAAGTTTTTATTTTGGTATGAGCTTTCGTGTGCATGCACACTTCTTCAGATTTGGTTATACTATTAGAAATACATAGACAGATAATTATGAAATTATTGTGATGTTCAATAAGTTAACTGTTTATATTTGGCAACTTTTCTGCTGTACTTTATTGGAAGGAGAAAAATAATCATTTCCTTAATAACAATTTAAACAATTTATTTAACTAAAACAACAACATTATAGCATGTGTATCCATGTTTGTTAACAGATGTGGTTAAACCTTAGACTGAGTTTTAGCACACATGAAAAACTTAAAACAAATCCTTATTTCCTGATGAATAGCATATTAAAAAATCTGATTTAAATAAAAAAATCTGATTTAAATAAAAAATCTGATTTAAATAAATAAAATCTGATTTAAATAAAAAATCAATTTAAATTTTTTTAAAATCCAATTTTTTTAATTTATTTTTTTAAAATCATTGATGTTTATCCACCCTGATGTGGTGCAAATGTGCCTGCTGGAGTACCAGTTTGGGTCGTTCAATGCATTTGATTTGCACCACACTGACCTCGTCTCCCCCTCTCTCTGTCCCAGTATGCAGCAATGGCTCAGCTGGAGGGAGGTTAGGTAAGCAGCACAGCCCCTCTGCACTCTCTGATACTGGGGATGGGGAGATGGAATGAAAACAAGCATGGCTGGCCAGCGGCAATGTTTTGTTGTAGGTCCTGTTTGTTTCTGACCACATCATTGACACCCCAATTTGCATTATTTGTTCTTCTGGAACCACAGAGTACTTGGAATGTAAATATATAAACAGAGACACCGGTATTCTCTTCCTCAAGATAAACTGTCTTTGGTAATAAATTTTGATAGCAATATTAGTACATTAAAAAAAGACCTAATTGAACCAAAGTTTTTCCAATATCTTTCATCACCACCATGACCTTTGCCCTGAACCTTTTCATCTATCACTTTAACCAGACTTGTTTAAAACGCTTTTCTGTTTTCAGATTGTGCTTACCTCTCCCATTGAAATCAGTGAGATTTAGATAGGCTTGAGATCACATGCATCATTTGTAACCAAATATTTTCTTTCTTTCCTACAAAGAAGGGGGATATTTGATCCAGCTATGACTGGCATATGCTTATGTGTTCTGTTTCTTTTCTGGCATAATAGGATAGTTTGGGTACAGAATAATGTTTCATGTACTGTACTGTTCTTATTTAAAATTCAGTATGCAGAATTTAGTGAATCCTATCTACCACCCATATGCTCTGCAAAGATAAGCCACCTTCATTTGTGGACTGTTATACGTTATTCAATTTGTTCTTTTTAAAAGTGCTTTTTCCAAATACAGTTTTTCTCCTGGTCTAAGGAAATTATCTGTTTAGTAAGAAATTGCCACCATTGGAAGACTTTTAGCCTCTCTCCTCTCTCTCTCTCTCTCTCTCTCTCTCTCTCTCTCTCTCTCTCTCTCTTCACCAACTTAATTACAATTCCAGAGAGGCCTTTTGCTCTGACCTATTTCAAATCAGTCATGAAAATAACAAGCATCTTCAGCATCAGCTTGAGCAAGCATGTTTCCAGAACACCCCCATCTTTCATCCTGTCATTTTCCAAATCCAGAAGAACAAACATAGATACTTGGTCAAGTTCTGGTTGTAAATAAATTTCAGTGGTGCATAGGTTTTCAGATAAATTGTATCATTCCACCCCCCACCCCACTCCCGCCTCACCGCCCCCGATAAACTGCATGATGTAGAAATTCCAGCTGTCTAACAGATATGTTTCTTTTGGAGTGTTTCTCTCCTTCGCTGCTGATAACTGAATTATTGTAGAACATTGAATATTGTTCATTTGGATTTTCATCTGGTATTGGGTGATGGGCAGCTATTCTCAACAAACTCAGTGGAGTTGTTGCAGGGAGATTTAAAAAAATAACAATTCACAAAGCTTGTACAGATCTTTTCCTTCCCATCTACTACCTCCTCTTCTTCTGGGTACTCTTAGAGACTGCAATAAAATCCAGCTGAAATTAAAAGGAATTAATTGTAATACTTAGTGCTGATCTTGGATGATATTTTGAGTTTATAAATTTACTTTATCTGCAGAACTGAATCCACAATGGCAAGCAGTGTTGGAAAGCAAACAACGTAATCATATTTTAAAGAGGTCTAAAATTAACTAATAATTTTGGGCTGCAGAAGGACTTCTAAGGGCAACAATGCTCAATTCTTTCCAACTGTGTTGGAGCACTCCAGTTTTATTTGGGTATTCAGATAATTTGTATAAGCAGTCATGTGACGGGAAGTGGGTGTGCAGGCCCTCAGCCCCTCCATCATATCACCTTGGTCCTATTTATAGTCTTCCACAAGTTTGAAGGCAAGAGTCTGAATCAGGGAGCATTCTCTATTCATAGAGCCTCTCTGCATAATTTAGAACTCGGCAGGAGATCAGGGGAGGCTCAGGAGTCACAGGCGGGCGGCGCTATTGCACAGGTGGGCAGTTTCTCTACTGGGCAAGGCATGGAGGGGTGAGATGACTTTGATCCCCTCGGCCAACTGGAGCGGCGGCGGAGCTGGCGTAGAGCCGGGCAGCTGAGTGTGAGAGAGAGTGTGAACGAGAGCATGTCCCCGATGGCCGGGTACTGCAGACGTCAAATTGATTTTTCTGTTTCACTCTCAAACATCCGGGGGAGCGAACTGCACTCTGCCCCTTGGGCACGCGCAGGCTCTG
Organism: Zootoca vivipara; assembly: GCF_963506605.1. Taxonomy (NCBI): domain Eukaryota; kingdom Metazoa; phylum Chordata; class Lepidosauria; order Squamata; family Lacertidae; genus Zootoca; species Zootoca vivipara. The sequence goes on along the minus strand of NC_083285.1, from coordinate 24,396,572 downwards.
CGCTGCCTTCCCCCCCCCCCCAGCTGTAGGGCAAGTGAGTGGGAGGAGGCAGGCAGACTCTGGAGACCCCGCAGTGCACCCCTCCCCTTCCCTCCCCTGCAAGAGCTCGGTGATGGCACCCAGGGTGGGCTGAGAGAAGCAGCCACCATTACACAGCTTGCCTCACTGTTTGATGTTTAAAATATTTATTTCTTAATTTTCGGCTCAAAAAATAGGGGCCGTCTTATACATGGGGGTGTGACGTTTTTATGCTGTTTGTTACAGCTTTATCAACCCGACCCATCAAGGGTTAACTCAGACTCCGTGTCGACTGACTGGACATTCCATGAGGGGAGGGGAATGGTTGAATGTTTACAGAGAAGGGACAGTCGTTTTTGTCAGTTGGGAGGGTGCTGGGGGAGCAGGAGTGTGAGGGTGTTTGTAAAGAAGATCTAGGAGAGTAGGTTTAGGTTAGGTAGTCGTTAGGTTATCTAGTACATTAGTAACAAGGTTATTGCCATTGAAACTAAGATTGTACAACAGGAATACCTTAAAGCAACCATTACGTTCTTGAGAAATAAAATTTCCAGTGTTAAAGTGCCAATCAGAAAATCGTCTGTGTTGTTTTCCAGCCAAGGTACATGAAACTCATTCATGAGGACACACATTAAAAGAACAACATTTCCTTCAAGAGTGGAACTGTTAGTTTGTATCTTTGGGGTGCATCAAGAGGGCGAGCCAGGCAGACAGACCCAGGGTGTCATAAAGTTACCTCAGGGAAGGGGCAAGCTTTTACAGGAAGGGATTCTTAGAGGCAGAGCTCCCTATACTGTGGACACAAGGGATAGTCTCAGATACAGCCCTGAACTTTAATAGGTTGTGCTGGAAGAGGACTCTCTTTTGTATAAAAGAAGAGGAAATAGAATAAAACCCTCAAGTGCATGAGGGAACACAGAAAGGCTAAGGGGAGCAATAGGGGGGAGGCTCAGTTTACCACAGACCATCCCTGTTAGTTCCTTTAATAAGTGAGAGGTAGAATAAATAAGACGGAAGCAAGGGTCTGCCCCTTGGGCGCGCACAGGCTTTGCGCTGCTTCCCCCCCCCCCAGCTGTAGGACAAGTGAGTTGGAGACCCCGCAGTGTGCAGTGCGCCCCTCCCCTCCCCTGCAAGAGCTCAGTGATGGCACCCAGGGTGGGCTGAGAGAAGCAGCCACCATTACACAGCTTGCCTCACTGTTTGATGTGTAAAATATTTATTTCTTAATTTTGGGCTCAGAAAATAAGGGCCGTCTTATACATGGGGGCATCTTATAGATGAAAAAATACGGTAATAGTTCCTGGGAAGTGAACAAGGTATTCTGCCATGTTACAGGCAAATGGAAGGTGATGAACAGATGGTTTAGACTGCTTATCTTTCAAAAGGTGATAAAGCCAACAGCTGTAGAGTACACAAGACCCACAATGCTCATTTTATGATTAATTCAGCAATGGTGATGAAAAAAGAAAAAGTATGCAGCTACAGCTGAATGAGAAAGAAAGATAAAAACAGCAGATCAACTTGTGCCATCCATGGAGAAGCTTGCATGTATGTAAAGCCCTAATGCTGTCTTTACTTTTATTTTGTAGATGGAAAGATTTGCTGTAGCAACAACGGTGACAGGGTTCAGCCATCCCGGGAATAAAGAGATTGTTTATTTGTAGGCAACAATGGAAATTTGATCCATGCAGCTTCATTGTCATCACATAAACCAGTCAATTTGTTAACCATAGGATGTCCAGGCTAACTTTTTATTTTGAATCTTGCAATTCAAGTCAACAGATTGTCTGAAAAAATAAACTGAATGCTGGAACAGACACAAGCACAAGACGAGAAATTTTTAAAGGAGAGCAGAAGGGGCAAAGGGTATTTCAAGGTTCCTCCCACATGTCAGATTTCTGAAATCATGGTACCGGTATGTATCAGATTAACATTTTACTCCTAAATGTATTATCACTCCCATTGATGCAAATTCTGCGTAAGGATCCTTTATTGTCCAGTTTATGATTCAGTTGTAATTTGTATGTGGAAAATACCTTTCCTTCATTTAACCACTACCTGGGTTGAACAGTGAGGGGAAGCTTGAGCAGCAAAGCAGAGCCGGTCCTACCATTAGGCAGAATGAGACAGGTCCCTCATGCAGTTGATTTGTGGGTACAGTTGTATTATGAAAGGGTAGCCCGTGTTTAGTTAGTTATTTCATTATTCCTTTATTTTTTTATTTTCCTCTCAGGGAGAAGCACTTGAGGTTTTTCTGCTTCAGGTGCCACAATACCTTGGTCAGCTATAGAAAGCTATGTCTCTTGAGTGGGCTGGAGGTGGCATTTGCCAGCTCACCTCAGGCAGGAAAATGCCTTGGGCCTGCTCTGGGGGTGAGCTACTAATGTAGAAGGACACCCTCCCCAATGCTCCCTGTAGATACTGAGTGCAACATCCATAGCAATTCTTGGTCTCTCCAGTGGCTTCAGACTTAACAATCGCGTCTGTTGTGTATTAATTCAAATATTCTGTAATCTGGCGGGAGTACTGTCCATTTGTCTGTTTAAAGGGGACAAACACAATCCTCAGCATGATTGGGTTCCGCCGTGAAGTTAGTGTGTTATTGGTTCCCGCCTAAATGTGTCCTTCTTCACCCAAGCCTTGTTCCTATAAATACAGCTTCCCTTTACCGTAATCCCCAGTCCTGTTTGCCCTAAATAAAGAACTGTTCTCTTGAAGATGCGTATCTGGATTTATTAAGCCACGACACAACAGCGTCTTTCCTAGAATCAGTCAAACAAACTGTAAGTTTTTGCACTGATGTATCCCCAACACAACCCCTTGCAAAATGCAGATATAAATATTCTCTGCCGTGCTGCTTTTGCTGCCTGTGAAAACATAGCACCTCTTTTAAAACATTTATTCCCTGTTAGATGTGCACTTCATAGTACTCAGGCTGCTGTGATTTTAGCTCATTCATATTGTATTCGCAGTACAAAACAATCTGTCAGGCTTTTTGTTGGAGGCTTAAATCTTCTTATGTGAGAAAAGTGTAAGCAGCACACACCATCATCTCAGAAGCTAAACTTTCCACCAGTTATTCATACATTGAAATGTGTTCTCTAAATATCCTTAAGCGCATGGGGTTTTTCCAACATCTTAAAATAAAAGCCATGTTGTGCAACAGTGATGGTGCTGTCAGATATTTTTTATTTAAAAAAGCATGCTTAGAAAATAAATGCCTTGCTTCCTAATATTTGGGTTATTGTATATTATCAAAAGTACTGAAGAGATGAAGACCCCTTCTCTCCAATACATTTTAAACAGCACCAAATCATTTTAAACAGTCATGCCCCCCCCCAATATCCTCAGAATTGGAGTTTGTTGACCCCATTCCCTCCCTTAGAGCTACAATTCCCAAAGTTCCCCAGGAAGAGGGGTTGACTGTTAAACCACTCTGGGAATTGTAGGTATGAGGTATCTCCTAACAACTCTCAGCACTCAGCAAACAGGCATCTCCTAACAACTCTCAGCACAAACTACAGTCTCCACGATTCTTAGGGGGGAGCCATGACTGTGCAAAGTGGTATGATTCTGCTTCACATGTATAATGCAGTTCTGTTCTTTGAGGGAGGGAGGTACAATCTCTTGAGCTCATCCTGAATTAAGATTGGAGTCTAGAACAGGGTGGGGAACTTCAGGGCCTGGGGCACACACGCACTGGCAAAGTGCAGACGGCATGCCCCGCCCCTGCCTGCTCTCCGCCCTGCCCCCAGTGTCGGAGCATGAAGCTCCGCCACTGCCCACATGCATCCCTCTGGGAGTCTCCATTCAGCCTAGGGAATGATGCCTAAGCCCCTCCTTCTCCCCAGGCCACACCCCCTCACTGTCCCTGCTCTGTGCCCTTTAACTGCTTTTGCTTGGTTGGAATGTGTCATTGAAATGTAACAATGCTTCTTGTTCACCTGGTCGGATAAATGGGAAGTATGTAAGCCCCTGATTTTATTGTGGCTCAGTTGTAGTCTGCTGTACAAAGGTAACCATCTGGCCCTGCTCATCATTGGCATGCGGCCCTCAGAAATGCAGCCATAGCACTGGAAAATTGTTCCTCATCCCTGTCCTGGAGGGTTTACAAATGGTGAGGCTTACATTTTTGAAGCATATGTTTCACATGGTTTACCAGGTTTTAGGAATTGCAGCTGCCATCTATCTGTAGCCAGGAAAGGCTTTAGATTTTGCTAGAAATACTAGCAGGCATTTGCACAAATTGCTTTTTGTTTCCTCTATGTGCACTTTAAATTTCCTGTACTACAGATGCACAGGCAGCATTCACATCTCTTCTGGGCTAATTCTCCATCGGACATTACAATAGAAGTGCAGAAAAGCAGAAGTACAACAAGGAACTCACACATCCCCTTGGAATTTTGGATTGCTCCACTCACAGACTGGAGCTCAGATCTTTCAGCCTCAAAGGTTTGCATGGGGATCTGAACCCCAACAGATAACTAGAATGTTGCAACCTCCACACTTCTTGCAATTCATGAAGCTCAAGCTAATGAAACTTTGTGCAAGTCAATACATCTCAGTTTACAGGATGGCTACTTACCCAGAGGGGTCTTGATGAAAGTCTCTGTCCCAAAACCAAGTGTGGGGCAGAAAGGCTTTAGAGCAGGCATCCCCAAACTTCGGCCCTCCAGATGTTTTGGACTACAATTCCCATCATCCCTGACCACTGGTCCTGTTAGGTAGGGATCATGGAAGTTGTAGGCCAAAACATCTGGAGGGCCACAGTTTGGGGATGCCTGCTTTAGAGCTTCCAGCAGTGGCCTCAAAGGGCCACCTAGATTGACCCGCATCTTCATGTGGTCCCATAATCCCAGACATAACTCTGCTCCAGTGTCAGCACTCCATCTGGAGGCTGAGAATGGATATACACCAAATGCCTGAGGCAAAGCCTACCTATAACTGTCTAGGCTTTGGTCCCTGGGGGTTGCAGGTCCCGGCGAGTGGGCCCACAACTCAGAAGAACGTTGTGACACTAAAAGCAGTTCTGAGCTCCTTGACAAAACAGCTGGGTGCAAATTTAACATTTAAAAGAAACCATTAAAAAGAGAAATCCAGGTATTATGAAACAGAGCAAAGAAATGCAGGTTTTGTTTTTACTCACAATATGAAGCAATCGACCCCCCCCCCCCGACCTTAGCAGACTGGTTTTTCCATCCTTAGCAACCAACAAACAAAACCTTAAAGGGTGTTCCTTCTAGACATAATTCCTCGCAGGGTGCGTGACCTTGAATGACAGTTAGATTAGTACCCCAACTGTGAAGGTTTATCTGATGCAAAGGGTCATAAAAGCACTTAGCAAGTATTACTCCTGAGGTGTGTGTTTCTGTTGAAGACTCTACCTGTAGTATTTTTAGCATACAGAAAGACAATGTTCTATCTGTGGTGTTTTTAGTGGCCTATAAAGTAAATACAATGAAATGTGTTAGGAAAACTTTGTCATGACCATTAGCAGATGATGTTACAGTATAGGCAGTAGGAGGGAATTCTACTTTGATTATATGAAGGGATCACAGTCCAGGGCATCCTCAAAGTTTAATAATAAGGAAAGAAAGCAGAACTTCCCCAAAATTAGTCAAGGCATCTTTTGGTAGGTATATATAGAACTTTGTAAACACTTTTGTAGATACTTGTAGATTGTAGTCTGGAAGTTCATTATGCTTAATAATATGTTTGACACCAGTGGATTCTTTATCAGTTTTGTTTTTTCCCCTGTTGGCTTTGGGATGTTGCTGTTTGGCTTCATTATTTGATTTCCAACATGCTCCTTCAGAGTGAAATTTTACTTAGTTAGAAGTCACAGGCAGTAATCCCCAAAAGAAACCATCCACCAATAATAACACAGCAGCTGGTAAGTGCCTTTATCTTCCTCTTTGATTTTAGTGGATGGATCAAGCAGCAGTGAGACTCAAGCAGGTTTCTGACAATAATGCATCCATTAGCATCTGTTCTGCCATGTCAGCCCATGCATTCTCTTGTACATGCTGTTGCTTGGCCAGCCTTACATGTCCATGGTCTTATAAGAGGACAGAAGGACCATAGCTCAGTCACAGAGCACTTGGTTTTCATGGAAGAAGTCCCAGGTTCAATCCTTGGTGTCTCTGGGTAGTGCTGAGAGAAACTTCCAGGTCTGAACCCTTGAAGATGTTCTGCTAATTAGTTAATACTGTAATAAATGGATCAATTTGCTGAATAAGTATAAGGCAACTCCCTCTCTTCCTTAGGCACTTATAAACCAAATGATAAATAAAATAAAAAGCCTGTCCATTCACCTGTAATAACCCCTAGCTCTCTTCTTTGCACTTATAGTAAATGCCAAGATTGTACTATAGCATGCATTTGTGTTTTGCAGCTTCCCTAGTTTTCTTTGCCGCAAAACTAATTTCATTGCTGCAAAACTCCAATCAATTTTCTCCCATTTCTTTTTTTCCTGCTTATTTTTTATTTTCAAAAACATACGCTAATCAATAAAAAATAGAAAAAATAGAAAATTGCAAAATAATAGCCATGAAAAGAAAACAAAAGTCACATGGGTGCATTATTTGTTTTTATTTTCTTCCATTTCTTAATGTGAACAAATTAGTATGGAGAATAACTTTATGAATATGTCACAGAGTAAAAGCCAAATGTGTAATCAGTTAATCTGTCCGTTCCCTGATGGAAATTATAGATATATAGTACTCGTCTGCATACTAGGTTCTGCATATGAATCTCAAAATTTAGCTAGGACATGTGTGAAAACTAATTTAACCTGACAGTCTCTCATTAGATGCATAACTAATAGGGTCTCAAGTGGATTAATTATTCTATCCTAATTAAGTTTGAACTTATGCTTTCTAAATATGTCCTGGTCATGCCTATTTCAGAGCAAAAGAAGAAAGAAAGAAAGAAAGAAAGAAAGGAAGGAAGGAAGGAAGGAAGGAAGGAAGGAAGGAAGGAAGGAAGGAAGGAAGGAAGGAAGGAAAGAAAGACATCATCAAATAGAAGGTCCCTATATATACGGTATATATATATTTTTAACCCATCCACTTACTCAGCTTCCTTCAATTTCTGCATGCTGGAACCTGAATCAAATTTACAAAATATGTATTCTTGCACATTACATTCATTCCACACACAAAAAGGGGAAAGGTACAGCCCATCACCTGTCATTTTAATATTTGCTTGTTGGGATGGTGGATAAGAAGTTGCATATGCTGCAAGAATGGAGAGTCCTGTTGGGGTACAGGAGAGGGATATGGCTATGACGCAGAGGTATTTAGAAAGGACCTGAGCCCTGAATAATCAAGGCAAAATTGTTTTCAAGCTGTTGTGCTGCTCCCAGCTCTGCTGTCAGACACTAAAACTACGTCAGGTCTCTAAAGATTCAAGCTGGTAGCATTTTCATGCTCTAGCTGTCAGTGGTAGTTGCAGAACGCAGCCAGTGGGAGTATTTTGCAAGAATATTTGCAAAATTTGGCAAAGTTTTTTTGCTATTACTAAGAAAAAGACTGTTGGGCTGCAATGACTGGTGTGACATTGGTGCCTTCTGTTGGGTTATCGACTCAACCGTGTTACAATAAACTTACCCAAGAATTGGTCATCCTAGAGCAAACCAAAAAGTCCATTTTGTCAAGCAATTTATCTCCGATAGATGTGGCATTTCCAAAGCAATACATAAAAAGTGTGACTATTTCTTATTGTTTGTCCCCAGTATGTGGTAAACACAGGTCTACTAGACCTGTGTTTAAATACAAAAAGGTTATTCTTAGCTTATACTATCGATAGACCCATTTTCCGTAAATCCTTTTTAGAAACCCATCTTGGGAGCCATCTCTGCTAATGGACATGGTCACATTATTTGGTAATTCCTGTCATCCTGCTGCAGAAATGTCTATGTGTCCCTTGACTTTCTAGGAAGTTATGAAGCAATCTTCATGCAAAATTAATTTCAGCAGAATTAAAGCTCGTATAGCAGTGTTCATACCTAAAAATGGAAATTAGGCATCACCTCTGTGTGCTTGGAACTTGCAGTTTTATTGCCGCAGTGCTAGTTGCATTTGGTACACAGCAAATCCCATTAGGTGAAACCTCATGGCTGATCTACGATGAGTCATTATTATGCAGGACTACACTAAAATCGGGAACAACAATTCTCAACGTTGCAAAAGAAGATTGGCGTAGTCTGCCACAGGTAGTAACAATTTTGGATTTGGAGACAATAATCTTTTGGATTTGGAGACAGATTCACTTTTGGGTGAAGTTGTTTTCTTAAGCTACACAGCAAATGTTAGACATCCTGGCCCTAATTCAAAGTACTGGTTTTGTTCTATAAAGCCTTGAGTGGCTCAGGACCACAATACCTGAAGGACTGCCTCTCCCATATAAACCATCCTGGACTCAGCATTCATCACCTGACTTCCTTCTTTGTGTGCCTCCTCCACATGAGGTCCAGAAGGTGGCAACACATGAACAGGCCTTCTCTGTAGTGGCTCCACATTTGTGGAATGTTCTCCCCAGGGATGTTTGGCTGGTGCCTTCATTACATATATAGTAATTGCCAGGCAAACACATTCCTCTTCAACCAGGCCTTTGGTTGATTAATATTCTACAGCCTTTTAAATGTGTCTGTGCAAAGGGTGTGTGTGTTGTTTTTTGCTGTTTTGTTTTCCTTATTTATTTGTTTTTATCCTGTATTTTATTCTGTGAACCACCCTGAACTCTTATGATGAAGAGCAGTATATAAATCAAACAAAAAATAAAATAAAATGCACATACCTAATCACTGGCACTAATAAGCCAGAACTTGAGCCAGACATCCTGGAGAGTGAAGTCAAATGGGCCTTAGAAAGCACTGCTAATAACAAGGCCAGTGGAATAGCTGAACTATTTAAAATTTTAAAAGATGATGCTGTTAAGGTGCTACACTCAATATGCCAGCAAGTTTGGAAAACTCAGCAGTGGCCAGAGGATTGGAGAAGATCAGCCTACATCCCATTCCCAAAGAAGGGCAGTGCCAAAGAATGCTCCAACTAATGCACAATTGTGCTCATTTCACACGCTAGCAAGCTTATGCTTAAAATTCTACAAGGCAGGCTTAAGCAGTATGTGGACCAAGAACTCCCAGAAGTGCAAGCTGGATTTCGAAGGGGCAGAGGAACCAGAGACCAAATTGCAAACATGCACTGGATTATGGAGAAAGCTAGAGAGTTCCAGAAAAGCATCCACTTCTGCTTCATTGACTACGCAAAAGCATTTGACTATGTTGACCACAGCAAACTATGGCAAGTTCTTAAATAAATGGGAGTGCCTGATCACCTCATCTGTCTCCTGAGAAATCTCTATGTGGGACAAGAAGCTACAGTTAGAACTGGATATGGAACAACTGATTGGTTCAAAATTGGGAAAGGAGTACAACAAGGATGTATACTGTCTCCCTGCTTATTTAACTTATATGAAGAATTCATCATGCAAAAGGCTGGATGGATGGATGAATTCCCATTGCCGGAGGAAATATCAACAACCTCAGATATCTGATGACACAACCTTGATGACAGAAAGGGAGGAGGAATTTAAGAACCTTTTAATGAGGGTGAAAGAGGAGAGCGCAAAATATGGTCTGAAGCTCAACATCAAAAAAACTAAGAACATGGCCACTGGTCCCGTCACCTCCTGGCAAATAGAAGGGGAAGAAATGGAGGCAGTGAGAGATTTTACTTTCTTGGGCTCCTTGATCACTGCAGATGGTGACAGCAGTCACGAAATTAAAAGACGCCTGCTTCTTGGGAGAAATGCAATGACAAACCTAGACAGCATCTTAAAAAGCAGAGACATTACCTTGACGACAAAGGTCCATATAGTTAAAGCTATGGTTTTCCCAGTAGTGATGTATGGAAGTGAGAGCTGGACCATAAAGAAGGCTGATCGCCGAAGAATTGATGCTTTTGAACTATGGTGCTGGAGGAGACTCTTGAGAGTCCCACGGACTGCAAGAAGATCAAACCTATCCATTTTAAAGGAAATCAGCCCTGAGTGCTCACTGGAAGGACAGATCCTGAAGCTGAGGCCATCTCATGAGAAGACTCCCTGGAAAAGACCCTGATGTTGGGAAGGAGAAGGGGACGACAGAGGACGAGATGGTTGGACAGGGTTCCTGAAGCTACCAACATGAGTCTGACCAAACTGTGGGAGGCAGTGGAAGACAGGAATGCCTGGCATGCTCTGGTCCATGGGGACACGAAGAGTCAGACATGACTAAACGACTAAACAGCAACAATCACTGAGACAAACCGCTAAGCATTTAAGCACTATCTTAGCACGATTGTTCCTAAACTATTTCATTCTTATGTTCTGTCAGAGGTCCTGGATTGGGAGCTCCATCTCTGGAGATATCTTCTTCTGCCTCTGATCTCTTATCCCAACCTCCCGAAACAAGGCATCAAGGAGATAATTATTAGATGCCACCTAACTCTTTGCAATCACAGTATATTCACATGTGTTCCAACGCAATTGGGTAAAATTCAAACAGGAAGAAACGTGTGGTTGTACAAAGAGTGATAGAGAAAGATACCTAAATAGTGTAAGAACTTAAGATTACTTTGCTGGGTCAGGCCAATTGTCCATCTAGTTCAGCATCCTGTTCTCATGGTGACTGACCAGTGGGGACCCTGCAAGCTGGACATTAGCACAACAGCACTCTGCCTGTCTGGAATTCCCAGCAGGGATTGTTTTATTCTTCGGGATTTTTAACATTTGGGACTGTGCTTAGTATATAAATTAAAACAACAATATGTTTTATTTTAAAAAACCAAAAAGTTAATTTACATGATGCTGAGCATGTATTTAAATGACCTGCGATTTCCAAAGTAGGACTTCTGACCAATTATTGGATCTACTTTAAATGATTGTGGACTTCCCAAGGGATTGTGTTTCTCTCCCATTTTGTTTCAGCTTAACACATGCAAAATAGAAGTAAAATGCCTTTCAAAACTTTATAAAAACAACAACAACCAGGACACATATAATTGATGCACCGTGCTTGAACCAAAGATGAGCAGCTTAAAAAGATCCCCAGTAGATTTTACATTCACTTCAGGCCACTGGTGTTTCTTTACCCCTCTGGCACCAAACATTGTTTCCCTCTCGTTATATACAACAATCTGCCACTGACAGAGTTTTCATTTTTGCAAGGCAAATGTGTCATCTAGATTAATCCTGCCAGCTCATATGTGTGCACAAATCCCGCCAGGCAAGCCCCCTGCCTGACATCAGGAAGGGACACAGAACAGAGGGAAACAGAACATCCTCTCCGGCAGAATCAGAAATAAAAGGCAAAAACAACAGCAGCACCATCCTCTTCCCTAGCATATAAAGCAATAAACAACAACATCTCCAGCATGATCAGAAAAAATAAAGGAAAACAGCAGCAGCAGCAAATTAGCACAGCAAGGAAATAAAAGTGAAAAAGCAGATAGCAGTTGCCATGTGGGTGGCCACCTATGCATCACACCACAAAGAGGGTAAAAAAAGAACACAGGTTTTCATTAAAATGTACACAGGCTACTTAAAATGTGTAGACGCACATTTGGAAATAATTACTACTATGTTTTGAGAGTGCATTTTCTATTTGACTTCATTTAGTAATGTTTTCGTGTTCTGTAGTTGACCTCCTTTGTAACGTTTTATTTTGAAATATTTAAGATATGTCAGGAGCCGGTGCCAGGAGCAGGTCAGCAATAAATCACACAGCGTCCATACAGTTAAATCTTTTTTTCAAGGAAGCAAGGTTGACTGAAGAGGCCAGGTCTAGCAAGCGCAGCAACTCATCCCAGTAGATCTTGCCCCTATGAGGCAGTTGGGAGAACTGAAGGTCCCTGCCTTCCCACAGTTGACTAAGTCTCTTCCGCCCCCCAGTCCTTCACAAGCACTCTGAGACTCCATCACTATACCTGGCTCCTTCCTCTTCATACCTCTTCGGGTCCTGGGAGACCAGGGGGAAGGTGAGCTGACTGCAGCAGGAGTCACAGACCCTTTGGCTTCTTCAGCAGCCTCTCTGATCTCTGCCCCTTGACTCCTCCCCTCACCAGCCTCCTCTTCTGCCTCTGATTCGGGACTGCTCTCTGCCACAGCCTCTTCCTGCTCACTAAACCCTGTTACATCTTCTGCTTCTGACACCACCTCATTCTCCCAGTCTGCTCCCTCTTCTCCCTCTGACCATTCACCACCAATCCTCAGGCTCTGAACTTTCTTCCCTTGGGGGGCTCCCTAGCTGATGTCTCCCACCACTCCTCAGCATCCAGCCAGTCCAGGACAATATACTATTTTAGTTTCCTGTTAATTATGTTGCTGTGTGTGAGAGAGGGAGGGAGGGAGGGAGGGAGGGAGAGACTTTCTGAATCAAACAGATTTTGAGCTGTCATTCCTGGGCCCCACTTCCATTGCTTACTGCTATGTATTTATCCAGAAAATGCTCTCTAAACAGCTAAGTGTTGTCCAGTCTTGGTATTCCAATGAAGCAGATGAAGTACATCTGCCAGGGGGTGGGGATCTGTTAAAAGAACTGGGGCCTTGCAATGCTAGCAGAAAATAACTAGTGTAGAAGGTGTGGCAGTGCAAAACATAACCATCTAAATCTAGAAGTGATTTCCCCATGGAGATCTATCCCCCTCTGGGCCAGGGAAATGAATTTCAGAAAGGAATTCCTTCTGTAGTTTTGCACATCACTGAAATGAGTTGGCAGCACATTTCTTAACAAATCACATTTTCTCTATATATAGTCTTCAAAACTTTTGCTGCTGAAAATCTAGGAAAGTGATTCTTTAACAATCTCATCATCACAGTGCATATTTTTGAAATAAAGTTGAATAATATTCCTGGGGCTTGCACATTTATGTTGTCTGCTGTTGGTGCTTGATGTTAGGCTAGCCTAAATAGGGTTTAAATATAGGGTGCACCCACCCATCTGGTTATTGTTGCTGATAGGCAAAGCATTTCAATCAACGAATTCTAGTTCTGTAGTGACTCAAGAAGTATTGGATCCAGACCCACTCATGTTTAGAACAGACCCAGTGAAATCAACAGGATTTAGGTCCCCATTTATTTCAGTAGATCTTCTCAAAACACAAGTGGTAAAGCAGTGGGATGTGGAGGATGGAGATAAAAATTGGCCACAGTGCACCAGGCTCAGCCATAGTCCAACCTAAGCCAACCCCATCTTGGGGCTTTCCAGTAGGGGATTCCATCACTGGATCTTCCACCCAAGCATACATTCAGCAGGTGGAATGGGGGAGTCTATACTGGTGGAGTGATGCTTGTCTCATCATCAGTGGTCAGCAGAAGGCTGCCTGAGCTGACAGAAGTGAAGGAACATCTCTGCTCAATCAAAACCCAGCTGACCAGCATAAGGTAGATTTGGATTGCAGCCAACTCGTATGTCTTTTACAGTGCAACCTGCAGTAATATTATTCACTGTCCATTCTTGGAACATAGATCCACACTTATTGTAAATCCTGATTTTTAGAGAATATTTTATGTGGTGATTTGTTCACATTTGAAGTCCATTTTTAATACTGAAGAAAACATTTTTGCCTCAGATATCTCCAGTAAAGCTGGAGTGCTTCCCAGCCCATTAGAGTAGCCAACAAAGTTAAATCTCCTTTAACTATCTCTGTTCTGAGAAACCAACATGCCATGGAAGAGAAGAAGCTGAACATGACCATTGTTTAGCTAAAATGGGGCTTTCTTTGGTAAATAATCAATAAATACTAGATATGAAGTGTACATCTTAGTTTCTTTGTTGGTGTAGCAAGTTGGATCCTTCTATCCGAGGGCCCATGATGTGTGCAGCCCCAGACTCCCCACAACCGGACGGTTGTGCTGCGATCACGCCACAGGCCTTGGGGCCAATCATCAGTGCTGACGTGATCACGAGGTAAGTATATATACGGCAGCGCAATGTGTGAGTGTCTCTTGCTTCATGCTGCTTTCAGTGTACAGTGACTCCCATAGTAGGATAGTCATTCGACTAGTTCATCTTATCTGCTCCTTTCTCAGTCTGCTCTTTGGCAGCCAGGAAAGGGTTGGGCTGGCCTCTGCTGTGCATCACCAAGGAGACCAAGCATCCGGGTTTGCCTGCTTCTTGAAAAACATGCTTCTAGACCACAACCTGTACATTTCTGGCTTACCTGAATTCGAGCAGGATTGCTCATACTGGGAAATAATTGGGCTGGGAGTCTTCCGCTCTTCGAGAGAGGCATACGAGTCAACCAGCCCTTGCAACTCTCTTGGAGTCTGGATACATAACAATAACAATTATTATTTTTATTTATTAATTTTTAATGCCCCGCCCATCTGGCTGGGTTTTCCCCAGCCACACTGGGCGGCTTCCAACAGAAAAATAAAATAATTGATTAAAGATTAAAAGCCTCTCTAAACAGGGCTGCCTTCAGATGTCCTCTAAAAGTCTGGTAGCTGTTTTCCTCTTTGACATCTGATGGGAGGGCGATCCACAGGGCGGGTGCCACTACCAAGAAGGCCCTCTACCTGGTTCCCTGCAACTTGGCTTCTCGCAATGAGGGAACCGCCAGAAGGTCCTCGGAGCTGGACCTCAGTGTCCGGGCAGAACGATGGGGGTGGAGACGCTCCTTCAGGTATACTGGACCGAGGCCATTTAGGGCCTCAAGGTATTTATGTAAGAGGCTCCTTTATCATCATATTTTGGGAATGATTCATTTTTTTATGTAGCTACATTGTTTTATACTTTCTGGGTGTTACGTGATCATATTAAAAGTCATTGTGTTCTACATTATACATCAAGCACTGCTAGGAGTTGTTTCTTTTTGTTTTCCAATGTATTTCTTATCAATAAAAAATGGATGTGGCACAAGCAAATTTTTATTCTTAAAGTATGGCTCAGAGAAAAAAGTTTGAGAACCACTGCTGTATGAGAAATGAGTGAATTTTAAGATAAATCTTTAAACAGACAATTACCTTGCAGCATTTATAATCGGTCACTTTAGTGCTTATCTTGCAGCAAGAGTTAATGAAAAGAGACTGCCGAAGGAGCCATTTTTGTGCCTTGTGTTTCTACCTTGACAAGCCAGATATTTATTTAAAACCCTTCTAGAGTTAGCTTCCTTGGCGTTTTAACTGTTCTGCCTCATGCTTCATTCGCCCGGTTGATAGATAACATCATAATAATAAGCTAGCTACCTTCAGAATCAGATTCAAATAAAATATGCCCAAATAACTTGCAAATAATTTAATTGTGTCACGAGCTCAGCAGGGAACTGTCAGTTCGATGCATTCAGCTGAGAAAGATGGAGATCACCTCATGAAATTACTGTACGCTACAAGGAAAATGAAATTAGACACAGAACTATAGGCAGATGTGTGTTGTTCTGCTGCAGTCAGGGAGATTGTTCCACTGTCCTCTGTCAAAGTGACTGCTCTGAAAGAAGAGAATACAGTTCAGTTTTATAGATGAAAGCAGGTGTGTGTGTGTGTGTGTGTGTGTGTGTGTGTGTGTGTGACAGTAATCAGTGGTATGGAGTACTGACACCTCTTTTTTGTTGTTGCCCATGGCAGCCATTTTGAGGGATCTTCGGGAAGGGCTGATCACAAAAGCCTTTCGACATATCACAGAATCACAGCTGGGGGCCCACAGGAGTAATCAGTAATTTTTTAAAACTAAAATAAAATTATTATTATTATAAAACATTGAATGGACACTTTTTGATGAGGGTTAGAGGCTACAAAACCCTTTTGGTGTCACCTTTGAGAGCAGTCAGTAAAAGAATAATGATTAAATATATAAGAATAAATAAAAAATATTTTAAGAGACAAATGTCGGGGGCTTGGATGGCCACAAATCCTTTTATCAGTATAGTATCACCTATGAGTGCAGTCAGTAATAAAAAGGGCTGTTTTTGTTTTGTTTTTTGTTTAAATGAAAATAAATGGAGGGCTTTATGAGAATACAAAATACTATTTGCCATTGTAACGTGCCGGTGGGGAACCTATGAGATCATTCAAAATAAGAATAAGAATAATATCACTTTTAAAATGAGTAGCCATCCTTACTCTAAGCTACTCCCAGGGGAAATGGGCCTTCAGGGATCTCTCCCAAGGAAAAAATATGCATGTTTCCAAACAGGCTGCTATTTTCATCCCCCTCTTAGACTTGTGATGGTATCTCACCTACAATGAAGGTTTAACGTTTCTTTTGACACAAAGCGCTCCTCAGTCAATAGTAGCTGTAAAAAATGTCACCTTCGTGCTAAGAAAAGAGATACACACTATTGAGTTCCTGAAGCATATCCAGCTCAGGACTCATCAGAATCGATAACTGATCTAGCATATTAATGTGAAGGAAGCTAAAATGCCATCTCGAGTTTCAGTTTAATGGCAGGTATAGCAGTAATGAGAGGAAAGCAAAGCAAAAACATATAACTCTTTTGAGGACACTCAACTGCGTCTGTCTGCCTAGTACAGTGCTGCAACCCCACTTCTCAAATGGCTCTCTTATCTTAATACAGCAAGTTCTAGTAGTAGTAGTACCCTGTTTCCCCTATTTTAAGACGTGGTAATAAAATAAGCCATAGCAGGATTTTTAAGCATTCAAGGAAAATAAGACATAGTGATAGGCGCAGCAGCAATGCTGGCCACAGCAGGAGGAGGAGGGAAAAAAGACATCCCCTGAAAATAAGCCATAGTGTGTTTTTTGAGGAAAAATAAATATAAGACGGTGTCTTATTTTCGGAGACACACGGTAGTAATACCCTGCCCATAGCACAACCAACACAGCTTCTGCAAGAGCAAGTCCTTTCTCACTAACCTTTTGAGAGTGCCAACAAGCAAACAGACTGTGATCATTCAGTAATATTGCCACGCTATGTAACCAAATTGTGCTGGTATTGAAAGCAAAGCCCACCCAGAACAGTGCTTCTTAGATCAGCCAAATGAGATGTCAAATAGCAGGTGTGATATTGTCACGATGGTACATCATCATCCATCTGATTTGGCTACCTGCTGAAGTCATGGAAGGCAACAAAGATATTTCAGTCTGAGGCAACTGCTTCCTGCACTGGTAAAATCTTGCAAACCAAAAATTGTCAAGAGGGGGATGCTTTCAGACTCTGCCAAGTAGGTTCCCTGAAACATTTCATGGTGACTCTAATTTTGAGCCTAACCCAACTTTCCCACTACCTCAAAGATGCTCTGGGATATATTTCCCCCAAGAAAATGAAATCAAAAGTGTCCAATGCCATAAAAACTGAACCTATAAATTGAAAACTGAGAAAGTCAATTAGGTACCAATTTTAATTGAATTTCCCCGAAGCAAGCTCAGTTATTTATCCACAAAGAGACACATTCTCCATCCACAGTGTGGCCTGCGCTTTATTGAATGAAGTCTTTAAAGATAAATGACTTTACTATTAGTGCAGGGCAATGGAAATGAAATCAATGTCAGACAGTCTCCTATGTGTCTTGTCCAGAAGCTTCAGAACATAACATACAGTGGCAGAGACACAGAAAACAGAAGTAGCCCTAACCAAATTCTTGTGTCCCATTTTCAAATCATTTTCAAGCTAAGAACATGTGAGCAGTCTGCAGTGAAGCAGGCCACCATTTGGATTGCCAAATTCATTGGTTCATTTCAGGGGAAATGGCTTTATTGGCTTTTATTCAATCTCCATAGTCCTAGATTTCTGTCCTTATGGTGCTATTTTACTGCTTTATGCTTGCATTTTTGTACACTGCTTAAGAGATTTTTTAAAAAAAATATTCAATGGTTTAGAAATGTTTTTAAATAAACAAATTTACAGGTGGCCAAGGGGACCCACAAACCCCTCCCCCCACTGCATTTCGTTTTTAAGCATCTTCTCCATTGGCATATAAGAGGAGGGCTGGAGATGGCTTGTTTACCTGTCCTTCCCTTCCACTTTATGAACTCACACTGGAAAAATACACATACACACCTGAGGCAACATCATGGTGCAGTAGTTACTAGGAAAGCAGCTTTCAAGATACAAAAAGAATGGGCATCCTCAGTGCTATTTTTCTAGAAAGAGAGGTGCCAGAACTCAACATGACCGCTTCCCTTGTTTTCTTATAATGGCAATAGAGCCCATCTGAGAGGTGCCAGAACTGAGTTCTGGTGAGTTCCGGCGGGGGGGGGGGAGAAGCCCTGGGCAGCCAGATAAATGGGTGAAACTCAGGGACAGAGCAACTGAGCTCTGTCTGTTTGCAGAAGGTGCTAAGCCATTCTGAAGAAAATCACAAACCCCATCATAAATCTGGGTAATACCAAGTACAGCACCTGTTGCTTGCATTTCACCCAAACTGGAGGAAGTCACAGCTTCCTTTATTGCTTTTCATCAAACACATGCAGAGACTGTATTTGTAAGAGTTCAGAGGAAACTAAACGATAGCTCGCATTGTTCACTGTCTTAAGCTGGTGTGCAGGAGAGGTACTGCCCTAGGAGCCTATGGCTACCCATAGGGATGCCAGGACAAATAAATTCTGTGGCTGCTTTCCCTTTTTTGTAAATATAAAAACTAGCACTTACCTGGAATCAGAGGGCATGTTTCCCATTTTGTGACATTTCAGTTCATCCTAATTCAACCTGCTGTGGATTTTAGGATTTTCCTTATTGACCAGCTCCTTTTGTTTTTTATGCACGTCAGGGAGTGCAGAGTAGCTACATTACACTGTGGAGTGAATCATGTAGCATCATGTTGGAGAATAAAGATTGGCTACATCTCACTATACTTAGTAACAGCCCTGACTTTGGTGCCATGGGAAGGTCAAAGCTCAATAGCAGAGCAACTTGCCCTTGCATGTAGAAGCTCCCAGGTTCAATCCCTGGCATATTCAGGTAGGGCTGGGAATGACTTCTGCCTGAAACCCTGGGAAACGACTGCTAGTCAGTGAAGGAAATACTGACCTAAGTGGTCAATGGCCAGACTCCATATAAGGCAACTTCCTCTCTTCCTAAGATGGGGCGCCTTCAAACCACTCCATGAAGGTGCGAAGATCTTCTGTCTTTGTCAGTCTTCCAGCACCCCCCTCCCACTTCTCAGTGATGTGAACTCTGGATTTGACTTCATCAGTGGCCCTGATGATTGCCTGCCCACCCCCACCCTGAGTTAATTTCCAACCTAAGATATTTCCTGACCTGGAGAGTTGTGGGTGGAGGGGGTGGGGCTGGGGAAGAAGGACCAGTGGAAGTGTTTGATTCACCTACCATTGTGGCTGTTATCAATCTCCACCAGCATGCATTTTACTGGGGGTGGGAGAAGCCTGGGAAGACTGATCACAAGACACTTGGAACCACGTGCAATGAAGAGCCTAAGTTACAAGGCAGTGTCAGCAACTGGAATCCGCACTATTTGATATCTGTTCAATATGCTATCATTCTCCTTTCTCTCACTTGCTGTATCTTGCAGCCTGCTGTCTTTTAAACTCTCGCCCTTGCTTTGTCCTTTGGTTGCATGGGAAAGGCATTGAGGGGACATGGGGAATGTCACTATTTTTATTTAATTGTTTCAATTTTTAATAAGACCAGCAATAAAATCTTCATCATCATAAATAGTGGATCAGTTTAGAAATGCCAGGTTCTATAATTAAATTATGGTGTAGGCCTATCTATAGAAACTGAGTTTATGGGAACTATGTAGGCTGTTAATATTTCTTGGCTTGCCCGCCAGCTATCTCAGCATTTCAATCACAGTGGAGTTGCCTATGTGGAAATCAACAATCTGCAGCTTTAATCATTCACACTGTCTTGTTGTTTCATTTCGAGGAATACAAGGGGGGAAATAGCCTCGGTGAAAGGTCAGCCTCAAACCATGCCAGACATAGCAATCAAATGAGTTAATCCAAAAGTGAGGAAGCTGTCAGCATGCCAAAAGCTATGCCAGGGGAAAAAACAAGAAGTCTGTATTTATAGGCTGCCTGAGTAAGAGATGGAACACCAGGTTTTGTAACTGGGGAACTGGATCAGGCTGGCAGGCCATATTGTATACTGCTTCCCACTCCACCCTCTAGCCAAGTTTGACAGAAGGGCAGAGCCACTACCTGTCAATCCTCTGGTGTCACAATGACATCAGGTGGCTCATATTCGCCCACCCCACTTGAAATTCAAAGTGTGCAGGCAGAGTGCAGTGCATGGTGCTTTGCAAGCCACAACCATCACCTGACCACTAGGGCATGCAAAACTAGGTGCTCACAGCTATGCTAGCCCCGATGATCAGCTGGCGGTCAGGGCTTTGCAGGTGTCGCCAATGAGCTGGTCAGCCGTACCTGTCAACCCCCTTTTGGCCTAGATGTCAGGAAGGTGGGCATGGCTGGGCCAAATGGAGAGGCCTGCCAGGCCTAATTAAGCCAACAAGTATGTTACTGCTAATATATATGAAGGATGGAGGAGTTTGCGAGAACAACTATCTGATGTTTAGAAGACATCTGAAGGCAGCCCTGTTCAGGGAAGTTTTTAATGACTGATGTTTTAATGTATTTTTAATCTTTTGTTGGAAGCCGCCCAGATAATAATAATAATAATAACCCCCAATAATCCTGCACATGCTGGAAGGTGACTCTATGGAGCTAGGAGCCTGCTTCCTTCTGTGTAGATACTCCAAGTGATGTACCCATGATTGGGGGGGGGGTCCTACAGCTGGTGTCCACAGGCCAGCACTATGGCCTCCCACCTACCTGGAAAGGGTCTCGCCTTCTTCCCTTCTAAGAGTAAGGAAAAGAGGGAGATGGAAAATGTAATGATACAGCTTGTGATCTGTTGACACTCCCTTAGAGTTAAGAATTTGGCGTTTTGAGAATTCACCAGGGAGTAACATTACATGGGCAGCTCCTTAGTCCTTTAGTTTCAGTGCTGGCAAGGGGTCTTTGAAGTTCCTCTGCATAAAGCGCTTTCTAATAAACTATTCCTCATTCTTGGTGCCTGTTCTTGGACACAGAAGCATCACAGTAGAGGCTGTGATATTACCCGGTCCTTCTTTACATGCTCACCCCTGCTAGGCTAGCCCTGACTGTAAGCTTGTCTTACGAAGCTACCGCTAGGTCTACAGAAAACTATATAGTCAGAGAATAAAGAGGCATCTTACATTCAGAGTATCCTATTTACCATGGCAGACCCCATGTGTTCTTTAATTGCTTTTTTCAGAACTGCACCAGACTTGTACTCTGTATTCAAAACTTGTTAAAGCAGCTGCAGATCTTGAGGCTTCTTTGTCCCAGAGCATCCTTGAACCTGAGGATGTTCGATTCTTTGCCACCAAGACTATACAGGCAGATGGCAAAGGCTCTGGCTCACTGATTTGCTTGCCTCGAGATTCAGTTACAGCTGGAGAAGTGTCAGCATTGGAATGTTTTCTAATATGGCTCAGGAAGCCAGAAGATGACAGCAGCTTCTTTGTCATAGCTCTTTGTTGCCTTGCCTGCAGTGGCAACAAGCAGAATACAGAAATCGAGTGAAATGTTTCCATGCTTTCGAATATAGGTAGTGGGTGGACCCAGTAGCAGATGGAGTTGGGTCCTGTAGCAGCTACAAAAGGAGGAGGAGGTGGTGGTGGTGGTGGTTTATTAACCAGATTGAAATAGAAGTGGTGGTAATTAAAACACTTAGAGTTGTTGCTCAGCTAGTTAGATTATGTAATCTATTGAGTTGAGTTAAGTGGCCAGAACAGATCAGCTCTAATGAATGGAACTTGAATGTCACCTAGAAAGCTGCCTTATACCAGATCAGGTTGTTTGGCTCTCTAGCTCAGCCTTCTCTGACTGATAGAGGTTCTACAGTGTCTAAGGCAGAGTAGGGTCTCTCAAACCAGCTGCTACCTGGTCCCTTTAGCTGGAGGTGCCTGGGATTGAACTTGGCCTACACAAAGCTTGCTTCCTCTACCAGATGGTCACTCCCCCTCTCCCCCCCCCCCAGTCTCAGTTGCAAAAGCACTCAAATACAGGCTAGGTTATTAAGTTAAAAACACAGAGCTACCGTTTTCAGCTGAGGGCATAAATAGCCTTGAGGGTGGAAGGTTAACCAAACATTAGACTAATCTATTAAGGCAGTTCTCCGAAACATGGAAAGCTACACTATCTCAGCCATGACCATTTTTTTTATTGCCACTGCTGCTAAGATTTGTGGGATTATGAGGGACTGGGGGGGGGGGAGTCATTGCAGCCAGAACAACCCTTGTCCCATCAAAAAACAGGGTTTAGTCACCCCTGCAGTGATGAAATATCAGACTTTTTTTGACAGTCCATTTCACACTTCTGAGAAACTCTCCTGCAGGTGCAGGTTGGAAAAGATATATTTAGGTCCACTTCTCCCCATCCATCTTCAGCCAAATGTGGCCCAACCGTAACAAGCAGTGCAGACACCTTGTCTTCTGTTTGCAGCTCAGCTCTTAAAGATTCCCGTTGTGCAGCAACTAATTAACTGCTGGTTGTTTGCTCTCCATTTGCTTTGCCAATTATCCAAGCTCAAGGAAACAGGGCTCAGACATACGATCTGTTCTAAAACAAATGCGCTGGCAGGCAGGTAAGCTTGTCCTCCACCTGAGATAAATGTGTTTATTTTCCCTTCCTTATGGCCCTATCTTCTTATTAAGGCACTCAGATTGTAGATTTAGAGGGATGCTTGGGAGTCGGAGAAGTAAATATAGGTCATATTGTGCGGTAGTACGCAGCGCAGAACAATCAGAAGCCCTTTATATAAGAGCTGGGAATTGATATGCTAAGTTCTATTAATGCCACCTGAAATTGCATTAGCCTTTTTTGCAGCTGCATCACATGTCTGATTCATGTTCAACAGGAAACTGATCCTTTTCATGCATACTAATGCCAAGCTTCCAGCCTTCTTGGGCTCCTTTTCCCATCAAAATGGAATCATACCTAGCCTTATGATTAGGTTTTCTGAAACTTGAGATACGACTTTCCCTGCACTCAACATGGGCTTTCCATAAGATCATGAATTTTGGAGTTGCAATACTTCCCACTACTTTAATTTCATTGGCCAACTCTTCCCAGTGATCAGGTCAAGGATGGCAGATCTCTTCATCCCTCCCTGATAGAGGAACATGTCAATCAGGCAGGACACCAATTTGGTGGAGGGTCTATGCATAGAGGAGTTTGTTTCCAAGCAGATATCAGGGTGATGGGAGATTTCTCATCACTATTAATCCTTGCTTTCCTGAAACCTCTGTAATCCGCTTCTTGAAAACGTTGTTCACATCCTTATTTTAACTTGCTAATCTACAACAGAGTCCAACCCCAATGTTGTTTGAATTTCTTTATCCCCGGAGGTTTGTTTTCTTCCATGGTGGGGGAAAAGAGAGTCTTCTGCCTGCCTGCCTGCTGCTAAAGAACAAGACCACTGGCAGCAAAGACATCAGAATATTGAATTGCCAACTTTTTCCTGGCAAAGGCTCTGTGCCGACATGCCAGAAATAAATGGAGAACATGCAGCACTTCTAGGCAAGGCTGGATGGATGCATAAAACAGGCAACCTGTAATCTAACCCAAAGGGGTGGCCAACAATAAATGATGTCTACAGCTACACTAAACCGCAAGCATAATTTATTGATGGAAGCAACAAACAGTCAATTAAGGTGTGTGCAATAATGTCCATAAGTGCACTGAGTACAACAGTGGGGATTAAAGATGTTGAAACTAAATTCTTCTGCGGAAGCCATAGGAATAATGCAATGTAAAACGTTTCTCCCCCTTCACAATGACCAGAGAAAAACAATGAGTTGTAGCCAATGCTAGTCCTACTCCAATAGACCCAATGAAATGAATAGCCAAGACTAACTTCAGTGAGCTACTCTGACTAAGAATAGCATTGAATGCTCTCGCAACACCTCAAACTGGCATAAAACAACAAAAATGGGGGAAAGTGACCATCTCATCCTGAATCTCAAGAACCTTCCATCTATAGAAAGAAGCCTGTTTAGAAAACAGGATCCGGAGACATTTCATTTGAAAGCCAGGACAGCAACCCAGAAGAAGAATCACATATTATTGAAGTTCAGGGTTTCAGCCTGTAAACTGACACGGTATTAAAGTTGAGCTGAATGATAACCTGCTGGAGCTGGTCCTATCATGAGGCAAAATGAAGCAACCACCTCAGGCCACAGTTGATGGGGAGCAGCAGCCACAGCTCACTGAATGTTCCTCCTAAATCTCCTGGCCATTCCTCACTGTTGGCGGCAGAATTGTGTATGTTGTGCAACCTCTTTGGCCCTCTCTACTGCTTCTGGTGCAGTAGATGACTCTATCCCATCACTGAGGTTGAAGCAAGAATCAACATCCAACCCAGCCAACTTATGTATGTGGAGTGGGGAAGGATAGCACCTTGTAATTTCATATTATCTGAGCATTGACTGGAACCTCCACTGACCCCTAGTGAAATCCTATACATCCGGGATAGGAAACCTCCCACCCTCCAGATGTTGTTGGAATACAACACCCATCAGCCCCAGCTAGCATAGTCAATGGCCAGGGATGCTGGGAATTGTAGTCCAGCAACATCTGGAGGACCAAGTGTTCCCCATCCATCCCTGCTATAGATGTCTTCTCTGAAGGAAATCCCACTGGGTTCAATGGGACATACTCCCAGGTCAGCGTGCTTAGACTTGCACCAAATCTATCTGCAGCTGACAAACTCACTAGGAATTGCTGTCCTTGTCGATTTTTAACTACTGGGTGCTGTAGAATGCCCTCTGGTTTTATTCTTGCTTGTGTTCTCTGCCACTCATGAAGGAACATGTAAGAAATGCATTCGATGTAATCCATACTGGGCTGATGTCCATGTCAGGAAATGCCAGAGAGACTCCTATCTTTACTTAAAAGGAAAGGGGTTGGATATATTTTGTTCCCAGATGCTTGTGAACTATGCCAAGAGATGACTTTTTGAGTGGGGCTTTGCTCTCTTCCTGGATGGTGAATCTCTGTTTACTGAGGTTGGCATGGTGCAAATGTAGCAGCAGCAGCAGCAGCTCTGGAGAGTCTCCACCAGTGTGTTTGCACTGCACTGACTTCCCTGCCGCCTCTCCACCCTCCTTCTCAGTGAGCAACAGTGACCCCCCTGCTGGAAAGCTAGCATGGTGTCTGTACCCCACCTGGTAAGCTATTTCTGCTCATGTTTGTTTGTTTGGTTTTACTGAGGAGTAGGTCCAGTGTGTTCAGTTAGTGTACATAGGATGGCAGCCTAACTCCAAATTGTGATCCAAACACATTATTTCACACCTGTTATCTAATTGCTGTGGATCATACTCCCTGCCTCCCTAAAGCAGAGAAGGAATAAAAAAGAGAGATCTTACTTTCAATGGTGCGGTGCTCCAAATGAAAGAAGCAAGAAGATTCTTGCCACCCAAGGGGCCAAGGGCAGATCTATGAGCCGCAACAACAGCATCAGCCAGTTGCGCAGTTCAGCAAACGTTTCTGCTTTAATGGCTTCTGATTAGTTTCCACACTGTCTGCCTTTCAGAGGCAAGGCTGCCAGGGATGCGATTCCAGCTTGTTTTCTCTCTCTCAAGGTCTCCCTTTAGAACTGCTGTGCCACGAAGGGGGGGGGTGGCTTTAGCAAATCATCAGCTACACCAAATCTGTTCATGCCTCATAGAGCAAGGCGTCCTGAAAGCCTGCCCTCACTCACCAGCACAAAAAAACTGGCATCTCACATCCTTTGCCTATCATGTTGTCCACTTTCTGAAATGGATCTTCATCTTATGTAACGGGAGAAGAACGTCATCACAACAAGGCGGGACATATGTTCTCTTGAGTCACAACTTGTGCTGTTGTTGTTGATGATGGTGATGGTGATGGTGATGGTGATTTCTTACTTGGCCTTCATCACAAGTCTCAGGGCAGATTAGAACAATATAAAAATGTACCTTTTAAAATCAGTTAAAACCATTTGTAATCACATGGACAGGCCAGTTCCTAAAATATACAGTATGGGTGGTAGTCAACTAGATTTTACTCAGAGTAAACTAAATTAGGTCCATTAATTTCAATGAGTCTACTCTGAATAAAACTTAGCTGTATATATATTAGGTGTCAAAGGGCAAGTGTGCCTTCGGCATTTGATGAAAGCTGTGTAATGCAGGTGCCAGGTGAATCTCTGTAGGGCAGGCTTTTTTATAGACAATGCCCTCCCCTGGGCTGCCACTTCCCAAACTGCTAAAGATGATGGAACTACTAAAAGGCCCCCCTCTGCTGATTGTAACGCCCCAGAGGGTATTATATAGGATACAATATAATGAAGCACAATTCAGAACAAGGCAGGCTGAAACAGCAGCACCCAACCCCAAAATACTAAAGTGCAGAACGTATCAAAAACCAAAATCACCAGTGGCAGAATAGAGCAATTCTGGGGAAAGTTGGCAAACCCAAGTGGGCTTTCGGGTCTTCCCTAAATACCTCAACTGCTGTGACCTGTAGGAGCACTGCTGGAAACGTATTCCAGAGCCATGAGGCCACTACAGAAAAGGGCTCCTTCCCTCACAGCTGTAACTTGCCTACGCTTGAAGGAACCACATGAGGCAGCCCTCTGTTGTTGAGCTTAAGGCACAGGCAAGCTGATATAAGCGAAGGCCGTCCTTCAAATAACTACCCCTTCCCCTTTCAAAAAAAAAGAGGGGGGAGATACATACTGTTCAGGAAAGCACAAATTGCAAAAGACAGAGGTTATACATCACACCAAAAATCACACAGGTAATTTGAAAATGCAAATATTGCTGAAAATTTAGTTGCAGCTATCCCAGTTTTTCGACACCTGCATTTCTGGTAACAAAGAGGTGGGATGGGGAGAGGTCACTTGAATGAGCCTTGAATTGTAGTTTGTTAAGGGTGCTGAAAGTTGTTAGGAAGCCCTTCTTCCCATGGAGCGCTGCTAATTGTCCCCCACTCTGAAGGGTCTCCTAACAGCTCTCAACTCCCTTAACAGACTACAGTTCCCAAGTTTATTGGGGGGAAACCATGTCCGTTAAAGTTGAAAAATGGTGCTTTAAATGTACAGTACCTTTGCATTTCCCTTCCTATCATTCAACTGGCATAAATGCAAAATAAGACACAAGCTGAGCACAACAATGGGGTTTTGTGCTGAATGCTGAACAGCGAGCCTCATGTGAACCGATATAATTCTTCTTTGCTAGGCTTGTAGCAGCCGGTAGCCAGTCATTCTAAGCCATGTTGAACAATTATTGCTTTTCTTCCCCCACATGACTTCATGTTGCACCTCAAAAAAAAAAAATCTTCTTCTTCTTCTTTGGCGATCACTCGTAGCCGAGTAAGATTGTCTTCCATAAACACGGTTTTAACAATGGGTCCGTAAGTGACTGTGGAGGCCAATTCTGGATCCACAGGGGGCAGAGGACAAAAACTGCTGCTTTTATGTAAGCAATGGAAAAGACGGCCACTCTAAGACACACCTGTATTTTAGAATGGACTTTAGGTCCCTCTAGTGGTTTGAAATGAAACAACAACATAAAAGCCATCAAAACCAACGCAACCCATCAATTGCTATCTATGTATCTATTTTCTCCCAGTAAATTTTGGGTAAACACGGGAGCAGGGTTCCATTTGCTTAGGGCAAATATGGGCAAACATAATATGTGAATTGGAAGATCATGTCTATGATTGCTTTGTTCACATACTATTTCTGCCTTTACAAAATAAAATAAAAAATTCCTTCCAGTAGCACCTTAGAGACCAACTAAGTTTGTCGTTGGTATGAGCTTTCGTGTGCATGCACACTTCTTCAGATACATTAAAAATGTTTGATTAAAAACATTAAAACATTAAAATTTAGTCTACTTGAAGACAAGCGCCCCACGTATCTACAACTATCAAGTTCCCAAGAGGTTTGGCGAGACTCAAAATCTTGGCAAATTCTAAAGAGGGAATCAAATCAAATCAAACTGATTTGCTCTCTTGCATTTATCAAAGTCGAAAAGAAAACCATTCATTCAGATTGAGGGCATATGTGATTGAAAGCACATTTCCTAGAATAGGGGGAATGTTTATCAAATCTGCAGCTGGCACAAAGCTGGGGGGAATATCTTTCAGTGCAGGAGATAGAATCAGAACTCAAAGCGATCTTGACAGGATGGAACAGGGGCCCAAAAGGAACAAGTTGAAACTCAACAGAGATCAATGTCAAGTCATGCATTCAGGCACAAAAGAGGTAAAGACACAAGCATAGGTTGGGAATTGACAATAGTGCATGTGCAAAGAATCTAGGCGTTTTTGTTGAACAGCAGCCAGCAGTGCGATGCAACTACTAAAAAGGCTAATGCAGTCCTAGGCTGCATTAGAAGAAGCATAGTGTCCAGATCATGAGATATAGTAAATCCACTCTGTTCTGAACTAGCCAGGCCACATGCCAGGTCTGGACACCACATTTTAAAAAGGATTTGCAAACCGGAGTATGTTCAGAGAACCCGGATGTTGTGTGGTTTGGAAAGCAAGTCCCACGGGGAATGGCTGGAAGAGCTGGTATGTTTACTATAGGGAAGACAAGGCTTTGGGACTGCCTTCTGGAGGCAAAATAAATCCCTTCTTGAGGTACAAATAAATCAGTGACCATTCAGGGTAAGACATGAGAATGGATTTCAAGTATCTGAAGGACAGTCATGCAGAAGAAGCTGCAGCAATCTTGGCCTCTTTTGCTCCAGCCTCTGGAGCCCAGTGAGGGGAAATTGAAAGAAGGCAGGTTTCAGACAACACAGGGAGAGATTTCCTCACTGCAAGTGCTGCTCAGTTATGGACCAGAGGGCATCAGGGGGTGATGGGCTTTTCTTCACTGGAGGGACCTAAGCAGAGTGTGGATGGCCATCTGTCAGTGATGCTGTAGCTGCATTTGAGATCATGTAGTGATCGGCCAATAACGTGAGATGAGCGCTGCAACCCCAGAGTCGGTCATGACTGGACCTAATGGTCAGGGGTCCCTTTACCTTTACCTTTGTGAGTTAGGCATTGGACTGGCTGACTTGAAAGGTCCCTCCCAACTCAATGATTCTATGAACTGGTGGAAATTATTGATCTACTGTCTAGGGACTGTCAAAGACAGGATGCCTCTGAATATCAATTTTTGGGAACCGTGCATGGGCAGAATGTTGTTGTGCTCAGTTTCTACTTGCAGGCTTCCCATAGGCTTCTGGTTGGCCACAGTGAGAACAGGATGCTGGACTAGGAGGGTCACTGGCCTGGTCTAGCAGGGCTTATGTTCTTATGCCTCGTGCCAAGTCAGACTGTTTTATGTTCTTATGTTCGCAACTCCCTAACGGAAGCTACCACCTTTGCCATTCAAGCCCCAGAAGCATTTCCAAAACAGAATTCCGTGATGGCATGGATATCCTCCTGCACAGGCTCACACATGATCAGTTGAGGCTTCCTTGATGAAATCTCCTCAAAACTCCACAGGCTGAGTATTCAGAACCTCAGTCTAAGAAAGTCATGTTTCTTTTCTACTTCCACGGAATTTCCAGCTTGGAGCTAGTCAGGACTCCCAGCCCAGTACTAAATGTTCTCTGTCTCTCTTTCTCCTCCTCTCTGCCAAGAAAGAACTGGGTCAAATGTTGTATTTATGTGCTTCCTAGAGGTTTGCTGCCTACCATAGCAAATGAGGAGATTTGGATAATGGCGTCCTACCTCTTCACCAGTTGGAGCTGTTAGAGAAGAAGACCATGACTAAGACCCAGGCATGGCACTTCCAGATAGTTCTGCTGTACAGATGCTTCTCTTCCTCTTCTCTGTGCCAAGCGTATAATAGCAGCAGCCTTCCAATGTTCTCACACTGGTTCCAGGACCATTTGTTCTTCTTTCCCCTGAGCTTCCTCTGAAGAAGGAAGGAAGGAAGGAGGGGGACGGGGAGGGAAATATGCATTTCAGGAGGGCTGCTGTGTTACTTCTATGAGCAAAATGATATCCTGCTTCTGCTGTCTTCCACTTCATCCCCTTCTCTGGGGAACGCAAACACTGTTTCTTTGAGAGGATTCCCAAAGGCAAACTCTTCTTTCTATTCCCTTCTTCCCCAGTTGTGATTGTCTTCACCATCTCTCTCTCTCTCTCTCTCTCTCTCTCTCTCTGTGTGTGTGTGTGTGTAGTCAAACAAATGTGCTGCTACAGCAGCAATCTCCCAGGAAAAGGATGGCAAAGGCCTGGATCTGCGAAGGAGGACAGAATAAAGGGTTTCCCTTTGGGAGACTGCTCACTGCTCTTGAACTAAGTGTGCCTGTCACTGTAAAATGACAAAAGCTTGCCTTGTGTGAGTCAGTTTCATACCTGTCATTTGAGAAATTAGACTGGTGTGGTCTCCACAGTCGAAAGCACTCGTGCTTCTGAATACCAGTGGCTGGAAGCCACAGGAGGGGAGAGTGTTCTTGTGCTCAGGACCCAGTGGGTTTCCCAAGGACATCTGGTTGGCTACCGTGAGAACAGGATGCTGGGGTAGATGGGCCACTGGTCTGATCCAGCAGGCTCTTCTTATGTTCTTATGCCTTATGCCCAGTCAGACGCTTTATTCATCTAACTCAGCAGTGTCTTTACCACAGTTGAGATGCATTTTTGCCCTCCTCTTTTACAGCACTATTGGAGGCAGAGTGAGGGGCTAAACAGAGGCTTGCCTCACTCTCGGTGTGAGGCCTAAATCCTGGTAGCCATTCAGAGCAGGGGACAGTGGAGTGGAACGTCCAGCCCAGGTTAGCTGTAAAGGCAGAGGTGCCAAAGCACAACCAGGCATTCTGCAATCATTGTGATGCCATGTGAATGACAAGTGGGCGAACTGTCAAATATGGCCATGGGAGCCCAAGGATCTGGCCCAGGGAGCCAAAGTGTGTGTGTGTGTATGCGTGTGTGTGCGTGCATGTCCCTCTTAAACTGAATAACCTTTGCTGTCACCCAAAGCAGCAGCAGACCTGCAATGAGCAGCTAATCCTATACTTCAGTCCTTTAAAATGGCAATGACAATACGGGCATATTCACACGAAAAATGTAAAGCACTATAGCACCACTTTAACAGCAATGGCGTCCCCCAAAGAATTATGGGAATTGCATTTCCTTAAGGGTGCTGAGAGTTGTTATAGGACCCCTGTTCCCCTCCCGTAACTCCAGTTCCTAGAGTGGTTAAGTAATTGCCCTTCATAGGGAACTCTGTGGACACCATTGAGAGGTTTTACATAGAAGCATGCACATCTGTTGTCACAGATGAACTCCAGCTTATTCACATTCAGTGGGATATCTTAAATGACCTTAGCTCATCGATTTCCAGGATGAAACAGAGGTGGATATTCTTCTGTCTGATATATCTGATTTATCGTCTAAAAATAACAACACTGCAGGAGCTGGTTCATTATGCCACTAGGTGGCAAACTAATGGTGCTACAGACCTTGCTCTCAATAAGTTTTGTGTTGTATTCACAAACGGTTATTTCAGACAAACAAGCCATATTTACCTACCTCCCTTTACCCAGTACTACTTGTCAAGCATCTCAGAGTGCAAGTAACGGTACATATGAGAAAATGTTAGGGCGAACCAGTAAAAAAAAGTTTTTCGCAAGCTCCGAAATTGGCAGGTGCCTACAGAGTATCAATAGGCAGGGAGTTCCGAAGTGTAGGTGCTGCTACATTAAGGATGGATTCCTTGCAAGTGCAGATCAAACATTATGTGGCATGGAATCAGCGACTGGTGGGCCAAACCAGATGTGAGCTCCCACTTTGTTCCCTTGCGCATCCTGTCATTGCCTCTGTCCTCTCTAAAGGCCAATGAAAATGTAACGATTTTCAAAGGTCCAACAAGCCTGTAATTGAAATGAGGGCTTCCTCTTTGGTGACCTGCTACAGGCATGTTAACCCATAGGTGAATGTTACCCAACACCGTGTGCTCGCTCTGTGTGGTCTTCCAAGTTGTCTGCAAGGTTTTGAAACCACTGATTGATGGAAAATTCCATGGCCCTTGATGAAGCTTCTTCCTTTTCATTCTTTTTTCTTTTCTTTCCTCTTTTTCTTTTTTGTCTCCGTTCTAGTCTGCGATTTGCCAGCTAGATGTTTGCAAACAATCATCTCACCAAGTGGAATAATTCCAATGCATTTGGCAGGCTCTGGGCAATCTTCTATTGTGTGGGGAATGAGGAATTCAAAGGCTGCAAGTAATCACAAAAGCAATATTTTAAGATAGCGACAGCTTGTGTGGCAGCACGATGCATTGTTTACTGCACAGTGTATGCCTGATAACATTCAGTTTCCTAGAGCAAATTCTCCCCCGCCTCCAAAGTGTGCTTTATGTTTCTAGGGGGGGAAGATAATTCCACTCGATGCAATAACAAAAAGGAAACAGAATATAAATATCCCCATGCTCTTTTGAACATGCTAGGAAATGAGAAGACGGTGCTTTGCATTATTTTGTACAATTGTGTAATGAACCCTAGTAAAAATAGCCGTACAAATTTGCATAAACACACTTGTCGATTCAGAGATCACCTGTCACTTGACTTGGGATGAACTGGTCCTGTGACATACCATGATTTTGCATAAGACATAGAACAAGCTGGGGAAGTATATTTTTCCCCATTTTGAAGTATTGCACATCTCATTGTGAAAATTTGCATTCGTGTCCTACGGTCCAAATATTTCACACTGAAATCCTTGGACTTGAGTTACACAAATCCATACATGAAATGTATAGACTTGAACATAAATAAAATCTTATAAAATAATAATATCAAATTGATGTGGAAATATGAAGATCTGACTTTTAATGTTGGAAAAATGAGGAACTGAGAGAAACTGAAATTGACAGGTTTGTCTGCAACAACCTCTTATTTTGCTTTCTTGGAAGGCCTCTTCAGTGCAGTCAGTGAGTATCTGGAAGGAGATGTGAATATTACAACTCTCCTTCCTTCTGCAAAGTGTGTGCATATGTGGGTCGTGTATCCTTTCTGTAAATTCCTATCATGCCAGAATGAAACTTGGTGCCAGAACTCACCATGAACACCTCCCTTGTTCTCTTAGAATGGCAATGGCGCCCACCTGAAAGGTGCCAAAATATAGGGTAATTATAAGTTTGATGGATCTTATAAGTTGATTCTGTATTTCGGTTGGAAAGTTTTTGTATTTTGTACTTTGTATTCATACGTATTGGAAAAATAAAATTTTAAAACGAAAAAAAATGCTTCAATGAAACATCCTGAAAAGATAATGCAACATCCCTAAAGGAACGATCTTTAGAACTACATGGAGAGGAGAGAAGTCAGTTTTGTTACCAGAAGTGCTATAGCCACAGCCATCTGTAACAAGGCAAACTTGAACAAGAGGAAAAATCCTTTCAAAAGGCATGTTTGGCAACAGGAGCTCAGAGCAAACATAGACAGAAAACTACAAATAAAGGCCCTTGTGCAACACATAAAACCGAAAAACCCATGTAAGCTCATGAAAGGCCAGAGAAAGGTTAACTATCCGATGATGATGCAATTGCCACTTTCATCATTTTTTTTTTAAAGGAAGAAGAAAAAGCATTCCCACACAGTACCTTAGAAGAAAACTGACCCTGTTGCCTCACTTTGCAACAGAATCGAAATTAAACCGGAAGATGGAGGAGCTATCAACAAAAGCATTTTTAAAATGTTAAAAATTATTTCACTCCAAAGTGAGGAGCTGGAGAGTGGTGTGTTGTTTCATTTTTATGATCATTCCAAAACCGACAAATTGCAATGACCATAAGCCAAACAATCCCATGGACTTCCAAAACGTGGCTAATGTTAATTTACTGTTGTGTGCATGCATGTTATATTATGGACTAGGGGGGAGAAATTTGATTCACTTTACATTTAAAAGGCAACGTACCTAATTCACACTTAATAAACGATGTAAATGATAACCAAAGGCAGCTGTGCTTTGAAAGCCACACTTCTCTGAATTTTGCAGGGCAGTTCTCCAGCCAAGCAATGTGTACAATAATGAATATATTCAGTTAAAGTGAGCATACAATTGCATATATTAGTGAAAATCTCATACAAAACTGCATTGTATTAGAAATGTGTATTAGAGATGTGGATATTGGGAGAAAAACACACACATGAATTTTCATGAAAACTTTTTTTCCCACAAATATTTTTGCAAAGTTCCACCAACTTTAAAGAGATTTTCTTTAAAAAAATATATTGTCCTGGCTTTTCATTTGTCTTTGTAATCCAGACTTGAAATTTTTAATCAAAGGCTTTGGCCCTAATGATTGCCAAGGCGCAGCTATTTGTTAGGCTGCTATACCCAAGAGAACAGTATAACTTTGCCAGTAAAGTTTTGATTTGTTCTTGACACCAGGAATCGGTGGGCCCTTGTATGTCTTCTGTTTCTTTATTCTTTATTCAATTTCGGGACCAAAGTCCCTTCGAAAACAATAGGGCACTTTAATTGCAGCTGAGTTTCAATGGGACTAATTTTCTTTGGATTGGGATCAATATATAGGACACTTAACTGCAAAAGCCAGCCTCCTCTTTCTTTTTCTTTCAGTCATTCTTATATTCTAAAATGAAATACAACAGGTAAGATCCAAAGTCCAGTTAGCTGCACTCAGTTCCCATTGAATCCTGTTAAGCTGTGATGAATGTTTCAAATTGATTTCAATGGGACCTAAGTGCAACCAAGTAAGTCATGTCCCTTTCAACAGGCAAAACAGTGAGCCATATATCACAAAGTGCTTTCGAAAGTGTCCTCCATTTCAAAAGGGATAATAATTGTTAGCATTTCTATACTGCTTTCAAAAGGGACGTGGGTGGCGCTGTGGTCTAAACCACTGAGCCTCTTGGGCTTGCCGATCAGAACATCGGCAGTTTGAATCCCCATGACGGGGTGAGCTCCTGTTGTTCGGTCCCAGCTCCTGCCAACCTAGCAGTTCAAAAGCACGCTATAAAGTGCAAGTAGATAAATAGGTACCGCTCCGGCAGGAAGGTAAACGACATTTCCATGTGCTGCTCTGGTTTCAGTGTTCCGTTGCGCCAGAAGCAGCTTAGTCATGCTGGCCACATGACTCGGAAAAACTGTCTGCAGACAAACGCCGGCTCCCTTGGCCTGTAAAGCGAGATGAGCACTGCAACCCCAGAGTCGTCTTCGACTGGCCCTAACGGTCAGGGGTACCTTTACTGCTTTCAAATGCTTCTGATACATCGGGTGGAATCCAGTTGGGTCCCTTGTGTTCATGGATGAGCTTTTGATTCAGCAGGTGATTCTGTTGGTGGAAGAGGAGCAGATTTATGTTGTTGCTGCTTTTTGCTTATTCTCTCTCCCCACTGCAGCCCCTACCCCAGCCTCCCTGCCATTAGTAAAGGCAGCCATTGGATCAAAAGCTCTTTTCTGAGTGCTAGGGCATCAGGTGGATTTCATTATTGCAATCCCTCACAACAACACTCTAAGACAGACCAGTACAATCACTCCCATATTGAAGATGGAATGCTGGCGCGAGGTGTCACATAGGGACCTCTTGGCCACTCCTAGCCACCAGACAGCACCAGCTCTTATCAGCTTTGCATTAAGAAGGTCCCCAGGTTAAAGCATCTCAAGGTAGGACCTCTGTCTGAAATGCTGTAGAGCTGCTGCCAGTCAGTGTCGACCAGGCGTTCCCAAACTCCAGCTGTTGTTGGACTATAGCTCCCATCATCCATAGCTAGCCGGACTAGTGGTCAGGGATGATGGGCATTGTAGTCCCAAAACAGCTGGAGACCCAAGTTTGAGAAACCCTTCCATATACAATATGGAGCTTGATGGCCCATGGGTCTGTCTAAGGATAAGGCAGTGTCTTATGTTGACATAACACAGAGTGCAGCTTTCTATGGGTGCATTTGTACAGCTGTGCAGACTCCCCTTCAGACTATGCACCAATGTAAAGGTCTTGGGATGGGGCAGCAAAGTTGGTGATGGTGGTGGCAGGGCTAACACATGCGACATCATTCCACCTTCCATGCATTCTTTGAATGTGTGGTGCAAATTCTGGAGCAGGCTAACATGCCAGACAGCTCTCCTCAAGCAAGTACTTCTATCATTCTAGAGAAATGACAGGTAATATGTTCTGCTTTGGTACCGGTACTACTAATCTCATACAGAAATTCAGACATATAGTACTGCCCTATGTAATTTCAAATACATCCGTGAAACACTCCCTCACCCTTCCTTCCTTCCTTCCTTCCTTCCTTCCTTCCTTCCTTCCTTCCTTCCTTCCTTCCTTCCTTTGTCCTTTCTTCCTTTCTTCCTTTCTTCCTTCCTTCCTTCCTTCCTTCCTTTCTTTCTTTCTTTCTTTCTTTCTTTCTTTCTTTCTTTCTTTCTTTCTTTCCTGCCTAGCCTAGCCTAGCCTAGCTCTTTCATGTTTTTTTATAAAGCACTTGAACGTGGTGCATTTAGTCAATAGACAAGCAAATTGCAACATTAGAAGCTGGCAACGTTCCTCAAGGTCTCACTCCTCGTGCCAAGTAATGACTTTTCATTTGTTAACTGTCCTGAAATCACATTGCTATATTTTAACATCTCAGAAAACGTGAAAACTTCATTAAAAAATATTTCTCATACAAAACCACAGTAAACCATTGTAGGAATATGACACAACATTTTGGCAAAAGGTTTTGATTTTAACATGCTCTGTAATTAGCACTTCCAAGCAACTTCCAACACTGATCCTGGTCTGACTGCACTGGCTACCAATTAGTTTCTGGGCCCAATTCAAAGTGCTGGTTTTGACCTATAAAGCCTTAAATGGCTCAGGGTCACAATACCTCAAGGACCTCCTCTTTGCATATGAACCTACCCGCACCCTGAGATCATCTTCTGAGGCCCTTCTTCATGTCCCTCCTCCTCAAGAGGTCCGAAAGGCACTAACACGAGAAGGGGCCTTCTCTGCAGTGGCTTCCCCATCTATGAAATGCTCTCCCCAGGGACGTTTGTCTGGTGTCTTCATCATTATACAACTTTAGGCGCCAGGCAAATTCCTTTTTAACAAGGCTTTTGGTTGATTTGATTGACATCTTATGCCCTTTTTCAATGTGGGGGGTTTGGGAGGGGCAGTTATTGGGTTGTTGTCTTTATTTTGATTATGTATTTTGTGGTTTTATATTTTGATTTTATTCTGTGAACTGCCCTGAGACCTCAGCGTATAGGGCGGTATATAAATTCAATCAACAACAACAACAACAGCTTTTCTTAGTTAAACTACATAAGGCTTAGAGGCCATCTAGCTTTGGAGATCCCTTCATCTGAAGAAGTGTCAAAGCCTTTGCATTTTCTGGACATAATTCAACCATTTTTATTCAAGAGCCATTTGCTGGCGAGAAATAGCGTGGGGGGTTCTTTTTTTAGCAATGGAATGGGGGGGGGGCATGGCAACTTGTGTCTTTGAAAGAGAGGGCGGGTCCAGCCCTATCATTAGGCAAAGTGCCACCTCAGGCAGGAGATGCTTGAGGGCAGTGGTGGCAACACCCAGCCCATTCCTTCCGTTCACCTCTATTTGAGAGCGAAACTGCCTGTGTTGTGCAGTTGTCCTCCATTCCCTTAAGCTAGCCTGCTGTCATTACGTATGGCAGGGGAAGCTGTCCCATCAGCAGTCTTGAACTGAGGTTGAGCTGGTTGCCAGTCCATTTTTGGTCCCAGTTCAAGGTGCTCATGCTAGTGTTTAAAGCTCTAAATGACTTAGGCTTCAAATATCTGAGAGACCACCTCCTTTCCTACAGACCATATTGGGTGTTAAGATCAGAAGTTCAGGCCGTCTTGGTAGTTCAACTGTTCTCAGAGGTTCAAGCTGATGGTGGCACAGGATTAGATGTTCTCTGTGGCAGCCCCAAAGCTGTGGAATTTCCACCACACAGAGATGCATCTGGAACCTTCCGTCTATAGTTTTCATCATATACTGAAGATGCACTTTTTTACCCTGGCCTTTGGCACTTGAGATAAATCTTTTTCAGACCTACCCTAGTTGTAATTTTTGTTTGTTCTCACCTGTTTTAATGCTATATTTTATATTGCCGTAACCCACTCGGGCAGCTTCTGAGGAAAGGTGGGTAACAGGAACAACAACACAACAACTACTAGTAGTAGTCTGGGTGGCTTAAGTCTTCTTCTTATCTCTTATTTGGCAATCACTTGAAGCCACGTTAGATTGTCTTCCATAAACACGGTTTTAACAATGAGTTCGTAAGTGACTGTGGAGGCCAATTCTGGATCCACACGTCTTTCCACAGTGGGGACATTTGTTTCCGGGCGGGAGTTTTTCACAGTGTGGATTTGCCAAGCGTGCCTCCCTTTTAGCACTTTTCTCCTTTGCGTCCTGAGTTCGAGTGTCTTCACAGCCCATGACACCTTTGGTAAAGGCTGTTCTCCAATTGGAGCACTCGCAGGCAAGAGTTTCCCAGTTGTTGGTATTTATACTACAGGGTTTGTTTGTTTGTTTTTAATTTGCCTTGAGACAGTCTTTAAACCTCTTTTGTTGAGCACCAGCATTACGCTTTCCATTTTTAAGTTCGGAATAGAGTAGGTGCTTTGGAAGACGATAACCAGGCACCCGCTCAACATGAACAGTCCAACCAAGTTGATGTTGAAGAATCATCGCTTCAACACTGGTGATCTTTGCTTCTTCCCGTACACTGGTATCAGTTCGCCTGTCTTCCCAAGTGATGTGTAAAAATTTTCAAAGACACCGAAAAATGCATGGAAAAGTACATGGAAGAAGACACCATCTTATTCTTTGCCTTGTACAACAAAATGTATTGGGCTGTTCCTATGTGTATGCTTGTGGGTCAAAGACAAAGGCAAAGAGAGAAAACAGTATACCCACACTGATGTAGGTGGTTGTTTATAAAGTTGTTGTTTAATACGGTAAACCACCAAAACACCAGAGAGTTCCATGGGATTATAATGGATACATGTACTGTTCCATGATGCTCTCAATGGAGCATCTCTCTCCATAATCAGCTGAGCAGGAGGCCCACCAGCAGTTGCAACTTGTTGCTCAGTAACCCCAGATAGGACTTTCTCCATAGTTGTGCCCCAAAGAATAATCTCCATTGCCCTGGAGGCAAGGATTGTCTCTACGTTATTGGGCTTCTTGTGGCAGAATAAAAGGCACTTCTTCATCTAGTGATTTTTTAGAGGAATATGATTGGATTGTTCAAGGTCTTAGTGGCATTATAAAGTACTGTTGCATTTATAGTGTATAATGGGGTTTTTATTTATTTAAGAAAGCCCAGTTGTTCCATTTTTGGTTTCATGGTTTTATAACTCTGCTTTAGTGTTCCATTTGATGAAGGGTGGTTTAAAAGTTTGCCAGGAAAAAATTAGCAAATAATATAACATAAATATTTCTGCAAATGACAGCTTGAAGATGCAGCCGTAAAACGGTCATCCCATACTGACATGTCACTATTTCAGATCATTCAGTAATCATTAACTGTTCCTTCTGATATTTGTCTGCGTATTTATGTAGAAGACTGTCCCTGAATCTGAAAGAGGGTAACTGAGATGAAACCATTTGGCAAGGGTTGCAAAGATACTGTTATATAACTGCATGGTTCAGTTAGAGGTTGGGTGGGCTCTCCTGTGCTGTGCTTTATGATCTAATTCCTGCTTTAAAAAGTATCAAGAGATACTCTAGTAACAGGTACACTTTTTCATTTCATTTTTCTTTGCTCTGGAGAAAGGCTAAATCTGATCATTTCAATGGAGATTGGTTTACCTTCTTTGAATATATCAACAGGGAAGGAATCTTCCCATATCCCTTCAACATCTCAATCTTTGTTACAGCAGGGCTGTTTCAATACCATCGGATGTTCAGTGTAGCAAGAATGCAATTTGGCACACTGGTTTACTGTTATTATTTCATTCCGCAACTCTATATAACTTTATCTCTGCTACACACCTGTTTTTTCAGTGTCTATATGTTCTTGTATGTTGTAAAAAAAGATTATTATTTTCCAAATAGAAAGCATATTATATATGTTTTAAATAATTGTATAACAGGCAGAAAAGTGGTCTGACTGGACATAACTCAGCTTTTTTGTGTTTCTTTTGAAAACCTTAGGTGTCACTATCTCCCCTGCTTTGCATGTCCCGCATGAGCTGTTTTGGCTAACCGGCACCAAAATATGTGGTTGCAATGGCCACCTTGGTGCTAAATGAACCATCTCTTGAGGAAGAGATCAGGATTATCTCTACCTTAGAACATATCTATACCATCAGGTGCCATAGAAAGGCATTAGATATATCAAGAGACCCATCACATCCTAGTCATCGTTTCTTTGCGCTCCTGCCATCGGGACGGAGATATAGAATAATGAAGGTGAGAACGAGCCTTCTCAAGTACAGTTTCTTTCCTAGAGCAATTTTGGCCTTAAATGGAAACTCTGGACTCTGAAGTCATCTTATTTATCTGTTATATCATTCTGTATTGTATTGCACTTATTAGTATTTTAATTTAGGTGGAGTGTCCTATTTGAGTTGATATAGCAACCAA
The DNA here is from genome assembly GCF_963506605.1 of Zootoca vivipara. Lineage (NCBI taxonomy): Eukaryota > Metazoa > Chordata > Lepidosauria > Squamata > Lacertidae > Zootoca > Zootoca vivipara. The sequence continues at coordinate 24,356,040 of NC_083285.1, read as the reverse complement.
TAAGGGGACCCAGGTGGCACTGTGGTTAAACCACTGAGCCTAGGGCTTGCTGATCAGAAGGTCAGCGGTTCGAATCCCTGTGATGGGGTGAGCTCCCGTTGCTTGGTCCCAGCTCCTGCCAACCTAGCAGTTCGAAAGCACGTCAAAATGCAAGTAGATAAATAGGAACCGCTACAGCGGGAAGGTAAACGGTGTTTCCATGTGCTGCTCTGGTTTGCCAGAAGCGGCTTTGTCATGCTGGCCACATGACCTGGAAGCTATACGCCGGCTCCCTCGGCCAATAATGCGAGATGAGTGTGCAACCTCATAGTCGGTTACGACTGGACCTAATGGTCAGGGGTCCCTTTACCTTTACCTAGCAACCAATAAACTTTGTTTTTCCCTCAAGGGGACAATGAAAATAAAGATATATTCTATCCTATCCTATCCTATCTAGAAGCATCAATTGCATGAAATTCAAATATTGTGGCCATACTTGACTAGAGAGAACTAGAACCGCTCCCCAAAGTGTCCTATTTATCAATTCATTCAGCTCGTCTTGGGTGGCTCAATGGGTCAGTGTGTATGGCTCCTAATCAGAAGGTTGGTGGTTCAAGCTCACCCAGGGATGGGTGTGGGCAGGATTCCTGCATTGCAGTGGGGTTGGACAAGATGATCCTTGTGGTCCCCTTCCAACTCTACAGATACTGTGGTCCTGTGATCCAGTTTCCCTAATATTTCTATGGCATACATTGTTCCAAAGGTAGCTTCTGCATGTTAGTGCATACAGGTGGGAAAGGTCTTGTCCTCTGCATATATCTGGACTCCAACTTCCATCATCTTCAGCCAGAATGGTCAATGGTCGGGGATGATGGCAACAGTAGTGCAACAACATCTGAAGGGCCACAGGCTCCCCACTTGTAACATGGAAAGTCTTTTATTTATTTATTTATTTATTTATTTTATTATTTTATTTTATTTTCCAAAGATACACATTATTCAATTAGAAATAAGAATGCAAAATAATAACCAAACAAAAAACAAATCATACACCCATATGGCTTCCCTCCCCCAATACTCATCATCTCTTAATCTTTAGATTCTTATTAACATTGCGACTTTTGGTCATCCTTAATATCCTTAATATATTACTTTTTTCTAGTTCTACTTTACAAACTTAATCTATACACATCAACATATTACCCTTAGAACAGTGTTTTTTCATGTAATCATCAAAGCATTGCCATTCTAACCTTAAATCCTGATTAGTCTGATGGCTTATGATTGCTGTTAACTTCGCCAACTCTATGAATTCACTTAATTTACATATCCAATCTTCCTTTGTGGGGATAATATTTCTTTTCCAGTTCCTTGCAAGAAATAGTCTAGCTGTGGCTGTGGCATATAAGAATAATCTTTTATTATCTTGTGGGATGTCCTTTCCTAAGATACCCAATAGGTACACTTCTGGGTTTTTCTCTATAGAAATGTTAAACATCTTTTTTAACTTATTGTGGATACATCCCCAGAATCTTTTAAGTTTTTCGCAGCCCCACCATACATGGATCATAGTCCCTTCCACCTCCTTACATTTCCAGCATAGATTAGATTTCAACTTATATATTTTGGCAAGTTTGGAGGGTGTCATATACCACCTATAAAACATTTTCATTATGTTCTTTTTTTATGGAATAGCAGGCGGTAAATTTTATATCCAACTTCAAAAGTCTTTCCCACTGTTCTATCTGTATTGCATGGCTGATGTCTTGGGACCCTTTGACCATTACTTCTTTTATTTCTTTGTCTTTTAATTCCCATTCTAGTATTGGATATTCTAAGTTTTTGATAATAATTTCTTGTTGTTTTTTAATAATACTTTTTGTAATTTGGATTCTTCTTTTCCAAAACCTAATTTTTTAACATGGAAAGTCCTTTCTTTCTTTCTTTCTTTCTTTCTTTCTTTCTTTCTTTCTTTCTACGTTCTTCTGGTTTTCCTAAAACACCAGCGTGAATTATTTCCTAACGCAAAATATTAGCATCCTCAGGCAGTTCTAGCAAACCTTTTCGAATCTAAATGCAATAGCTATATGCAAGGTCCCCTAGTTCCATTTGTTTTCTCCATCTGTACTTTGTACATAAGAAAAGAAGGCATTGCAGAAAAGAAATATCCCTTAATAATTCTGCTAGGCCAAACAAAGGAGAAGTTGGAAATAGAAGCAATATTTTCTGGAGGAGCTTTGTAATAAGGAATCTGTGTATATGCCCCCACCCCGCATATGAAGCATTATTTCTTCATCACCTCCTTTTCTAAATGAAATCAAATCAGTTAAATATGTAGACAGAAGGGAGGAAATCCGTGTATAAATATCAGCTTTGACACCTAATTTGTTGCATCAGTCTTTCTGACTCACTATAAATTTCTAAGACCAATTCGAAGGCCTGTTTTTCAAATCTGATGGTTTTCCTTTGGTTCATTAGAGCATTCCACCACCACCACCTAGAGCCCATCTAGATCATTTACACAGATGCCTTGTTGTTGCTCAGCATGTCCCAGCACACAGTGTTGCTACCGGAGAAAGCTTACCATAAGGCACAGTTCTAACCCTTACATAGGAAGTTCCATTGAACATATATGTAAATATGGAATTGCTTTTAAATGTTGTCACTTTTATATGTGGGATTATTTTTAATTTTTTTATATGTAAAACTCTTATTCATTGCTTTTTACACTTTCTTTATTTTATGACTGTAACTGTTTTATAATTGTATATTTTATTGCACCTTTTGCGAAAGGGTGGGTAGAAAAACAAAGCCCCCCCCCCCCAAAAAAGTGAAACTTACACAGCAGTCCTAACCATGTCTACCCAGTAGCAAGTCCTACTTAATTCAATGAGGATTACGTGTATTGCAGCGATCAGATGCACAAACCAACATAATTAATCCACATCAGAAATATGAGGACATATCTTTAATTAGTGAAAGTGACTCATTGCACTCAACACAATAGACAGCTGTGGGTGGCTTAATTAGTCAGTCAGTCAGTCAGTCAGTCAGGGTTAGGATCAGACTGAAGTTTCAGGACCTAGGATAACTCTAGTCCAGGACCTTGGACAGCTCCAATGAAGCTACTCCAATGAACTCTGATTTTCAAATAAGGCTTTTTATCCTCTTGGCCCAGACTATTACCCCCATGTTCAGCCCCAATAGTGTAATAAGCAGTTTTCTGACATGGAGCCCAGCTCTTTGTCATCTCTCAGTCAGCTCCCACATGGTGTATTATCTGTTCTGGCCAAAAGGCACTTGGGAGCATGAAAACCCCAGTGTAAAGGGGGGCTGTGTATCAAAATATTCTGGCTCAGGGGGTGTTGTCTCCAATGGAAGGGCAACTCAAGGCTCTCCATTGCAGCTGTTTGTATTGGAAAAATCATAAAAATGATTTAAAAAAAAGTCTCTCCATTGCAAAATGCTCCTGGCTGGTAGGTTCCAGCTTTGGCATGGTTTGGAGGCTGGGTCTGGGTTCAGCACCTTTGACCTCCTGATCCAGCTTGTTTCTCCTCATCAGGGTCAAAGTCCTGGCTTCTGCTAACATCAAGGTCAGGATAAATTGCTTGAGCTTAAAGTGATCTCTCTTTCTTCCATACTCAAGTTGGCAGACAGGCGAAAGCGATAAACTACAATCCAAGACTGTTCTGATTATCCCACGTAACAGTTTCCAATATGTATTTTTCTTTGCATATAGCCATTTCCTGGGAGCTGTTTTCTTTCATGGGAAACTCAACCATATCCTTCTTGCTGAAGTTTTTGTAAAGAATCTGAAAGGCTTAAAATGGCTTCTCAAATATCCCTGTGACATTCTCAGTTTCTTGAATAATTGTTTCCTGCAGATGAAATGGTTATTTATCCTGAATAATTTATCTACCACAAAGGCTGGTAGATTTCCCCTGCAACTATTTTGTGAGAATGCTTATCAACATGCCATCCACATATATAACTCCAATGGTGTGTGCTTACTTTACCTTACTATATGTAGGACTTTTTTCCAGCTGGAACCCATACTGGAACTCAGTTCCAGAAGCTCTTAGGTGGGCACCATTGCCCTTATAAGAAAATGAGGAAGGTGTCCATGGTGAATTCCAGCACCTCTTTTTCTATAAAAATAGCACTGACTATATCTATTTTTGTATGCACTGCTTGGCTGGAGAATTGCACTGCAAAATTCTGAGAAGTGCAAATTATGAAAGATGGCTGCATGTCAGTTTGCTCTCTCTTTTTTCAGAACATTGTGGAAGATTGCTAGTCAGTGCAAACTGAATCAAATTTTTCCCCGCAACCCTACTCCCAACTTCCTGTGTGCTTATGCCTGTTTACAGTGTGCTAAAAGCCAACCATTGTTCTATAGAAATTCCATTCAGTTCAGGTGTTCTTGTGTAGAAGCCGAGTTCCATTTATTTCACCTTCTGATATTTATGGCCAAAGCACCAACCAAATGAGGAAGTCTTTGGACTGAAGCCCACTGCAGGGTATTCTGTACTGAATTCATGTACATGCTTCACTCCAATCAATGGTAGTGGTGCTGAACTAGGAAGCATCACAGACGTTTCTTCAAAACCAAATCCTTCTTTCTGCAGGGATGTAGGTTGTTTTTGAAATTATTGTTCTTCTGCTGTCTCCTCACGTTGGCTAGCATTAATCAGCACAAGGATCCAAACCCCCAACATGCACCTCCAGATGGATGACTTGAGTAGTCTCCCTTACAATTAGAAGTGTGTATTCATTTTCCTGGGAGCTGATAGTTTGAATTGCTTTTGTGAAAAACTAAGTTATGTCCTTCCTTTTTAATAAGGCGATGTTAAAGAATGTAGAATGGTACTTGTAGAATGTTATCACTGCACAATGACCTTAGAAATTATTTTTAAAACACCCTTAGGTTATTTTCAGTTCCTAACCTTTCCTCCATATATATTCTTTCTACTGAAGATTTTATCTATGGCTGTGGTCAGGTTCTTACAGAACAAATACCTTGGATGTTTGTTCAACCGTTTTGTTAGCATGTTTATCTACATGCCATCCACATATGTGGTTCCATCAGCACCTATCTACCTGGATTAGCAGCAATCACATGAGAATCAGCATCCTGAAAATGTAGACTGTGGATTAACTGATCCTGATTCACAGTGCTGGTCATGTAAAAAATAAATAAATGCTGTGACAGAAAGCACCCAGAGACAAAGCTTGTCCAAGTCATTCCCAAAAGGCGTTCCTCAGATTGAAATGTGCATCCTTGTAAAATGTGAATATTTCTGGACATTCTGTTTCAGAATAATCTAAAATCATTAGCCCAGTCTAGAGACCCCATGCATGCTCCACTTCTCCAGTCTTTAGGCCATCAAGCATTCTTGTTGATTTCAACAAAAGGGGTGGCTTCTTGGTAGAATTCCTTTATGTGTGCACATCAGAGCTTTCATACTGACCGCAGATCACTAGATCAGAGCATCAGGTACTAAATTCGCTTAAACACAAATATATCATTTCATGTGCTTTGAGTAATTTCATTTGAAGTCAATGGGCACCTTCATCCCAAATATTCACAACAGTATATCAGCCTGTTATTCAGTGCGATATCCACCCCAGGCACTTATCTGGAAGCCAGAATCAGACTTAGAAATGGATAACTAAATGGCTTCATGAGAATCTCAGACATAATTGGCTTATGGATGGCATCATTAGCGTGCCGACTCCTTCTAAAACGATTATGTTTTAAGATGCAGCACACTGTGTTTTATCAATTGGGGGTAATGAATTAGAATTCGTAAGCAATGTAGTGCTCTGCAAAAAGCCATCTATCTTTAAAAGAAAAGTTATCTGCAGTTGATACAGGGTTGCTATGCTTTTATCTATACTGCCGCAGCTGGAAATCTCTCTGTGTGTGATCTGAATATTTAGAGCTCGGTGGAAAAATCCCTAAATGTTGAATATCTTGAATATATTCAATAGCCACCATGAGGATCAGACCAAAACAAGTGTCTGTTAAGTAATTACCATCAAACCACTGCTTCACCTTTAATGTGTTCTGCCCCCTTTTCATTTTGATGTTTTGTAAAATGACAGGTGTACCTGTAAGTTCTATAAACTCTCATTCTTGATATGTTCCCACAATGGCTGTGTACACTGTTTCAGGTTCTTCCCCCTACCCAATGCATGGTGAACTGTAAAGTATACTGTTTAAAGAAGAGAAGCATGGAAGATTGGCTCAGTGTCTTCATGTGTTATTTTAACTTCTGAGCCAGTATACCAGTACAGTATAGGAAGACACATTGTGGAAGGACACTTCCATTGGCTTCATCCCCAAAACCGCACTCCTCCTGTTTCCTGGGACAGATGGATGCCAACCAACAACCAGGGTGCTGAGGAGGGCATTCAGCACCTGGAGAGGGCTTGCTGGCATCTTCTTGTTCTGTGCATGCTCAGGAGTGTCTTTTGCATCCAGGATGTGTGGAAATTGTAGCATCCCATGCTTCCTGACCCAGGTCATTGCATCAGAAGGCATTGGACAGAATGATTTGCATGCCTCCCAGTAGCAAAGAAGATTACTGACTATCCTTAGTAGCATCTAGATTCTAGGCCTTTAGGATGAGGCCTACAATGTCTTTCTTGTCTCCGTCACACCTTCCTACAGAAGTCCCCTTTTCTTTATTTTCCTTCCCCTCTTTTTGGAACAGATTTTCTTAAAGTTTGAAAAAGAATACCAAGAATACCAACTTGCCAAATACCAAGTTAACTATGCTGGGGTGGTGTGGTGGGCAGAGACCACCCATTACTGGTTTTAAGCCACATTCAAACTCATCAGCAATTACAATATGTACTTTACTGACCCCTATCTTCTGCATATTTTTGTAATTCTGCAAACTGCATCATCTCTGATTTCCTGAGACTGGGGGTTCAGCCAACTTTCTCAGTCAGACACTGAGAAAGCAAATACACTCTTTCATCGGCCATCTGCGATTTTTATGAAAATGAAACAAAATCAAGTGTCATCTGTGCACTGTGTAGCATTGTACGGCAAATCATCCCATCTCCCCTACTGACCTTAGATCCGTGCTGTGCAGGAATGGTGACAGGCTAGAACCCTGCTGAATTGCAGATAAAGAATGTGTTTGCTTGAACTGAGTCTTGCCCCTGGGATCTTTTCCTATGAAGAAGGCACAGAACCTCATGAAAGAGACCCTGCTTCCCCGCAAAAGTGTCCACTGGTGTGTTAACAAACAACTGATGATCAAAGGCTGATGGAACTAACAGAATCAGTTTGAATACTTAACCTCTGGCTGCCTAGGAAACAAGATCATCCAACAAGAATTAGTTTCAGCTCTGTGTTATCCCTAAGATCAAAGTCAGGGTGATAAAAGAAGAAAGAAATGTGAAATTTGCAAGTTATGTCCAAACTAGTTTTGGGGGTGTTTTTTTTTCAGCAATGCAACTTAGCAAGTAAATGTTTGAGATGGTGGTGTACAGTAACAAAATGATCAGGAATTCGAGAGAGACAGCGAAAGTTTCTGTAGGACTTGGGCAAAATGTGTTACTTCCTGCTACATTATGTACATATGCATATACTGGAGCCCTGAGACCTATTGGTTGTTATTATTTTATTTGGAAGTGGATAACCGAGAGCAGAGAAGTAGACATTCAAGGTAAGGTAAAAAGGACCCCTGGATGGTTAAGTTCAGTCAAAGACGACTATGGGATTGTGGCGCTCATCTCACTTTCAGGCCGAGGGAGCCGGCGTTTCTCCACAGACAGCTTTGCGGGTCATGTAGCCAGCATGACTAAACTGCTTCTGGTGCAACAGAACACCGTGATGGAAACCAGAGCACATTGAAACACTGTTTATCTTCCCACAATAGCTGTGCCTATTTATCTACTTGCACTGGTGTGCTTTCAAATTGCTAGGTGGGCAGGAGTTGGGACACAGCAACAGGAGCTCACCTCGTCACGGGGATTCAAACCACCTACATTCCAATCAGCAAGTCCAAGTGGCTCAGTGGTTTAGACCACAGCACCACATCTACTTAACACCCCAGGGATGGAAAGCTGCTGAATAGGACAGCAATTGTTTTTTAAAAATAAAGTTAGGGTGCTAATATGTGCATTTGCATGAAACAAGTTGCTAGCACCTCAAAGGCTGCTTGGAATTCCTTGGGGCCAGGGGAACATTAGTATGCAATAACTTTAAACAGTTAGCACTAGCTATTTAGCTAAGAATATATGAATATTCTAAATGAGTGGCAGCTGTTCACTGATCTCAGAAGGTCAGGACATGTTTCTCTAACATCTGAATCAGTAGCATAGGAAAAGAGTGACTTAGATCACAATACATACATATCTGCTCAGAAGTTACTTCCATTTGAACTCAATGGGGCTTCCTGACAAGCAGGAGAGTGTAAGATTGCAGCCTTTGATACTGCACTGTGTGCTCTTGCTCTTGCAAGTGAGTAACAGGATTACTTCCCCAAATATATGAGATTGGGGGCATTGCTTCCAGATCAGAAAGTGGGGTTTGAACATGCAAATTGCTCTGCTACAGCAACTAAATCAAATGAGAGAAAGTGCAGGGTGTTTTATTCACATCCAGAAGCAATTTCCAGACTTCCTGGACTGTGCTATAATGATTAACTATTTGCCATTTGCCATTATATCCCTATTCAGTACTTTTCCAGCCCAGTATCTTTAAATTCCCTTCATCAATTTCATCTCTGGACTGTCCTTGAAAAATCCACCCTGCAAATTACAAAAATAAAGGGTCAGTTGGACACAACACAAATGATATCATAGAATCACAGAATTATATAATTGGAGAGGACCCTGAGGATCATCTAATCCAACCCCCTGCAATATAGGAATATGCAGCTGCCCCATACAGGGATTGAACCTGCAACCTTGGTGTCATCAGCACCACCTTCTAACCAACTGAGCTATCCTGGCTGCACTATATATATTTCCATTCAGCTTGTTCAATTGGCACAGTCATATCTTACAGCCAGCCCTTGCACACATATATATCCACAGCCAGTCCTCTTGTGTGAGTGATAACCTTTTTCTTCTTTTTTCTTTTGGAATATCATTCATTAATACTCATATCCAGATCTTTCATTTATTGTTTGGATGTAGCAGCGAGATCATATGTATACATAAGAAATTTACAGCCCGCAAAGAAACTGCAAAGCTGTTGACATGTCACATACTGGGGCTTAGACATCCTCACACTTGTCCATTGAAACTGAGCAATTCCTGACTTGCACTGGGCAGGGCCTGTAAGATCAGTTTCAGAGCCATCCATCTATAAATAAATGGCCTTGCTGGTTTACTTTCAGAACCAGCCATCCCAAAGACAACACAAAACAGATGTGAATGCAAAACTCAGATGGTGTGTGTGTGTGTGTGTGTGTGTGTGTGTGTGAGAGAGAGAGACAGACAGAGAGAGAGAGAGAGAGAGAGAGAGAGAGAGAGAGAGAGAGCCAATGATACAAAATGTATCATTCAAAATTGGCCATTCAGGATGCAATGGGATTGCTGTTCTTTTAAATGTGACCCAAACCTCCCCAAAATTCATTGGATCCTGATCAGTTGCTACTTCACATGTCTGATAACTTTCACACACAGCAATGCATCTGCTATGACATAGATGGTATTGCTTCTTTGTTCTTAGAAACCTGATGGCTCTTAGATGTTAGTTATGCCTTGTAGAAAGGACCAGATTTGATGACCCATATTCACTAACCACTTTGCATCCATTTAAAAGTTGCCCCCTCCACTTTTTAAAGCAATTTCAACCTAGTTTTCCATACCTCTCCTTCAGAACAGGCAAAACTGGTGATACAAGGTGGCTCTCTTCGTAGCATTTCTGGAATGTGGAAGAGGGGGTGACTACTCTGTATTTCATTACCAGCACATCCTCAAGTATTCATAATGGAGTTTCATATCAGCTTTGAAAGAAAGAGCACAGCCTAAATATCAGTAACAGTCTCTTGAGAAGCTGACCAAACAATGTATGCAGGATAGGTACAAGATTGGCAGTTCTAGTTTATCCAGATTTCTTGATGAAGTGCATGGCCCATGATCAGACTAACCCGTTGGCTGTAGCCTTGTGTGTTATATCACCTGTAAGAAAGTACTGAGCAGCATTTATTTCCAAGTAAGCATACATAAAAGTAGTCTGTGCATTCCTAAGAACTATGTCCCCAGCCCAGCCTCCACACCAGTTTTAGGAAACTGTTTATGTTCTGGACCTTTTAATTGCCACATGTTCTTTGGCAAAAGGAATGCAGCATTCAATCATTGATTTATTCATTTGCATCCTGCTTATCCTCTGAGGCAGTGTTTCTCAACCAGTGTGCCTCCAGATGTTTTGGGACTACAACTCCCATCATCCCTAGCTAGCAAGACCAGTGGTCAGGAATGATGGGAGTTGTAGTTCCAAAACATCTGGAGGCACACTGGTTGAGAAACACTGCTCTGAGGAGTTCCTGGTGGCATGAATCAAGTCCTGTTATTTTACCTCCACAGTCCAGGACATGCCCATGGTCACCAAATGAGATTCCTGTTGTTCAGGTCCCAGGTCTCAGTCCAGCTCTCTGCCTACTGCCTTGTCATTTGGATGATAACATTGGTGGCTGGCACATAAATGTCAGATAACTCTTGATCGTTGCTACATTGTGTGGCGAAGTGCATGTGTGAACGAGTCCTCACAGTTTGAGCTTTCATGCTGTCTTAAGCACAATCCATCAAGTGTTGAAAAATCAAGTGGTAAATTTGCATATAAGATCCAGGCAACAGAATTCTTACCTTTGTAGAATCTAAACACAACATACTTTTAGGACTCTGGTCTCACCTCTCAAAGCTTTTCCTACAATGCACAATCGACCTCATGATTGTGTGATTATCCCTTCCATTATTATTATTTTTTTAAGAATAGCATAAACACATAGAAGATGAATCTATTAGTCAGCATGAGCCATGATAGCTGGGAGCATAACATTAGCATTGAGATACATAACCATACTGACTATCAGATCCTGAGAGCTCTGCCAATGATTTCTATTTTCTGACACTAGTGGAGCAGAAAGGCAAATTAGAACTGCAATGCTTCGATTGAAATCAGCTGGAAAACAACAAGTCCAACCCCAGAGCACTATCCATCCCGCTGCCCTTGGTATAAATGGTTGCTTCGGGTTTGGGGAGTCAATTTAGGATGCCAGATGTCAGACTGTAGTTTTAAAGGCGCTATTTCACCTAACGCTGACTTCGTATTTGGATATTTTAAGTGTTTCAAGTGTTTTCCTGTTCTGTGTTTATTCGATTGTAAACCCACTTTGAAAGGCAATCTTGCTTGAAGGAGTTGTGTATAAGCCCTTTAAATAAGCCGTTCAATGAAGTATGCCCCAAATTCAGAATACTTCCTTCTGCTCTTCCATTTCAACATTGGAAGTACTTATCCAGCGAGCCGCAACCTTTCAAATCATCACCCATCACATTAATGCTTCAACACTGAGAAGTGACAGCTTGCAGGTCATCGCCTCCTGATTGTCCAAACACAAGGTCAGTATTTCAGATTACATAAACAGGCATGTCTGTTGTTTTCAAGAAGTCCCTCATTAAAAATAAATACTTCGCAACCCTGCTGGTCGTGCGCTGTGCATTAAATACAAGTTGAAGTTATGACAGCTGTTCCTCTCAACGAGTGCACGTTCCCTCCTTGTGAAAGCTGGGTTACATTCTGTTCTTTAAAAGCTGGAACCAACTAGCTATGAGAATGGCTGGTAGGGTTTCATCAAATCTACCTGTTTAGAGGTCCTGATTTTCGCTGACCAAATTCCGGCTGGGTATGGTCCATTTTTCAGAATAACTATCCAATCCCCACCGAAACATCTCTCGGAAATCCCAGTACCTTTGACTACTCACAGATCAATAGTTTCACGAATCATAAGCTGCAAAGATCCAAGGAATAAGGTAAAATGTGGAGGTGGGCTAACTAGGCTCAGATTTTTACTTAGCGATGAGCTCAATGGGACCCAATAAAATTAGAAGCAGCCTTAAACCATTGGTCTGTTTAGCTTAGCAATGTCTAAACTAGGGGCAGCCAACATGGTGGAGGAGGAGAAGGAGTTTGGATTTGATATCCCGCTTTATCACTACCCTAAGGAGTCTCAAAGTGGCTAACATTCTCCTTTCCCTTCCTCCCCCACAACACTCTGTGAGGTGGGTGGGGCTGAGAGACTTCAAAGAAGTGTGACTAGCCCAAGGTCACCCAGCAGCTGCATGTGGAGGAGCGGAGACGCGAACCCGGTTCCCCAGATTACGAGTCTACCGCTCTTAACCACTATACCACGCTGGCTCTCAGCCCTACAGATGCTGTTGAAATACACCTGCCATCTAGCCTGACCATTGGCCATGCCAGCTGGGGCTGATCAGAGTTGTAGACCAACAACCACCACATCGGCTACCCTCGGACTATAATGACTATCCATAGCTCTCCAGGGTTTCATGTTAGGCTGCTCCTTCCATTGCAGACAATGGAAGAGGATTTGGCTTCTGCTTTCAGAAACTCTTCATGCATAGGATATGTGAAGGCCTTGGCAGACTGTGTGGTGGTTGTGCTCCCCTGACCTCCCACAGCTGAGTCACTATGGCTTATTGGGAAGGAGAGAAGAGAGGTAGGAGAGGCATCAGAGAGGTAGGCATGGAGCAAACATGTCACAAGCAGAGCCAATCTGGCCCCCCTGCCAGTGCATTTGCTGACCTCCTCCTCATCTCTCCTTCCAAGGAAGCACTCAGGAGGTCAGGTGAGCTCCACCATCTGCTACTGTGTAAAGGAGAGTAACCCGATGTGTAATTGAAGATTATTTTTTTACAAAAAGAATGCCAACTAAAAACTGGTTTGTTCTCCCAGGCTTTTAGATGAGATATTATTTTGTCAGACGTACCTGTTGTTGGTTTGGGTATTTTGATGGCATAAGCTTTGATTGTTGCCTATTGGCTGATGTTTTATATTGTGCTTATTGTTACCTTCAGCTTCAAAATATATTTATTCTGCAATGACTTACTGCTCATTCCAGTTTAATTCCCAATACTGTTACAATCCAATATCCACTTACATGGGAGTGAGCCCCACTGGGATATACCTCCAACTTTAAGTAGATGTGAATAGGATTGCACAGTTATCAAAAGGGAAGGAACAGGAACCCATCGTCTTCTAGAAGTTTTGGGACTACAACTCCCATCATCCCTGATCATTGGCCTTGCTGACTGGGGCTGTTGGGTGTTGTAATCCAACAACATCATGAAATCATCTATGGACTGAAGCACAGCAATCATGTAACTACTTCACAACTCTCACCATTGTGTTAGATGACCTGTATCAAATACATGGAAATAATATACCCAATATGTCTCTTTTTAAGATTTTGTTGATGTTTCAGATCAAGAAGAGGAAAAGACAGGAAACAAAAATGTCCCATCTCACTCGCATACTCTAGTGACCTTTGTGAAAGTTGTGAAACTTTTCCAGCAGCCCTGAAAAGGCTTCCTAGTAAATATTACGCCAGCCATCAACCATGTAGCTGATGGACTACAATTTCCATCAGCCCCAGGCAGCATGGCCAGTGGTCAAGAATGAAAGGAGTTGTAGTCCAACGACATCTGGATGGCCTCCAGGTTCTCCACCCCTACAAGGCAACACCCGTAAATGTGTCACTGTGGTTCTTTTCAGGAGACATTCTTACAAAGTATTAGTAAACAAACACTTCTCTGCTCAGCCTGAAGTTGTATTTCTTTTTTGTTTATTTTCAGTGCATGTCATGGTTCCATTCTTCAATCTATGGACCTGTAAGAATCAAACGTGGAGGTCAGATGAATAGGGAAGACAAAACTCCCTGGCACAATGGAGGAGCTGAGGATCAAAAGGTCCACTGTGCGCAGCATTAGACCATTTCCTGGTGTTAAGCTTCCTTGATGGGATGTTCTCTGCAGAAACACAGGACACTGTTATTTTGCTGCTTTGTTCCACAGAGCCATGTGGGGACAGAAAATTATTTTTAAAGTTCAAGCATAGATGCAAATTCTACAACATTCCCTCAATTGTTCTTCTTCTCTGATTGCACAAGATAAGAGCTTCTTTTTCCTTCCAAATATGAAAGCTGTTTGTTGTTGTTTTTTCTGCTTCTTTCCTATTTCAGTGGGAACATTATTTCCCATTATTTCTACTAACTGTCAACTGCTGGCTTCAAGCACCTCACATTACAGATGACATCACAATTTGTAAAGTAGGCGTAATTCCAGCTGACATGGCCACTGGCTCTTGGGATGCATCTAATGTAATTTTTGTAATGATACCAGGATGGAGGGTGCAGGGGGAGAGACTGCATCCAGGCCATATGTTGCTCAGTCTTATGGCAGTACTCCAGTACACTGTGATGAACTAGTCTGGATCCTGGGTAGTATGGCATTCCCTATATATGCAGCAAGCCTCCAAGCACCTGCCTCAGAAGGAATGCTTCATGTGAAATGTGAGAAACGTTGCTGTCTATAGCGCTGATCCTAATAGCTTCTGTTCTCAGTTTCCAGTAAGTCTAGCCCTGTGGTATGCTCAAGCAACCATTATTCTTAATTGGCAGTTAAGGATGTGAGGCAACTAGGAATGGTAACTACACATATTCTTTACTCTGTTGGATTGCAAAGCTTTCAAACTCCTACACTGCCGTGCAATCGTGTTCATGTTTGCTCAGGAGTAGGTCCCACTGAGTTCAAAGTACAGTGGTACCTCGGAAGTCGAACGGAATCCATTCCAGAAGTCCGTTTCACTTCCAAAACATTCAAAAACCAAGACACAGCTTCTGATTGGCTGCAGGAAGCTTATGCAGCCAATCAGAAATCGCGGAAGTCACATTGGCTGTTCGGGTTCCAAAGAACGTTCACAAACCAGAACACTCACTTCCGGGTTTGCAGCATTCAGAAGCCAAAACGTTCAACTCTCAAGGCATTCGGGGTCCAAGATATGACTGTATAAGATTCCAGGCTGGGGGAGAAATTCATTTACATATTTCACTTTTTCATGCAGATTGACTTTATTCCTACTTATTGGCACACAAACCCATACACACCTGAAATTTATGCTTTCTCTGAATTTTGCAATGCAGTTCTCTAGCGAACAGAAGCACATAAAAAAGTTAAATGGAGGGGAAGTGTAGTCAAAAGTACTTATATTAGTGAAGATAATGGACAAATATACATAGTAATAGAAAAAATGCTTGCAAAAATTGCATCCTCAAGTGCATTAGGCGAATGCACACAAAGATGCATACAAATTTTCATGCATACTTTTTCAAAAATGCAAATTGACATGGACATGAGAATGGAATTTAGGATTGCAAATACTGGAGACTGAGAGAAACCAAAATTGATAGATTTGTCCAGTCCTGCATTAACTGTGGCCTTTTCTTGACCTGAATAAACTTCCCCAGATTTCTGTGGAAAACTCCCGTCCCTTTCAAAAGTATCACAGGCTGCCTAGAACATGAACTTCTGGTAGTTCTGCAACTAGGTCCACCGTGCTAAGCTTTTTCTGTATTGAGATATCAACCAGTGCCTCTACAAGGCTGTTGCAGAAAAATTGTCTTGAAAGTTGCATGTTGTATATCTTTAATTTTGGAGACATTGAAGATTAACCTCAATGTCTATTATGCTGCTCTCTTTAATCAGTCAATAAAATGAGATCACTATCCATTATCCTTTAAAAAGGGAATAGGAGAGGTAGCTCAGACACCCAGTGCATAGAGAAGAAAGGCAACATGCCAAAGACAAAATTGCACAACTATACAGTATTCAGTGACAGACACGCCTCCTATTGAATTCAGTGAGGTTTACTTCTAAGTAAACATGTATAGGATTGCATTATGTATATATATATTCAATTTTTATTAGATCTTGACTTGTGAACATATACTGTATTGTCTTTTAATATATGTACTAGGGTATGCACTGGTCACAAGATTCTGATTGAACCCTGATTCAGTGCTTTGGAAAACAGTTCTGCCCTGGTCCAAAGTGCTTCATAGGCTGCATAATCTGACTTGCTGTCCATCCAAGTTCCACCCACCCCTGCCCAATCAGCTATAGGGAGTTTTAAAATGGCTTTTAGTTTGTTTTCATTTTGACAGGAGTGAATGGAATTTGCAGGCATGGCATAGAATGGATAAAGCCTGCCAAACTTCAGGCAAATAGATCCAGGGGCTTTTTGTGTGTTCCTTTTTTAAAAGGAAATGTCTATAAACTTTAAATTTGTGGGCAGGCAATGTTGCCCCTTCTAATGTAATGATTCCTGCCAAATTTCAGAAAAATAACTTCAATGTTTTTGGACCAATTATACAGTTCTTCCCATTCACTAATGGGAAATAATAATAAAAAGGACTACAACTTTTTTGATTTGTTTTGACAGGTGTGGATGAAGCTTGCAGGTATACTAGTCCCTCTGCCAAATTACAGACAAATGGATGCTGGGCACCCTCAAAGTGTGTGTGTACATGGAACCTCTATACCTTTTAAAACAATTTTGTGTGGAAAAGCAGGGGGCTCCTCCTTTTCCTGCAAAGGCTGCCATTATAGTTTTAGGGCTGGCAAGAAAAGGGGGGTGGGGAATTCCTTAATCTCTTCCTGTGTTTAAAGGGGAATTGGTTTGAAAAATTACAGAGGCGCTCCTGGGAAAGAAACCTGCCAAACTGCAGACAAATAAATCCAGGGGCTTCTGTGCTATTCACCTTTAAAGTTGGTTTTGAGGTGAGAAGAATTGAAGAGGAATCATAACTAAAGAGGAATCACTTCTGGGGTAAAATCATTCTCCCTTGACATATCAGTCACTAAAGAGCTCCACCTTTTCCTTCTCCATATGCTGTTGTTTGCTCTCCCATCATCTCATCCTGGTATTCTGTTAAGCTATCACTTTTGCTTTCAGCAGACACCTGTCTGCAATACTTTGTGGTGTCTGAATCATCGTGGCACAACAAAGTGCTTCCAGGGTTCCTGCTTTGACCCATTCTGCCTTGTCCAGATTCTGCTTCTGAAAAGCCAAAACTCCCCTTCAGGTAATTTTTGCCTCAGGACTTGCCCAACTAACTGACATAGCACAATCAAGGGCCTCCTTACTGAATGTAGTGTTTGTTCAGAATTATGCTTGCGTGTTGTGCTTGCAAATTTTTTTAAAAAAAGATGCTGAATCCTAAAGGAACAACACAACTTTATATCTTTGTGAGACTGCTATGGGGAAAGGGGAATGGTTCTCTGTGAAATATTTTTTCTGGCATGAGTTAAAAACACACAAATGCACATGACACAGCTGACTTTCAGAATGCAGGGCATTATTTATAAGGCTCACAGTCATGCTAAACAGCAGAAGGTTGGAATAGAAACCGTTGAAAGAAAATAAATATGGATTCCTACCGGGCTGGTTTTTAAAGCACTTCACAAAGAAGCAACAATCTTCATGAAATTTATTTTGAGATGCTGATATTAGACCTTCACCTTAGAAAACTATTGCATTTGAGTGTAGGTCAGACATACAAGTAACTTGCACATGCTATTTATTATTATATTTGGGATGACACGGTATTGTTCAAAATCATACTGGCTTGCAATATCAAACAGCCATTGGAAATAATTTTAAAAAAATATTCTAAGTGAAGTAAGCACCTAAGAGTTGTATCTAAAAATGAGTTGGCAGAGTTTATTTCCCATTGATTTCATAGCCTGACTTGTTTCTCTGGTGCAGTGGGATGGCTCAGACCTAGACACTCTTTTAAAAATAATAAAGGGTTACAGTATAGCCAACTGAGATTGGCTCAGAGTAGAACCATTGAAATTAATCAGCTGGAGTTAGCCGTAGCTATTAATTTCAATGGGTCAGAGCTGGACTAGCATGGGATACAACCTCCCAAAACTGATACTCCAGACAACCTGTAGTAATTTCCCACGAAGCCTTGGAATGATGCTGCATTGGAAGCATTGTGAGAAATTTTAGTGGCCGCCCCTAGCTACTCTGCTGTCCATTGCTTTTCATAGAATCATAGAGTTGGAAGAGACCATGAGGGCCATCCAGTCCAACCCCCTGCCAAGCAGGAAACACCATCAAAGCATTCTTGGCATATGGCTGTCAAGCATCTGCTTAAAGACCTCCAAAGAAGGAGACTCCACCACACTCCTTGGCAGCAAATTCCACTGCCGAACAGCTCTTACTGTCAGGAAGTTCTTCCTAATGTTTAGGTGGTATCTTCTTTCTTGTAGTTTGAATCCATTGCTCCGTGTCTGCTTCTCTGGAGCAGCAGAAAACAACCTTTCTCCCTCCTCTATATGACATCCTTTTATATATTTGAACACGGCTATCATATCACCCCTTAACCTTCTCTTCTCCAGGCTAAACGTACCCAGCTCCCTAAGCCGTTCCTCATAAGGCATCGTTTCCAGGCCTTTGACCATTTTGGTTGCCGCCCTCTGGACACGTTCCAGCTTGTCAGTATCCTTCTTGAACTGTGGTGCCCAGAATTGGACACAGTACTCCAGGTGAGGTCTGACCAGAGCAGAATACAGTGGTACTATTACTTCCCTTGACGCTATACTCCTATTGATTTAATAACTTTAAAGCAAACTTTTAAATACATATTAGCACCATGTTTGGCATTGTCCCTACTTTGTAATGGTAGCTGGCTGGTTCTTAATTTTTCAAGCTGGTTCTTCCTTTTCTGATGTGTAAAATGAGTTGTTGTGTTTGGCTTTTTTTTTTAACTACTACAATGTACTCTGTGTAGGGCTATTCTTGAAGAGAGAATGGGAATCCCCAGCTATGGAACATTCCCCCCAGAGAAACATGCCTGGTGCCAGCCCTGTTCTAGGAGGCAAAAATGCCCAGCCTTTTGATTTAATTTGATTGCAGTGTGGTTTGCTTCTATCCTGTTCTGATATTCACCTTTCAGAAGGGTAGGCTGGATATGTTCTTAGCATTATTGTTGATGGAAGAACATTCTTGTGTTTTATACTGTGCAATGGCCTTTAAATGTTTGATAAGTTGCTCTGTAGTTTAACATTTTGCAAGCTGCTTTCAGACTGACGTTCATCACTCTTAATAATATTTAAAAAGTATTTATAATAATAATTTCCGTAAATAAGAAGTGTAAGTTGTGGCTAAGAAGTTACAGGTACAAATCTTCATTCTGCCATGAGCTCACTGAAAGGTCTTCTGCCTCAGCGCCCTCATCTGCAACAGAGGGATACTAACAGACCTACCTCTCATGACTTTATAATAATTACTAAGAAAATGCAACAGAATCTCTTTGATCTATATGAAAAAGCCCAATATAAATACAAGGGCTGCTGTCCACACCATAGCTGCCAAGTTATCCCTTTTTTAAATGGGATTTTCCCTTATGCTGAATAGGCTTCCTCGTGCGAAAAGGGAAAACTTGGCAGCTATGGTCCACACCCACTTCCTGGGGAGTAAATCTCATTGAACTCAATGAGGCTTACTTCTGAGTAATGTACAAGTATGTGCTATAAATGATATTTACAGTTTGATTTGCATAAAACTGTTGTTGTTGTTGTTGTTGTTGTGAGCAACAAAATGCTTTTTCATTGTGTTTAGGGCATTTTCAGTTTTAAAACGTTTTCTCTTTGCGCACCCTGGAATATAAGAAAACTAATATGAAAAATATTGTTGTCATAATCCCAGGAGTATTGGCTGTGGGATAGGGGGAACACAAATAAAAGACCAATAAAGTTTGACGTATTTTCTGTGCCAGTATATGCAGTAGAGACAGCATGGTTAAGAAATATAAGGGATATTTTTGTGATATTCATTCTGACAAAACGTTAGGATGGAATGCATACTTTTTTATATAAAAAGAAGAAACACACCAGCAGCCTTCAAATATTGTCTGATAATGAATTCTCTTGAACAGCTTGTGACAATTGTATTGAAATTGACTAGGAAAAAAACTTGAACTTCCACACGCACACAGAAACAGCAGCATAATAAAGCAAATTAACACTGAAAAACTTCCAAAGGAATTTAGGCTTCCACAATCCTTTCAGTTTTAATCATCTGAGGGCCTCTCTCTCACAACACAAAAAGAAATGATATACGCGGTTGTGCAATCCCAGCTTCCTGGCACAGAGGCCATACAGTGAATCATCCCGCTTCATTACCAGGTGGGATTCTAGGGTGAGATGGAAAAAAACAAGCCTTAGAATGGTATACCTACCACTACCTCCTTCTGCAAGCGAAAAGCACTTGCCGAGAGGTGAGGGGCGAATGATTCACAAGGTGGGGGGGTATAATTTTTCCTCCTGGCATCAGACCTTCAAAGCTAAAGCTTTGGAAGACTTTGGGCAAGGGGTAGCTGGTGCCAGAGGAAGGGAGCGGAAATGCTGTTTTGCACAAGAAGAAGTTACTTCCTGCAAGCTAAGAAATGGGCAAGGGTTCATTTCAACTGTGGTGACTAAACAATAGCATTTAGGATGAAAAACATGAATAGGTAGCATCCCCCACATGTATCTGGTTGATTGTTGTGGACTTGACCCCTGCTTCCATGTAGTCCTTCCCTTGTTTTCAAGGGCTGGAGCACAGTGGTTGAGCGCACAACAGATCCTAGGTCCAAGCTCTGGTGTCTCCAAGCAGGGCTGGAAAACAACTCCTGCCTGAAGCCCTGGAGAGCTGCTTCCAAGCAGTGTAGACATTACTGAGCTAGACCGAACAATTGTATCTCAGTATTAGGCAGCTTCAAATATCCCGCTATCTTTCCAACAAGCATATGATGGATCCGAAACCAAATTTCCACAGCACAGCTCTCATGCCCTTCCATACTCTGCACAATGTGTGAACAATTGTCATAACAGATTACGCAAATTGCTCCTAATGTTTTCATATACACAAAGCAAGCTTTGTCATTCCCAAGCTCTGCTTTCACCTGGGCTACTCGGTAGCCAGTAGTTTTCCTTCGAAAATCAGAGGCTGCAGTGACTCACTATATAAATACCAAACAGATTTTTAAAGAATGAACATGCCTCAAAAGGGGTCTCAGAGTGAACATCGTGAAATTAAACAGATAAACCAGACAGTTCAAACTGATATGCTTAAAATTCAATTTTAACCAGTTTGCAGAGGAGTCCCTTTTCAGAGCAGTTGGGGTATTGTCCTTAGTGACTTTGTCTGCTGGAGATTCCTCTGCAGCCAGGCAGAAGCAGACAACCAGGAACACAGGAAGCCGCTCCAGGAAGAGAATATCTCAGGGGTAGGATATCTCAGGGGCCTAGGAGCTGCCACCATGGGAAAGAGCACGACCGCCACAAGCACAATTTGGCTAGCATGGTTCGGGACAACTGAATGGCTATAAGCACCAGGGCGAAAACAACGAAGCCTTTACGGAGAAGCACTTTGCTGCTTCCTTGAATCAGAACAAACCTCCCAACGTGGAAATGCACTGGGAACTTGTGTGCATATGCTGCGGAACTGCAGCCAATCGGAGCTTTCCAACAAGTGCAAGCACAGCAAAACCAAGCATATGTCAACAATAAAAAAAAAGTCATGAGCTATACATGCACTTTGTGTTCACTCAGTCTTTACAGTCTTAACCAATCCCCCCACCCCACTCCCTCTTCCCAGATAACTGCAGTGAGGTTATATTCCAAACATGGTTAAATGGGGTCTAGGCCTTGGTTCTCAGACTGTGGGTTGGGACCCCTACCCTCGTGTTGTAGGTTTGGTGTGGGTTTATGTGACACCTGCAAGGGTTTGATTGCAAGGCTTGCTGTTATGGGACTGATCCACTGTAGCTGGAATACAAGTAGTGACTAAGGGAACCTTCACCATGCCCCCCCCAAAAAAAATTTTTTAGCAATTGTGCAAGCAATACCAGGAGAAAAGAAATGTTCAGTTACTGTCCTGTGATTTGATGCAAGGCAGGTCCCAGCAATGCCAACTAAGGGCATGAGTGGGTGAGGGAAACTGATCAGCACTCATGCCAAAATTGTCTAATACCCCTCCTGTCATATGCATGTTTATTTCTGGAAGGGCCGTAGCTCACTGGTAGAGCATCTGCTCTGCATGCAGATGGTCCCAGGTTCAATCTCAGGGAATATCTGAAACCCTGGAGAGCCACTGCTACCGGTAGACACAGAGCTGGATGAATCAATGGTCTGACTCAGTATAATGCAGCTTTCTATGCACCTATGAGCGTGGTTCCTGGGCCATACAGCTGGTATGGTGCAGGATTAAGGGTCCTGGACAAATGGTGGAGCGGGGGGGGGGGGGGAATAGTTTAGAAGAGGAGGTAAATTCAAAAGGCGTTTTCTTTTGTAATAATAGAAAAGAAGGCCCATGGAATATTTTTAGGTGCCTGGCTTTTTCTTGCTTAGTTTAGTTTTTTAATGGCTTACGGGCAAGTGACAAGCTGCGAACAAAACAACAGCCCAAGACCACTGCTCCATCTGCATGCATTCAGGCGATGTGTTAGGCATTCACCCTCCAGAGCTGCCAAACAAGTCTCCACCTGGGAGAGGATGCTTTTTTGTTGACATCTCAGGTTGCCCGCTCGCTGCCATTGGTGGGTGGTTCCCCCCCTCCCTGGAAGGGAGGGGTCCGCCTGCAAGCAGAGGCTGGGGATGCTGCCCCCTGTCACATGATGGAAATTTCCACTCTTTCCGAAAGAGAGGAAAGGGAAGAAAGGAGGGAGAGGGAGAGGGTCTCTGCCCACACTTTCTTTGCGCGTCTTCTGAACAACAACATCCGCATGTCCCAAGTGCCTCTTCCTAAAAGAATTCGCCAGCATTCAAGGTGAGTAACTCACTGGAGATTTTACTCTCTTTCTCGATGAAATACTAAGCGGCTTTAAAGTCCCCCATGAGCTGCTCTATTTTTCTTCCCAAGGAATTACAGACCAGACGGCACAGCCAGATAATAGAAGTTACCGATCTACAGGTATCTTTCTGTGTCCCCCGCAGGGAGGTTGCTGGGCGGCTACAGCTTGGAAACTAGTGTCTCTCTCTCGGAATCCCGGGTTGCCTTTTCCCATTTCAAACCATCCCGCGTAGTTGGCGGGGTGGCCGCAGCTGCGCGCGTGTGTGGACTGCCAACCACGTCTGATCGAGGCTCTCGCGATCGGAAAAGGTGGGGGGGGGGGTTTGAGAAGAAGGGGCTTCCAACTGACAGGAGAGCCCTTGTGGGTGCCTATGTTTCTCACGCACGTCGCTCCGCGCCATGAGAGGAGAGTTCAGACGTGATCGGTTCCGTGTCAACCGCGAGCGCGAGCGGAGAGAGGAGGGAGAGTCGCGGAAAGTCGGTGCGGCAAGAAAATGGGGTGGTGCTGGAGAGATGGGGTGCCAGAGACCCATCTTAGTGGGTGGAGGCAGAATGGATATTGATGATCCAAAGTATATGAGGAAGCGTAAGGTAAAGTTGAGTCTCGGCCAGACGCTGCAATGCGATTTAACTAAATAGTTGGGGTACAGGAAGGCGAGGATTGCTGCAAGCCTGGCTTGCACGATGACATCCCCCCCCCCAAAAAAGCTCCGATTGTCCTTTATTCAATAAGAAAGGCGCTCAAAAGCAACAGCAGTTTACTGTGACAACCAAGTGCAGCCGCAGCTTCCTGGATAGATATGCGTTTCCCTCGTCTCCCTCCCTGGTCGCGACTCCCGCGAAGCTTGGCTCCCCCTCCCGCCTTCCCTCGGCTGCACGAAGCCCCCGACGGCGGAGAGGAGGAGCCTCGCACGGGGAGGTCTCTTGCGCACGCGCTCCTCTCCTAGCAAGCCGGGAGCCCCCTGCGCCTCGCCGCCCGCTTCCTTTGTCTCCGCCCGGGAGACGCTCGCCGCTCGGAGGCCGAGCTCCGGGGAAGCCGCTTTGCGGTCGCTCGCGGCCTCCGCTTGGTCGAGGGGGAGAGGGGAGCGCCGCTTTGCTCCCTCCAAACGACCCGAGGCTAGCTGTGTTGCGCGAGGAGGCTTCTCCCTAGGGGGCGCTGCAGAGCAACAGGCGCCGTTTGTTAAAACGCGCGCACACGTGGACAGAGTGCCTCGACTCGGGTTGGATGTGCTGCCTATCATCTCCCTCTTTGCCTTCAGGCCCCGAGGGGGACAGGCGTCAGGCTTCCTGGAGGGATCTGGCTGGCCATTGGGATAACAGAATTCTGGAGGAGATGGGCCTCTGATGTTCTGACGTGTGGCTTCGTAAGCTGGTAGCCCCAGCTTTCATTTGAGTGGAAGGAAGGAATATTGCTGGCAAACTAGCTAAGCTTTCCTGGGTAAGAATTGCCCAGCCAGCAGAGCAGCCTGTGTGTCTTTTCCCTGGGCACCTGAAGGAGAGGAAGGAGTGGAATTGGTGATCATGTGAAAGGTCCTATTATCCCCCACCAGCGATTTGAAGAAGGGACTTGAGCTTGTCTAGAAAGCAGGTGTGTTTGGGCATTTCCACATATACCCCAGTTTGTGGCTCTGGTTTTGCATGAGTTCTGTCATAAACTTGTTCTGCAAGTTATAAGCACCAATGTGAGGTGGCCTTGTTAGATAGGGCCAGTGGAAATGGCAACAAAAATAGCACTGCTCCTGCGAAACTGAAACAAAATGTTGCATTGCTCCTGCAAAAGCGGAAACAAAATGTTGCATTGCTCCCACAAAACAAATAAATGTTGCTCCTTTAAAATGTTCTAGCCTTGTGTTTTTTTCCCCAGAACACCCCATTTCACCACCACTCAACAGACTTTCAATATTCCCTGGCTACTGTACTTTGCATGATCAGTTCTTGCTGGGCTGTTTTGAGGGGGTCAGGAAGTCGTCTCCCATTTCAACCCCCCCCCCTTTGTTTTTTTACTTTTGCAAATTAATTGATGTACTGTGAGTCCCGTGGCGGGGGGAGCAGCTACTTTGCACCTGCCATTCCCAGAGCAAATAGTTACGGAGTAAGAGAAGCTAGTCATGAGGAAGACAGCTACTGCAATCCTACGCATGTCCTAATGATGCTGTACCACTGCTATTAAAACAGCCTTGCAAATAAGTCTTCAAAATTACTAGCCCATATGACTACACATCTGCCTTGAAGGCCTTCAAAAATCCATCCCAAAATACTCAAATGCTCTTCCAGTTTACTGCTACTTATTGTATTATTCCATCCTGCCTGAAGGGAATTCTTCCTTATTTGCAGTACTAAATTAAATGTTAAGTAAATGCCTAAATAGGGGCGGACAAATATGTCTATTAGTTTCTCTTAGTTTCTTATTTTTCCATTCTTAAATTCAGTTTTCCACATTTCCAAGCAATATGCCTTAAAAAAAAAAGAATTCTCACAAAAAATCATCAATTTTTTGTACAATTTTCTCCTAATATATTTTTGTATGCAGTTTCAGCTAATACACATTTTTGCAATCAGTTTTCCCCAATATAATGCATTTTTATGCAATTGTCATGAATATATGACTTTTTATTCACACTTGCCCCCAATATATGCATTGGTTGGAGAATAAATAATTTGGAGAAGGGCTAAATTCAAAGGATAGCTGTGTTCACATGCAACTTAGGTAGTTTCTTGTTAAAAGTGCAAATAAAATGGAACGTCTCCCCTGTCCCTGTGCATATATAAGGGCATTTTTCTGCTTTGGAGTAAACATTTACAGAAAAAGGAAACCATTTAGAAAATATAAAAGAAAAGCAAAACATTACCAGAAACTTCATAAGATATAACAAAAACTAATTGGTATAAAACTGTCCCTCAAAGATCAGTTTCTGCACCACTCTGAGATTTGCGCCCTAGGCAATGGCCCAGTTGGCCTAATGATAGCACGGGCCCTGGTGATCTATAAAATGTGGGAATGATAGCGATCTTTCAAACAGTCCTCTATGTTTCTTCCAAAAGGTCCTCTGTTTCTTAGAAGCAGCATGACAGCTATGTGATGTGGAGGTTGCTATGGTGAATCCACAGCCTTTATTTAATACTGTACCAAAGTAAACAGCCACACCATCGCAGCCATCTCTGTTAGTGCTGTTATTCAGTAAGGCTGTCCGTACCGTCACTGGTTGCCTCCCTCCCACCCCTTGTTTTGATCTGGAAGTTGTCTTCTGGGGAGGTCCAAGCAAAAGAAGAAGAAGAAAGCAGTAGTTGAAAACAGAATCAACACTTTTTAAAACAGCCATTATTTTTATAGGTGTTTTAGATATACTTCAGCTTAAAAGATGCAACTTTGCCCACTACTGCAGGGTGACCTTTGTTGTTTACAAGGAGGCTTGCTCAATATCTCATGCCCCTTCGGATAAAGTGGGCTAGGAATAGAGTTTGATCTGGTTATATACATTTTTTTAAAGCTGGATCCACGCTTTCTGTTGCTCCCCCAATATACTGAAAATTCACCTGACATAAGTGGTAGTGCTCAACTTATTGGGGGTTGATGGGGAGGAAGAGAATGTAGAGAGAAGATGTAATTAAATTCACAAGTCTCACTTCCTCCTCCAGTGTTGGCCAACTCACAAGCCCTCCCCTCCCCCCAAATAGTGCCTAAGCAGGCCACTATGAGGGGAGGCAGGTTGCCTCTCCCCTATAATGTGTGGTGGATGAACACTTCCCTCCCCTGTGAGAGAAAATTCCCAGATATTCTGCCCATTAATCAGCAGGAGGAGCTGAACGATGGGGGTGGAGGCGCTGCTTCAGGTATACCTGAACGGTCAAGGCTATTTAGGGCTTTAAAGGTCAGCACCAACACTTTGAATTATGCTTGGAAACGTACTGGGAACCAATGCAGGTCTTTCAGGACTGGTGTTCTATGGTCTCGGCAGCCACTCCCAGTCACCAGTCAAGCTGCCACAATGGCCTTTTCACTTCTGGGCAAAGGAAACATGGGCCTTGCCTTCCCCACAAGAGTAATCATAGGGAGGGACATAAAAACCTATGAATAGCACTGCATGGTCAGGCCAATGGCCTGCTATATCCCAGAATTCTTTCCCACCATGGCTAACCATGTGCCTATGGGAAACCTGAAAGCAGAAGTTGAGTGCATCAGCACTCTCCCCATCTGCGATTTTCACCAGCTGGTTGGAAGAAGAAGAAGAATTGCAGTCGTTTTAATGGATACATACTTGTTAATCCATAATACTGCTATACAGTGGTACCTAGGGTTGTGGACCCAATCCATTCCTCGGTGCCGTTCACACCCCAAAAAGTCCACAACCCAAGCAGCGATAGAGCGAAAGCGCGATAGACTGCTTCTGCGCATGCGCGCACGGCAAAACCCAGAAGTGTTTACTTCCGGGTCCGCCGTGTTCGTATCCTGAAAGAACGCAACTCGCTGCGGATGCAACCCGAGGTATGACTGTAAATTTGGATATATTGGGCATGTTTTGTACAAATGTCTCCTGTGCAATGATTCTGCATTCATGACAAACTTAGAGTCCAGAGCTATATAGAAACTTGAATCTTAAGTGCTCTCTAAGCTCCATTTGTTTCAAAGGTTCTGGCACAGTGAGCCACTTTGAGAAGTCGGCTGTGTGCTATTATGCATTACTGATACAGTTAATGTGTACTTTCAATGACTATTTAGGCTCTAGAGAACCGTCATAGATTAAATTACATTTTCAGAAAGAGAGCTCTTTATTAGAAATTTATTTTATTCATTTTGGATATGTGAGGGATGGGACATTTTTAGCCAATCCAATGATATTTCTGAGGATTTGTTTTTCTTTTCTGTGAACAAGAGTAAGAGCTACATATGTTATGGAAGTCATAACAAAGTATTCTTTTCTATATTACCAATAAACATTGTATATACAAATTGGCTGACATGGGAATAGGCTATGGAGTTATATCTAAATCTGCTTTGTTCTGGGAAATCCGAACGGATGGAACATGTTGTTTGTTCCAACTGACTATATGGGAAGCTGTTGAAGACTGCTGAGCAAGCCATTTTTTTCTCAGCAGTCGGTAATGATGAGCGGAAAAGAAGTGGGGGATAAGAGGGAGAGAGATATTCAGGGAACTCCGGTTTCCCTGATGAAGTCACTTATGCAGTCATTGTATGGTGGAACTGGGTCATATGAAGTTTCCCAGTACACAGTGAGTGCAGTTTTTGGAAAGTCACAGAAAACTAACATAGTGTCGCACCTCATATCACTCCTAAGACAGGCAGCAAGGCATGTCTCTGGTACTCCTATACAGTCAGAAACATGCAGAAATCCAGATTCTATAACCTAGTCTAATTTACCTAGGTAAATTACCAGTATTCTAGGTAATATTTACCGGTATTCTAGGTAATATTCACCAGTATTCTAGGTAAATCTACCAGTATTCTAGGTAATATTCACTCAACCACGCTCACTGCTTCACAGGCACCTGACATGAAGCTATCACATATCAACCAGGGTTCTTTTAAGGGTTGTTTTTTATCACTAAGGAATCATGCCACATTTATACAGGCACAAGTAAAAGAAATTTTTGTATTATGATAGGATTTTTTGGGGAAAAAACAACTTCTAAAAATAGTAATATGTATTCTTAAAAATTGCAGTGCCTATTTTGTTTTCCATTTTCTTAGTGAAATTTAAGGTTTTCTCACACTTTTTTTTTTAAGCTTAGCAAGCAAACCCCACCACATGTCACTGTTTGGTACATATCTTCAAAAAGCATTGTCTAGAATAAATGGTTGACATACACCCACTAATGATTAGCTTTGTTGATTCATAAAATAAATGCATACTCTGTCCTGGGAATTTCATTGTGAAACAGATGGAAAAAGAGAGAAGAATATTGAGTCCAACTCAGGGAACCCCAGAATATGACCAAATATAGTACTACACAGGGACTCAATCACACATTTGTTCAACTGTGCACATGTCTATTCAGAAGTAAGTCCCATTGAATTTAATGGGACTTACTCTCAAGCAAGCGTACATATAGGTCTTCGGTCCAAATTGTGCTTTATCATGTAACTGCAAGCACATTCTTAATAAGATGCTGATTTTATATAATAGACGAGTATGAACATAATTTGCATTGCATTACAATACAATACAATACTATATAATACAATACAGTACATAAATGAGTCGGACCATGCTATGATTTGTTCATATTTGTTAGCAAATATGAGTTTAATGGGATAATATTTTAATAAATGCATTTTAGACACAATGGCACTTGCCTTCAATAGATCATTTAATAAAGCATTTAGAAAAGTTACCATGCAAATTAGCTGATACCCTCTGGTGGCTAAAGAGTGTACATTGCTAGTCCTGGGGGTATTTAATCCACAAGAAAAGCAACTCAGCACCTCCTGCCTATCCTTTCAGTTTTAGCAATCTGTTCTGATGCAAAACAGGAATGAGAATGACCACTCCCCACATCAAATGGGGGGGGGTGCCTTTTGCGTGGTCACACACAGCCCCGCGGATCCCAGTGCGACTCCTGGTAGTTCGGGCTGGCCTCATCCTCCCCAGGCTGGATACCTGGAGATCTCTGCCTACCTCAGCCAGTCATCCAATCCTACCTGGTGAGGCATTGCCAGGTAAGGGGAGGGACCGTCCTGCCCACACAACAGAAGGTGAATCTTACCTGCGAAGCGACAGGCGGCTCCAGCACAACTGCCAACCTGCCCATCAACAGAAGGGTACACTGAGTCTGCTACCAAAATATAACCATCTGCAAATGTCAGAGAACAGATTTTGAAGCAGGCCCATTCATATGTAGCCATGAGAACTGGATATATCCCAGACCATGAAATGTAACTCAGGGACGGCTCTAGGTAGAGTCCCGGTGGCATGGGGTGCCAGGACGCCGGGGTGTTGCGAAGCCGCGCGGAAGCCATGCTGCACGCTGCGAGGGCGGGGGCGCTGGAGCGATCTCCGTGCCTCTGCGCCAGGGCGCCCGACCTGCTCGAGACTGCCCTGATGTAACTGTTCCAGCCTAAAGAGTCTAACCTCCACATTAACATACCAAATGCCACTCACAACATACATTCCTTTTTCCGTATTGTGGCAACGATGTGGAAGAGCTACCTGATCCAGAAACTCTTCCTTGCTCTTGTCACTTTCTTGCTTTCCCATCTCAACTCCTGCCACTTGGGATGAGAAACACATGCCATGTGTGATATTCCTACCACATTTCAAATTAGACACATGCAGCCCATCAACAGTCTCTATATAGAGAAATCTTTCCCTTTCCTCACAAGCCCATGGCTCCTCTGTCACAAGCATTTTAGATATACAGTAATTTAAAGTAGGAATCCTAGGGAATAATACAATCACCTGAAAAATAAAATAAAATAATGAGTGGAAAGTGTATCCAACACACTAGTTTTAATGTGAAACGTAACTCGCCATGGATTACTTCTTGCTATTGATAAAAAACATCTGTGAAGACTTCTTTTGATAGGCATGCTAAACACACACACACACACACACACACACACACACACACGTGTATCATCATATTTAAATAGTGCCTCTGAGAAAGGATTCAGGAACAAATATGTACCAAAGCACTGGGCAGCTGTACTTGTGGAGTTCAAGCTAAGCAAACATCTGTTGCAAAGTCTCATAATGGGCTTGTTTTCTTAGATATTTTTCCCCAAGGGGGTCATGGACACAACCTTGCAAATTGTGTTTTTGAGATTTACGAAATTGCTAATCAGCATTAGCACAAAATTACACCATTGTGTCATAAACACAGTGCAAGGACTTTCTGGTATGGGAAAATGCACTTGCTACCGAAAGATCCTTGCTCATTTTCCTACTTATTTTTTTGCATAGGTCGTTTGAGTAGGGCACCCATTTCATGATGATCCATTGCTACATCATTACTACAAAAAAAATACAATTAAAAGACGTTGGGCCTTTTTTAATTATAATTTTTCTTTGAAAAAACAAGCAAACATTGTCCTGTCAAAATATGGGAAACTTGCTTAACAATAGTTGCAAGGGAATATATAAAAAATAATAATAAATTGTCCAGTGGCACCTTAGAGACCAACTAAGTTTGTTCTTGGTATAAGCTTTTGTGTGCATGCACACTTCTTCAGATAACTTAGTTGCAAGGGTGCATTTTCATGGACGTTTCTCCCACATGATCATTGCAAACATTATTGTGCCTTGGGTGGTAGCACACCTGCATCTTACCTGTCCGGCTCCATCCTCTTCCCCCACCCTACAAATGTTTGCCCAAGCTGTGGTGGTGGGTGGAGGGGAAGTAAATATCGTGTGGCAGAAATAATGGATGGAGTGGAGAGGGGCATGAGCAGGGTAGTAGGAGAGACAGGATTAGATCCCTCCTCCTCTTTCTTTCTTTCTTTCTTTCTTTCTTTCTTTCTTTCTTCCATCCCCACTTTCTCTGTAAAAAATAATAATGGGCTGTTGTACAAGTTCCTATATGCCTGGCACATTCTGCTAAGCGTAACCAGTAGAATTGTTTTAGCCAAAAGGTTTTCTTAGTCGATTGAAGTCAAACGTCATTTAGAAGAGTGCAACCTTGCCAAATTCAGGCTTCTCTCTAATCTGCCGTGTATTGCATCACACAAGGAGGGTGTTGCTTCACAGAGCTTACATCACTTTTGAACTGGTCGCTTTCTCCCCTCTCTGCTGACAACCAAAAGCAAAGCCTCTGGTCCTTTATCGTTTATACACCTCTGGGCTGACCTCGGCCAAAAAGGTTGTCCCCAGGGTTTTCTCTCTGCGGTTCTCTTCACCCAGCTTATTGTCGGGAGGGTGCCGTTTGTCTTCTGCATAGTATTGATCAGGCCATAGTATTGAATAATGTCAGTAAAAAAAGAATTTAGCTATTTTTCTTCTGGAAGTTTAATAATTTGAACAATTTTTGTGGTTACTTGGATTTGGGGACTTTTTAGCTTTTTTCCTTTAAGCTTTCTTTCAGCTGGCATTTTACTTTCAGATATGCTTACTGTCCTTTTAAGTTTAGATACAGATTTTGAATATGCATCGGATCATAATGCAATGTCATTCTGTTTGCCAGAGGACAAAATAGCATGGCAAAGGTAACATAATTTTGTGTTGCTCTAACTGGAGTTCCTTGTATCTCAGCAGTCAGTCCTCTGAAATGTTAGCCTGACTAGCTTTCTCTGACCTAATGCCAGATTAGGGGATCACTCTCACACAGCGACTGGAGTGATCACACAGAAAGCAATATGCAGTTTGCCCGTCTCTGGTAGGAAACTATATCAAATAGCATGGTGTTTTTTCCTTATTCTTTTCTTTAAAAATGATACTGCAGATTTTAAATAACAGGCTTTGCTATAAAAATACAATTAAAAGACGTTGGGCCTTTTTTAATTATAATTTTTCTTTGAAAAAACAAGCAAACATTGTCCTGTCAAAATATGGGAAACTTGCTTAACAATAGTTGCAAGGGAATATATAAAAAATAATAATAAATTGTCCAGTGGCACCTTAGAGACCAACTAAGTTTGTTCTTGGTATAAGCTTTTGTGTGCATGCACACTTCTTCAGATAACTTAGTTGCAAGGGTGCATTTTCATGGACGTTTCTCCCACATGATCATTGCAAACATTATTGTGCCTTGGGTGGTAGCACACCTGCATCTTACCTGTCCGGCTCCATCCTCTTCCCCCACCCTACAAATGTTTGCCCAAGCTGTGGTGGTGGGTGGAGGGGAAGTAAATATCGTGTGGCAGAAATAATGGATGGAGTGGAGAGGGGCATGAGCAGGGTAGTAGGAGAGACAGGATTAGATCCCTCCTCCTCTTTCTTTCTTTCTTTCTTTCTTTCTTTCTTTCTTTCTTTCTTTCTTTCTTCCATCCCCACTTTCTCTGTAAAAAATAATAATGGGCTGTTGTACAAGTTCCTATATGCCTGGCACATTCTGCTAAGCGTAACCAGTAGAATTGTTTTAGCCAAAAGGTTTTCTTAGTCGATTGAAGTCAAACGTCATTTAGAAGAGTGCAACCTTGCCAAATTCAGGCTTCTCTCTAATCTGCCGTGTATTGCATCACACAAGGAGGGTGTTGCTTCACAGAGCTTACATCACTTTTGAACTGGTCGCTTTCTCCCCTCTCTGCTGACAACCAAAAGCAAAGCCTCTGGTCCTTTATCGTTTATACACCTCTGGGCTGACCTCGGCCAAAAAGGTTGTCCCCAGGGTTTTCTCTCTGCGGTTCTCTTCACCCAGCTTATTGTCGGGAGGGTGCCGTTTGTCTTCTGCATAGTATTGATCAGGCCTTGCCGAGTACGGCCTGGAGGAACATGGGTTCAAGTCACTGATGGCCAGCCATGAACTCTTGGGATGAGTCACAGACTTGTTATCAGCAACTGATCTCTTGGCAACGGGCTGGACCTTTTTCCTGGCTCGATCTCATTAGTCAGCACGGGAATTAAGCATTAACTTTTTCCCGAGCGGGACTTCATCTTCGTTCAAAATGCCAGGTCGTATGCTCAAGAATCAAGCTGCTGTGTTTCGCATGTAGGGGGGGGGGGCCTGGGATTGGGAGGTGGGGTGGAGGGGCGGGTGCCGTGAAGTAATAGCTCAAACACTTTGTGCTCTAGAAGTAGTTTCTCCCCATCCCACAAATGAACCATCTGCTTGAGGAGTTGAGGAGTGGTAAGAGTTGTGCCGATTGTAGGTTCGGGGGTGGAGGTAACACTCAGGACAAGTTGCCCTCGGTGGGCCCCTCACTGCCATCACAACTGCCAAAGGGAAAGGCAACTCGGGAAATGCTCCCCCTTTGCCTTGTCACTTGCCCTCTGCTTGTCACTTCTGAATAAAGACAGGCATTTTATGCATGCTTTTACACAGCATGGTAGCTGTCCCACCTTTGGGCACTGTTCACTATGTGATATCAAAAATGCCCCTTTCACTGATGGCATGCCAGTTTTAGAATATCTTTCCCTTTAAAATAGGGACTTGGTGCCTAGTCTTTTTCTCACTTCAGTGCCTAGTGAAAACCTATCTGCTGGCAGAGGAATTTGCCGAGGATATCAGTTTTAATTCGTTATTGCTAGAGCCCACTCTGCATCTGGAAGATTTTGGTTTTAATTAGATTAGTCTTATCTGCTTTTGTAATTAAGTGGGTTTCTTACGGTGATTGTTTAATTTGAACGAGTTGTAATCATATTGAGCTTGTTTACAATGAAGGGCAGGTTAGAGATATTCTAAATAAATGTATAAATATGAGAACAAATCTACAGAAAAGGTCGGCGTACTGGATAGAATGAGATGATAGAATCAGAAACCAACATTATTCTAAACTTATATGAGGAATAATGACTGACACCAGTTTTTTTAAGTGAGGGAAAGCCACAAAATGAAGCAGGTTTGTTGAGTGTAAAAAATATTGTTTCGCTAGTGGTGCACTTAGGTAATTTTAGACACTGGGCTTAACAATGTTATAGGAGGTGCTTTTTTAAAAGATGGTAATGTGTGTTATTTCAATGTGGAGAGTGAGCCTTGGTATTTGCGGGGGTGCACCTGCTCATTCTGCTGAGTTGGGTTCTACATATCCACCCCAATGTTCTGTCCTGGTGGCATTACTAAATACATCCTTGAACTTTTTTTTGTATGTGTACTTTGTGAAGTTTGTGTTTCATTAAAATCATAGGTAAACTTGTGAAAATGATGGGGTGAAAACTTGGTTTCTTTCTGTTGTGCCGCATTCCAAAGGAGGTTGGTTAGCTTGCTTTGTCATCTTCAAATCATTGTAAGGCTAATTGACAGCAATTTTGGCATCTCTCTGTTTTTAATTTTTCCAGTCTTTAGTTCCACATTTCCACATCAGTTCATGAATTGCTATTTTTCTAAAGTCCTCATAAAAATTCATCACCAGTGTTTTAGTGTTAATATCTTCTAATACTCAAATTTGCAGCTTAGTGTATTGCATTTTTTATGCTGTCTTCACTATATATACATTTTTGGGCACGTTTTACCCTAGCAAATGCATTTCTTGGCTGGAGAAATGCATTTCAAAATTAGGGGAATTGTCACTTTTGAAGAAGAGCTGTCTTTCTGTTTGCCTTCAAATGAGAACCCAGCTGAATTTACTCAGGCTAATGTACCTGGCAAAAACCATAATTTGTCAAACGCTACATGTTGACCAAACTGCACTTCCCTTCTCCTTCTGTGAATACTTACATGGCTTCTGCAGAGGCCTTTCCCTTCTTTCAAGGCAGGCATTTCCCCCGTGGACACTTTTTCACAGCTGCAGAAGTGTTGTGTCTTCGCTGCTGGTACACAGAAGGAGCTTGTCTAAGGTAGATATATACCCTTGAGGGAATAGAGTTTCAAGACTAGAGCGAGATGTGTGAGCAGCTTTAATGCAGACCCGCCTAATCCATATTTTACTCTTTGGAATCAAATGCACATTCGGGGTGTAGGGGCAGAATTAGATGTTACAGTCCTCCTGGGAGTGGACCACGAGGGATGGAGGGGCACAAACGTTTGAATGTTTACCCCTATAAAAATCACAACGTTCCCAGTGGAAATCCAGCATATAACAGAGAACAGTTTTAGACTATTCTCCTGCTGGTTTTCATACTGTGCAGTATGAAATTAAGACAATAACTGTGGGTGTGCTTGGATCAATAAAATGATCTAGTTCAGCATTCTATTTTCTGAGTATCAGTATCCACAGGGAGGTTTATGTGTAAGGCATAAGAACAATATCAATACCAGATGCCAATGCCCAACTTCTGGAAATCAGATATACTGCCACTGATCATGGGAGTTCACAATTCATATTTTTCCAAGATTGGCATATCATCCTTATAGTAGTATTTATTTCCAGTGACATGTTAATTAGTGGCTTCCTGCAGCAAGGAATGTCGTCATTAATTCTGCATTGTGTGAAAAAGTACCTCATTCTGTTGCTTTTGCTTCTCAACCTCTTAGAAAACCTCAGCAGAGCATCTTTGTATTTGAGGCAAGGAGCAAGCTAAAAACTAGAGTAGCTGTTGACCTCTTGTAGTCTTGCTTTAGTCTACAGCAATTGTAATATCCAGGGGGGAAAAACACTTTATAATTCTTGTGCCGCTTCTTTGGAAGTACAGATGAGTAAAATAGGCAGTCTACAGTTGCAAAAGTCTATGTCAGACCTACTACAGATGTGCATTTTGTACAACTTCCAAGTCCAAAAAGCAAATAGCTCCAGTAACAGTGATGTTTGACCTGAACGTGCACCAGGATTTTTTTTTATCTTTTTCCTCGTTTTTTTTTTAAAAGAGCTGACGCAAGTATGACAAATGGAGGTGTTGGGTTATCTTCATTGATGATTGGTTTATCTGATACACTCCCATTTGCTTTTAAATCGTTGTCTAGCTCTAGAAGGTCTTAAATGAGAAAACTCTGAAAGACAGGTGCCATTTTTAAATTAATAAGTTATATCTTGGTGTGGAAACAAGAGAAAGAAAGAAAGAAAGAAAGAAAGAAAGAAAGAAAGAAAGAAAGAAAGAAAGAAAGAAAGAAAGAAAGGTATTTTTGCAATATTCATTATTCTTTTAAGTAAGGGGATATAAAAATGAATATGAAATTAACAATTCACATTTAAATACAAAAGGGTTAAAAATATTCAGTAGCAGATTTTATATGGTTATTTTTACTGCCAAATATTCTTCAACAGTTGGAATTGACTTTGCATGTGTGTGTGTGTGTGTGTAGAAATTCCATACAATCTTTGATTCTAAATTCTGAGATAATTTAGCTATCATTGGCTAGATTCAATTTATGTAGCCAATTATTACATTCATAATTGACAAAAGAAAAGGGGAGGTTTTAATTTTGCTTATCTTATCATGGAGGTCACGGAGCTTTTCATCTTCAAAAATGTTAATGATTTATTTCCCAGAAGGGAGTGCCTTTGTGTCTCTCGTTGAAATCTTGTCTGCAGTGTGATTGGCAAATTAATGCAAGTAATAGCGAGTTAAATTCCCATCAATCTAGAAACTGAAAATGATTAGGTCCAATTTATTTGCTTCTCTGTTTCCTTGTGTTTTCTTCATGGAGCCCAAGACAGTATACAGGAGTTTCCTGGGTGGTCTCCCATTCAGTTGCTGATCAGACCAGAACCAGCTTACAGGTAGTTTCGACAAAATTGCTGTCTCCAGGCGATACTCCCAAACCAATGGAATTTAGTTCCATGGAAGTCCATACTTTACCTGTAAAAACATGCAAGATTTACAACCTGCAAACATGGATGTTATCAAATCTGTGCCTTGATAATTAGGTATGCTCTTCGGGAAGTGGGGCCCACATTGTACAGTATTTAAAGGAATGTAATATTTCTGCGGATGTGGTTTCCACTAGGGCTGGCCCACCCATAAGGCAAGGTGAGGCATCTGACTCAGGTGGCAGGATCCATAGGGGCAGCAGATTTAGCCTGCAAGGAATGCATCACCTACTGTTGCCGCTGCTGCTGCCGCCGCTGCTACTGCTGCCACCATGGTAGCATTGGAGGCCGGGTCTGCTATCTCCTCTGCAGCCCCTCCCCCTCATCCCACCTGTACAGCGTCCTCTTGGCAAACAGGAGGCCCTGCTGGTGTCCTCCCAACCTTGCTCCTAATGTAGATCTTTATTCCCCACTTGCTCTTCACATACCCCTTTTTCCCTGGTGGGGAGAACACCATTTTGCGGTTTTGCCTGGATACTACAGACAGCTTGCAGAACCCATGGCCAGGGGCAGATTTTGGTAATCTTTGGTAATATGGCACCCTGAGTGAGGCTAAAATTTCATGCCCCCCCCCAATGCTTCTTCTCAGTTATGGATTTTTCAACTTTGCGCCCCATTGGCTTGGCTTGGCTTCCTGTGTAGGGGAACGTCAAAGCTCCAGAGCAGAGGAAACAAAGTAGAGTCCTTTTTAATGAGTTTTATTCAATCCTAATAGTGAGAGACAAAAGAATGCAACAAGCTTTAACAACGGTGTTGCTCCAAACTGGGCTCCTCCTCCCTCCTTTCTAGCAACAGCACCTTCCCTTACGGTGGCCACTTGTGATCAAATGTCTTTGAGTCCTTTGTTCCTGTACTCTTAACAAACACCATGTTCTGAGAGATCTCTCTATGAGCTGTGACTTTCCTCAAACCCCTCAAAGCTCTGCTGTAAATCAAGGCTGTCTCCCTCTTCTCCTGCAACATCTCCTCCTCCATCTCCTCCTCCATCTCGCCCTCTTCAGTCCGATCCCTGATAGGGAACTGCTTGAATCCAATGCTGCCATGGCTCCAGATAACTCCTAGATTGTGCAGTTCCAGGATATGCCTACATAATCCTTCCACCTCCTTTGAAACCAGATGGGGTATACACCTAGGAAGCTCCTATAACTAAATGGTCTTTCAACGTATCATTGCTTTGTGTTGAGGCCTCCATACCGGACGAAATATACAGCTTGCATTGATGGTACATGAACGTAAAAAAATGCTATACTCCAGGCATGTCCAACAGGTCGATCACAATCTACTGGTCGATCATGGGGTGCTTCTGGCTGATCCTGGTTGATCGTGGGATCCTTAGCTATTGGCAACCCCCCAAAAACCCTCCCTAAAAACAGTTCAACAGCTGTAGCCAACCCTCCCTAAAGAAAACTCAAAAACTCTGGTCAATCCTCCCTAAAAACAGCTCAACAACAACTCTGGTGAAAGCTCCCCTTCCGCCCAATGACAATGGGTAGATCACTGCCAGATTATTATTATTTTATAGTGGGAGTAGATAGCTCTCTTGGGAGTTGGACGTACCTGCTATACTCCATTTCAACAGCTTCAGGGTTTGCACGCACCAGCAAGGATTGTGGAGTTGTTAAGGTTTACTCAGGCTCTCCCTGAATCTGTTTACACAGCTAGAGCATCCCAGGCAATTGTACAGCCCTTCCTATTCATGCTCCTATTGACCCACCATCTTGGGTCAATCTCAGGTCACCATGTGCCTGCTATGAGTTTTGAACTCTGTCTGATGGCCTCAGTTACACTGTCAGGGTCACCTCTCCTGTGATGGACAGAGGACAGGCAAGTGACCATGTTCCTAAGAGGCATTTTACTTCCTTTGAACTCAGTTTAGTTTGATCCTGTAAGCAAATCCAAGACAGAAGCAATTGAAGTGTTTCTCAGGTTGGAATCACACACTATAGGAAACAAGTCCTCCATTTCATTGTTGGACTAAAACAATATTGGCCTGAATCCAGCTTTTAATTTTATTCAGCTAGTTGCAGGGACAACTGGTGACCACATATGGGATGCACAACTTGCGTCCACATTGCAGAATGCGCTCAGAAAATTCAGTATGCCCCAGATGAGCATTGGGATATGGGTACACATCCAAGTATGCACTGATTTGCAAGTAAATCGGATGTGCACAACAAAGACTGTGCAAGGATCTGCCTTGCTAGATTGTAGCGATCATTTTTTTCCTAATGCATTTTGTAAACCAGGGCTCAGCTAAATTGGAAAAACAAAAACAAAACATTATAAATGCATTATAACATTGTGACACCAGGTGGTGCAGTAGAGCTGAAATTGAAACTTCATGAAATGACCCATTGTGAACTTTAAAACGGTTTTTTTTGGGGGGTGTTTTAGAGTGTTTTTATAGCTATGTAGATGCAGTCCCAAAGCTATAGCAAAAAATAGTTAAATAAATACTAATTGTCTATTATATATTACCCTAAATCTTTCTCTTGAATAATGTCAGTAAAAAAAGAATTTAGCTATTTTTCTTCTGGAAGTTTAATAATTTGAACAATTTTTGTGGTTACTTGGATTTGGGGACTTTTTAGCTTTTTTCCTTTAAGCTTTCTTTCAGCTGGCATTTTACTTTCAGATATGCTTACTGTCCTTTTAAGTTTAGATACAGATTTTGAATATGCATCGGATCATAATGCAATGTCATTCTGTTTGCCAGAGGACAAAATAGCATGGCAAAGGTAACATAATTTTGTGTTGCTCTAACTGGAGTTCCTTGTATCTCAGCAGTCAGTCCTCTGAAATGTTAGCCTGACTAGCTTTCTCTGACCTAATGCCAGATTAGGGGATCACTCTCACACAGCGACTGGAGTGATCACACAGAAAGCCATATGCAGTTTGCCCGTCTCTGGTAGGAAACTATATCAAATAGCATGGTGTTTTTTCCTTATTATTTTCTTTAAAAATGATACTGCAGATTTTAAATAACAGGCTTTGCTATCTGCTTTTCAATCTGAAGTCTTCTTTAACTTCTAGCCACTGGATGGATACTGGAAAATATGCTAATGTTCTTTGTACGTCAACTCTTCAGTGTTTTCATGCTATAAATAAATATATGACAGGACATTTGTTGGGAACGGTATGTTTACACTCAACAAAATGGTGACAGTTTTCTCGTTGTCGAGTGACTAATATTCCATGTTGAAAAAATATGAAATTCTTATTAAACGTGGGGCTAAAGAAATTACAACTGCTTGTGCTGCTGAGATTTCTCATAATAACATTCAGTTATGCAACATTTTGAATGCCATTTTGAATACTAAAATATATATGGGGCTCTCAAGTTTATGGGACTTCATTTCTGGAACACTATATCCAATTAATGTGTTATACTGGCAGATATAGAGTTGAAGTGTTGATAGTTTCTTGGCGAACAACTATGTGATTCTGTTTCTTTGCCTGTGGTTATTCTCAGCAATAACCATGATTGTAAGTAATTGAATATTTCTTAAGCCATTGAAAAATGTGCCATTCAATAGGAATTAGAGTTTAGCATGTTCAGTATCTGTGCATTTGGATCAGGAATGTAAACTGCTATCAGTGTCAATTAATTACAAATGCTAATCAAAATGACCATGTCTGTAATAGATAGATAAAGATATAGGTATTTAAAAAGAAACAGATGCAAATAATAATGAGCGCTCACACCTCCCTTTGTGGGTGCCCTTTGCAGGACCACGCACAGCACCCCTGAGCCATGTGGGACTTACCAGCTGGGTGGGCTGGCCCACCTCCCTGTCGCCTTAGTCGTTCAGGGTTCCCACCAAGCCCCAGTTAAACCTATCAGAGGCTCGTTCGGTGGTGGGACCAGCCGAGCAGACCTGAATGGGCAGGCTTCCCATTGGTCCACTTGAGACTCCCCTATCCTATTAACCCCGAGAAGCCCCAGTTCCCCGGCTGGGGGTTGGGAGAGATACACGACCATTGCCTCAGCCAAGGTCTTCCTACATCTGAAAGGTTTAATAAAGTTGTGGCCAACTTAAAATTCCATAACATGTTGTCACGAGTTACAGGGAGGTAGCCGTGTTGGTCTGATGTAGTCAAAACAAAATTTAAAAAATCCTTCCAGTAGCACCTTAGAGACCAACTAGGTTTGTCATAGGTATGAGCTTTTGTGTGCATGCACACTTCTTCAGATGTTGTTACGAGTTATTATTCCTTCTGGTGGTCTCTCGGGGTCAGGGGGTCTCCGCCTGGGCACGCAATATATTATTTCATCAAATAGATGGTGGGTAGTTTTGTGCAGACACCTTGAGTTGATGGATTTGTGGGTGATTTGGATATAACAATTTTATTGAAATTGTGGTGTTGGTAAAATGGGGAGGAAGAGAATCAGGTGTGCCACCTTGAGCTCATCTGGGGAAAGGTAGGAATGTAAATGATGACAATGCCCTTCAGTCAAGTGCTGCAATCCTATTTAATGCAGGGCTTCACATGAATTCTGAAATACACATGGAGCTGCTGCTGCGCATGTGGATT
Organism: Zootoca vivipara; assembly: GCF_963506605.1. Taxonomy (NCBI): domain Eukaryota; kingdom Metazoa; phylum Chordata; class Lepidosauria; order Squamata; family Lacertidae; genus Zootoca; species Zootoca vivipara. Next base: position 24,314,347 of record NC_083285.1, on the reverse strand, counting down.
CCCCATTCACATCAGTGAAAGGAGCTGACCCGTGTAGGCATAAATAATGTTTGATCATGCCTGACTACGTCAGTCTCTACATCAGGGCAGCTATACTGCATCTCTTTCAGATGGATTTTTGCAGTCCACCTGTACCCACCCATGCATTACACTTAATATCATACATTTGTATGGCTCTTTCAGGTGTTTAAACTGCTTCACATGTGCGACCTACCTGTAAGCCTTATAACAACTCATTAGGGCACATCACTATTTCTGATATTGTGGATGGGGACATGAAGATGTGTCAGTCTTGAGTGAATCCAATCCCCCTACCTCACATCTGGAAGCCAGAAATGGGAAAACATTAAGTTCTTACCATGGTATTTTATTCAATATTCACAGAGAGAGACGGATGATGCCGACTCTCAGATAATGGCATTGCTCTGAGCAGGGCCAGCCCTAAGGCAAGGCTGGGTGGCGCAATGCGCTAGGGGCCAACGCGCCAGACAGCCACACTGGGAAACGGGGGGGGGGGCACTGGAAGGATCTTTGCGCCACGGTGCCAGATATGCTTAAGACGGCCCTGGCTCCGAATAAAGTCCCACCCCTCTGTCTCCCCTATGCTATGTCACCCCTGCACCGGCTAAGCTGTGCTTTCTGCCTCTGAGCTTTCTGTTCTACTACTCTCAATGCTCATCTGGTCCTGGGAGGTGGGTCAGGAATGCTTTCCAAAGACACTGAGTCTGTCAGCTCTCTCTCTCCCCTGGTGCTTCTTCTTCTTCCTGCTGCTCTCCCAATATTTCCCAGCTTCTTCCCTCTGCAGCCTCTGAACTATGACATTCTACAAACCACTGTTCTAAATCTATACTGCCCTCCTCTTATCGGGAATGTTCAGGAAGAGGGAGGGCGGCCCTCACCATTCCTCCTCAGTCCAGTCCCTGACAGGATGAGAGCAAGAGTGATTCAATAAAGTCACTTAGAGAGTTTGTGGCAGAGACAAGATTCAAACAGCATGGTTTCCAAGCCACTAAACTACAGTAACTCTCTGCCAGAGATGAGTGGCCAGGAGCCCCAGACATGAAGAGAAAGTGCAAGGCAATGGGTCAGTCAAAGAGGAGATTCACCTTGGAAGGTTCCCAAACCCTCCAATCTGTGACCCAGTTCACAGATAATGCTCCACCAACCCGTGGATTAGTGTAAACAAGCAAATGCACAGCTTCCCAGAGAGAAGATTATACTCACATTGTTCCTCATCCAGTCCTGGTCCTACTGTAAGTGAAGCCTCAATGTTCACTCTGAGCCCAGACTCCATGGTTTATCTTGCTACAAGTTATGGCAAAGGTTTGTTCTGTGGTTGGTCTAGGGAAGATCAAACCACAAACCTGGGTTTGAATGTAACACTAAGCCAAACCATGGTTTAGCTCACAGCAGTGCAGCAGCAGTAGAATTGGGAGAGGAGCAAAGTGGCCTTGATCGTCTCTCCAAGAGCCCACATTTTCTCATTGCTTCTAAGTCATGGTTAGTATTACCTGTGAACTGGGTTCTATTTATCTGAAGAATACAGCAAATTGTAGGCCAGAGAGGTGATGGATTGGGAGTTAGAGTAGATTGACCTGACTGAAAAATAGATAGCAACTACTCAAAGAGAAAAGAAATGGGAAATTAGAGAGTAGCTGGAGATGTCCTGAGCAGGAAAGGCACCTACTGTTTCTGTAAACAAAAGTATAACACAACTAGTCATAGAACTGGGGGAACTGGAACTGTGGGTGGAGCAGCAATAATAAAGTTCATTTGGGGATTCAGAGTTTGTGGTGTCTTGACTGACCACAACGATTAATGATATTTGGGCCCAGTGGGCCACTCCAGACATCCTTTCCACCAGAGTACCAGAGTGTCCCTACGGATAGCAACAATTTGGTAACATTGCAGAAGCATCACAAAAGAACTAACAAAGCAGAATAATGTGTGGACGGTGCAGTATAAATTCACAACCAGCACATTAGTGGCATGTTGCAGAATACAATCACAAAAAAGGCACCAGTCTGAGGAGGCCCAAAGTCCATATGAGGATAAAAGGAAGGGTTTTGGACACCTGAGAGACTTTCACCCTGAAGTCTCATTGGCACTTAGGCTCAACTAAATGGGAGAATGGAGGAAATAAATAAATGTGGGTGAATCAGTCATGTCTGTAGACCTTTTTGCCTTTGTAGATTGCACTAGTCCCCTTTGACCTTGCAGTTTATCCTCACTGAGTTCAATCTTTGGATATTTCACTTGCCTCAGCTGTGGTGTTGCACAACTCTTTGTCACTGGGCATTCTTCATCTCAGAGAGGATGTTATCTAACTGACCAAATACCAGAAGATAGATATTGTCCCAAATACAGTAACCTACACACACATACACACACACACACACACACAGAGAGAGAGAGAGAGAGAGAGAGAGAGAGAGAGAGAGAGAGAGAGAGAGAGGAGAGTGCTTTTTATGGGGCACTATTTCAATATGAGTAGGAAAATGAGAGTACCCCTCTCAATGCTTTTTAGAAACAAAGCAGTGTGTGTGTGTGTGTGTGTGTGTGTGTGTGTGTGTGTGTGTGTGTGTGTGTGTATCCCAAATGATAAATAGAATCACCTCCAATGGCTGTTTAACACTGACTCTACTTAATTCCATTATTTCTAGAGAGTGACAGAGTCTCATCAATAGAGTTGTTCAATCCTCCAATCAGAATCCTTAGTCCACCATATAAAATGGAATCCTTTTATAAGTGCAGCACTGCATGTGAAATCTCAACAGTCACCTAGTGGATTGTACAATGTATTGCCTATACTATGGGTAGATTTTTTTTTTGTCTTTTTAGGCAGATGGCGAGGTGGTTTTAAAATAATAATAATAATTTGAGTGCATTCAATAGTTATTTTGAGCTACATTTTAAAATATCTACTTGTGGTGACTTGTGTTATTTGTCATTCATATTATTTCCTTTTTTGGCTCACATGAGTTCTTATTTTTTGTGAGCTTCCTTGACCCAGTTTTTAGAGGAAAGGCTGGCTGCAAATAAATAAATGTAAAATAATAATAATAATAATAATAATAATAATAATAATAATAATGCTGAAGAATGTACCTTGATCATTAGATATCATTCTTCCCTACATCGTTTTGAAAATAAACTCTGGATAGAATTTTAATTTACTCAGAATTTTCCCAGAGGGGAAATGTAGTTTTTTAAAAAACGAAATGAACATAAAACCGAGTGATGCTCCCACACATTTTACCTAATTTGAGGAAATTTTTAATGAAGGCTTTGGTTTTCTGTTTATAGAACAGAGTGTTCTGAGAGTCAACATATTGCGAAGGCGGAACCTTTAAAGCAGAAGGTACAGTTCTGTTGACACTGAAGACGCCTCGGGGTTTTGTGTGTGTGTACTTGAAATCGCTGACAGCTCAAATGGATCGCATGGAACTGCGAAAAGTCAACACAGACCTTGATGAGGAGAGCAACAGCGGCGACAGCACAGAAGACACCTATACCGACATGGGAGACCCAGAAAAGGCCACTATTAGCAGGTACAATTCATTGCCAGAATGAGAAGATAAAAAAAAGGCAAGCCCACCCACTCGGTCGTTACTTGAGGAACACACATTTCTAAGTGGGTCACACATCACAAAATTTAAAGATAATGTACACTGTTCTGCTTAGTATAGTTGCATTTAATGAGTTAAGCAAGGCATCCGTCTATGTTTTTGTAGGAATTCTACATGTCTAGAAAGGCTTGCCTAAATAAAACTGCTTCTAGCAGGTGCCAGAAAGAGTACAGCGAAGGCACCCGCCTGGTGTCAATTGGCGGGGAGTTCCAAAGTTGCAGGCACGGCCCTAATAAAAGAATGATTTCATACAAGGGGGAAATGAGTATTATGTGACACTTGTAGCAGTTCCAGTTCTGCATTGCAGTTATTGTAACATCATTGAGATTTCTAAATATGATTGAAAGATGCTTTGCGGAGAAGCTTTCTCAAAAAGTGGGGTATACGTTTATTAAATAAAGCAATACCGTTGTAAAACCGAAGCCTGAATTTTAAAGTGCAAAGACATTTATTTCTTCTTTCCTTGCTTATCTGTTTGTTTTGTTTTGTTTTGTTTTTAGTCACTTTGTTGGCGATGATGCCGAAAGTCAGAAGTTCCTTACCAATGGCTTTCTGGGCAAAAAGAAATTGGAAAATTATACAGATGAATATGTAAGTCCCTTAGTGACAGTTGAGTTGCAGCGGTGTCCTCACAGGTGCACAACATAACTAATGCCACATTTTCCTTGTCCAGAATCCAGGAGATATTTCATTTGGAATGTCATCATTTAACCTGAGCAATGCCATCATGGGCAGTGGAATCTTGGGGTTGTCCTATGCCATGGCCAACACTGGAATCATACTTTTTGTGTAGGTATCCACAATGTGGTTTTTTGGGGGGTGGGGAATGGGAGAGTCTTAGTTGGAGCTATGATATCCTGAAATAAGAAATTATTCTTATTTTTGTGTATAATGGGTTGGGTCTAGACTTAGTCATGTTCAGAGCAGACCTACTTTTGTTGCAATAATGCAAGAACGTTGGGGAAGCATTGCAGACCAACAAATACATTCACCACTACTGCACTATTTGTGGGTCAGGGACGCGGGTGGCGCTGTGGTCCAAACCACTGAGCCTTTTGGGCTTGTCAATCAGAAGGTCAGCGGTTCGAATCCGCACGATGGGGTGAGCTCCCGTTGCTCTGTCCCAGCTCCTGCCAACCTAGCAGTTTGAAAGCACACCAGTGCAAGTAGATAAATAGGTACCACTGTGGTGGGAAGGTAAACGGCGTTTCCGTGCGCTCTGGTTTCCATCACGGTGTTCCGTTGTGCCAAAAGCGGTTTAGTCATGCTGGCCACATGATCCGGAAAGCTGTCTGTGGACAAACGCCGGCTCCCTTGGCCTGAAAGCGAGATGAGTGCCGCAATCCCATAGTCGCCTTTGACTGGACTTAACCGTCCAGGGGTCCTTTACCTTTACCTTTTTCTTAGACCTACTTTTGTTGCAATAATGCAATAACATTGGGGAAGCATTGCAGAACCACAAATACATTCACCATCAATGCACACTTAGTGGGTCAATGACATGTTGCAGAATACAGCTGTCAAAAAACAAGGGGGCAGGGGGAGTCTGGAAGGGCACATGCACTGTACCACAATCCAGCACTCTTATCAACGCTGTGGTCACATTCAAGACTGTGTCTCCCTCACTCAGGATCCCATATCACACATTGAGACATGCCTTAATCCAGAAATCTATCTAATGCATTTATTATTGGTCATCTTTCCTGCCTATAACTTGGCTATATTAATTTATATTTGTGTAGGCCGGGGGGGGGGGGGGGGAGTCCACCTCTCTCTGTGTGTTCCATGACATAGCAGCAACGTTGCAATTCCAACTGGGACAAATATGCCAAAAGAATAAATAACTCACCTAATTTGTATTTGTGGGATCGAAGTGATACTACCCCTACTGTGGAGCCTGGAAGGGAATGCTCTCTGTCCATATGGCACTATATCTGAAACTCTGTGAATAGAAATGTGTGTATAGACAGGCTGCCCCCTAACATCTGATCGCGCCAAATGCTAACTGTGATGGCATGTAGCTGACATACACTATCCATATAGCATATTTTTTGACAGGCAGAAGCAGGTGCTGCTGAGCAACTTTCAAACTATATAGCTAGACCTATCAGTCTGGGAGACATCTTTTTTTAAAAAAAAGCTTTCCAGATCAGCACATGATTTTATTCCTTAAAACCTGTGTTGTGGAATTTTCCAATTTGGAGAAAGGCTGAATGAAAAGTTTAGATCGTTGTCTTGCATTATTTAAAAAGAAAAGAAGGAACACTTTTGATGTTCTTCAAAAAAAAAGTAGAGACCTGAGGGAAGCACGTTGCTGCATTGGTAAAAGACACAAAATATAATGCTTTTAAATATGCTTGCTCTAATCGGCAATCTGCATGCCAAACTGCATGCTATGCTAAATATATTTTAGCATTTAATATGCCATAGTTTTAAGCATGTTTTACTCTGTGTTGGATTTAGACTAGATAAGATATAAAAAACCTCTTAGAATACACTGAGGAATGTGTTTTTTTTGGTAGGCCTTTGAGCCTTATAGTCAATGTCCTTCGAAATGAAAGCTCTTTCCCCTTTACTGAACTTAAAATAGCACACCTGAATTGATGCCTCTACAAAGGAATGGATAACTTATCTGTGTAGTTCATTTTATCCCAGCTCATAGATTTATAACTTCTGTTCTTCCTTACAGAATCCTGCTGCTCAGTGTAGCCATAATGTCTCTCTATTCGGTTCACCTGTTGCTGAAGACATCCAAGGAAGGAGGTATGCCATTTATTATCTAGGTGGTGGGCAAGTCATTTGAGAAGACCACATCCCAACAAGGCAGACAAAAAAAATCAAGATTAACTGTTTGGCAGATCAAAGACAGAAATAGCAAAGAACAATGACCCAGATCTCCTCCGGAACAATGACAGTGTTATTGCAAGCCCACATTATGGTGGCCAGCTTTTCTGCCCCACTGCCTGACTTGCCATGGAAGCAGCCAATACCCAATCAGTCAGTGAGGCACTGCCCACCAGTGGGGCCTCTGACTGGCCCATTTGATTTTCACTTTGTGGAGGGCAGTCCCGACCAAGAAAATTCCCAAATGGCCAGCCAAAACTCATGTGCTCTGGCTGCCAGGGATAGTGGCCAAATGTGATGGGCCGCAATTGCTGCCTGCCCAGGAAAGTGGCCATTATGGGCAGAAACCAGAATTAAGCAGTTTTAATTTCCATTGATTTAAGGGGAGAGAGAGAGAGAGAGAGAGAGAGAGAGAGAGAGAGAGAGAGAGAGAGAGAGAGAATCACATACTTAGAAAAAAGATATGGAAATAGCTTTCCAGTGACTGTACCTTGTTACCCATGCATATTTTGCTTCCTTCAGCGGGTTGTGCAAAACCCAATCAATGAAAAGATATTTGAAGTAAAACATTTTATTTCCTGTCGCTCCTAGGTTCACTAATATATGAAAAATTAGGCGAAAAGGCATTTGGATGGCCTGGAAAAATTAGTGCTTTTGTTTCGCTTACGATGCAGAACATTGGAGGTGAGTGGGAAATGTCTTTTTAACGAGAGGGTTTAAAATGACAGTAATTGTCTTATAATAAAGAAATGTTGGGGAGGGGATATATGCTGTTGGTGCCACAGCAGCCCTGAGTTGCTGCACCATAGAAATAAACTCTTAATTATGGTGCCCAATACAGTAATTGCCATACAATGACATTTCTGATACTGAAAACTATTTTTAGAGTCATGTTAACGCCCCATAGAGGGAGGCCACTGTATTGAATTCATAATCTATTTAAAAGCCTAAATACGATATACAATGTAGGACCCTTTCCTCTGTTGTATTTGGCAGCCAAGGTTAAGGTACCCCTGACCATTAGGTCCAGTGCAGACGACTCTGGGGTTGCGGCGCTCACCTCGCTTTACTGGCCAAGGGAGCTGGTATTTGTCCGCAGACAGCTTCCGGGTCATGTGGCCAGCATGACTAAGCCGTTTCTGGTGAACCAGAGCAGCGCACGGAAACGCCGTTTACCTTCCCGCTTGGAGCGGTACCTATTTATCTACTTGCACTTTGACGTGCTTTTGAACTGCTAGGTTGGCAGGAGCTGGGACCGAGCAACGGGAGCTCACCCCGTCGCGGGGATTCGAACCGCCGACCTTCTGATTGGCAAGCCCTAAGCTCTGTGGTTTAGACCACAGCAGCCAGGTTGAATGCTACCTAATTTTCATCCTTTATAGCTTACATCGACCTGGAGAACCTTTTTTTCTCCAAAGGGCTGCATTTCTTCATGGTGAACTTTCCAAATGCCAGTGGCAGTGGAGCCCAGGGCCAAAGTGGGTGTGACACTTGCCTTTGGCCAGGTTCTAACCTCATCGATCCTGTATAATACCTTAAGCACAAGCAGAGCAGTGGAATGAAATGAAATGAAATTACAGGGACCCAAAATAAAATGGGAAGTGCTTTATGTGCTGTGTGTTGCTGGCTTATAATTGTGACGGCGCAAAATGTTTCTGGGAAATCAGAGCCCAGTGGCATAGTGGGGGGGGGGGGGCTGGGGCACGCAGGCACACTTTTTTGAGGGGCGTCAGGCACCCCCACAACAGGATCCCTCATCGGAGCCTGAATCAGTCCAACACCACCAGCCACAGCAGAGAAAGGAGAGTCGCCACAACACTGCTGCTCATTCTCCTCATCTGCTCTGCAGCACAGCAGCTCTACTTCCAAGTCAGGCTTGATCCGAGAGTGCAGCAGGCTCCCTGTCCCCTTGTGGGGGTGCCCCACATGCCTGCCCTTTGGAAGAGCTGAGTTCAGAGTAGTTGTGGATGCTTCAGTGTTAAGAAACAAGCACAATTAGAATGAACTATAGTTCCCTGTTTTTGAGTGCAATGGGAAGGTTCAGTTTATTGCCCAAGCTTGGAAGAGAGGAATGTGACAGCTCATGCAGGCCGTGATTGATTGTTAGGTCTGAACCAAGCCATATGAAAGCATCCTTAATGACAGAGAATAATAACATCAAAATGAGCCGCAACTGTTCTGATCAAAGGGTAAGAAAGCATTTGGGCTTCTGGCTGTCACATATAAGAATGTAAGGGCCATTGAAACAGGCGGGTAATCCCAGCACCACTCTTACAATGATGATGGGAGAGTTCAGAAGCAAGGGAGAATGTTCCAAAGTTTAAAACTCATAATTTTCTGAATGAATGATTTCCCCATGTAAGCTGACAGGAACGGCATTTCTGTTTAACTGAAAATTTAATGATCTGAATGTTTTGGGTACCCTTTTTCAGACCTTGTCATCATACTCTATTCATCCTTTCTCGTTTCAGCAATGTCAAGCTACCTCTTCATTATTAAGTACGAACTTCCAGAAGTACTCAGAGCATTTCTAGGGCTTGAAGAGACTTCTGGGTATGGGCTTGTTTACATTTCTTTAATTCAGCAAAGTCTCCTTATAACCTCAACAGATTTGATTGATACATGGGTATTCTGTCTTCTCATTCTAGGGAATGGTATCTAAACGGGAACTACCTTGTAATATTTGTGAGCATCGGTGTGATTCTTCCACTTTCACTTCTGAAGAATTTAGGTAAAACAATCAACTGCCTTATTAAATACATCTATAATGACTTATTTCTATCCAACATTTGAGTTGATAGTCTAATTTCACTTGTGGTTTAACTGTGCATTCATTGTTGTTGTTGTTTTGTAGGGTATCTTGGTTATACAAGTGGATTTTCACTTACCTGCATGGTATTCTTTGTAAGCGTGGTAAGTAATTATAGGAAATGGTGTAGCAACATATGCAGAACCATGTGTGTATGTGTAATATATGTGTAAATGGCAACAGTGTCCTTATAGAGTATGGACTATGGCTCCAGCCAGGCATGCTGTTAGAGACATATCACATTCAGGGCACAGGTGCAAATTGGTGCAAATTTGTTACACTTGCTGATTGAAATGTATAGATGCAAATTTAGGATTCTGAGCAAATTGAAGATAACTGGGGTCTCACCTGTAAGCAAAGGGCTTTTTTAAAAAAAGAAAAAAGTTTAAAAGGGGAAGAGGCAGGAGATCTGGGATCTCAGAACTAAAAAACCACCCTAAAAACAAGACTAAGTCTACACCATAACTGTTGCAACAGAAGTATGAGCCTGTGGTTTAGGAAGTGTGCTGAGTAGCCCAGAGTGATAAAAACAACACAAGATCACGGTGTGGCCTGGCCGTGTTGTGAAAGAGGAAGAAGCAGAGCAGGGTAACTCAACCATGAGAGACAGAGCTGCAACAGTGGTCTCACCTCAGCAGTGTAGTTAGTTGTAGCTTACTTGGGGTGAGGGTAAGGGTCGAGGTGACAGCAAGCTGAGCGCTGCATAGCACACTGGTGTCAGCACTGGATTGCAGCCAGTGTGCCATACTGCAATGACCTCACCCCTTGTGAATGGCAGTGATGATGATGCTGGAATGCTATCGCTGCAGCTCTGCCTCGCTGGGGAAAGCTCCTGGGATTAACCATGCTGCAAAGCAGACCTGTTAAGACATCCCAGGCAGTAGACCAAATAAGCATAGGAACCATTCAAATCCAAATCAATTTCCTCTTCCATTTACCTGTCCACTTTCATCATCATCATCATCATCATCACCACACACACACACACACACACACACACACACACACACACATCTTTATGATGCACACCCCTTTAGGAAAAAGCAAGGGGGGGAACCCTTTCTTGTGAAACTTTGACAACTGTGTGCTTCAGAATGTTTTCATCTCAATCTCAGTTGAGTTTCTGAGTTGTAAGAAGGATAAGTATTGTAGCCATCTGCTAACCAAAAGGGCACTGTAATATATGCAAAATGCCCATGAACAAGGTGAATAAGCTTTTCTACAGAATTAAGGCTGTCGACCTGCAAGGCCCACCCCCCGTCAAATGAAATCCTTAAAGCTCCTCATATTTTTTGTTGCTGCTGCTGGAAACAAAACAAAAAATCCCCTGGGGATTTTGGTGTACAGAGTGTGGGGACTAGAGTGGCCCTTCAGAATGCTCTATGCTTTTTAGTGTGCAGAGCAGAACTTTGGGACCCAAACTCTGTGGTTTCTTTCCCCAATCCCTCCTGACAATTCTGTTGTGCCATGAATTGATCTCCACTTTAGTGACTGCAGGGAATCAATCACAGACAGCATAAGCAGGAAAACGGAAACATCACCGAATTAGATATAACTTTGTTAGAGATAACTTTGAAAGATATATAACTTTGTAAAGGACGTGGGTTAAACCACAGAGCCTAGGGCTTGCCGATCAGAAGGTTGGCGGTTCGAACCCCCACGACGAGGTGAGCTCCCGTTGCTCGGTCCCAGCTCCTGCTAACCTAGCAGTTCGAAAGTAGCTCAAAGTGCAAGTAGATAAATAGGTACCACTCTGGCGGGAAGGTAAACGGTGTTTCCGTACACTACTCTGGTTCGCCAGAAGTGGCTTAGTCATGCTGGCCACATGACCTGGAAGCTGTACGCCGGCTCCCTCGACCAGTAAAGCAAGCTGAGCGCCACAACCCCAGAGTCGTCCACGACTGGACCTAATGGTCAGGGGTCCCTTTACCTTGTTAGAGAACAACAGCAATGTCCTGTAAAGGCACCCAATGTTTCAACTCATTATTTGCCATGTTCAGTCTCTTGATATATACGTATATTTGTAATCTTACTTTAGGTCATCTACAAGAAATCCCAAATACCATGCCCTCTCCCAGTCTTGGGCAATGGTGCTGGCAATTGGTCCTACAACAGCACCACAGCTCCATTGCATGTCGTGATGCTACCCAACGATTCTGCCAATTCCGAAGTAAACTTTATGTTGGACAGCACCTACAAGCAGTATTCCGGTTTTGAAGAAGCCAAAGATAAGATGCATCAGAGTGGAGTAGAATATGAAGCCCATGGAGAGGAGGATGAGAAGTGTACCCCCAAATATTTTGTGTTTAACTCACGGGTAAGGCTCTCTTACAATTTTGCTGCACACAGAACTGCCTGCCTGCCGTTGCCCCTTGACTGACAGAATTTTATTGCACAGAGTCATTCTGGGAGTTGCAGGTGTCACCAGATTGCCCCAGTCATTATGCCAATCTGAAGCATTTACTGGGCTCCTCTTGAAGACCAAAGACCCACTGGGTGTCTATCTAGATTGAGATTATTTGTCTCCTTTTAATAAATACTGATTGGGACCTGCTGGCTAAGGCTGATGGGATGTCCAGCAACATCTAGAGCAGGCATCCCCAAACTTCAGCCCTCCAGATGTTTTGGACTACAGTTCCCATCTTCCCCGAACACTGGTCCTGTTAGCTAGGGATCATGGGAGTTGTAGGCCAAAACATCTGGAGGGCCGCAGTTTGGGGATGCCTGATCTAGATTGGCTACCCTCAAGTCAGTACATTGGGGATGGCGGTGGCCAGTGGCTATGCCATCTCTTTGCTGCGTTTATGGTTCCCTAAATTTATACACAATACTGTATATCCTTTTGATAAGCCATTGCATAGTGTTCCTTCATTCGGTCTCCCTACTCAGTGCTTCCATCTTGTCTAGACCTTTACCTGGAACAGCTGCAGTATAAAGCCAGTCACTTTGCTCAGTAAAATGACGCAGTGAGATGTGGAAAAAACTAACCAGCAACTGGGATCCTTGTTTTTTGTTTTATAGACTGCCTATACAATACCGATCCTGGCCTTTGCGTTTGTGTGCCACCCTGAAGTGCTACCCATTTACAGCGAACTGAAAAAGTAAGATTGCTTCTCTTCAATATACTCTACTTAAAATAGGCTCATTATTGAAACCTTCCCCCCCTCCTTTTCTAATTTTAGTTCAAAATATATTAATTGATTTCCTACTATTTTCCCCTATTAATTTTCCTCATGTATTTATTGCTTTTGCTATTATCTTTATATTTTTATATCCTTCAGTTCAGGGATGGAGAACCCCTGGCCCACGGGCCAAATCAATCCTGCAAGGGACTCAGTTTCCCTCAGTCATGTCACTAAGACATTTGGTGGTGGTGGTTGGTGTGTGGACTACAACTCCCATCATCCCAACCTTTGGCCATGTTGGCTGGGGCTGATGGGAGATGGAGTCCCACAGTTCCCCACTCCTTCAATAAGAGGAATTGCTATAAAGGGCATTGTGGTATACACAATTACCTGAGCTGGTTAGTCTTTTCAAGAAAGAAATGGCTTCTTCATTCATTATATGTATTTTTAATTTGATTTTAATTTTTTCATTTTCCCACTCAGCCGATCACGAAAACGTATGCAAAGCGTTGCCAACGTCTCCATCACTGGGATGCTCGTTATGTACCTCCTTGCTGCTCTGTTTGGCTACCTGACTTTCTATGGTGAGTCAAAACTCTCTCAGTAATTGAGATGGGCGCCATTGCGCAGGCTGGAGTTCCTGCGCACGCCCTGGAAATCCCAGGGACTGTTTCCTAGGCAGTAAAGGAAGCCTCTGACTCCACCTACTTTTGCCTAATCAGCGAATCACGAGTGGGCATGGCCCACCAGGGAGCGGGGTCAACCTTCCCCTCCAGTATGTAACATAGGCCCATTGCATGCCCTGTAGCTTTAGAGAAGGCAAGGCAACAAAAACAACTGCTAGTATTTAACATGGTTAAGTGTTACCGTATTTTTCGCTCCATAAGACGCACCTGACCAAAAGACGCACCTAATTGTTAGAGGAGGAAAGGGGGAAAGCCCTGGGTTTTTGTGGGGATCAGCTCACAGTTGTGCAGCTTTTTTGCAAAGGGGGAAAGCTCCATTTTTTTGAGCATCAGCTCAAAGTTGTGCAGCTTCTTTTGCAAATGGGGAAAGCCCCATTTTGGGGGGGATCAGCTCACAGTTGTGCAGGTTTTTGTCTTTTTGTTTTTTGCAAAGGGGAAAGCTCCATTTTTTTGAGGATCAGCTCACAGTTGTGCAGCTTACCTTGCAAAGGGGGAAAAAATCCTGTTTTTATGGAGTTCAACTCACAGTTCTGCAGCTTCTTAAGGAAAGGAAAGGAAAGGGAGCCATTTCTACAGTTTCCAGACAGATAATCTAATCAGCCAGTCACATGTCACTGGGGGAACACAACAATGGAGGCCTGGGCAAGGGGGTGGGGCCGGAAAGGGAGCTAGCTTCTCTTATCTCCCTCCTGATCTCTTTGCAATCAGCTGCTGAGCGGGTTCTCTTTCCCTCTTGTTAGCCTTTAGCTCTTTCTTTTTTTAAAAAAAAAAAAGCATGATCTGCTTTTCACCCCTGGGCAATTTGGCTCCAGGGACCATGCATTCGCTCCATAAGACACACAGACATTTTCTCTTACTTTTTAGGAGAAAAAACGTGTGTCTTATGGAGCGAAAAATACAGTGTTTCTGATCTGTGCCTCCCAAAGCTAAATAATTGTCTGGTCTGTTAATTACAACTTCTCAAATTGCAATTGTGTGTGTGTGTGTGTGTGTGTGTGTGTGTGTGTCTATGGCAGTGAGTGGACATGAGATTGCCTGAGAAAGCTGACTTTCTTCATTTCCCTTTTGCAGGCGAAGTGGAAGATGAGCTGCTTCATACCTACACCAAAGTGTACACTTTTGACACCCTGCTTTTGATGGTTCGCCTCGCTGTACTTGTGGCTGTGACCCTGACTGTGCCCATAGTCCTGTTCCCTGTAAGTCAAGAGACTGTTATTAAATAATCTTTGAGCAGCCCATACCAGAGGACCTTTGACAGACTGGATATTGATCCAGGCCCGGCTCTAGGAAGACCCCCGGTGGCGCAGGGCACCATGGCGCCGGCCCGCCAGAAAGGCGCCGCGAGCTGCGCCCGTCGGCTGGCCGGCTGATCCGCCGGTCCACCGCGCAGCTGCGCCCACCCGCCCACCGCACTGGGAAATGGGGCAGGAGGGCGCCAGAGAGATCCGGCGCACCTCAGCAGCAGGGGCGTTTAAGACGGCCCTGTATTGATCTATTACCATATAGCTGCTTGTACATGTTATGGGGGATCTTTTGATCAGACCAGTCATGACCCTGGCTGAGGGTTTTTTTTAGGGGGGGGAAATGAATCTCAAAGTTGTTGACACTATTTTCTGGGAAATTCCAGATGTATGGCAACTCTATTTCTAGTCTGGACTTGTGATTTATCCCTGTTGCCCCATAAACATAACATGTTATGAAAGCAATAACCATCCATCAAAGCCACTAAAATCAAGTGTTAATAATTATTCACAAACAGGGAGAGAGGGAGAGAGAGAGAGAGATACAAAAAAAAAAACCCACTCCAATTACATCAACAAGAAATGCACCCGGTGTTTGTTTTTCCTTTTTACGTGGATTTTACCAGTTTACACTTACCCACATGAACCTCTTTTTGAAAGAGCTTGTAAGAGAATTTGAGGCATCCTCAACTGCTTGATAGTAGCAATTCCTATCTCTTTTTAAGCATTTAAGGGGAAATGGCAAAGGTGCGAGGAAAAGCCCAGGTTTCAGGGCTACTTTTGCCGTAGCTGTTGGTGACTTTGGGCTATGTATTTGCTGCTATTCCTGTTCCCAAAGTAGTAAGCACACATGTGCTTCCTCCAGGGAGGTGACTAAGTATGAAAGCAGAGGGGCATTCAAGTCGGCTTGAATTTTTGACAGATACCCAACAATGTGTGTTAGAGCCTCTCAGCTTGCACACTACAACAGCTATCAGCTCCCCTTGAGTTTCTCAAGTTACAGTTACACAATGTCCTTAAAGGAATATTGCATTGCAATACCGAAGGCTACGTTTTGTCTCATGCTCATAGGGTCCAGATAAGCTATGTAATGTCCCCCTTTCCCACCCCCAAATTCAGAGAGTAATAAAATATTTCCCCATGGATCCAAATAGCATAATGCCTCTGTAAGCCTTACATTGTGAAGGTCATTCTGAAGTGCCAGATTCACTCCAAAACAAGCTCCCAGTTAGTGTGGATAAATGGGAGGTGTAACAAGATGCGGTGTGGGATTTAGTCTCTTCCCTCTTCCAGAACACCATCCCTTTCTCTTCTTTGGTTTCCCTTCTCCACTAGATATTCCATTTTTTGTAACTACAGAGCACATTTGATTCCCACTGGGCCATTTTGCTTTGGGTGTATGTGGGATTCCCCCCCCCTTTTTTTAGAATCCCCCCCAAAAAGTTTCTTAACTTTGAAGTTCCCCTGAGCAGAATACTACCTTCCTCCTGTGCTTGGGTGGTGCATTTTTGGCTATATAAGAGTCAGTGCTTACTCCCAAACATTGTTACTAGAGGGAATGTTTAAGGGCAGTGTTGGATTAAGAGCTCTAGAGGCCCCAAACACTGAAAAGATTGTGGTGCCTTCCCCCATGTCATTCAAAATAAAATAAAAACGAGGCTAAACCATAAAATACGGTTTTGTTTTTTCCAAAATGTCACAAAACTTACATGTATGCTGAAATTGAAATAGCAGCTTATTGCTAGGTTTTCTGATTGCAAAATTCTGGAGAAGTTCATCAACGAAGCGTGTCTGCTTCCCTACACAACTGGGAAAGTGAATTGAGTTTGTCCTGACACATTGTTGTTCTCTGAGGGCCTTTTTTTAGGTGGCATAAATAATATAAAGAGACAGGAAAATGGGGGAAGTATGTGTAGCAGAGGACAAGGGAGTCTAACAAACTTCTGATTTTTCTGATGATGACTACATTTGAAATATCAAATGTAAAATTCTTTTTTAAAAAAACAAACAAACAAACATTTTTGGGTGCTTTCCTAGTAATTGGGTAATCCAGACCCTGATCTGCTAGCCGTTTTTGCTGTCCTGTTGCACTTAGACATTTTTGCTTCTTCAACTATGCAAAGGACTTGGAGTGTAACCCTATCCGCAGTTGCCAAGTGGAGCTGCCTTGACCTTTTACCTAGTTATTATCTCTGCAAGTGCAAAAGCTGTAGGAAAGCTGTTCAGGTTTGGGAAGTTTGCAAGGTCAGGGCAAACAAAACTGATATATCTCTGTCATTTATAGATTGAATGATCAAGTGTACAAGTACTTACATTGCACTTTTTTTTTCACTGAAAGCAAAGGCGTCTGCTTTTTTAGAACCTACAATAATTTTGAGAATGAGGGGAAAAAATCCCCCATGTACTTAGCCATTACTGAGCTGAGAGCTTCGAAGGGCTTTTGCATGTTGTATTTCTTTTTTACTAAAAAAAAAGGAAGGGAGGGAGGGTGTGCTATTTTCTTCTAGTAGCAGAAATATCTTTTCCTCAAAGTATTTATCTCCCATTTACATACTTTTTATCAATATTTTGAATTCTGCTGCAAAGTACACACATTAGTCGTAAAACTATTAGCATTGTTGGTTTGTTTTATTTATGAAAAAAGATTTATATACTGCTGTATCATTATAAATACCACAGTGGTTTACCACAATATAAAAAGATAAAGCCAAACAATAAAATCGTGAAAAGTTAAAAACAAGTTAAAAGCAAAAAGAAATTAAAAACAGACATCGATAGACCATTGTGGGAGATGTACTCTTAACTGCCTGTGTAAGCCCGGTGGAATAGAAACACTTTCAACACTAAAGGGGAATGCTTATAAAGATGAAGAGAAAGACGGGGTGCTTTTTTCCCCCTTTTTTCTTTTGCTGCAGAATTACCCGGCGTCAATTCTAAATTTAAGATGATAAAATATGCTGGTTAACATTTTCTTTTCTTTCTTTTCTTTTAACAGATTCGTACTTCGGTTACTGCACTCTTGTTTCCCGGAAGGCCCTTCAGTTGGATAAGACACTTTTTGATTGCTGCAGCAGTCCTCGCCTTCAATAACGTCTTGGTTATTTTTGTCCCTAGCATTAGAGACATCTTTGGATTCATAGGTATGCTTTGGAATAAAGTCCTTACTTATCTTACTATGCCTCCGGGGAAAACAAATCACGTTTGTCTAAACACTTGTACTGTAGAATTCAGCGCAGTAGGAACAAAGATGGCCATTGGGCAGAGTGTGGCAGCTACCTCAGGCCACACCGATCCTGGGTTTGGGGAAGGGCAATGCCGACAACCTCTAGGCTGTTCCTTCTCAGTGCCTAGGCCATCCCCCTCGGTTGAAAGACAGAGCTGTGTGTGCCATGTGGCCTTCTTTACAACCCCATAACTAACACACACATACAAATCAGGCTCTTGCCAACCAATAAAATGCTCCTTTGTGGAGGGTGGACACCATGCTCTGAAATCAGTTACCAAGTCTGATATGACAGATTTCAGGAAACCAGCCTGTAAGAGAGAGGGCTTGCAGAGAGCAGCCCACTCTGCTTACTTCTACCAGCTGGGAGAGCAGCAGCGAGAGCAGCAAGTCTGGGAGGGAAAACCAGGAACAGGAAGTGGTAAAGAAGGGTCCAGGGCTCTGCAGAGTCCTGGAGGCTCAGCTCCAGGCTGGGAGCAGGTAAGCAGGGGCTAGAAAGGAGGGGGTAGGTAGAACGGCACCTCAGGAGCCTGGTTTGGGACAACGGAGGACCCGTAGAGCAAGGAGGAGGGGCGTTTGGATGCCCAGTCTTAAAAGGGGGATCAGAGCCCGCGAGACACCATTGCGGGCTTCTGCCCCATGCAGAGCAGACATGATTTGAGACATCTCACCACTGTATATAGCATGCATAATAAAACTCTGAAAAATCCAGAGGATGTTTGGAGTGCTTACTCGGGAGTAGCCAACACCCGTCTATGACACAGCCCTTTCAAACAAGACCTTTCGCTTCACGCATGCCTTTTATAACTGCACTCTTGGTAGGTAGCCGTGTTGGTCTGACGTAGTTTAAAAAAAATCCTTCCAGTAGCACCTTAAGTTTTTCGGAGGGGCTCACTTTACATCTCAGGGTTTGGAATTTATCTATGGAAGTCCAAAAGATTACCCAAGTAGAATAAGGCAGTCAAATGTTACCAAAATCGATTATTACAATAAACTTCAAGAATTCAGGGTTATGACCTGCTTTTGTCAATCTGTTGTTCAACATTAGCACCTTAAGTTGGTCTCTAAGGTGCTACTGGAATGAATTTTTATTTTATTTTATTTTTAAGACTAACGTTTGCCTTCCGATACACACTTACCTGGAGGTGAGTCATATTGAACTTATGTTGCCTACCGTGTTTCTCCGAAAATAAGCCATGCCCCGAAAACAAGCCATAGTGATAGGCAGTTTAACCTTATAGTTTAAACTGTACCATACTTAATAAGACATCCCCTGAACATAAGCCACTGTGTGTTTTTTTGAGGAAAAATAAATACAAGGCGGTGTCTTATTTTTGGAGAAACACGGCACATCTTAGTAGGCAGGCATAGGATCGAACTATTAGATGTCGTTTAAGGCTGCAGTTTTGTACACACTTACCTGTGAGTAGTTCCCAGTAAACTCAGGCCCCATCTGCACTATACATTTAAAGCAGTCATTGTTTCTGGTCGGCATCTAAAGATATGTAATGAAGGCGCCAGGTGAGCTTCCCTGAAGAGATTTGTTCTTGTGTTGCCATCCACTGGGCCTCTCATAGAGGTGGCCCATGAAGAAGGACCTCAGATGATGGTCACAGGGTCTGGGTCAGTTCATATGGAGAAAGGTAGTCCTCTAAGGCTGCTGTCTCTTACCATTTGTGTCTTCTGCTTCAGGTGCCTCTGCTGCCACAATGCTGATCTTTATTCTTCCTGCTGCTTTTTATCTCCGGATTGTCAAGAAAGAACCTTTCAGGTCCCCTCAGAAGATCGGGGTAAGTAGACTGGAAGCAATCAGCACTGCAGTTCAGTATTGCCAAATCATAAACCCTTCCCCCCAGTAATATGGGATTTTCTTTTCTTTTTCCTTCTCAATTGCAGGCTCTGGTTTTCCTGACTGTCGGTGTCATCTTTATGATTGGAAGCATGACACTAATTCTCCTGGACTGGATTTACAACTCTCCAGGTTCCAATCAGCATTAATCTGGAAGAAGAATAGAAAATATTTGTTTTTTCTTTCGTGTTGGAAATGGTTGAATGCTATCATCCAAAACAAGAGGGGAAAAGACTTTTGACACATAGAAGGGGACATTGCTTCTAGTCAATAACTGCAAAATTCCAAAGACTTTTACTAGTAATGCCACTAGGAGGATCCTATGGAATATTCAAGTGCCCTTTAATAAGGGATTGTTATTTATGCGATAAAGCCTGTGCCAAACTCTTCTGGACCAGGATAGAATAAAAATGTGTATATAGTCCTTGAAACAGACTGTTACTGCTATTGTTGTTTTGATAACCACAGTTTCTAGAATACGGAGACAACGTAGTAGCTCAGACGTTACCCTAGTGCCTTGTAAAATTGTCTGTGGGTATGGTTTATTACAGAATATGTTGCACTCTAATTCTAGATAGAGGCTGGAATATTTGGGAGTTGTTCAAAAGCTAAGACCATCAACAGCTCAAAACTGAGTGTGTGTATATATGTATGTATAGTGTGTATGCATGTACATAGACACAGAAGGGAAGAGAAAATAAAAACAACAATTGTGTTGAATGGCTGTTCATAAAGTTAACAAGTACGGTCAAGTTGTGAGCGCCAACCCTTTGTAAGTATTTTACTTATCAAGCAATACATTATATGGACAGGTGATCACAGAAGTGCTCAGTGTTGAAGGTGCACAAGCATGGTCAATTCTTGGCCATCATAACTTTCAGCAATCTCCTATTCCTGTTACAAAAACTGGCTGCCGTTGCTTTTGATGCGGCGTAACTGTCTCATCTCTCTCAGCAAGTTGCAGTTACTGTCAATTACAATCAACAACAACTAGCCACACCAATAAGATTGTGTCTCGCCCTAGGGGGCCTTCAAAGCTTCTCCCATTGGCAGTGATGCCGCCATTATATGAAGTCTCTGTGCTCTTGTCAGGTATTCCTGGTGGCCACTGAAGGATGAGTGGAACCCTTAACAGGATGGCAACAATCTCATAGCAAGCACATCTTTGTCATTGTAGCACACTTACTTGTTAGAGGGAAGATGGTTCTGGTAGGATCCCTGTGGTGAGCAAAAGATTATGCCTATGCCAGCCGGAAACCTGATCCTGCAATTATAATTCTGTTTTGAAGACCTTCTAAGAGAAGCTGGATCTCTGTTTGCCGTTTGTCTGGGAGGCATGAACAGAAGAGGACTACCACGCTCAGGTCCTGTTTGTGGCTTCCCGGAGGCATCTAGTTGGCCTCTGTATAAACAGAATACTAGACTAGGTGGGTCTTTGGTCTGATCTACCAGAGCTCCTCTGACGTTCTTAAGTCTTCCACTGTAACTCAGATGAGTGTAAGGCGATCTCAAGAAACGTGAAAAGCACACTTACCAGTATTGTTAAATGCATTTTTGTTTGATAAATGGTCAGTGCAGGAAACAGTGATCATTGCTATATATGTACTATATAAATATTTATGTATATAATCTTATTCGCTATTGAATGTTGCTGTACGATACAATATTTTGATTTTTATATATCTTATTTGTGTAGTTGTTTTCATAGTCACGACCTTTATACCATTTTGAAAGCAGGGGGAGGGAGGGGTTGTTGTTTTTTCCGGAGGGGCTCACTTTACATCTCAGTGTTTGGAATTTATCTATGGAAGTCCAAAAGATTACCCAAGTAGAGTAAGGCAGTCAAATGTTACCAAAATGGATTATTACAATAAACTTCAAGAATTCAGGGTTATGACCTGCTTTTGTCGATCTGTTGTTCAACATTTTATTTTTAGAACAGACAGAGCACGCTTGCAATTGAGGATCCAACACTACTTGCTGGGAATGGGATTTGTTTCCCAGGTATACAGTGTTGCAAATTGTGGCATTGCACTAAAGAGAAACATAAAAGCCCCAGTTTGAACTGCTTTGCTAGTGCAAAAGTGCACATTATTAGGTGTATTTGGGTGGTAGACAATGAAGTTTTACTCAGAGTAGACCCACTGAAATCAATGAACATGGCTAAGTTAGGTTCATTTAATTTCAATGGGTCTCCATTCAATGGGCAAAACTTAGTTGAATACTGTCATTGGTATGGCTGAGAAACCAACAGACGCTGTGGACTTCCCTCTCCAAGAGCAGCTTGGCAGGTCAAAGCCTTCCTGGTGCGGCAGTGGGAAGCTCTATCAGAATTGCTTTTCTATGAATGCTGCTCTGTGGGTAGTAGAGCTGGAAATGGAACATGGTGGAGTGGATGAAAGAGTCCCAACCCCTTCCCATCCCCAAAAGAGAAAAGAAAAAAAAACCCCAAACCTACACCAGTCAATGGAGGGAGAGACACAAAATATAAGTGCCCTTAAATACTACTTCCTGTGAATCACAAGTGGGGAGGAGTGCCATCCCTCTGCTTGCCGGCTTTCTACATTACAGTGGTACCTTGGTTTAAGTATACAATTGGTTCCAGAAGTCTGTACTTAACCTGAAGCGTACTTAACCTGAAGCGAACTTTCCCATTGAAAGCAATGGAAAGTGGATTAATCCATTCCAGACAGGTCCGCGGAGTACTTAAACTGAAAGTACTCAAACCAAGGCGTACTTAAACCGAGGTATGACTGTATGGGCATACTTTTTAGTTTTCCTAAATTCAAGACATATGCTGGGACTACAACTGCCATAAACCTTCTCCATTGGCTATGGTGCCTGTGGCTGATGGGAGCTGAGAGTCCAACAAGATCTGCAGGAGAACCATGTTGGCTTCTCCTGGTTCAAGTCTTTGGAAACTTCCAATTATTATTGAGAGTCACGGGGACTGTTCACAGTAAAGTTTCCACTGGATCATATGACTTTAGCTTTTGAATCAAAGAGCGCAACTCTTTTTTCCATGCCCTGTTTCATCATTCCCATAGATTTCCACTCCTTTTTTCACAACCGTAGTTCATTACTTGCAGTCAAACATCAGCCTCGCCATCTTGCAGTTAGCCATAGAATAATTCTCAGTTGGCATTTCACAGAAATGGATTATAGTCCAATATGTGCCTGCGCATACAATATACCCACTAGGGTCCTACACAGCTTGATACAAACCAGTTCAGTGAGTCAATAATTACATGGTGATGAAATATTGTGGAAACTTGTGAGACGCACTGTAGAAATAAGTTTTGAAATGTATGCAGATATTGGCCTTTTAAAACCATCCTGTCCACTCATTCTCTTGGCTGACCACATCAGACAAGTGCTGACAGGAAAAGGCAGACAGAGAGGAGTTTTATTCTGGCAGGCACACTGTTCCCTTCACCCCAGAGACATATTTAACCCTGAATTTGAACACACAGAAATACTTTTTGTGGGGGACAGTGTGTGGATGGGATTGATTTTGGGACTAAGTGTGGGCTAAGGTGGCATAAGAGCAATTTAAAAACATGGTGTGGGTGTGTGCCATTAATAAATGAAACCTTTGTTATATTAACTATGTAGTCAATGGCCTTTCCACAAACGGATGAAATAGGCAAGAAAACGCAACAGAAATTAGGCAGCAGCATGCACAAATTTCCCCAGGCGGTATATCCCAAAATGTACATTTGGAATGTAATGTATTATTTCTCCTAATTGTGAAGGGCATCCAGGTCAATATTGCATGGGACAAAATTATACCTGTGTATATGTCATGCTGGCCACATGACCTGGAAGCTGTACGCCTGATCCCTCGGCCAATAACGCGAGATGAGCGCCGCAACCCCAGAGTCGGTCACGACTGGACCTAATGGTCAGGGGCCCCTTTACCCTTTACCTATATTTCACTTTGCAAATAATATGGTGTAGATGTTCTTGAAAGTCAGAACTGAGATCAGCTAAATTTACATGTCTGCAGCCATTTCACATGTTCATCTCACACAGCTAACAGGGTATTGTGAAATGTCTTCCATGTATGAAAATCCTACTATATTCAGCAGTCCCCCTTCTGTTTCCTGTAGTAACCTGCTGAAAGTTATAGATTATCAGTTCAGCTGTAGCAATGCTGCCCTCCTCTGGAAGTCATTGGTAATTTCTGAGGAAATGTCTAAAAACATTTGTCTTCCATTCTACTTAAGGACTGGTATATGCTGCTCCAAACTTTGCAATTATTTTATTAAGCATATTAGCCCACTCTTATAAAAACTATTAATTAAAAAAGTATATTAGCTAATTAGTCAATGTATGAACAAACACTCCTTTTTATTTTACTATTTATCTCTACAAGCTCCTCACAAATTCAGACTGCAGTTGCTTTGGCCAGGAAGAAGCTTACAACTATCTTTGACTACATCCACAGTTCCACACCATACATTTAAAGCACTAATAAACCACTTTAATGGTCACGGCTTCCCCCACAGGTTTCAACTACTGTATTCATAAATGTTCACCTTTCACACATCCCATTCACACAGCATTTCCCATCGACCACATTCAATGCCTCCAATTCACTCATGCAAACATATGTCAGCTGACATCCATGAGGTACCGGTACACCAGAGAGCATATTCATTCATCATTCGCCCTCCATTCATACACATTCATGCTCTGGCTTGAATTCACAAATATCCACCAGCTTCTTTCAACCAGCTACCAAAGGAGAACTTCAGCCAATTCACACCCACAAACATCAGCCTGCTTCAACCTTCCAGCATCTACCAGCTTCTGAATGTGAAGTCCACTGGTTACCAGCCACCAACATCTGCTAGTTTCCATCACAGAGACTGCAGCACTGGGGAGAGGGCAAGCTGGCAAGGCCCCCTAGATTGAGAGGCCCAAGTTGCCCTGCCCTCACATGAAGTCTTGGGTTTGCAATTTTGGGAGATGGGAGACTGCCCACTGCCAAGGCCCCCTAGATTTAGAGGCCCTAGGCTTCAGCCTACTTAGCCTATACATAAATCCCGCACTGGTCCCATGACTGGAGACATTTCTTTCCAGCAGTATTTCAAGCCCTAGGGAAGTTTTGTACTGTACTGTCACTTCTATCCATTTCCTACAGAGCCCAAAGCAGCAGGAAAGGGAACCGGCAGCAGTGAAGGCAAGGCTATGGCAACTATGGGGCAAAGCAAATAACCTGTTCCCGCACCACCAAAGTATTATTTTCCCTAGTCCAAAAGCCCCTCATGGGTGTCACAATGTGAAGATGGTTCAGAAAGTGCAGTTAAACACAGTGGCACTATTATTGACTAAAGTTTCTAGGCACAAGTCAAAGTTCCTGCTTTCAGATAAACTTTCCCCAGCCACTGAGATAATCTGCTGGAGTTTTCCTCAGTGTTCCTCCACTATATGAAATAAGGCTGGTGGTAACTGGAGACGAGGCCTTCTTAGTGGTGGCACCCATCTCTAGCATTCCCTTCTGATAGAGATTTGATTGCTATTGTCTTTAGGTGGCACCCAACTAAGTCATACCAATGAAGCAATGAAATCAATGGACTTGACTAAATAATGGGTCTACTTGGAGTATTAGCTAGTTCAGGGATGGGGAATTCAGTCTTCCAGGGGCATTTCTATCTGGCTCTTAAGACTTTGCCCTATTTTTCTGCCTTCTTGGGTGCTTTTGCCTGGCTGGAATGTGCCCCTGGGGGGTGCCTCCACTTTGACGCCCCGGGTGCCAAAGTGGCTAGCAACACCCCTGGATACTAATGACTCCCCACCCTTCCAGTATGAGATGGGAAGCAGCTAATAAGTGTTTAAAACTATCATGAAGAACAATAAAATCATATTCCACTGAAAGCAGGCAAATTCTCAACTATCAATATGTCTTACTTTTCAGATCCATAGTGTATTTGCATGTGTCAATGTGAAACTATTTAATCAGACTTTCCCTTAATCGGAAAATCTGATTTCTGGAATGGTTTCATGTCCTCTGGGCTCGTGGGATACTGTAATGGCACAAGAAAGCTTGATAAAAGCCATACAATCACAATGATGCCTATATCCTTATTCACTGTGAGGGAGAAGATTTAGTATCTCAATAACAATGGAAGAACAGCATTGGAAAGCTGGGCAGTCTAAATTATTCAAGATAGTGTTTTGTTTGATTTAACAAGTGCTTCTCTGGCATTGACTTTTGAATCATCTAATTACTACAAGATTCGAGTCTAATAGAGTATCTTAGGTTAAAGCTAGATAAATTCCCCTCCCGTGTTATTCTAATTAGAAAAGAAACCTACTTTAGATGTCCTAATAAGGTGAAAGCAATATGTGAATTCAGTCCTACCCCACAAGACCTCCCTAGCTTCGCAGTGTCTATGAGATAATAATCTCAACTCTGGGGTTTCTTTAGGTAACTAGGTCATTGCAGTGCCTTTTCCCCAAACTCTTTGAAAGCAGATCTGCCTGTAAAATGCACATTTCACACATACTATCTTTTGATCAATGAATCTCTTCCCACTGCCAGGAAATTAACAAGAGTGCCTCTTATCAAAAGTCCAAGTCCTCAAAATCCCAGTTTAGGCAATCAACCGTTTTGTCATAAAGCTGCTGAAAATACAGGTAGATTTCCAGTTTCTGTCACACGCACTAAATACTGCGTGCACCATTTATAACATGTGTAACAAGAGTTGCTCAAGGAAATTCAGGTTTGGCATATTTAAAAACTTATTTGGTGCTAGTCCTCAAATAACTTGCAAATGTCTCTTTTGATGAGGAGCAGAATTCTTTTTGGGCAGCGAGAGGCTGGAGACTTTGGCTGCTCAAAGAGGCCTCCATTTTTATTTTTATTTTGGTACATCCACTGACAAGGCTGGACCCAACCCAAACACTGTCAAATTACTTGGCTATAAAGATTTCATAGTTCATCTGAGCACAGTTAAAACTTCCAAGTCCCAAACTGCCGCACGTTGCTGATAAATTCATGAAGAGGAAAGGCAGAGTATTCCTGTGTAAAAATAAGAGATCCATTCTGAGGGAGCTGCACTTTAAAATAGAAATATAAAACCCCGAGGGTTTTATAGTTGTATGGTGGGAGGGGGTGCAGTTCTAGAGAGCAGAAAAGGTATTCTTTCTCCTTTCCTTCTGAAGCTGCCCTTTATAATGTGATCCCTCCCATCCACAGAATACATATTACATACTCTTTAAGTGTCCTGGTTTTCCAGCGACGGTCCCGGAATTATGAAAGCCATCCAAGCTTCTGATTTCATCCTGGAATGTTCCTATTTCCCTCACCAGTGCTGTCAATGCTGAGCTCAGGGAGCCAGCGCTTGTCCCGAGCTGTGACAGCAGTGGAAGTGGCAGCTGCAAGGGAGCATCCTGTGGCCTCTCTGTGGCCTCTCTGCCCTTAGGCAGCTTTCAGCAGCTGCTGGAGAGCAGGCAAAGAGGGCGAATGGCTGTGGCCCCTGAGGCCTGGTCATGCCAGCTCTGAGGGGCAGGCAGAGGGCAGGGCCTGTCGGGTCGGCCGGGGGCAAGGAAGACCCCCAGGCAAATGACATGTCTAACCTTGCTCCTTTCCGAAGTTTATTTATTGGTGTGTGCTTTTATTTTTGCAAATCTGCCAAGGAATAAAATAAAATTGGGATTAAATAATAATAATAATAATAATAATAATAATAATAATAATAATAATTTATTATTTATACCCCACCCATCTGGCTGGGTCTCCCCAGCCACTCTGGGTGGCTTTCAACAGAAAAACAAAACACAATAATCTATTAAACGTTAAAAGCCTCCCTGAACAGGGCTGCCTTCAGATGTCTTCTAAAAGTCTGGTAGTTGTTTTCCTCCTTGACATCTGTTGGGAGGGCGTTCCACAGGTTTTCTCAAGACAGTGGAGAGCATTTGAGATGTGTCCCATTAGAATGGTGGTGATAGCCCTCGCCCTTCTTCTGACAGGAAATGCTCTGCAGGGGGGGGAATGGGGGTTCGAGGAGGGCGAGTTGGAGGCTATGAAGAAGAAAAATGTTTATTTGCATCAGCCTAGCCATAGCAATAAAATAAAATAAAATGTACTGAGGTAAAAACTTAACTGTACAAAATACATTTTGGAGGTTTACATCAATAATCAAATAATTATTCTAATTGCCCCCGCTATAAACCTTGCAGTTTTTGCTGTCACCTGATGTCAGAAGGTATGATATTATAAGCTGTCAGGGGATTGAGCAGGCCTCTTCCCTCTCCCTTGCTGCCTTCCATTTTCCTTCCCTTCCCTTCAGCTGATAGCCTAACATTCAGTGTCTCAAAGCCTACCACAGGGCGCTTCTACTGGCATTCGCTTGCTGATGCAGTCAGAAACCCCCACTTCATCAGGATCCCCAATACCGCACAGTGACTCGCATTCAAGCAAGTGCAAGTAGAAGCCCCCTTCACACTTTTCCTGTGCAACACGTGGAAGACCACTGACCAAAGGTGTGGGCACCACAGTGCCACTTATGTGTACCACACTTTCAGCATTCACATGCTCTGGCAAATTCCTGAACACACAAAGAGAAAACTCATGGTTTCTTTAGACCAGGAATAGACAACGCATTGTTCTCCGGATGTTGTTGGGCTTCAGCTTCCATCAGCTCCAACCAGCACATTTAGAGACGATGGGATTTGTAGTCCACAACATTTGGAAGGCACCATGTTGGTTAACCCTACCTTAGACTCTTGTTTCCCCTTCTATCCAGCCATCCCTCTATGCATCCCCATACAAGAATTACCACCTACATCCTGCTAGCCAGGAAGCTTACTGGGCCCTGTCAAGCTGTTTTGGATTGATATATTTAAAAAACCTACATACTAAGGAGTCCCTCAAGTGTGTCAAGATTGCTGCCATGCTTTTAGTGGCCTCTTTTCTAACCGGAAAGGCACTTGAACTCCACAGTTTGCTATTAGAGGGAATGCTTCCCTTAGAAGAGCCGGCGAAAGAATGTTTCCTCTTCATTAGACCGAGGCTGAAGGTTTTCATAAAAGATAAATGTTAATTTTACTTGACATCAAAGAGAGTTATCAGTCCAACGTTGCCTCGTTTATAAATCTAGAGGTGCATTCGCATACCAAGATATCCCACTTACTTACGCCTGTTGCTGGGTCTCTTTTGATGGTAACCCTGGCATAAATCCAAACAGCATGGCATGGGCAGACTCTGTCATCTTGCAAATCCACTGATCTGGCGCTTGGTCACGGCATGTGAAAGTACTGTGAAGTCTCACTCTTATCCAGCTTCATAACCTTGAGACTTCACCTCTCAGCATGTGACTGCATTGTTTCCTTAAGGGGTGTTGTTACTGAATACTTTTTTGAAACGGGCACTATCACAAGACACAAGTTCTGCCCGTCATTACCACAAAAGACACATGCCGTCAAAAGGAGGGAGGGAGGGAGAGAGGGAGAAATGCCATTCGGCTTTTGTGGGCATGTGGTGGGGAGTTGAGAAGCTTTAATATCATTTTCTCCAGCGCTTCCTGGGCTTCTTTACTGTGGCCTATAGAAATCTGCCTGCTTGCTCTATGCCAGCCCAGTTTAAAACAACAGAGCTTTGTTTAAACATATTTTGAATTAACGTTTAAACTCCAGATACATGAAGGCATTCCTTTCCTTTTGCCCAACCAGTGGCTATTTCATTTGATGATTCATCTCATGAATGTTTAAAATTACATCAAGCGAGAGGCAGATGGAGCCATGAAAACATAAATGCTGGAACGTTTTAGAAGATACCCCATTCCAGGCGCCAAGCTTTTCCAAAGTAAGAAAATGTTCTTTCCTTACACCCCCTGCTACCTTAATTT
Organism: Zootoca vivipara; assembly: GCF_963506605.1. Lineage (NCBI taxonomy): Eukaryota > Metazoa > Chordata > Lepidosauria > Squamata > Lacertidae > Zootoca > Zootoca vivipara. The sequence goes on along the minus strand of NC_083285.1, from coordinate 24,285,084 downwards.
CCTCCTGCCTTTCTGTCTCCCAGATCACCCTTTGCTGACTTGGTACCCTCCTTATGTTTTGAACTTAAACTCCTGTCAGTCCCAGCCAGCCCCAGTGATGACTTATAAAGCCTTACACAACTTGGGACCTAAATCCTTGAATGAGTATTTCTCGTATCTGCCTGCCCATGTGTTAAGAATAATCAGGGAAGGCTTTTCCAGGTGTTACCCAGGTAAGTTCCATTATGTGGTGACATGGCAGACAGCTTGCGAAACTCCCCTATTGGACTTCATGTCCTCTATATGAATTTTCCAAAAAAGGATTTTCTCTTCAGCACTATCTTTCTGTGGACCCCGTCCTGAACCAATGGGGAACTAATCTGTACAATGGAATATTTCACATAATGGAAAGTGGGTAAGAGACAAAGAGGATACAGTGGTTTTAAGGACTCTAACTGCTTCCAACCAGGATCCAGAACAAAATTGTCTAAAGCGCTGTATGAAGCTTCAAAAATCATATATCAAGGGGAGCCAACATACTGCTCTCCAGATATTGAGAGACTCCAGCTCCCAGCAGCCCCAGCCAGCATGAGGAATGGTAAGGTATGCTAGGAGTTGTAGTTCAACATTTGGAGAGAACCAGATTGGTCACCACTGTGGCATATGCTCTTTGCTAAAAAGTGTATGTACTTTTCAGCAGGGCATGCAATTCTTCAAAAAAAAAAACCAAAAAAGGTTTTCTGCACAAATCTCCCTTGCTCAGCATATTATGTCAAAGAAGCACTGCTGAAATAGCAATAAAGTAGCATCGGCGATACCTTTTCCTTTGTTAGTGGCTGTTTTCCCGTTTGTATTAAGGAGGTCACTACAGATCTAAAGCAGAGGCATGAATTGGTGAGAGGAGTAACCAGTGGCAACTTTTGGGTCATGGGAAAACAATATTACCATCAATGGTATTCTTACGTCCACAATGCTTATTAACACGGATGAAAAGTTTTGTAGGGCTAGATGATGGAAAGAATATTGAATAAGAATATTGATATGGCACTGGCTCACAAAATATCAAAGATTGTGCTTATAGGGTGAGCTGTTTGATGTTTTATTATGTTTTAATATATGCTGTAAGCCGCCCAGAGTGGCTGGGGAAAACCAGCCAGATGGGTAGGATATAAATAATGTTGTTGTTGTTGTTGTTGTTGTTGTTGTTGTTGTTGTTGCTGTTGTTGTCCAGAGTCATGCCAATGGACACAACTGAATTTCCCCTTCCTGTCCTCCCCCTTGCAGCCCCTATCTCCCATATCTGTTCTGATGTGTGAGGGACAGAGGTGCCATCTTCTTAAGAGGATTGAGGGGGCCCATGCATGACACCACGCGACGTCCTGATGTCATGCATGCAAAACCACGCAATGTCATAACATCATGGATGCAATGTCGCATGACACCACAAGGAGCCAGGGAGTGGAGCCAGATGCCCCCTGAGTATTGAGGGAACTCATCCCCCTGAAAATATACTTGGGGGGGGGGGACTGCCTTGGCCCCTAGGAGCTGACATGCCTGCCTCCAAGTCTCCAGAGCAGATGGGGGGGAGAATTGAAAGAGGGATGAGAGGACAAGGAAGTTTTGTTTGGACAAGCAGAAGTCCATTTTGAAAGGTGGACACCACAGTTGAATATCCTGAGAGAATGTACTATACATCACATATCCTCATATTCACTTTATCTAATTCCCCACAACGTATACTGCATCACTTGTAGATTTATTACCTAATTAGATGCTGCCCTGGGCTTCTTTGGAGGGATGTGCAAGATATAAATTTAATTAAAGAAAACAAAAATGAATATAACCCTCCAAACCAATATTTTGCCTAAGATATTCATTCTCTTGATACTAAGGAAGTTGGAATTCATCTACCTCAATGTCTCATCCACTCATCTTCAATAATGATATTTCATGTTTGTTTAACTTTGGGATTCTTTAGCACTCTATATTTAGGATTTATCCATTTGCCATTGACTCTTAGGAAACGCTTGGCTCCAGCAAGTCTCATTCCAGTTAAGCTAACTATTAAGACCTTGTTTTCCTAAGCCAAGTGAGTGCCAGCAATTCTGCAGTATGCAGTATATGTAAAGATCCTGGCATATCTGGGGTGCTCGTTCTGATAAATATGAAGAAATTTGGACCCAAATTAGTCTTTAAGCTGTTATTTTTAAAGCAATCTAGCTGCTTCGGCCAAAAAAGCAGAGAGAGAGAAAAGGAAATAGAAATATTACTTGTATTTAAAAGGGCTGGACACAATCTAGTGAGAAGTTCTGTTATGGAAGCTCAGTTGAAATGAATGGGAGCTTCACAAGTTCCCTTGTACAATTTCAGTTGGTTGTTTAAAGTTTCCATGGGATTGTGTCAAATGTTTTGTTTTAAAATGGAAAGAGACTGCAAAATGACAAAATGTAACCAAACACCATGGCCAAGCCAAAAACTTTGGCTTATATTGGACTAAACTCCTCCCTCTTTGCCAATCTGAATAATTATACAGTTATATAGTCGTACCTTGGATCTTGACTGCCTTGGCTCCCAAACAAATCAGCTCCCAAATAATCGAAACCTAGAAGTGACTGTTCAGGTTTTCAAACATTCTTTTGTTAGTTCCTGCAGCCAATCAGAAGCCGCGCTTTGGTTTTTGAATGTTTTGGAATTTGAACGGACTACCAGAACAGATTCTGTTCGACTTCCAAAGTCCAACTGTATACATATACAATATATACCTATGAAAGATCATATACAGATCATTACAATAGAAACACCACAGCACCAGCCCTAAGAATAGATATTTTGGGTCAAATGTGATAGCTCATTCACTAAGGCAAGGCTGGATCTTATAGCTGTGGTCCCTCATTTTTACTGTCTTTGTGTGCTGCATTATTATTATTATTTATTAGTAGATATTTGAAGTTGTGTCAAAATCCTCTGTGGAATTTTCCTCTGTGCATTTTGATGTAAAATATCCCCCATGCATTCTCCTCTTAAACATTTGATAAGGAACAACAGTACAGTGGTACCTCTGGTTACGAACTTAATTTGTTCCGGATGTCCGTTCTTAACCTGAAACCGTTCTTAATCTGAGGTACCACTTTAGTTAATGGGGCCTCCTGTTGCCGCACTGCACAATTTCTGTTCTCATGCTGAGGTAAAGTTCTTAACCCGAGGTACTACTTCTGGGTTAGCGGAGTCTGTAACCCGAAGTGTTTGTAACTCAAGGTATTTGAAACCCAAGGTACCACTGTATTTGACATGTTTTTTACAGTGTCATACATGCTGCCCAGCCTTGTGCTGCTTACACAACAGTTTGACCTCACCCCCAGAGGCGCACTCCAGTGTCTCTTTAGACAGATGGATGACAACAGCAACAGGATTTAATACTGGAACATGTCTGAGCACTAATGTGCAAGAATATTTCATATTTTGGCTATATTTGATAGTTGACATGCTGTAGCATTTGGCACCTGGAAGGGCGTGGTAAGTGATAACCAGTGATATTTGAAAGATAAGATGAAATGGTACTTGGCATGCGGCAGAATTTCTGTTTCAGAATTGTCACACACACCCCAATCTTATTTTACCACTAATATGATTCAGGGATAAGGGTAGGTTTCAGGGACAAGAATCCGGGATGAGTGCAGTGCATTCTGAAAGGGGAGATGCCTCCTCTACTGTGTTAGAAACACAAAATTGACAATTTGTTTTGTGAGTTACAGCTGTCAAGCGTGTCATTATGACCACCTTACATTCTGTGTTTCATTTTTCAGACCAAGGGACTGAAACTGCCTTGGTCACACTGGTCAATGATCTCCGGCGGGCTAGGGACAAAGGTGAGAGCTGTTTCCTAGTTCTGCTGGATCTCTCAGCGGCTTTTGACACCATCAACCATAACATCATTCTGGACTGTCTAGGGTTGGGAGCTGGGGGCACTGTCATACAGTGTTTCCGCTCCTTCCTCCTGGGCCGTGTTCAGAAAGTGGTGGGGGGGATGAGTGTTTAGACCCCTGGGCTCTCACCTGTGGGGTGCCTCAGGGTTCTGTCCTCTCCCCCATGCTTTTTAACATCTACATCAGCCGCTGGGAGAGATCATCAGGGGGTTTGGGCTGGGTGTCCATCAGTATGCGGACGATACCCAGCTCTACCTCTCTTTCAAATCAGAACCAGTGAAGGCGGTGAAGGTCCTGTGTGAGTGCCTGGAGGCAGTTGGAGGATGGATGGCGGTTAACGGATTGAGGTTGAATCCTGACAAGACAGAAGTACTGTTTGTGGGAGACAGGAGGCGGGCAGGTGTGGAGGACTCCCTGGTCCTGAATGGGGTAACTGTGCCCCTGAAGGATCAGGTGTGCAGCCTGGGAGTCATTTTGGACTCACAGCTGTCCATGGAGGCACAGGTTAATTCTGCGTCCAGGGCAGCTGTCTCTCAGCTCCATTTGGTAGGCAGGCTGAGACCCTACCTGCCGGCGGACTGTCTCACCAGAGTGGTGCATGCTCTGGTTATCTCCCACTTGGATTACTGCAATGCGCTCTACGTGGGGCTAACTTTGAAGGTGACCTGGAAACTGCAACTAATCCAGAATGCAGCAGCTAGACTGGTGACTGCAGTGGCGCCGGGACCACATAACACCGGTCCTGAGAGATCTACACTGGCTCCCAGTACATTTCCGAGCACAATTCAAAGTGTTGGTGTTGACCTTTAAAGCCCTAAATGGCCTTGTTCCTGTATACCTGAAGGAGCGTCTCCACCCCCACCATTCAGCCCAGACACTGAGATCCAGCGCTGAGGGCCTTCTGGCAGTTCCCTCATTGCGAGAAGTGAGGTTACAGGGAACCAGACAGAGGGCCTTCTCGGTAGTGGCACCCGCCCTGTGGAATGCCCTTCCATCAGATGTCAAGGAAATAAGCAGTTATCCTAATTTTAAAAGACATCTGAAGGCAGCCCTGTTTAGGGAAGCTTTTAATATTTAATGCTGTATTGTTTTAATATTCAATTGGGAGCCGCCCAGAGTGGCTGGGGAGACTCAGCCAGATGGGCGGGGTATAAATAATAAATTATTATTATTATTATTATTATTATTATTATTATTATTATTATTTTCCCTCTTTACAGCAATCCAGCATGTGCTCGGCTTTTCTAAGTGCCACAAGACTTTGTGTTGCTTTTATCAAGTTCCTGTTTGACTTGGGGAAGGGTCATCACACAGTGGTTAGAACAACACGCCTTGCATACAGAAGGTCCCAGGTTCAATCACTGGCATTTTCACGTAGGGATGGGAGAAAGCCCTGGCAGAAACCCTAAAAAGCTGCTGCCAGTCAGTGCAGACAGTACTTAGCTAGATAGACCAAAAATCAAACTCAGTATAAAGCAGCTCCCTGTGAGTCTGTTCATATTACAACCTTAGAATACAGTGAAGTTCTGCAAAACTGCATCCTGAAAAAAATTATTTTTATTTAAAGATACCATCTAGACACACTTAGTAAACTTCCATTCAGCTGTGCTAGGTATAAGTGCCCTGAGTGATTTATGGTGAGCTGCGTCAGACAATGGCTTCCTCTATTACATGATCAAATTTATATTTTAGCCTTTGGCCAAATGCAATAAACAAGCTTCAGCCTGTTGGAAATTAGCAATTATGGTGCAATATAGCTAAATGACATTTATAGGCTGCTCTGCGATTTTGTTTCCCTGTTGTTTTAGAAGTAAACAATGCATAGTTTAATTCTCATGCCAGATACTATGAAAGCAATATTCAGATAAAAGGCAAATTAAGATAGTAACGTCCTTTTCCCTCCCCTTTCCCTCGACCCTATGACCAAAACTCTCTTTTCAGCAACTGATTGGTACCCTAAAAAGTAGATCAACACTGGTAGGAAAATGATATAGTCAGATAATTATTTTAGACTGTGATTCTCAGGTGCAAATGAGGACAGCCATCCTCTACCCTTTATAGTTATGCAGAAGTGGGATTTTGGCAGGTACAGCTTGTCCCATAGGAGTACAAAATGTCTAACTGCCAAAATATCCTCTTCTACACAACTCTTAAACAGTCAGAAGCTCTGTTCCCTTTTGCATCTTGTTAGCTTATTAACAGGTGACATACAACATATCAATTGCTGTCCATTAATATAAGCAGTTTTCATATTCTTCCAATAAGGAAATACAACAAGGATTCTAGTGGTTCCTCTTTATTGGTTTTTGATTGGGTGGGGAGGCTATGGCATAAAAATTCATGGAAGAACACAACCATCCTGAGGGCTGTGCTGTAGGCACAAGGTTGTGGAAGATAAGAATGGGAGTACTGTCAGTCCTGGGTCAATACCAATGGCCCTTGAAGCTTAGCATCCTGCCCTTGGCAGTTAGATGCCCCTTGGGAAGTTTACAAGAAAGAACAAGATGGAGCAATCTACTACAGCCCTAAGGTATTTGTTATGTACTGAGCTGAATCCTAGAACAATAGGATTCAGAATCAGCGGGAGCTACCCAATCCAACTCCAGGTGGAAGTGAATCCGCAACCTGATTGGCCTGCTGGAGCAGCCAATCAGGCGGCTGGCAGAAGTGAATCTGCTACCTGATTGGCCTGTAGGAGCAGCCAATCAGGCTGCAGGCAAAAGTCAATCCACAATATAATTGGCCCACAGGTGTAGCCCTGAAGTAGCCAATCACGCAAGGCCCATTGTGTAATAATGTATATAAGCAGATGGTTTTGGGAAAAGAGCCATTCGTCTTCTCTTCTCCTCCTTGATGACTATGAGCTGAATAAAGAGCATGAAATTCACTCTTGACTCCGAGTATATTTCACTGGCGACGAGGATGGGATCCTGCTGAGCTGACCGCCACCACGCACTGCACCGCAGCACCGCCACCTGCTGCACCGCTGCATCGCACCGTGCATCCAGGCTTCAGCTCCAGGACCCAAGGAACCCAGAATGGCAACCGACAGCAGCTTCTCGCCATTCAAACCAGCATCAGGAGACTGGGAAGGGTACGCCGCCCGTTTCAACTTCCTCCTGCAAGCGAAAGAAGTCACCAACGATGCCATGAAGAGGGCGACATTCTTCAGCGTCTGTGGAGAGGAGACGTTTGAAATCGCCCGGGCTCTCCTTGCACCTAGAGATGTCGCTACCGTCTCTTACAAAACAATAATGGAACGGCTGAAGGAGCACTTCTCACCACAGCCCTCGGTGGTAGCTTGCCGAAATGCCTTCTACGCAAAACGGCAAGCCCCGGGGGAAACCATAACTGGGTTTGTGACCTCCCTCCGCCAAGCCGCCCAGTTATGCAACTTCTCAGAATTGGAGAACATGCTTCGTGACCGCCTCGTCGGTGGCCTGAGGCACGAGATGTTGCAACGACGCCTCTACGCCAAAAAAGACCTCACGTTCCAGATTGCTCTGGAGGAAGCCCTGGCAACCGAAGCCGCCGAGAGGTCAACGCAAGAGGCACGACCGGCCCCGCCATCCCAACCGAGGGTCTACCACGAAGACCTCACCGACGAATCCGAATCTGACAGGGAGGAAGTACACCGAGTACAGCGGCGCACTCAAGCAGCACACACACCACAGCAGCCTCGACGAGAAGGAGGGAACTGTGCAAGCTGCGGGGAGAACCACGAGAGGAGGACCTGTCGTTTCCGCAACGCAGAGTGCAGGCATTGCAGAAAATTGGGACACATCGCCCGGGTGTGTCGGGCTCGACTCACCCGTCGACAAGCATCAGATGACCGACCCAGGAGCCCCAGGTCACACGGCACCATGCACCAAGGCAACTCGACAGAGATCACGGACTACCAGGTATTCCAGTTGCCCCATCCCAGCACAGAGAAAATTTATATAGAGGTACAGATAGAGGGAGCCCCATGCCGCATGGAGCTGGACACGGGTTCAACTCTATCCATAATCTCGGCCCGAACATTAAGGGAACTGTGCCCTAATGGGGGTCCCAAACTAAGGCCGGCCCCATTCACCCTCCGGGACTTCCAGAAACGTAAGGTCCCTACTATGGGGGTGGGGACCTTCAGGGTGCAATATCGAGGGCGAAAGCAACAATTGGACTTGCTGGTAGTTAAGGGCCCCTACGTTAGCTTACTGGGACTGGCATGGTTTGGACCTCTGGGGCTAGCCGTTACCGGGGTGAACCGCACTAGCTTACAAGTGGACGTGGACGCCATATGCAAAGAGTTTCCAGGGGTTTTCGATGGGGCATTGGGACGATATACAGGACCCCCCCATTGCCCTACAGCTAGACCCCGCTGTACGACCCATCAGGCACAAGGCCCGCCGGGTCCCGTTTGCCCTGAAACCCCGCATAGACGAGGAATTGGACCGGCTCGTGGAGCAAGGAGTGCTGGAGCCGGTGCCCAACGCCCCCTGGGAAACTCCAATTGTCACACCCGTCAAGCCTAACGGTTCGGTCCGCATCTGTGCAGACTACAAATGCACCATAAACAAGGCTCTCACGGCCCATGCATACCCAGTGCCAGTGGTCAGCCATGTCCTCGCCACCCTGGCTGGGTCAAAAATCTTTGGCAAACTGGACTTGGCCCAAGCGTATCAACAGTTGCCTGTGGACGAAGCCACAGCAGAGGCTCAGACGATTGTGACGCACAGAGGGGCATTCAGAGTAAAGCGGCTGCAATTTGGCGTTAGCGTGGCACCAGGCATATTCCAGAATCTAATGGACTCTCTCCTTAAAGGGATTCCTGGTGTCACCCCCTTCTTCGATGATGTACTGATCGCCGGGCCCACACCAGAGGAATTTGAGGACCGCCTCCGCTCCGTCCTGCACCGTTTCCAGACGGCGGGCCTCAAGGTGAAGCGGGAAAAGTGTTTACTGGGAGTGCCGCAGGTGGACTTTCTGGGATTTAAGGTGGACGCAGAAGGGGTCCATCCAACCGGTGACAAGGTACGGGCCATTTGTGAGGCCCCAGCGCCCAAGAGCAAGCCCGAACTTCAGTCATTCTTGGGACTATTGAACTTTTACCATGCCTTCCTTCCCCATAAGGCAGCGGTAGCGGAGCCCCTACACAGACTCCTAGATAAAAGGGCCCCTTGGGTGTGGGGCCAGCGACAAAGGGCCGCATTCCAGGCAGTCAAGGACTTGCTCGTCTCGAACTCGGTCTTAGCACACTTCGACGAGAGGCTGCCAGTGGTGCTGGCATGCGACGCCTCTCCCTATGGCATCGGCGCTGTCCTGGGACACCAACTCCCGGATGGAAGAGAGGTGCCGGTGGCATACTTCTCCCAGACGCTTGCTGCAGCCGAACGAAACTACTCACAGATTGACAAGGAGGGTCTGGCAATCGTGAAGGGCGTAAAAAAATTCCATGATTTCTTGTACGGGCGGCCCTTTACCATAGTGACTGACCACAAGCCGTTGCTTGGCCTGTTTGCCCCTGAGAAGCAGACCCCCCAAGTGTTGTCTCCACATGTCCTCAGGTGGTCAATTTTCCTTGCCGGCTACCAGTATGCACTAATCCACCGCCCTGGGAAGGCGATGGGCCACGCAGACGCCCTCAGCAGGCTACCACTACCAGAAACAGGCCCCGACCCAGCGCCTGCGCAAGAGGTTATGACCCTGGAGCTGCTTCCCGACCGACCCATTCAGGCACAAGAAGTTGCGCACCATTCCACAAAAGATAGGGTCATCTCCCGGGTCCTGGACTGGGTGTGGCGAGGATGGCCCAGCAGCAGCCCCGGGCCAGAATTCGCTGGCTACACAAACCGCAAACATGAACTGTCGGCCCACAAGGGGTGCCTGTTATGGGGAAGCAGGGTTGTTGTTCCCCAGCCCCTCCGCAAAAGGGTCCTCACAGCCCTACACGAGACACACCCAGGGGTAGTGAGGATGAAGGCCCTTGCCAGGAGTTATGTGTGGTGGCCGGGGATTGACAGAGAGATAGAGGCCTGGGTCCAACACTGCCAGACCTGCCAAGAATCCCGCCCGGATCCCCCAAGGGCCCCAGTCCAGCCCTGGGAGTCCGCCCGACATCCATGGTCACGCTTGCACGTGGACTTCGCTGGCCCCTTCCAGGGAAAAACATTCTTCATAGTGGTGGATTCCTACACCAAATGGCTGGAGGTCGCACTGGTACCATCCACTTCTACGGCGGCAGCCATCCGGGTACTACGTAAGCTGTTTGCGACCCACGGGCTCCCTGACACCCTCGTCTCGGACAATGGAACCACATTCACGTCAGAGGAGTTCCAGACCTTCACAGCGCAGAACGCCATCTGCCACATCCGCTCAGCACCATTCCACCCTGCCACCAATGGCCAAGAGGAGCGCATGGTGCGGACCACCAAGGACAGCCTCTGCCGCATGACACAAGGGGACTGGGAATACCGCCTTGCCGCATTTCTTCTAGCACAGCACAGCACCCCAAGCACAACGACGGGCCGGAGCCCAGCTGAATTACTAATGGGCCGGCGCCTTGCAACTAGACTGGACCGACTTCACCCCGACAGAGCTCAGGATGAGGTAGCGGTGGGGAAAGGCAGGAACCCCCGGACATTTGTGGCCCAGGACCCAGTGTATGCAAAGAATTTTGGGGCAGGCCCAGCATGGGTACCCGCCACAGTCACCAAGGTGACCGGTCCCGTGTCGTACGAGGTACTAACGGAAGGGGGGCAATGTTGGCGCCGCCACTGCGACCAGATACGGCGACGATTCCCAGGAGGAACCCGGGAGGAGAGCGGGACAGAGGGGTCCCAAGGGGACAGCAGGGCAGTGAGGCCTGTAGAGCGAGAGGGGTGGGCAGAGGAAGCAGAAGCAGTAGGCACAGAGGGGCGCCCCGAGGCTGGAAGGACACCAGAACCAGAGCTACAACCTAGTGGTTCAGTGGCGCCAGACCAGACAGCCCCGGCACAGCCAGCAGCCTCGGAACACGAGCCAGAACCAGAACCCCTGACCAAGGAACACCCCAGGCCACAACGCACACGGAGGCGGCCAGCAGACCTTGGGGACTACGAATGCAACTTCCCGGGCAGGACTGGAACTTAGAGGGGAGGGGTGTTATGTACTGAGCTGAATCCTAGAACAATAGGATTCAGAATCAGCGGGAGCTACCCAATCCAACTCCAGGTGGAAGTGAATCCGCAACCTGATTGGCCTGCTGGAGCAGCCAATCAGGCGGCTGGCAGAAGTGAATCTGCTACCTGATTGGCCTGTAGGAGCAGCCAATCAGGCTGCAGGCAAAAGTCAATCCACAATATAATTGGCCCACAGGTGTAGCCCTGAAGTAGCCAATCACGCAAGGCCCATTGTGTAATAATGTATATAAGCAGATGGTTTTGGGAAAAGAGCCATTCGTCTTCTCTTCTCCTCCTTGATGACTATGAGCTGAATAAAGAGCATGAAATTCACTCTTGACTCCGAGTATATTTCAGTATTGTTCCTGGTCTGTTACTGCCAGTTCAGACCCCATATGTGAAATTCAGATTATTAGTTTTTGCTTTGAGCTACATCACCTGACACTTACATTGAATTGCTTTTGCCATTTTGCCACCCAGTTTGAAGAGGTACATTTGGAGCTCTTCACAATCTCTTTTTGTTTTGCTGACCTTGAACCATCTAGAACAGGCATCCCCAAACTGTGGCCCTCCAGATGTTTTGGCCTATAACTCCCATGATCCCTAGCTAACGGGACCAGTGGTTGGGGGAGATGGGAATTGTAGTCCAAAACATCTGGAGGGCCAAAGTTTGGGGATGCCTGATCTAGAATCATCAGCAATCTTGCCCACCTCACTGCTCACTCCTAATTCTAGATTGTTAATGTATAAATCTAGAGCAATACCTTCACTATGTCAGCCTTCCCCAGCCTGATGCCCTGCAAAGGTTTGAGACTACAGCTCCCATCAGCTAGGACCAATGAGAGTTGTTATCCAACACCTTTGGAGGGCACAAGATTGGGGAAGTAGCATGTTTGCTAGATAGCTATGGTCCTTGTCATTTATGAGATCATAAATACACTTCGTTCACATTCATTTTCTTCTCACCACATGATTTTATAAGTGATCATATCCCCCATCATCTTTCCTCCTGCTTTTCATGCTGCCATTGAGAACTTAGTCTCTTACATCAAAGCAACAAATGCTTAGAGATTAAACGCATATATTTTCACATTGTATTCCCAATATTGGCTACAAATGGAGGTGTAATTGGATGTGACTCAAGGACAGATGCAATTTTTGGTGCCCTTAGCTGCTGCTGTACTTCACACTTTGTTCCCAGTGCTGAGTTGCACGTGAACTTGCTTGGGTAGGATCTGAACCGCTAGAAGAAAGAGCTTCATGTTTGCTAATAATCACCGAGGCCAAGATAAAATAAGCTTTGTTGGAGGACCGGTTATCGGTCTGGACAATATGAGCAAGCAATCTCAACTCTGCAGCATGCACAGCTGTGAGATACAAACAGATGGAAGCACGAGTTTTCCATGTGTGCACATTTCAACTTTATAGGCACATATAAAATGCTCTCTCTGTGTGTACCCATAAAAGTGTCATTGTGAAGCAGGTCTCAATATTGCTAAAACTGCAGTGTTATGTGGGCCCTGAGGACTTGTTTGTATACCACGGGGGGAGGGACATTAACCTCTTATTGTTCTAGGTAAATAAATTGTGAAAATCAAATGCTGGCACTTACAACATACATAACCCTTCCATCAATGTAGTAAGCCCATAGACATATTGAATTCAAGCTGTGACTTTTCTAGCTCAAGGGGATTGTATTCATAATGCTTCATAATGCTCTGGGAAACCCACTGTGTAGTTTGCAGCGTCTACAAATAGTGCTGAAACATATGAGAATCTAAAAGTGCGGAAAAGAAAGAAAGGTGAACTTTAAAGTTCCTGGCTGCTGAAGATGTGTGAAGGACTAAAAGCCAATCCCAGTACAAGCAGATCCCGCTTACCGAACACAATACGTTCCCTGGAAATCATTCGTTAGATGAGCATTGGCAAAAACAAGTTGACAATTTCCATTGGTTTATTATGCATTCCCAACCAAGGAAGTTTGACCCCCAAATACTTTTTTTTAAAGGAAAACCCAGAAAAGGCTCTCTAAATATCCCAATCTCTTCCATCCATCCTTCCTTCCCTCTGTTCCTCAGTCAACCTGCAAAAGGTAAAGGAGGAGGTAAAAATACACTCTGTTCAGATGTCTGAATCTGTGGTGTACAAAGCAAGGTTTGGTACTAATTCCACATGTTCGGAGAAGTGAATTTTCACATAACAAATGTTTGTAAAGCAAGACCTGTGTGTATCATATTTGTTGCTTACACAAACGTTTTTTAAAGTGATCCTGTAAGAACAGGACTATGGAAAGGTTACAATGGGGTGGATTATTAGAACCAGGGATGGGGAATTGGATCTGGCCTATTGGCCCCACCCATATGAGCCAACTCCTAGGGGCTCAAATAAAATACTTGAGGGGGCCGCCCCAAAGTTGATGGGGGTTACCATTCAAATTGTGTGAATACACAACATCTTGTGACTGATTATGTGGGGTGGGGCTTACTCCCCCCCATATTTTATTCAACTTGGCACCCCTGGTCTCAACTGCCTGCTTTGGGCCAAATCTGACAGGTGAGTAGGGTCACCCACCTATCTTTCACCTGAAATTGGAATGGCATCAGGTGAACCATTTTTGCCCACACAAGGCTTTGCAGGCACCAACCATTAGCCAGTCAGTGGCGCCTCCAAACCCGTTTTTATTCCAGACTCATCTTTACCTGCCCCACATGTGGGTGTGGCTGGTTCAAAACAGCCTCACAGGCCAAATGGTGATGCCTGAGAAGCCTCCCACCAATAGAAATATTAGACAATGTTTCTAACAGCAGTTTCCTCCACTGGAATTTTTCAGATCCTACTCTGATAAGGCTTATTTTTTAGTTATTTTGGTACCTAAGGCAGAAAATCCCATAAGCACCTCTTCCCCTTTTTGGCAGTGAAAAATACAATAGATATAGATATAATGACTCACACACCAGTCTCATGTCATGGTGTTGTTTATTCCCTGGCTCAGTAGACTAGAGGACATATGTTCTGGGACAGCTATGCAAATATAATAAAGTAAACAAACAAATAAATAAACTATGCCAAACAAAAGTACTGCAGGTAATCCATACTAACTCCAGTGGTATTGTGGATTTAGCTTGTAGCATGCTTGTTTAAATAGTTGGCCATAACTAGTTTTTATGCTAATAGTGATCATATGAGTGCTTGTTTACCAGCAAACTGTGTTATACCATATATTTTGTAGTACAGTAGTTGCTACTGATGATGTTCAACTATTACAGAGGATGGATTCTCTGGTAATCCGACATGGACTGATTCAGCATTCTCCAATGCTTCTAAACAGTTTTCCTTTACTGCATGGAAATGTCCTTAAAGTGGTATCTGAACCACCTGTCTCTTTTTAAAATGAAAGTTACTCACGGCTATTTTTATCACCTGACTACAACAACACTCTGCAGCTGACTGTGGTCTGCTAAGCCTCTCAGCTCCTGCCAAGGATACAGATGGCGATGTTGTGATTCAAATGCCCTTTTAAATTCAACAAGGCTTGAGTTAAGACCAGGAAGTGCTATCCGAAAACAGGGGGATAAATAGGATGAACCTAGGGTTGCCAGACTCAGTAGAGGACATGACTTCTGTGCCTTTAATTGCCCTGCTCTCTTTTGAGTCTGGAAACCTTAAAGAGAAACCAGCAGACCCTTTGTTTAATTTCCCAAGCAAAGGGTCTGGTGGTTTCTCTTTAAGGTTTCCAGACTCAAAAGAGAGCAGGGCAATTAAAGGCACAGAAGTCCTGTCCTCTATTGAGTCTGGCAACCCTAGATGAACCTCACAACCCTATGTCAGAGAGGGGTCCTGACTTTGCATTCCTTACATCATTCATGGATGGCTTTGGCCCATGCAGAACATAAACACCAGATGTATATACACGTCTTGAGAAATTAGTTTTCTGCTATGATGAAATAAAGGCACAGTCTCACATTACTTTTTTTAAAAAATTATCCACTCCCATATTTTGCCTACATGTGCAAAAGTACTGTATAAATGAGTCACATACATGTTGGACTCCTGGACAGGCCTGCGAGCAAATCTCAACCTGAGAAAGTCATATGATAGCCACAGGAATGCTGTCTTGACAAGCAAGCAATTTCATGGCCTCTTTGATCTTGTAGGATAATTATAACGTGGGCTCATACTGCTGCAGCTATGAATGCGGTTTTTCCGATGTCAATCTCCACACAACTGTCAGGGCCTGTATCTAAGGTAGGTCTTGTTGGCACCTGCTGAAGGCCATGCCCCACAAAACGGTGTGCTAACGAGCCTTCCTGTCCCTTCTCTTCACTGTGGCAGTGTGTTCCACTTGCTCTCTTGTGAAAGCAAGTGAGAGGAGTGAGGAGGAGCAGTAATCTCCAAAAGTCCTGTCCTCGCTCTTTGAAAGGTGATGCTGACTTGGATCCAGAGGGAAAGAGAAGTAGCAACAGTAAAGGAGGAGGAGGAGGGTTTACTTAGAGAGGAGTCCCACTGAGACCATCTTGTTGAGGGCACCATAAAATCTGATTGTGCCTTATACAAAGACAGACCATTTGTCCATTCAGCTCAGTATTGTCTACACCAGTGGCCCAAAACATCTGTGTAGCTTTCTGGTAGCTTTCTATTTTCAGTTAGCCCATGTTTCTCCAAGAACAGTAAATATCCCACTGTCTATTTGTCTTCCATTTCTTTATTATGATCTTAATGTGGTTTTGCACTTGTAAACCACTTGACACTCTCTTGGCAAGTAAGTAGTACATAAAATGATGATGGTGATGATGATGGTGATGGTGATGGTGATGGTGATGGTGATGGTGATGAAGAAGAAGCTGGTTATCTCTTTGTTTAGGAATAACCTGTAGTGTTTGTACCTCATTCAATGTGTTTAATGGAGGTACTGTCAGATTTTATTTTTTAAAAGGTGTCCAGTAAATTCATCAGCTTCATTTTTTCCCCAGTCCATTGGTGATTTGGAATAGTTCTTCCACTGTTAAAATTTGTTGAATGCATTCTCCCTCCTCATTTGCTGAGGAAGGCTTGCTAATATTCTTTGAGATATTCTTCTGGAGCATTATTGGCTTCCATTCTAACTTTAGCTATGATATATATTGCTCCCATTTAAACTTTTGCTGCTAAAAGCTTGTCCTATTTGTTACATTTCTAGAATATTCTCTCGCTTGAGTAACTGCTTATTGCTATATTTTGGATAAGTCACCACTTAAGAAAAGTGTGTTTCCTGGGAGGAAACTATTTCTAGATGTACAGCTCCTAGCCCTACTCTTTCGCTTTCAATAATGTTTTGCTGTGGGCCTAGCATATGCTGCAGCTTTCTGTTTGCACCTTAAACTTGGTGGCAACAGACAAGTGGTGACTTATCCAAAATATAGCAATAAGCAGTTCCATTAAACGTGTTACCAGAGGTGTACCTATATTCACTTGCAGCCTTGGCAAGGAGACCTCCAAAGAGACCATGGACCAGAAACACAAAGGGTTTGTTTTTGGTCGCCTTTTGCGCTCCACCAGTGATTTCACCCAGGCCATCAGGGGGCGGGTCTTCTCAGCTTCGCCTCCCCTCCTCCTCCTCTGTTGCTCTGTGTGTCTGTCTGTCTGTCTGCCTTCCCACCTTCCTCATTCCACTTGCTGCTTTCCCTTCTGCCTCCTCTCTTCCTCCCTCCCTTTTTCCTTCTCCTGGAACTCTCTCTCTCTCAGGTTTTCTTCCCTCCAAGGCCTACTGGGCATTCTGTTCACACTTCTAATAGTGTCTATGGCAGACTGAGGAACAGGTCTTGCAGAGCTGCTACGACAGCCAACACCAGAGATTGGATTCCTCCACTGAGGAGCCCAAAGGAGACTGTGTGCCTCGTCCAGCTGCCCACAGCAGCAGCAGAGTAGCAGCCTGGGGAGCATGCAGGCTCCGAGCCAGAGTGGAGAGGCACAATTTTGGTGCTCTACCCCCCTGGGCCTGTGTCCTTGGCAGGGGCCACCCTGCCCATCCCCTAGGTATGCCCCTGGACGTTACACCGTAGAAGGAGGAAGGCAACCTAGGATCAACATTGCTTTCAGGGAAATGTCAGTGCTCACCGGTCACAATCTGCCAGGATCATGTCATACTTAGGCCCGACTTGAAAGAAAGGGGTGTTCCACCATTCATGTTTATCTTTCAGACAGAACTCACTCACAACTCGGTCTTGTGCAACAACTGACATTAATTTCCAATGCATCTTGCACAGGAAAATGCATGAGAGCCATTGTGCCCATTCATTGTGTTCAATTGGTACTTTCCTTCCCAGTATTTGATTTTATCAGACAGAAGTACTGTAATAAAAATAAAAAGCATAGATGTTTTAAAATATCAGTGAATTCCAGTGGGCACGGCTAGTGCCAATTGTTAATAACTTTAATATTATAGATATACATAAACACACACACACACACAGAGAGAGAGAGAGAGAGAGAGAGAGAGAGAGAGAGAGAGAGAGAGAGAGAGACATCTGTAATACAGATGCCAGTATAACTATCCACCATTCAATCAACTACAACCTCAGAATGCCTCAGATGTTTTGTCATATACGTTTGTTTGTCTAGCCTTTTGGCCAGGCTACTTAAGATTAACAATGGCCTGTGTGGAGCCACCATTTCCTGTAATATGTTGGGTACCTCATATCATCTGTGGGCGTCCACCTACTTCTTGAGCAAAAATTCCACCGTGATGAAGTTTCTTTCAAATCAGCTGTGAGGGGAAAAAATCATTCGTACTATCCCCTCATATAACTCAGTGGAACCACTAATCAAGGCACACAGAGGTTAGCTTCCTGACCCAGGCAACACAGGAAACCTACAACAGAACCAGGAATTGATTCATTTCCATGTTACTTTGACACAAGACTTGTGTTTTGGGTTTTTTGTACCCTACTTCCCTCTGTTGTCTCATTCCAGAATTCTGGAATGATCAACAGGCCAGTGATTTAATGGCTAGACATATCAGACAATTACTCATTTGTACAGAGGAATCGCCCTGGTTTCTGTAACAACTTCCGACAAATCTGATCCTTCCCATGTCGAAGATGACTAGCCCTCCACTAAAAGAAGAAAGGGTTTGCTGTTAGCACGCTGCTAAATTCTCACCCTTTTCCAGGGGAAGCAAAAGAAAGGGCATATGGGCTTCGTGGAATCTTTGAAGAAAGGAGGAACTCTACCGTAGCTGTCAATGGGAAGAACTGGAAGAGGAGAAGAGGCAACCACAACATACCAATGAGAAGTAGAAAGCTGGCCATTGTGGAACTACATAGAAAACTACCTTATACTATCTAGGTCAGTACTTACCGGCAGCTACTTTCCAGTCATCTTTCTGTCTAGAGATGTTGAGGACTGAAGGGACACTGCCACTGAGCTACCAAACATCTCTGGTAAACGTATTGTTTTGTGGTGTTTCATGCTTTATTATGTTTATGTATCATTGTACAGCTGCAAGGATACTACTTGCCCAGTGATGGAAAGATGAGAAGATGCCGACAAAAGCGGACTGGCAGATGAAACCACTAGAATATGCAGAGATGGTGAGGTTGACAGGGAAAATCAGAAATCAGAAGAATCAAAACTTCAATAGGGAATAGGACAAATACAGACTGTACTTAAAAGAACACTGTAATCACTTGAGCTCTTTCGTAGGCTTTTAGTAACTCCTGCAATGTTACAAAAACTTTGGATATTTTGGAGGACTGTAGCACGGACGAACTATAATACTGTATGCAGTTTTTCAGATATACAAAGGACCCACGGAGGGGAGGAGGGGAGTTCTAAGATTTGGAAGAATCTTGTTTGATTTTAAAATTTTAATGTGTTAGATGTGAGATTTATTTTGAAAAACCAGTACAATTATTTTTACAAAAAGTACGGTATGTTTATGTATCATTGTACACTGCTTTGATAGTTTACCATATATGAGTTGTTGGTGCACAAATATTTGTATTGAATTAATTAATGTAACGCCTACCCAGGCACAGCCAAAGAGAGCATTTGGGCTTCAAAGCAAGCACAGCCCCAATTCCTAGAGTTTGCTCTTCTGCATCCTTCCTGAAGCTGATCTGTTCCTCTGTGCCAAGGAACCTACCCTTGAGTCATTGTCCCTACAACTGCCTTGCAGCTGTTCTGAAAGCACTGCTCCTATAATGCATCTGTCTCAGAATGGTGTGTGGTCGACCCACATGACAGATTCCTCTCCTCCACAAGCATATTTAAGAGGCAGGTATAGAGGACATGCACATGCAAGTTTCTTAGAAACACATGAAACTATACACTATCTAAGATATTATGGGGTTTTCTCTTGTTTTCTCAGCCCCCATCCCCTGGGACTCAAACACCTACAGCTTCATTCCCATGATCCTGAAGAGGATCTTTTTCTTTGATCTCTGCCAGATCAAATATACGCAATATTGTCAGGTAAAAGTCCTTCTTCAGAATGTGCTAGCTGATGTCAGCACCAGTGTCATCCAACTTGTAGCAACTCTGGAACACTGTCATCTCCATCTAGACTTTATTCATCCGGTAACCATTAACTCTGGATTAGCAACCTTTTGTTTACCTTGGCCAGGAAAAGACCACAGACAGGAAAGTAAATCAATTAAAACCAGAACTTCAACAAACAGATTAGCCAATAGTGCAGGGGAGGCAAATGGAGCTGTTATATCATGGAATTATTGGAGGAGGTGGCCTTGAACATCACCCTAAACCCTCAATCAATCACCAATACTATAGCATGCCATAAACTGAAGGCAGGAGGTGCACAACTTTGAATGTGCCTATAGAACAAAGAATACATTAAGGATTTTATACATCCAGATGACACAAGCAATAAAGCTGTTGATGTTCTGCATACACGCCATAGATTTAAAGCTCTTGACTTCCCCCAGAGAAACCTGGGAACCGTGGTTTGGTAAGGGTGCTGGGAATGATAGCTCTGTGAGGAGGGAAACTACACTTCTTGGGAGTCTTTGGGTGAAATCTTGTGCTTTAAAAGTGTGGTGCACAGGCAGCCAATTTTCACCAAACTATTAGGTTCTTAGCCACCTCATGAGAAGAGAAGAATCCCTGGAAAAGACCCTGATGTTGGGAAAGATTGAGGGCACTAGGAGAAGGGGATGACAGAGGACAAGATGGTTGGACAGTGTTCTCGAAGCTACCAACATGAGTTTGACCAAACTGCGGGAGGCAGTGCAAGACAGGAGTGCCTAGCGTGCTCTGGTCCATGGGGTCACGAAGAGTTGGACACGACTAAACGACTAAACAACAACAACAACATTAGGTTCTTTGCCTACTGACCCTATTCTTACATTTCTAATTCTATTTTCAATGCTTTTATCCTTCCGTTTCACTGCTGTCTGTTTTGTGGTCCTTCTCTCTGACGTCTGCCACCTTGAGTATCCTTTTCAAGACAGAGAGGGCAGGTTAGAAATAATTTAAGGATCTGCGCTTCCACGCAGAGACAGGAGGCGTCGGCTGCATCCTTTACCTCTGTGTTGTTTGCCTAGATACAAAAGTGAGCAACCGGTACTTTTCCACTACAGTTGTTTTACCAATTGCAACTAGAAACCCTGAGTTACTTGATATCTGCATTCCTTTGAGATGACTGCAAAAAGCGCCACCCTGGTGGAAAAGAAACATTCACACATCACACTGAAAGCATTGTTCCCTAGGCCATTCTGAACAATGCAGCAATCACTGCAATGTGGCTGGAGTCTTCTGAACAAAGAGCTTGTTTAAATGCACATCAGACTAAGGTTCCCACTAGCAGATCCAGGTCTGTAAAATATGGCTACTTCCTTCTTTCCTCCTCCTCCTCCTCTCTCTCTCTCTCTCTCTCTCTCTCTCTCTCTCTCTCTGAAAACATTGAGACCATTAAATTTAGGCCTGTGCAATTCATTTTTAAAACCCAACAGTGCAACCCTAGACATGTTTACTCAGAAACAGGCACGGACAAATCTCTCATTTGTGGTTTCTCTCAGTTTCTTGTTTTTCAGGCTTCAGTTCACCACATCTGCACATCTGTCTGTATTTATTCCACCTTGAGCTTCATTGAGAAAATGGTGGGCTATAAATGCAATAAACAAATAACAAAAAGCCATCACACACAAAAAAATGTCAGCATTTTAGGCCAGCTTTCTCCTAATATACATATTTTTATGTGCAATTTAGCTGGATGAAAACATTTATTTCTAATGATTTCCCCTAATTATAACACATTTTTGATGGTAATTTACTAATAGATGCATTTTATGCACAGCCCCCCCCCCTCATATTTGCATTTCAGTACACATTCAGAGAATGGCATTTGTGGAAACCGGCACTTTTGTAAACTAGGGCTACTAGAGACAAAAACAGCTATGCTGTGCTCAAGCGAGCTTATGGAAAGGGGCAATTTATCCTTTGAGGATAAAAGTGTCCTTAGACCTGTTGAGTGGGATTGGGAAACATTTTTCAGATGGAGGGCCACATTCCCTTCGGGGCAACTTTCCAGGGGCCACGTATTTGTGGTGGGTGGGGCCAGAAGCAAAAGTGGGCAGAGCAGCAGATCTAAATATCCCCCCCCACACACACACACATCTAGGGGGGCAATTTAAGAAACAACTTTCCTACACTTTTTCAGATATAACACATTCCACCAGCTCTTCCGTGTTTCACTAGATGCATAGCGGTCCAATGAGATCTGTGCCTTCTGGAAATCTGTTGTACAGAAATCTGTTGCACAAGTGTAGGGACTCTTTCTAGCCAGACATCTTCAGAAGCCCCTCCCATAGCACTGTTTTGCCCTGGAAGGGGTGGTGCAGGCTGATTGGCAGTGCCTGCAAGCATCTTTTTAGCCAAGGCCTGCCCCATACCTGATATATGATGTCATGTGTAGGGCAGGTGGGCAAAGCTGGACCAAAATGCCCTCATGAGCCAAATAGAGAGGCTTTGTGGGCCTAGTTAGGTTCATGGGCTAGGAGTTCCCCACCCGACCTATGGCATTTGCTGAGAGTCTGCCCTGTTTTGGCACATTCTAATATTGTCATGTCTTGTTAATGAAATTCCCCTTGGCATCATTATAACTTGTGCCATCAAGCGTGTCTCATTCATTTTTACTAGTGGCTATACAGGGGAATAGCACAGGTGGCACTGTGGTCTAAACCACAGAGCCTAGGGCTTGCCGATCAGAAGGTTGGCAGTTCGAATCCCCGCAACGGGGTGAGCTCCCATTGTTCAGTCCCAGCTCCTGCCCACCTAGCAGTTCGAAAGCACCTCAAAGTGCAAGTAGATAAATAGGTACCGCTCCAGCAGGAAGGTAAACGGCGTTTCTGTGCGCTGCTCTGGTTCGCCAGAAGCAGCTTAATTATGCTGGCCACATGACCCGGAAGCTGTCTGCGGACAAATGCCGGCTCCCTCAGCCTATAGAGCGAGATGAGCACCGCAACCCCAGAGTCAGACACGACTGGACCTGATGGTCAGGGGTACCTTTACCTTTACCTATACAGGGGGTGGGTGGGACTTTGTATCTGCATGGGGCAGACTGAGAGAACAACCAGAATTTATGGATATATGTTTGTGGTGTCTTTTTGCAGAGGAGGTATGTAGATTTGGCATCCACCCAGTGCTTTTTTCTGGGGGGGGGGTGTATGGGGGGATGCATACCCCTAAACATTTTGTGCATCTAGGTTTGGGCTCATTGAGGGGCAGTATTTCAATATGAGTGGGAAAATGAGAGTACCCCTAAACATTTTTTTAGAAGCCCTTCAAGCTTTGGTGTGATTTCATAGAATCATAGAGTTGGAAGAGACCACAAGGGCCATCCAGTCCAACCCCCTGCCAAGCAGGAAACACCATCAAAGCATTCTTGACATATGCCTGTCAAGCCTCCGCTTAAAGACCTCCAAAGAAGGAGATTTGCCCTTGAGTACAGCTCTAGGGGCAACCATGAATTGTTAGGGACCCACAATATACAGCAAGTTATTGCTTAAGATGTTTTGTACAGAAATCAAGACTATTAAAATTGCAATACCCTGGACTGGTCAAAAGACATACAGTATAGTTCTTAGTAATACATGAATATGTATTATGAAGGAAGTTGCTCTTATTGATTTGCTTGAGAGGGCCACTAATGGTGATACAAATCTTACGGCAATTTGTGTATATTTATTTTAGAGTGGTTTATTGGTTTCCTGCTTTTCAAATTTGTAGTCATAAAGTGTGACTCATCAATTCTTAAGTTTTTGCATAACTTGCGAGTTTTTGAATTTGTTAAAATTATCCATCCCACCTGGCTGGATGCTTCCTTGTAGTCCAGCAATTTTCTCTTTCTTTTTCCCCCTTCCATTTCCACTGTATTTCTCAGATCAAGCTTATTTTCCCGTGTAGATTCCCATGCTTCGTGGCACCGAATGAACTATACTGGCTTTTTCCAGAACAACAGCCACTTAAAGCAAAATTTTGATGTATCTCATTATACATTGATAAGAATGATATTGTTCTAGATACTGCAGAATACTTTTTTGTGTATTAAACCAGTGCTCATTTTAAATACCATCAGACTACCCACTAGCACCAAATATCAGCTCAACAAATATGTTTGGCTTGTTAGCATAACTAAATCCAAAGGTTCTAGATTCAGGTATGTAGCCATGTTGGTCTGACGCAATAGAAATAAATAAAAAAAATTTAAAAATGTCCAGTAGCACCTTAGAGACCAACTAAGTTTGTTCTGGGTATAAGCTTTCGTGTGCGTGCACAGTTCTTCATGCACACTTGGAAGAGAAGTTGTTGAATTACAACTTATTACTAAGCTGAAAACTATGGAGAGACCTGGTCAGAATAGAGATATTGGATTCTTGTCTCATTCCATATGTTAAAGCTATTTTTGGTCATCTGCATACTATCCCTTGCTTTTTCCTGTAGGACTAATCACAGTCATTAACAGTCGTCAACAGGTTTAGCATACCCATTGAGTCAATCACCCATCTCCCACTACCCTTCTGAGAAAAACCCCACCCCACCCTCCCACTGTCTGGTGACTTCTGTTTCAGTGTATCTGAAGAAGTGTGCATGCACACGAAAGCTTATACCTAGAACAAACTTAGTTGGCCTCTAAGGTGCTACTGGACCATTTTTAAATCCTTTTATTTATTTAAATCCAAAGGGTTTCAGTGTTTGGCAACATTTAATCCGACCTCGATTAATCCTAACTTTCACTACATCCAGGAATTATGGGGAGTATCTGTCACCCAGGAATTTAAGGAAAGCTTCCCCCCACAAACACGTATCAATATACAGTCGTACCTTGGGTTACGAACACCTCGGGTTACGAACAACTCGGGTTGCAAACTGCGCAAACCCGGAAGTATTTTCGGCTGCACGGACGTTCTGTGCATGTGCAGAAGCACGCGCGCGGTTTGCGCATGCGCAAAGCGTGAAAATAGCGCTTTGCGCATGCACAAAATGGCGGTTCAGGTTATGAACTTTTCGGGTTACGAACTGCGACCCGGAATGGATCGTGTTCGTAACCCGAGGTACTACTGTATACTGTTGAACTGCTGAATAGGCATCAACTTTCACTCAGCATTTGATAGGATTTGATATTTGACATCTTCTTTGACAGCATTTGGTCTCTAGAGTCACATTTCAGTGCATTCCCTTTGCATGCTGCCCCATTTGCATGTAACATCAGCGCGCTGTTAGCACACACAGCCAGGCCACTGATTGCCAGCACTGTAATATCGAAATTTTGGGGGTTGCACCTTGCAAACAGATGCTCTACCACTGAGCTACACCCCTTCCCTAAGGAAGTTTACATGGAAGACAAGTTTACATGAAACAACAACAACAACAACTGTGACCCACTTCCTCAATAAATCAGCCCTAAGCTGAAGAGGAAAAATGTTGTTTTCCTTGGAAATTACCAGCCAAGCTCATGACTAAAGGACTATAGTTAATGAGACAAGGTTAAAAAGAAGGTGACATTTTCCTGAGCCAGCACCATAGTGTGCTTCTTAGTTTGTCTGCTGTAGGAATTCTGCCAGCCAGCCTGTGGCTCTTTTCATTAAGC
The DNA here is from genome assembly GCF_963506605.1 of Zootoca vivipara. Lineage (NCBI taxonomy): Eukaryota > Metazoa > Chordata > Lepidosauria > Squamata > Lacertidae > Zootoca > Zootoca vivipara. The sequence goes on along the minus strand of NC_083285.1, from coordinate 24,259,960 downwards.
CGGGGTAAAGGAGCACACTTTGTTACAGCTCTAAATAGCAGCACAGTGCATGTGCCCCTAGATGGCACTTGATGTGAACCGCAGCATACAGGCTTCTTGGCTCGGAGACTGATGTATGTCACCAGCCAGCATGCCTTGTGCATGAAGGACCATCGTGCACAGCTCCTTCTTCCCTTTCTTATTCCTCTGAGAGCTCTGTCACGCTTCCGTGTTTTTCTAGAGGAAGAAGGGGCTGTCTGTTCCCTCTTTTGTATTTACCCAGAGGAAACAGCAAATGACCGCACTAGGTTCTGCAGGCCAATTGCTAGGGCAGGGGGAGAATTTCAAAGGCAGCAAATCCAGATAATCTGAAAGTCAACCGCATATTTAAAAACAATTGGAGATGGAGTGTGAAACTCTCTTGTTCAGAACTATCTTGATCCTTCTGTCGATGGAGGGTTTCGTGTCACGTGTGCTATAAGAGGCACGGAATTAATTATAACCCCTGTGTTTCTTCCTCATTTGTCTAGATTCATCACGGCAGCTGTTAAGGGACACTTCTTACATGACTGCATTGGGGTAGCTGCAGCTGCATCCTTCCCTATTCTAGCAACAAAATAGTGTTGAGATCAAGGAAGAAGAGACAAGCACTTAATTCCTTCCTGCACTGCCATTGTCCTTCTTAGGCGCTGGTCAATGCTGGCATGGGATTTCTTGTTGACTCTTCTCACATGAGCTCAATGTTTCTCATGTTATCGGTGCCTTAACCATACCAGTTCTGTACCGGTAGTTAGATCTAAGGGCGCTTCCAGACTGTCACTATATATGGGTGCGATTCAGCCACATACCATCAAATTCAGGCTGCACAGGCTGCTGTTTGTGCAACAAACCCACTTCCTCCAAAGCTCATTTTGCAATAGCTGATGGGGAAATCCAGTAGGATAGCAGTGGCTTTGACATAACATCATCTTGCTTCCCCACAGACAAATCAAAGTGAATGCTTATTAAGTAGCCAAGGCCATCTCCTCTCCCTGTAAAAGACTTTGGATGAATGCTTAATAAGCAGGTCACCTGGAAGCACCCTAACACAGATTTGGCTCATTGGATCTAACCCAGATTTGAATCCCCGCTTCGTCTGTAAGTAGGCATTGAGATCAGTGCCATTTCCAGCGTTTAGGGGGGCCCTGCGCAAGATGGTCTCAGTGAGCCCTCTTTCACTGGTGTGCCCAAGCGGTGCAGCAATGTTTTCTCCTCTTAACTATGCAGCTCACAGTTAAACTATGGAACTCACTCCCACAGGAGGCAGTGAGGATCCACCAAATTGGATTGGATGGGTTTGGAAGAGAATTGGACAAATTTATGGAGGATCAGGCTCTCAATGGCTACTAGCCATGATCACTGAGCTCTGAACTCTACAGTCCCAGGCAGTAATGCTTCTGAATAGCAGTTGCTGGCAACCACAGGAGGGGAGAGTGCTCATGTTACTTGGGTCCTGGTTGCAGGTTCCCCACAGACATCAAGTTGACAGGAAGTTAGATTAGATGAGCTGCTGGCCTGATCCAGCAGGCTCCTCTTATGTTCTCATAAGGAAGCCTTATGAGCAACCCAGCACAGTTATCTAGCCTTGTGTCTCAAGGCAATATATAAAGCAACACAATCAAGTGACTAATAAAATGAATGAATCATAATGATTATGACAATATGTGTGCTTAATTTCTGAGGCCCATATGCCGACCCTGCTACTTGATATTCATTCATTGTGCAAAAAGTGTGAAACTCGACACAGAAATAGAACAGCATGTTTCTCAGCCATTCCAGAGGGAAATTCTGTGGACCCGTATTTCCCCAAGTACCTAGAAACGCATCACTGAGAAATTAACCCTATTGATTTAATAGGATATACTCACAGGTAACAAGGACCCAGGTGGCGCTGTGGGTTAAACCACAGAGTCTAGGGCTTGCTGATCAGAAGGTCGGCGGTTCGAATCCCTGCAACGGGGTGAGCTCCCGTTGCTCGGTCCCAGCTCCTGCCCACCTAGCAGTTTGAAAGCACATCAAAAGTGCAAGTAGATAAATAGGGATCGCTCCAGCGGGAAGGTAAACGGCGTTTCCGTGTGCTGCTCTGGTTCGCCAGAAGCAGCTTTGTCATGCTGGCCACATGACCGGGAAGCTGTCTGCGGACAAACGCCAGCTCCCTCAGCCTATAGAGCGAGATGAGCACCGCAACCCCAAAGTCGGACACGACTGGACCTGATGGTCAGGGGCCCCTTTACCTTTACCTTTACTCAAAGGTAACATGTTGTAAATATTAGTAAATATGTGTTGCAGTGAAATTCGCTTCCAAGTAATGCGCTTAGGGTCATTGTACTATTCCTTTGCTATTTTGACTGTGGTGGCCTGGGACTCGGGCTCGGGCTTGGAGCCGGAGGAATTGCAGCCTGTACTGGACCCTCTGCCTGGGACATCGGCTGAACCTAGTCTGGGGCCTGTTCCTGAAGAGCCTCAGACTGCTCAGGTTCCCCTGCAACAAGCACCTAGCTGGGCTGAGTCAGGGGCCTGAGCCTGTCCTGGCTCCAGGTGCTGAGAATACCTAATTGCCAACAGCTGGTCCACTACTGGCTGGGTCAGGAGAGGCTGAGGCGGCTCCTGGGTCCAGGAGAAGAGACCTGAGTACTTGCAGGAGGAGTGCTCATCTTCAGGCGAGCGCAGGGTGGTGAGTCATCGGGGGATCGGGACTGGCCATTACCTTGTCAGAGATAAAAGGAGGTCAGACACTGCCCCTGGTTGTGGGAGCAACATTGGTGATTGCCAGATCCTGCCTGCACTCCAGAACCTGACCTGCCTGTGTTTCTGCTCCTGACCTCACCTAGTCTTCTGCCCTGCACCCTGCGTCAGCTTCATTGGACGGACCTCTCGTGGATTCCCTAGACCAGGCATCCCCAAACTGCGGCCTTCCAGATGTTTTGGCCTACAACTCCCATGATCACTAGCTAACAGGACCAGTGGTCGGGGAAGATGGGAATTGTAGTCCAAAACATCTGGAGCGCCAAAGTTTGGGGATGCCTGCCCTAGACTTTGGACCGGCCCTGGACCTCGCCTCTCGGTTCACCCTTGGACCAGCACATTGACAGAGGAATTTGAATGTGTTCCCACAGGTGTGTGTGCGTTCTGTATATAATAATTTGCCATCAAGCCTGAGCTAGTTTGATGTTCACAAAGGCCTTTTCCTTCATGTTCTTTAGATAGGTTTTTAATGACTTTGGGGTTACTTTTACCAAAGTGCAATATACAAGCTTTGCTCCTGGGCAATGTCCATTTCAGAAGGTTTCCTATATAAAAACCAAATTGAATTGAATTGATTGTGCAGCCCCAGAGATTCCTGGACAGTGCTCAACCTCTGCAGCTCACATTGATAAAGAATGCCTTTTAAAAAAAAGACAAGACAGTAAACAAAGAAAGCCACAGAAATAAATTTACAAGACTTATGTGCCATTAATCACAATGACACAAGGAAGATAGATGTGTATAAGAAGAAAAAGAGTGTGTGTGTGTGTGTGTGTTCAGGCTGGAACTGCATTTTTTAAAAAATAGAGCAGTTCAGTAATCTATGTCTGCTTCTAAATCATAGAATTGTGCAGCTGGTTAGAGGTTCAAAGGCTGAGCAGGGCTGAAGCCTGACACTAATTAGACTGGAAAGAGAAGTTGCTGAATTGCAACTTATTACCAAACTTAAAACCATGGAGAGATCTGGTCTGAATAATATGATCTTTATCTTTATCTGAATGATAAAGCTATTTTTAGCCATCTCTCCCCTTGCTTTTTCCTGTAAGACCAATTGCAGTCGTTAACAGTCGTCAACAGGTTTACCACACCTTTCAGCCAATCACCCATTCCCACCACCCTTCTGAGTAATACCCCTCCCCTCCCCTCCTTCTCACTATATATAAGGGTCTGGTGACTTCTGTTTCAGTGTATGTGAAGAAGTGTGCATGCAAACGAAAGCTCATACCAATGACAAACTTAGTTGGTCTCTAAGGTGCTACTGGAAGGAATTTTATTTTGTTTCCACTAAAAAAAAGCAGGGTATGGTCAGATATATAGCTATTCCAGAAACAATGTAGTGACCATGGAAGCATGTCTTAGAGGACCTAATGATTTGATTTTAAAAAGGGGGGAGGGAAAGGTTCAGTGTTTTATACATGTTGAATCCTGCTTCAGTTAGCTAGGTAGCCTATCCGTGTCCTGGCATACTCCTATGGTATAATTTATATGACAAGAATGGGGAGCCTACAACTGCTATCAGCCCTAGTTCACATGGCCAGTGCTCAGATATGGTGGCTGTTGCAGTCTCTGGACCACAATACCTCAAGACTGCCTCTTTCCATATGAACATATCCGGACCCTGAGATCATCTTCGGAGGCCCTCCTTCATGTGCCGCCTCCTCGAGAGGTCCGGAGGGTGGCAACATGAGAACGGGACTTCTCTGCAGTGGCTCCCCGTCTATGGAATGCTCTTCCCAGGGAAGTCCACCTGGCGTCTTCATTACACACCTTTAGGCGCCGGGCAAAAACGTTCCTTTTTAACCAGGCTTTTGGTTGATCTGATTGACATCCTATGCCCTTTTTAAAATGTGGCTCTTTTGGGGAGGAGGTGTTACTGGGTTATTTTTATTTTGATTATATATGCTGTGGTTTTTATGTTGATCTTTTCTGTGAACCGCCCTGAAACCTCTGGGTATAGGGCAGTATATAAATTCAAATAATCATCATCATCATCATCATCCAAGAACATCTGGAGGCCTACAAGTTCCCCATCCCTGCTTACTTGGATGCCAGGAGAGCTGAATCACCCAGACAGGTCCCAGCAATTCAAGAAACATTCACAGCAGTATGATTTGGTAGAGCTCACTGATGAGCAATAGAACAACACTGCGCTCCCATAATTAGGCTACCCATCCACAAAAGGAATGGCACGCTCTTGTGATTTGGGATATGGTGAAGTGGAAGAACAGAGTTACCAACAAGCATCTGGCTAAAGGGGGGAGAGCTCAGGATTTAATCAGGAGGTACATGCCTCATGTTATTGAACCCTGCACATACTTGGCTTATGGGATCCTACCTGCCTTTCGACTACTTCAGGTTGTTTACTGCTTCAAATTAGGTTTTCGTTCTGGTCACTTTTCTCTAAAAAACAACAAGATTGCAATGCTATGCAGAGTTAGGAGCACTTAAACTTTTGATCTGAATGGGTTTAGGAGTGGCGAGTTTGAGATCAGGCTCCACTGTTCCTTCCTCACTTGAATGCATACAGTAATTCAGAAATGCTAGGCAACTTCAAGGGCTGTGAAAAGACATCTGAAGGCAGCCCTGTTTAGGGAAGAAGATTTTAATGTTTAATGCTGTGTTGTGTTATAATATTCAGTTGGGAGCCGCCCAGAGTGGCTGGGGAAACCCAGCCAGATGGGCGGAGTATAAATAATAAATTATCATCATCATCATTATAAATCATATAGCAAGATTTGGCCTTGCTTGCAGGAAGTTTATAGAGGTAGGCAGCTAGAGAGCTTGGGATAATTGAGTGGGAAGAAAGATGCAAGAGATGGTTTGGGCCACATGGCTTGTTGGCATCCATATCTTTCTCAAGAGACAATGGAATGTTCCTCCGAGGGTGAAGTCAAACCACTATGTTAGTGACACTGAAGTGACCTCCCGTCCCCTGACACCTCTTACACGCATCATGGCATTGTTGATGTATAAGTGTCCTGTAATTGTTATGCTTTGTAAAGCAGATTCATTCAAATTTTCAACAACGGAAAGAAAAACAGTACAGGTATCCTATTTCCCAAAGTAGAGCAGTTCTGAAAGCAAGATAAGCAAGATCGGTTAAGATTGAAATGTGCAAAGAGAACCAAACAATAAAAGGTGGAAACCTACCTTATAGCCATAAGGGGATAACATCTGAAGGTCAGGATTACCTCGTAGAAGCACTAGCCATTGTCCCCACTAAGCTGCAGAGCTGAAGAACATAGTGTTTTCATTTGCATCAGATACACAGGCCACAATTTAAAAAAAAATTTAAACCAGTATGTGCATGTGGGAGAAAGTCATGCACAGGGAGGGCAAGGCCATGTGATGGGTGCGGCTCTGGAGAGCAACTGCCCCTAGGAATAGACGACAATGAGCTATGATGGGCAAACAGGTTGACCTAGAAGATAGCAACTTTTTGTGTTCCTGTGCTGTTCATTCTTCAATATATTATTGACTACTGCCCTGCAGGTGTTTGCTTTATCCTTTGCTACTGTGAATAAATGTGAGTCATTTGCCATGTACACTTTCCATGCTTGGCAGTGTAATCTTTTAAATAATGATGATGTGCTGCGTCATAACTTTGCTATGCCAAGTGTAGTTCAGCTGGGCACTGAACCAAAGCAAAGCGACTGGCAGCCTGAAGAATGATTCAATCCTTCATGACGTCGAGCAAGTTCTTAAGCCTCTTTTCTAAGAAATACTACCGTGTCTAGGAAACCATCGTTTTCCAACAATTAAGAAGACACTTCCTCTGCTCGCACGGGAGCAGATTAACCAAACGTTTCCCAGTTGCCTCACTTTTACTCGTACCCAGGTACATATCCTGTTGAGGCAGCTTCAGAAATCTGTGGGCTAAAGCAACAATCCCTCTGACTCAACCTTAGCAACTGCAGCCAACACGGACTTTCTAAACATGTGAACACCTGCAGAAAGGCTCATCAAGTACAGCTGCTTCCTACAAAAATAATAATGCTGCCACATAGGAGCAAAATATATCTTCTGCTTTACAGAAACTAGGCAAGTTAGGCTTCCAGAAAAGCAACGGGGTTTACACCCCACTCCTGTGCATGTCTGCTCAGAAATAGGTCCCACTGAATTCTGCGTCTTTTCCTCCCAGGGAAGTGCATATAGGACTGCAAAACTTCTAGACTTTTGGGTGCTTACTTGAGAGTAAGCACCACTGAAGACAGCAAGAAATGTGCAGCATTTCTCCAATAGCCTGCAATCCTAGATGCACTTATATTAATAATAATAATTTTATTATTTGTACCCCACCCATCTGACTGGGTTGCCCCAGCCACTCTGGGTGGCTTGGCATGCTGCATATCCACCTGTTAGTAAAGGTAAAGGGGACCCCTGACCATTAGGTCCAGTCGTGACCGACTCAGGTTGCGGCGCTCATCTTGCATTATTGGCCGAGGGAGCCGGCGTACAGCTTCCAGGTCATGTGGCCAGCATGACAAAGCTGCTTCTGGCAAACCAGAGCAGCACATGGAAACGCCATTTACCTTCCCGCTTGGAGCGATACCTATTTATCTACTTGCACTTTGATGTGCTTTTGAACTGCTAGGAGCTGGGACCGAGCAATGGGAGCTCACCCAGTCACAGTGATTCGAACCACCGACCTTCTGATCAGCAAGCCCTAGGCTCTGGTGTAACCCACAGTGCCACCTGCGCCATCTGCCTGTTATACAACTGTTAAAGGTACAAGGACCCTATTCCCCCCCAATGCCAACCCTAAAATAAAGCCTAAGCTGTCATGCTGTACCTGGGAGTAAGCCCCATTGGACACAAAGGGGCTGACTTCTGAACAGATATGTATACTATTGTACTGTAAATCTGGTGACTTCTTAATGAGTGCTTGCTCTTTAGCACAGCAGCGGGCCCTTTGCAAAGTTTTCTCCTTTGCGTTTTGCACGGATGGGGTATTCGTTAACATTCACCCGCATTTATTGTGTAGTAGTAATTGCAGAAAGTAACTGCTAGGAACTACCCAATTTCAGATGAACTCACTGCAGGAAAGATGAATACTAGTTCCTAAGGTAAAAGGAAGGAAGAGATTCCAAGGACTAGAAAACGAGACAGAAGCAGGGAAAGTGGAGGGGAAAACAGTGGCTGTTGAAAACCACAATGATTCTTGTTGCCTGCAGTACAGACAACTCACTCAGCTCTAACTTCACTCATTGACTAGCAAAACTAACAGGCTGGCTCATTTCATAACAATCAATTATAAGAGTACCTGCACATTTTGCTTTATAACTTTCTTTCTAGGAAGGCTAGAGACTTACCTTTCTTTTAAAATTTTTTGAAAGTTCATAGTGTGAGGGTGGTGCTAATCACAGGGGTGCTAATCATAGGAGCCAACTCCTAGGGGCTGAGATCCCTTCGTTGCCCCTTAAAATATTTGACACAGACACACCCAAGTGAATGGGTATTGCCATTCAAACGCTGTGTGCATGCCACGTCTTGTTATTAGTTTTGGGGGACAGGGCTTACTTGCCCTCCCGCCAATATTTTATTCAAGTTGACACCCCTGGTGCTAATTAAGGCCTTTGCAGGCACTGTGTATAAGGTTACTTTTATATCAAGCATTATTGAATTTATCTCAATCAATGGGACTTGCCCAATAGAAATGCATGGCAGATTGTGCCCTTGACTTGTAATTCTAAACACACTTACTTACAAGTAGTCTGACTGAACGCAGATATTCCTAAGTAAAAATGTCTAGGATTGTGCTGTCAAGGGAAGGGTTAATTAGGAGCCTATGTATTCAAGTTATAAATAAGAAACGGCTCTGTTTCCTTTACATATCTGAGGCTAAGACATGTTTCAGATGTTGCAGTAATTACATATATTTTGCATTATTGTCAGTTGTCAGATGTTTATGAGTCATGTTATTTCTTATCTCTTTTTTAATCCCACGGGTCTTTGAATAATGCAATGGCAAAATTCCCACTTTTCCGGAAATCTCTGTAGTCAGCTTGAAAAAATGTACTGGGGAGGTACTTCAGCAGAAAAGACAGCAGGAATATATTAGATTAGCCACTCACCGTCCTTTGGGAGCACTTCAAAACTATTTTGGTCTATCTGTCTATCTTCTTTATTTAGCCAAATGGAATTAGTATCTACTTTCAGCTTTTTAAAGGGTCTCTCTCACTCTTGCTCTCTCCCTCCCTCCCTCCCTCCCTCTCCCCCGCTCCGCCTCTCTCTCCATCTTTAGCAGAATTTTTTAATGTAGTGATTTAAGGCAAATTTATTTTTTTAATTTAAAATGGAGCACTAATATAACTATAAAGGTCTCTACATTTTAATAATAAGAATGATGTAACCCTTAATTTACACACCAAGCATATCTTGTCTTGCATATACTGTACAAAAAAAAGTCGAGTGAATTCCACTGAGATAATGTCATTAACAACCAGTATAAATAGTCTGTGTTGTATGTTGTAATACGATAATGTGAAAGCCCAAAGGAAACCATTCCCAGGCTACATCAGAAAAGGTACTAAATAAACAGCTGGGACAGACAATAACAGTGTGAATTAAGCAAGCAAAGCTTTAAAGTGTGTTGCTTAATATAGAACAGCTTTAAAGATTTTTTTAAAAAAGAAAAGAAAAGAAAATGACTATTCATGTTTTACTGTCATATGAGTTGACCCAGGAGAATCCATGTGTATCAAAAGAGCAATAGACCCACAAACCACACGGGTTGCTGCTCTAGGCGAATCCAAGTCAGGCAATTGTGCTGTTAACAAAGTTTCATGGTCCAGAATTGGGATTTTTCTGCAGAGGTCAGGAATTCATATACTTTTGAACTTGTGCAGCAATGGTGCTGTGCTGTGCTATGTTATTACTTTTTGCGACTGCTAGACCTTGGAGAGGAGGAGCCTTACAGAGCGGAGGGAAGATGGGGAACTTCAGTCCTCGCAACTGCCTCATTGGGGCAAGACCTACAAGGAAGAGTTGCAGGGACCAGTAGGCATGCACTGTTTTGGTTTCTTTGAACAGACACTGTGTTTGTATTGCTGACCTACACTTGACTCGGGCTTCTGACAATGGGCAAAGTTTTAGCCTCCCCCCACAGGATCTTCAGAGAGACAGCCAAATGCAATGACCCCATCCCTGGTCCCACTATTCCCCTTGGAGAGAGAAGCAATCTCCCCTGATTAGACTATTGTTTTAGAATGCCAATTTATCCTACAATCAATTCACCTTTCATTTGCTTCCTTTGGCAGGGATTTATATATTATTTTGTCATTGCTTGTACATACTGCCAGTGATTCACAATGACAACACTGGAGACGAGCCATAGCTTGCTGGTAGAGCACATGTTTTTCATGCAGAAGGTCCCTGGTTCAATCTCTGGCATCTTCTCCACGTAGGACTTTTGCAGCATACAGAAGCAATCTACATATACATTGGATATTTTTTTTATTAAAAAAAATAATAAGCCAGTCCCCTCCATACTAAAGGTAAAGCATTATTATTTTGCTTGAAAACTAGGCTTCCCAATAAAAATCCCTACTGAAACTGATTTGTAAACATGTTGTGAGAGACATTGCATATATTTCTGTAAATCAAGAAAACCTTTAATAAAAAAATGAAAAAAAAGACTGCAAGAAGTGGGGGGGGGAAATTGGGAAGAAAAAGACTGGATAGAAACACTGTGTCAAGCACAAAGACTTCAGACCAAGACAAAAACAAAAAAGCCACAGAAGACAATAGTCACTTCTTTTCACTCTGAAAGAGGAGAATTAATCAAAATGTTTCTTAAAGCCAGATAAAAACTTTACTTTAAAATGACGTGCTGAGTTTTAAAAAATACTTAGAAAGCATTTTATCCTCATTTGGCTGCGAAGGCCTGAACAGAAAACTAACAGAAAGTCCACTTCCAGTAAGGTTTATCTCCTGCTTTAAATTAGTATTCATGTCATTTTACAAAGCACACATTCGTATCTCTGTTTTTCAGCTGTACTGCATGACAATAACAAACACAGAGAGAGAAATGTTAAACAGCAGCAGACACCCTAACCAAACATTGCAGCCATTGGCAACTATAGAAAAATCTCACTCGCTTGCATGCACATACGCATGCGCGCGCACACACACACACACACACACACTATAGGAAAATTCAGGCAAGGACCTGTTGGTTTTATTGTTCAAACCAGGGATGGGGAACTTGTGGTCCTCCAGATGTTGTTGAACCACAACTCCCATCACACCTGACCATAGGCCATATTGGCTGGGGCTGATGGGAGTTGGAGTCCAACAACATCTAGAGGATTGTATCTTGCCCATTCCCGACTTAAAACACTACCACCATACTGCAGTCAGACTGTGCTTGAATGGTTGCTTTCCATCTGTCGCAGTTGTATCATTTGTGTTAAATTACCAGTCTGGCTAACCCAAAGAGAATTTCTGTCCAGTGTGGACTAGCCCTTCTGCTAACCAGCTGATCCTTCAGCAGGCAAGAAGGCTGAAGGTCAGCCTTCGAGATTTCATCTGAGGGGTGGCTACATGCTGAGCTTTATTAAAAAGAGGCCCCGCAGCATCAGGGCTGAATCTGGCAGCAGGTGTGGATCACAGGTCATGCCATTGTGGAGGGATAGGAAGAACAGAAAATGAATAGCCAGGCTCTGAGAATCGGAAATTTATTGTAGCTGAAGGAGTGGTGCGCATATTATAAACCAGCTGGCACGCAAACTGTTACCTTCCACTGTGTGCACTCTCATCGTACCTGAAAGCCATTTCACTTTTCCCACCAAGAATTTCTCTGTCATCTCACCCCACTCCATTCCTTATTACAACAAGCAAATGTGGTGCCCTAAGGAACCATGGCTGCTTTTCATAAACACAGAACAGGACAAAAGCAGCAGGTAAATGGAACAAGAGTATTATTATTTTTCCCCAATTGTGGTTTAAGAAAGGCATCATGTGGAGATTCTGTGAGGATTGTTTTCCCTGTATATCAGGTGTGGAGAACCTTCTTCAGCCCGAGGGCCACATTCACTCCTAGGCAACTTTCCAGGGGCCACATGACAAAAGTGGACAGAACACAATGTAAATGTCACTTTTTGATTTCCGCATACACTCACACAGCCCCCTATCATATATCCAAGACAAGCAGGAGGCATTATCAAGGACACGTTCCAACTAGGCCAAAACCATGTGGATGCAAAGGAGAGCCAGTATGTCCTGAGGAGAGTTTCTAGGTCCTAACAGAAGCCACTGGGTGCATTCAGCCCCTGGGGCTGAGGTTCTCCACTCTACATTGACTAATCCAGACAAAAAGGATAAGGCATAAATATGACATTACAAGTTCTGGATCCCACCATCACCAGTATCCAGGAAATGTACTTATTCAGCACTGCCTTAGGGCCAGTCTCAGCAGAGAACAGCGCCTAGCACAATACTATATAATTTATAAATTAATGGTAATGCAGTGGTTACATTCATCCAATAGAAAAAGGGGAAACATCCTAATACTTTAAGGGTGGAATTTTCCATGGGTAATCACTGCCATGACCCTTACCTTTAAGGAAACTGCTAGCACAACTTGCATAACTGTGTCAATAGACCAACATCCAGGGAGTTTTAAATGATGTCTTTTGAATAGTTACCTTAGTTACTATATTAAGTTTCAAGGGCAGCAAATTTAGAAGAAGACAGAATACTCAGGCTGGAAATGTATTAAACATTCACTGTGAAAATGCAGGTTTGACAATCAGCAGAAGATTGAACAGACTATTTCTCCACTGTAAGTAAAGAGATTTTTTTTCACTCTGAATTCAGCACCAGTCCCTTTTGAAATGTTTATTTTCAGAGATTAATGTTTTCCTCCCCTTTAGTGTCTGCTTTCTGCTTGTCACTCAAGATAATATTATTGAACAAACATGCCAGTACTTCCTACAGTATTATGGTTTGGTAAAATTTCACATCCCAGCAGAGCATTTGAGGACAAGAAAGTCTCTTCTATTTTCATTTGAAATACAGCCACGATACAAAGCATTGCTCTCTGAATTAGTCTTTTGTTTTACGACTATTATTATTAGGAGGTGCTGAAAGCAAACAACACTGAATGAATAGGAAGGCTTATGATTTCTAGTCCAGAGGGGCTGGCAGATATTTGAGCCATTTTAGTCTAAGGGGAATCATGGATGACTGCAAAGATGAGAAAATAATGCAGTGAACTAGTTCATGCTCATTGTATATATTCACTAGAAACAATGGCCGATCCCTTATATTACTCCTTAGAGGTTCTTATGATTAAGCAATACAGAAATTACACACACACATTCTATACTGAGAATTATTTAACAGCTTGTTGGAATAAAATTAAACCCACCAACAGGAAGAGTGCTAAAAGCCTATATGGCATTGTTAATTGTGTAGACACCTCTCTAGTCTACTGATTTGTATAAGGATTGCACACATACTATACATTTAAAGCACACTGAACACACAGGTGCAATTTAAACGTATGGTGTGGGTATGGCCTCGGTTACTGCAGGACTGGCCCTACCATTAGGCAACCTCAGGCAGCCAATGTTGAGTGTCGTGAAAAAGTAGCAAATTCTTCATAATTTTGTTTATTATTACTACCTGTATTTTGACTTGGGTGCAAAACATGGCTAGCCTTGGGTATCTTGACATGGGTAGGGGTCTCATCTGCTGGTCTGCTTCAGGCAGCAAAATGTATTGGGGTGACCCTGGTTTACTGGTTCCCTAGGTTACTCGTGACTATTTGCACATTCGCTTTGGTTTAAATTGGTTCATAAAGTGATTGCAATGGCGGCAATTTCCATTTGAAATCACTTCTGTGTTCTAGCCCAGTACATTAACATCATTGGCGCATGGTGCTCTTTAGCATCATACACAACAATGGCCTCAGTGTGGCTTCCTGTGTCATTTCTAGGAACAAGGGCATATGTGTCTGGCATTGCCTCACTGAATGAAATCTGGTCCATTCTTTCCAGCCCAGGAATCTGAAGGAAACCAAAACATTACATTCAGGAAGACCAAAGACAATTGCTTGCAGAGAGCAATGGTGTCATTTGTGAACAAGAGCAGATCCTCCAGATCTCCCTATTTTCCAGGGATGTCCCAGATTTACAGAAGCCTTCCTTGTTTCTGACTTGATCCTAGAATGTCCCCCTTTTCCTTAGGACATCCCTATTTTCACTGGAGAAATGTTGGAGGGCATGGAGTTAACCAACCCCCGAGCCATCTGAAATTAGCCCTGTATAGGGAAGTTTTTAAATGTTTAATGTTTTATTACGTTGGAAGCCACCCAGAGTGGCAACCCAGTCAGATGGGTGGCATATGAATAGTAAAATTGTTGTTGTTGTTGTTGTTGTTGTTGTTGTTGTTGAATAGGATGTCCCTATTTTCATCAGAGAAATGTTGAAGGGCATGCAAGTGTTGGTGACAATAACTGACCAATCATCTATGCCAGGGCAAATTCAGGACCAAAATATGCATTATGTGGGAGATCCATGATGGAAATCCCTGCGCTGAACAGGGGGTTGCAGAAAATCATTTCCAAGGTCCCAACCAATTCCAAAATTCTAGGATTCTGTGAACTTTTATTTGAATGCAGCCGCAAGTGGTGGAGGTGTCAAATTTGATCTGTGCAGTGGCTTTAGGTTTCACCTGTATAAAAGCTTCCTAGAAATACCCTAAATGAGAATGATCTCAAATCAATTTTTGCTATATTGGTGGTGGTGGTGGTGGTGTTTTAATTGCCTTTTAACCACCATTTCAAGGTGATTTACACATAAGATCATTATAAACACTTTGAAACACATAAACAACAAATACAATTCAAACAAAACTAAACCCTAACAAGTGCACACTTGTTGTAAAGATCCATTTAGCAAGCTAGGGATGCCTGTCAGAACAAAAACGTCTTCAGTTGTTTCCGGAAGTGCAAATTAGTGGGTGCCTGACAAGAATGCTATTCCATAGAATGCATCTTCAAAAAAAGGGGGGGAGCATGTCATCTATACATCTGCATTGACTGGTATTTTCTTTTGCCTTTTAATCCTGCCTTCATCTGTACACTTTTGTGAAAACAAAAACAAAAAATGATTGGAACAGCAAATGCATATAATTCCCAGAAGATTAGGGTAAAAGCAATCTAATAGAAGTTTGCAAAAATTGGCTCAGACTACAAAATCAAAGGAAGATAGGTAGGAAGAGCAAATAAATTGTTTCGTACTTTATTTTAAATGCTTTTTAGTATTATTATTACAGAGTAGTATTCATTATGTTTGCCAAATATTTTATCTACAGCATGGGACTTTCATATTATATTAAAGAAGAGGCAGGCAAAATCATGTTAAACTAAAAACAGTGAGATTTGTCCTCTCTAGCTGAATATCTCCACAATACTGTAGTCTAACACTCCACAATAATCTAACACTTCACAGTAGTCTAACACTATCATAAATTCTCTTGTTGCCTTTCTTCCGACCCAGTCAAACCCTTGAAATAATCCAAAACTATATAGAAATAATCCAAAACGATATAGAAAATAATGTTTAGTAGACAATAAAGCAAGCAATGTATTTTTGATGGGGTTTTTGTTTTTTTACAGGGGGAGGGTGGAATATCTCTGCTCTGATTACATAGCAGAACCCGAAAGCATGCACATGGACACACGTGTGCCTGTGCCTCAAACACTGCGATATCAAAGGAGAGAGCTAATCCAGTTTCGTTAGAAATAAATCCAGTAAATCCTTCTCCCAGATGCATGATGAATCCTGTTCCCATGGAGCGTAACTTGGCTCTGACTGACTGATGCAAATTAAAGGAGATCAAGCAAACATTCTCATTGCCTATCAAAATTAAACTATCTATTTCCATGGCCTGAGAGTTATGAATATCTCAGGGGCATGCAACTGTTGTCATAGCACATGCTCTGCAGGCAAAGAATGGGAGAGGAGGCCAAAGCTAGCTTCCTCCAGGACTCCAGAAACACGTCAAGGGCCAAACATCACAGTCCTTCAAGGGTGTTGTTCTTGAAGGATTTAAGCAAACTTTCCAATACATTTCTTGAGCATGAAAAAAAGCACAAGGCAGGCAAGCTCTGCCAGGGAATGTGGCTTTTGATCCATAAAAGCATTGATTTAGCAAGTGTATAACACTTTGATCTCCTTACCTACCACATACAAGTCTAGGCTGAAGCATGTACAAATGTTTCTAGGATAGGGACCAAACACTGTCCACTTTCTACACATGCAAAATTAAATAAGGTTTTTCTCTGAAAAGATCAGAGCTCAAAAGGCTTGCTGAAAGGAGAAGCTCTTCAATAGGCAGCAAAAAGACAACAGAGATTGTGGCTGTCTGTTATTGGCACCTGTCTGTCTCAGGAGACCATGAAGTGTACCTCTGGGGTGAAGTCAAACTGCTGCATTAGCAGCTCCCGAGTGGCCTCCATGGGGCGCAAGCCTGGGCAGAGTGCCTGGAGGTCCTGGGCTGCCCAGACGACAAGATCTGCCTCTTGGCTTCACTGGTGTGGTCCAAAGGAAAGCAGAGCAATATGTTTGCTGCCAGCTTGGCTGCAGAAGTTGCCAAAAGGAGGCATACAAGGTGCCATCCCACCATCTTAGAGACAGTGACAGACCTTGGTGTCTCAAATTTCAGTGGTACCCTGTGTGACACCAAAATCTGGTGGTAGCCCCCACCCACTTCTTGTCTTCCATTCAACATCATAGCTGTGGCATCCCTTGCTGCGCCTCTGAGGCTCTGTGCGACTGAAAGGGTCATGCTCCCCTAAATCCACCCCAGTTGGGAACTCCATTCTGGATGTATGTAGAGTTTACTCTTTAGCCTCTTCTTCTCTTCTCCTGAAGATATCCTGCAATGCAGTAGAGGTTTAGGACCAGAGTTTTCCTTCTCATAGATGAGCTACCTTCCCACGTTGATGAACCCCATTTCCCCCTCACTTCCTGGTATCTATCGTGTGTGTGTGTGTGTATCATAAGTCATAGAGCAAAGCAGAAAGAAAGAATTCAGCTAAATCTGTGTCTTTTTCAGCCGACATCCAATATATGCCTTGTCCTTTCCTACCCTATACATCTTCCAAGGTGGTCTACCATCCCGGCACTGATTTTTTTTTCCCTAAACCTCTGAGATTTAGAAAGAGTGAACTCTCAAATAGCTAACCGTTTTTTTATTTAAAAAAAAAAGCCTGCAACAATACAAGCACTCCAAAACAACCAATTATTAAAACAATCAACCCAAGCAAGGCAATGCAGAACAATGTTACGTAGGTTATTCAATTAATTGAGCAAAGTTTTCTTATTTCCCTAGGCACACACCACAGTCTAAGCCAGCCTGTTGTTGTTTTCCCCCCATTAGCACTGTAAGATGCCAAGTTCAATTTCAAAGGCTGCAATTAAAGTATGGGGCATTTTTTAAACATTATTGTTTATAATGTGTTTTTGGATTTATTCATGGTGGCTTTACAGAATGTAAATTACCTCTTGATATGTGGCAAGTTATATTTTTAAAATGAAAAGTGGGGAGCCATGGAAAATATCGCAGTCAGGAGGTGGGAGAGTTTGCTGGCATCCCTCCCCTGCACAATCGTTTAAATGGCATAAGGCCATTCCCCATCGTTATATGGGTTTATGTATTTCACTTAAAGAACTGGACCATGGACTAGATGGGCCATTGGCCTGATCTACCATGTAATGCAATGTATTGGTCTGACTTGTCATCAGACAGCTTCTGTGTTCTACCTCCCAGCTCCAATCAGCTGCACAGCCGTGGCTGCCCGAGGGCCACTGAGTCATGTGATCTCATGGTTCCCAGGTATCCCCTGGGTTTGCTGGGACTTAGGCTGGCTGCACTTGCATTGGTGGTAGGCTGTGTCAGCCCAGCAGGGCCCCTTGGAAAGGACACAGGAGTGTGCTGCATGGCAGAAAGCACAGATGCAAGAGTGGGGAAAGTAAGCAAACAAAGGCAACAATGGATAAGCTTGTGCAGAATTAGGGAGTGAACAAAGGAGTCTGAGGAGGAAACAAGGCATGGAGAGGCTTTTTGGATCAAGGCCAAGGTCAGCAAGTTCCACTTACATAGGAGAAACAAGCATCAATGTCTTCAGAGCCAAGGTCATCACAAGCTTTGTCTTATTATACGGGTATTATACGGACAAATTCAATACTGAGGGGAGTCGAGGATAAAATAATTGCTATAACTAATCCACGGTGCGGCAGCTAGACTGGTGACTGAGAGTGGCCAATGGGACCATATAACACTGGTTCTGCCTGAGCACCCACAAAATTCTCCAGGAAGAGGCCAGGCACCCACATATTTTGGCACCAAGGCCTTGCACGCTGCATGGCACCCATGGCGCTGGCTGCCCACAGTCACAGGGCCAAGCTGGCACTCCTGCCAGCTGGCACCCCTGAAGGAGTCTCTTCCCCCATCGTTCAGCCCAGACACTGAGGTCCAGCTCCAAGGGCCTTCTGGTGATTCCCTCATTGTGATAAGTGTGGTTAGGGCCTTCTCAGCAGTGGCACACCCTCTGTGGAATGCCCTCCCGTCAGATGTCAAGGAGATGAATAACAACAACAACTTTTAGAAGACAACTTTTAGAAGACATCTAAAGGCAGCACTGTATGGGGAAGTTTTTAATGTTTGCTGATGCTTTTATATTTGTTGGAAGCCACCCAGAGTGGCTGCGGCAACCCAGTCAGATGGGCGGGGTACAAATGTTGTTGTTGTTGTTGTTGTTGCAAGATTGAGCTCTGCTTTTTAAGCAATGCTTATAAAAAGTCGTATATTTACATACTTTCCATTTCCTAATAATTCTTGTCACACAAAAATGCTAAAGCTGCCTGCAACTTCAAGGCATATTTACTCAGTCGTAAGCCCAGAGCCTAGGGCTTGCCGATCAGAAGGTCGGAGGTTCGAATCCCCACGACGGGGTGAGCTCCCGTTGCTTGGTCCCAGCTCCTGCCAACCTAGCAGTTCGAAAGTACGTCAAAGTGCAAGTAGATAAATAGGTACCGCTCCAGCGGGAAGGTAAACGGCATTTCCGTGCGCTGCTCTGGTTCACCAGAAGCGGCTTTGTCATGCTTGCCACATGACCCGGAAGCTGTAAACTGGCTCCCTCGGCCAATAACGCAAGATGAGCGCCGCAACCCCAGAGTCGGTCACAACTGGACCTAATGATCAGGGTCCCTTTACCTTTAAGCCCTATTTAACTCAGTGGAACTTACTCCAGAGTAAGGGTGCCAAGGATTTCTTCCTTTAGCAGAATACCCTGCCTTTCCTTCAAGGAACTCAAGGTGGCATACATGGTCCCTCCCCCTCCTGATTTTATCCTCACAACAACAACAATGACTGTCCCCTGATCATCTAGTGGTTTTACATTCCTCAAGAAGCGCATTGGCATTTTTTACAAACAGAGAGTCCTGTGCAGACAGAGCCTAATAGGAAAACTAAATATGTTTGCTTAGTTATGCTGAATGAATCCTAAACTAAAAATCAAGATAACATCTAACTGAAAATAACTGCCTTGATTCAAGTCTTAAGCTGAACTCAAAGACTTGTGAGTTAACAATTCTATGACTGAGTCCTGGTATCTATGCAGTAATAATAGGTGTGATTTTGAGCATATGCAAAGTGTCTTGCCATCAAACAGCTACAACCAGCCCCTGTAATCTGCAGTTAAGTGGGTTGTTGTTGTTTAGTCTTAGTCGTGACCCCATGAACCAGAGCATGCCTTGGAAACTCTCACTTCCTTCTCAAAGCTTCTCCTTTTTTATGTCCATGTAGACACGATTTATTTCTAGTTGTGCTTGGGCCCCCAACATCTCCCGTCTTAGAAATTAAACTGGTTTTGAATGAGTAAATAAAACAAACATTCCTTTCTAGCTTATACGGGCTATAACCGTATTGCAAATACTCCCAAGGCAGTACAACGTATGCTTCATTCATAAATCATTAACAGAGTTCTCATTTTCCAGGTTCGCTTGCGTCTATGCAGTTTCATCACCCAGACTCTTGCAAAATGCAATCCGGATGAAAGGTCTCTGCGCCCTCTTCCTAGCCTTTTAAACAACTTTCGCTTCTCTTATGCAACTATTCAAACCTACTCCAAGGCTTCCTTTCGTGTGCAACAATGAACAAAGAGCTAAGTGTTAAGAGCACAATGGCACGAAGGGCACAATAGCAGAGAATTGTTTCCCTGCTAGTAGTGGAGAATCTGCTCATTCATAACGAGCCTCCACCCTTCAGATGCTGATCTCTCATTGTGTGAATTGTTGTCATAATTTAGTCACTTGACTGCAGCATGGTGCAATGTTTTGGAGTGCAAGAAAGTGCTTGGTAAACTGCTTAAGCCTTACATATGTCCCACACACAGGTGCTAAAAGGTGGTTGTGTAAACTTCTTGATATGCCAAGAACTTAAGAAGCTGCCGCCTACCAGGTCAGACTTTTTTTGTTCATCTTGCTTTGTACTGTCTCTTCTGCCAAACTGCAGCTCTCCAGGATGTCAGATCAGGAGTGGGATTTGCATCCAAAGGCAAATCTACCTGAATCACACTTTCCAACACGACCTGAAAACTGAAACACAGCCGCCCTTCAAAATTTGCACCTCTCCGAATTTTGCAGTGGAGTTCTCCAGCCAAGTAATGTGTTCCAAAACTCATATACTGGAGTAAAGTGTGCTTAAAAATGCACATAACACTGAAAACAAAAATGCATTATATTAGAAGAAATTACTTTGCAAAAAAACAAACAAACCACTATATATTAAGCAAAATTGCATATATAAACATGTGTGTATTTGGAGAAATTCTCACTGAAATGCTAATGAAGGGGAGGGGTTCACAAACTGATATGGAAATGTGAACAACGGAATTTAAGAATAGAAAAAGGAGAGAGTGAGAGAAATCAGAAATGACAGATTCAGCCATACCTGCTCTCAGACTTATGTTTAACTGGATATGGCAGATGCTGAACCTTCTGCAGCCAAAAGATGAAATCTAAAATATCAATGGCCCCTCTCTGAAAACAGGGGCTACTAAATATAAATGTTAAAGTGTTTGTGCCCTTAATATTTGCTCATGTTTATGCTGGTAGCCCCAATCATAAAGACAAATCAACCCAGGTCTCAGAGTCCACCAATGCACAACAGCAATCTGTTTCTGTGGGCTGATTCACATGTACTTCCAGTACAATGGGTTTTTTGTTTTTGTTTTTCAAAGAGAGAGAGAGAGAATCCTCTGAGACTTTTATTGCAAACAGTAAACAGAAATATATACCTGGTACCTAGTGTAGTTCATTTAGTAATTTTCCAGAATGAGTCACCTGATATAAGGAGTGGCAGAGGAAAGGCACAGGAAATGTTGTGCATTTATGGGAAGCAGGCAACTGAAGGGAGTCCAATTTACATCACTTCAAAATAAATACAGCTATTGCCTTTTACGGTTAGTTTAACTGGAAGATCTGACCAAGAAAAATCCCTATCTTCCCATTTGCCCAAAAGGACCGTTTTCCACTTCCAATCCAAATCACCCAATTAATTATATGGTTTTCCCCAGGACATACTGTCCCAAGGGGAAATCAATTCCTGGGGGGTCTTCTCCAAAGAATACTTTAGATCAGGGGTGTCAAACTCAAATTCATCGGGGGCCGCATCAGCAGTTTGGTCACCCTCAAAGGGCCGGTTGTATCTGTAGGACTATGTGTCCACTCTTTATTATCATAAATTATTGTCACTGCATTCAATTATTACTGTTTTTTTGTATTAATGTAAGTAATAACTAGCTCTGAAAGCAGAAATATAGTCAGAATAATGGCAAGTAGATATTCAAATGTACAATTATTGTACAATTTATTGAAAATGATTTTTGGTAACTGCACTGGGTGGTGGAGGCTCGCTAGGGTTTCATGCAGGACCTTTGCAGAGCTACTGGTACCTGGAGATGCTGGGGTCCTTCTGCATGCAGGACAGATGTTCTGCCAGTGAGCCACCACCCTTCACCAAAGGGACTGGCTGAGGTTGACTCACTGGAGCTGCTCTCCTGGTTCCAGGGTTTAAGGGCCAGAAGTATAAAGCAGCATCCTATGTTTCTGAGGAGAGGGAGAGGGAGGGGAGGGGAGGGGAGGAAGGAAGGAAGAAAAGAGGGGAGAGAAAGAAGAGTAGGAAAGAAGGGAGGGAATAAAGAAGGAAAGAAAAAGAAAGAGGAAGACAGAAAGGGAGAAAGAAGGAAGGAAGTAGAGAGGGAAAGAAATAATAAGAATGAGGGAGAGGATGAAAGATGGGAAGGACGGAAGGAAGGAAGGAAGAATGAAAAGAGGGAGTGGGAGGGAGAGAGGAAGGAAAGAAAGAGGGGAGAGAAAGAAGAGTAGGAAAGAAGGAAGGGAATAAAGAAGGAAGGAAAAAGAAAGAGGGAGAGAAGACGGAAAGGGAGAAAGAAGGAAGGAAGTAGAGAGGGAAAGAAAGAATAAGAATGAGGGAGAGGAAGAAAGATGGGAAGGACGGAAGGAAGAAAGGAAGGAAGAAAGAAAAGAGGGAGCAGGAGGGAGAGAGGAAGGAAAGAGGGGAGAGAAAGAAGAGTAGGAAAGAAGGAAGGGAATAAAGAAGGAAAGAAAAAGAAAGAGGGAGAGAAGACGGAAAGGGAGAAAGAAGGAAGGAAGTAGAGAGGGAAAGAAAGAATAAGAACGAGAGAGAGGAAGGAAGGAAGGAAGGGAAGGGGGGGTCGCCACCTTGATTCAGCGCCAGAAAAGAGCGCGAAGGGACCCAGGGGCAAAAAGCATTTCCCGTGCAGCGTGAGGCAGCAGGTGTCCGCTTTAGGAGACGTGCGTAAAGCCTCAGAGTTGCACGTTCATGAGGCTGAGCCGCTGCTGAGCTCACATTCATGAGGCTGAGCCGCGGCAGGAGGAGGAGGAGGTGGAGGTGAGGCAAGAGGAGGAGGCGGCTTGCCGGGTCGGTGCCCGGCAGCGCCGTACGGAGAGTCCTGAGCCTCTGGGACGCAGCAGTGCTCTGTAGCACTTTGAATCCTCCTCCTCCACGCGGCGCTGCTGGGTGCTTTGTCTGTGCTTCAGCAGCAGCAGCAGCAGCCGTTTCCAAGCACCGAGCCGTGGCAGGAGGAGGAGGATTCAAAGTGCTACAGAGCACTGCTGCGTCGCAGAGGCTCAGGACTCTCCGTGCGGCGCTGCTGGGCGCTGACCTGGCAAGCTGCCTCCTCCTTCTCCTGCTGTGGCTCAGGGCGCTCCACGCAGCGCTGCTCCGGCCGCCTTTCTACCCCCCCTCAGGCCCCAGCTGTTTGTCGGCGCTTTGTCGGCTGGGTCCCGCTGGCTGGGGCGCTCGGCGGGCCACATGACGAGGTCTGGCGGGCCGGATTTGGCCCCCGGGCCTTGTGTTTGACACCCGTGCTTTAGATGGTCCTTGTCATGGCATGAAGGACAGATCCCATGGGAGTTGCACAACTTGGCGGCAAGTAAAGAATGTTGTGGCTGTGAGATTTCTCACAGAAGTCAAAAAAGAAATTGAGGAGCATATTTCAGAGGTATCTCTGTCCAGACATGACTTATTTCCAAACCTGTCTGCTCCCAAAGTCCTGCCATTTCATGAATCAACATGTGCCTGTGATTCAGAAGAAATGAAGGCTATGCAATCCGTCTCGTGGAATTCCAGGACCATGAATTGGAGAGAGGTGATTTTACCATCAGATTTTTATCAGCACAGGTAAAATGGGGGGGGGGCTATCAGAATGGTTTTCTACAATTTTAGACACAAAGGAGAAGGGAAGAGTTTCAAAATGCCATTTAAACCAATGCCTTGCCATGAAGCAGGATTCATTTTTGTGCCTTTTTCTTTAAAAAAAACAACAAACAAATTCCATCAAAGTCTCAACCTTTCACTGTTAGATGTCCAGGTGGGTAAATAAAAAGTTCAAACACTTCTCTGAACCCTGAGAGCCAACATCCTGGGCCTCACAGTTTCATGATGTGCTCTTATCAAAGGAGATGCCCTGCAACGTCCCACAGTTGATTGGCGGCTGCTCTCTTCAGGGGTGAGGTTCTGTCACTCCCAAGAGAAAAATAATGTTCATCCTGGGAGGCAATAATGGCTGCAGCAATTTTGTTAAAAAGTTGAATTCCCTTATTACATTTTAGTGGGTCTTAGATATCTAATCAAGTCAAGATGGGTCTTGCTGATAAATGACAGCTACTAAGCAGTACCATACTGCTTTAATAGCCATGCCCCCCCCCCAAAGAATTCTGAAAAATGTAGTTTGTTAAGGGTACTGAGGGTCATTAGAAGATCCCTCATTGAGCTACAATCACCCTTAGCAAACCAGTTAGCAGGAGATATATATATGGGGAGCCATGGCTATCAAACAGGTATATGAGTGCCTGAAGTTCTCATTGCAATACAGTGATACCTCTGGTTAAGAACTTGATTCGTTCCTGAGGTCCGTTCTTAACCTGAAACTGTTCTTAAGGTGAGACACCACTTTAGATAATGGGGCCTCCTACTGCTGCCGCGCCGCCAGAGCATGATTTCTGTTCTCATCCTGAAGCAAAGTTCTTAACCCGAGGTACTATTTCTGGGTTAGCGGAGTCTGTAACCTGAAGCGTTTGTAACCTGAAGCGTTTGTAACCCGAGGTACCACTGTACTCAACTAATATAGGCCAAAACCCACAGGTGAAAGAATATGTAAGTTGAATGAAACCAACTGGCCTAAAAATGCTTACTGCTCTGCTGAATTGCCACTGAAATGTTGCATCGGACGTGAGCTCCTCATCCTAACCAAGCAATGCCTGAAACTGTGCTGAAAGCAAAAGCAATAAAACTAAGTCAGTACAATATTTGGATTTCCTAGGAATGCATTCCTTCAAAAAGCGGTAAAACAATAAATCTAGACGCCTCTGTGCTAAAGCCTGGCATTGACAATGTGAACTATGAGCTGGTCTGTTTTAGGTTGTCGCTATTATCCATATGTGTTTTTCCTTCCATGGCTAACAAGTGCTTCAAGTGGGTGATTATAATAAGAGAATAGGCATAGTCAGAGAATAGTCAGAGGTGGTTTTAGGGGAGCATCACCAGTTTGGTCACAGTGCAGGGATGGAGCGTAAGAGGTGAGGGCGCAGAATTTTAGTGTCGCACGGGGCACCACTAAAATTTGAGAGCACAAAGTCCACCACTGTCCAAGTGCAAGTTGGGTGAGTTTCCCAGGGGGGTGAAGGATGGGGAAAGACCACATCTCTGCTCACAGTTTTCTCCAGCCTCTGTCCGGTCTACTCCAGCTGCTTCCAGTTTAAAGGACATACAGTGGTACCTCTAGTTACGAACTTAATTTGTTCCGGAGGTCTGTTCTTAACCTGAAACTGTTCTTAACTAGAGGCGTGCTTTTGCTAATGGGGCCTCTTGCTGCCGCTGCGCCGCCGGCACACAATTTCTGTTCTCATCCTGGGGCAAAGTTCTCAACTCGGGGTAACTCTTTCAGCTTAGGGGAGTTTGTAACCTGAGGCGTTTGTAACTCAAGGTACCACTGTAATAGACAGGCAGGTCCATTTCCAAAAACGTAGCCCGTGTGGACTGTCATAAATGAGTTTTCCAGCACTGCTACAATGGCCCCAGCACACCTACAGGCACACTTCCTCTTATACAACACAAAGCACCAACAGCACCATCTGTGTTTTAGTACACACCCTGATGTGTAATCAGCCTAGATGTTCTCGCACACAAGTAGAGGAAAAATACAACCAAGCTGAGTTACTGTGTAAATTCTTTTACTCGCATTATTCAGTGAGCTCAGTTGGGGAAAGGTGCATTCTGTCAGGCATTGTTCTTGCTTTAGTGATGGCTGCCATTATATTGCCCTACAAACTGTGTATGAACCCTTAAAAACAAATAGCCCCTCAGCAAAATTAATGTACGCCCTGGACTTTAAAAGTGGAGAAGTGTGGGAGGGATGCATATCTCTTCACTTTTCTGATCCTGCAAAGTTCTGACTACTTTCAGAAGTATGCAAGGAAGCTCATACACTATCCAGTCTTGCAACCCTGTGCAAAGGTAGCCACTCTGTGGGGACCAGGAGAGAGCAAACCT
This sequence comes from Zootoca vivipara, assembly GCF_963506605.1. Classification (NCBI taxonomy): domain Eukaryota; kingdom Metazoa; phylum Chordata; class Lepidosauria; order Squamata; family Lacertidae; genus Zootoca; species Zootoca vivipara. The sequence continues at coordinate 24,234,088 of NC_083285.1, read as the reverse complement.
AGGCCTAAGTTTGTGTGCCTCTTCCTCTGCTTGCATGCAGCTGGCAAGGAGACGTAAATGGAGCTGCTGGAAAGAGAGTATAAAGGAGGTGGCATCACTCATTTAGACTCCAGCCCTGTCCTCTGCCAATATGCAGACCCTGACGTACTACCCCTGAAACATCCCTGAGCAGAAAATTAAAAGGTTGCAGATCCTACCCACCTCTCAACCTTCCTCACCTCCCTAGCCCCTCTCCAATAGGATCTGCTTGTAAAATTATTCAGGAATTGTTTTCAAGCTATTGTCAACTAGCTCGCGGTGGCAAATGCTTTCTGTACAAAGGGCAGAAGTGCGGACATCTAATGCATGCATGTTAGAAGTCCATTCACTCCTGTTACATCATAATGATCTAGCTTTTATAAAAGAGAATAAACCTATGAGGGATTGATGCATCGCATATCAGAAATGTCTGGCTACATTCCTCTTGCACAGACATGCACTTGGCGCCTAGGGTATTAACTTTCGGGCTTTGTTTCTTTTTACTGAACATTCAATCACAGTTATGCGAACAAATTGGATGCTCTAAGAAAACAAGCCATACTCCCCCCCCCTCTCTTTTTGGTTAAGCGATGTGTAAGTGCTGCTTCTCTGATGAGGTTTGAAATTCTAAATAAAAGACATTTGTTTACATTCCTTCCAGACCAACATGCTGTCCTTCTAATATTTCCCTTTACTATTGGAAGATCTCTATGGTGTTGCTGCCATAAGAACAGGCATCATTTCAAAAGCTCCTCTCTTCAGAAACAAAAAAAGGGAAAGTTGTAAACAGTTTCACTGTCAGAACAGTGGGAAGTGACAATCTCAAGTCCTTTGTAGGAAATGGACTTCGATTACCCACTTAGATGCTATTGTGCATAAGTTAAATAATGGGGTTATATGGGCATTAATTGTGACAACAAAACCCAGATGTCAAATACTCAGTCGCTAGATTCCCTCCCTTATACTCACTTTTAACTGCTTGTATTTTGTTTCTTTCTGTTTTAAGTATATTTGAGCTATAATCACTTTTACCTATTAGCTTTCACCCCTTTCTTCTCTAAGTCTTTTGTGCTTTCTTTTTGCATGTTTTTATCTTATGCTGATCTGCGACCACAATAAAGTTTGATCATTAATTATGACAACATATTCCATGAGATGCTTCTCATTCACACAATGGCCAAGGTCTACATACACACATCACAAAGAACAGTAAAAGTAAAAGTACTTTTGAGCAGGTCTTCTGACCAACTTTTCACAATCACAACTGGCATGGGAGAAATGCTCTGTGATGCCAAGTCAAAGTAATTTGCATTCACAGTAGTATTTCATCTTGGAATATGTCTGCATACTTGTTAAATGGCCTCAACCTGCTTTAAGGAAAACTGGTTTCACAGCATGGATATAGCATTTTTTGTTGACCTTTCCTTATCTCATCCTGTCTTAGAAAAGTAAACATGGGCTGTGCCTTTGGAAACTGACCCATTTGTCCATTCTGTCCTTTCACTTGCATGGATCAGAGACACCCTGTTTGTCCCCTGCCCTATCAGTCCACCTCCTTATGCCTCCCCATCACTTTGTTTGCATTTGAGTAAATACTTCCCCTCCTCCAAATGCTCAGAGGTTCTGTCCACTGCTTTCTCTGTTGCATCATAACCATGCTAGCAACTTGCTCCATAATTCCTACCGTAATAGTGTAATGAACAAAATGAGCAAAACTTTGGAGAGGTGTGTGTGTGCGCACGCGCACGCTGCTCTGACTGTGGGCAGTAGTAAGATAATAAAAAAGCTAAATGAGAAATGGATACCATCAACTATGTCTACAGCATGTGAAGCTACTTACACACATAAAAGGAATCCACATCACAGAGAACAGTGAAAGTACTTTTGACTAGCATTTCATAATAAACTTCTGGCGAACTCTTTACAATCATTCACTTCAACCAACTTAACACTGGAGTCTCTAAGCCAGGCATCCCCAAATTTCAGCCCTCCAGATGTTTTGGACTACAATTCCCATCATCCCTGACCACTGGTGCTGTTAGCTAGGGATCATGGGAGTTGTAGGCCAAAACATCTGGAAGGCCACAGTTTGGGGATGCCTGCTCTAAGCAGTGCAGAGTCAGATTTAAAAGAAAAATCATCAGTGAAAACCAACTATAAAATAAGGAATCTTCCTAAAATGCCTGCTAAAATAAAAAGGTATTCCTTCCCTAGGTACTGGAAATTCAGTTAGGAGGGGGACTGTCTGATCTCAGCTGGGAGAATGTAGATTGCTGTTGTTCAGAGTTCTAGATAGCCATGCCCTTTCCCAGGATATTCCATTCCACTGCCCCCTGGTTTTCTGGCTGGGTTCCATGCCCTATCAGTCTACATCAGGCTTCCTCAACCTCAGCCCTCCAGATGTTTTTGGCCTACAACTCCCATGATCCCTAGCTAGCAGGACCAGTGGTCAGGGATGATGGGAATTGTATAGTCTCAAAACATCTGGAGGGTCGAGGTTGAGGAAGCCTGGCCTACATTCTATGTCCATCAATCAAGGTCAGTTCTCATACAGCTGTTTTAGAGTTTTATTTTCTTTCTTTTTTTAAAGTGTATTTCTGTAAATGTTGGCGGTCTCCCAAGCCCAGTGATACTTCCCTCTTGTGCTTGGACGGTACAATTATGGCAACGTAAGAATCTCCACTTGGATAATGGGCTTGTTATTAGTACATAACAGAGGGGGGGAACCTGTGGCCATCCAAATGTTGCTGGACCACAGCTCCCATCACTGCTGATCATTGGCTGTGCTCAGGGCCAGATTTATGTTTGATAAGCTACTGAAGGTAATGGGGCCCTTTATATGTCCAGCTGTCCTTTGTCAACAACAATTTCTGTTTTTGTGTGTGTGTGTTGAATATATGCTACAGTGGTACCTCGGGTTACATACTCTTCAGGTTACAGACACTTCAGGTTACAGACTCCGCTAACCCAGAAACAGTACCTCAGGTTAAGAACTTTGCTTCAGGATGAGAACAGAAATTGTGCGGCAGTGGGAGGCCCCATTAGCTAAAGTGGTACCTCAGTTTAAGAACAGTTTCAGGTTAAGAATGGACCTCCGGGATGAATTAAGTTCTTAACCTGAGGTACCACTGTATATGGTACTTTATAGACCTAATAGGTATCTAAAGCCATTTGCACATGTTGCCATGCAACCAGTCCATGCAGAATGTAGGCACCCTATATATAGAAATGAGCAAACCAGTGATATTTTAGGGAGCAGGCTAGCAGGCGGGGCACATTGCTTACATCATAGGAGCCTACACAACACAAAACACTGTTGTTGTTATGTAGGTTTTATTTTATTTGTTTTTTATCGTATATTTTGGAAATGTACATCCAGGGTTTTTTTCCTTTAATTTTTTGGGGGGCCCCCAAGAGACTGGGCCCTAAGCTATAGTTTGTTTAGCTTATACGTAAATCCAGCACTGGCCATGCTGACTGGGTCTGATGGAGATTGTAGTCCAGGAAAGACTCAGATTCTCCACTCCAGGGACATAGGATACAACCCTAGCTTCTCTTCCAAAAATACACTGTTGCAATGTTCACTAAGCTAAATACAGTAGTACCTCAGGTCACAAACACCTCGGGTTACAAACACTTTGGGTTACAGTCTCCGCTAACCCGGAAGTAGTACCTCGGGTTAAGAATTTTGCCACAGGATGAGAACAGAAATCACGCGGCGGCAGCCCAAGGCACCATTAGCTAAAGTGGTACCTCAGGTTAAGAATGGTTTCAAGTTAAGAACGGACCTCCAGAATGAATTAAGTATTCACCTACTGCGTACTAAAAAAATACCAATCCTTTCCCATTCATTTTGTTACAATGTTATCATCTAAAACTGCAACTAAGATGGTGTATCATCATGCCAACGGGGTCTGTTAGTGATAGATTGTAAAAGTGCTGTAAAGAGCAGAATGTTGCACATGGGCGTACCCAGGATCAAAACTAGGGGGGGCAAGGGGAGGGGCCAAGGCACGGAAGGGGAGGGGCCACAAAGTGGACGGGAACGGCGAACTCGCACTCCGCCGGGCTATGCCCCTTCTTAGAAGCAGGGCTGGTGGGCGGAGGCGGAGCCCAGCCCAGCGGAGCGCGAGTTCAGCGTTCCCGCCCGCCGCGCCACGCTCTCTGGTTCCCTGCCGCGCTTGGCCTTGCCAGAGGGCGCGATGGGGAGCTGGAGGGAGGGCGCAGCGCGGCGGGCGGGAACGGCGAACTCGCGCTCCGCCGGGCTGTGCCCCTCCCTAGAAGCAGGGCTGGTGGGCGGAGGCGGAGCCCAGCCCAGTGGAGCGCGAGTTCGGCGTTCCCGCCCACCGCGCCGCGCTCCCTGGTTCCCCGCCGCGTTTGGCCTTGCCTGAGGGCACGCCGGGGAGCTGGAGGGAGGGTGCGGCGCGGCGGGAATGGCGAACTCGCGCTCCGCCAGGCTGTGCTCCGCCTCTGCCCACCAGCCCTGCTTCTAGAGTAGGGCAGCTGCCCTAACTTGCCCCGTGGTGGGTACGCCCTTGATGTTGCAAATCTTGGTTTGTGGGTAAACCTTATAGGTATTGACCACTGTCCCAGAAACAGGCATGCTTAAATCCCACGGAAATCAACAGAAGTCATGGGCAGGTAGCTACATACCACATTGTAGCCTTATGCATTCCTTCATCCATTCATGCATCTTTAACCAGCCTGACTTAATGAGACTAGGCATGTGTAACTCTACCTTGTGGTGTGATCTCGAGCTGTTTTTTTGTTTTGCAGTTTTGTTTTGGTTTTTTGTACACATCTCCAGATTACACTCCAGAGAAAAATTATATAATGGCAAAAGCTCTGCCAACTTGTATTTGTGGGGAATTTAAGGTCAGGGTTCAGTAAGATTAACAATACTGCACAGAGCACCCAATTCTTTACTATGTTAGGGAGCCCACTTTGACAGTTTGCAAAAGACAATCCTAAACAGGTTTGCTTTTTTCAAATATATTTACCATGAGACATAATGCCGTCAAATGAGAAATCACTTAGACATAAAAACACACCCCCTACAATATGCAAAAAGCTTATAATCAAATACATATGTTTATTTACTTTCATTTGTTTTATAGAGTTGTTCAACACCTTTCCAAAAACATACTTTTTCCCCAAGGAAGGATTGTAAAGTTGATGCAATATTGTATTTTTGTGTCTGGTAAGGTGTAGCTTGGTCTTTCTTTGACGTACTAGGAAAAAAAACCTGAGTGTATAGTAAAAGCATTACATAATTTAATTCTTATATTACTACACTTCCTTTGCTTTTACTCAGTTATTAGGACTTTTTGTACTCAAAGCATTTACTGTACACATACTTCGCTTATGAATCATTTCCTGCAATTAAAAAAAAAATTAACTGCCCTGGCATTTACCATGTGCTCTGCTTTTCACACACCTTTCTCTTCCTTTTTTGAAATACATATTTATTTAACTTAAGCACTTACCAATATTGGCTGTTTCCTCTTGAAAAGGGGTGTGTTTTGAGAGTTTGCATAAAATTCCCCCCCCCCCAGCTGAGCACTGGTGTGAACTGATCCGTTCCCTTTTATTTTAGTTTTCATGTATGTTTGTCTACTACAGGGTGCACACTACAAGAAAAATAACAAAGCTTCTGCTGGGTTAAAAGGCTACAGCCTTATTGCAATGATTCGCTAAGAGCCTTGGGGAACAAAGCGCTGTCAAAATTGCCTGCTGGGTCCGGGTGACCTGATAGCAGACCAATGTGGTTGCTGAGGGGGAATATAAACACGACGATTCTCCTGCCAACTGAGCAATTGGATTCAGAGGTTTGTGTAGCAAGTTGGAGCCAGCTGATACTATGATGAAAATATTTTGATTCTTTCTTATGCTATTCCTTGTGCCGTTAGTGAAGAAAGCTGGAAACTGCTGTAAGCTAACAACTAATGTTTTGTTTGGTTTTAGCATAGGCCACATTCACACCATGTAAATGTACCATCTGTCAGGGATTTTTCAGCTGTGATTCTTGTGTTGCAGGAAGTTAGGCTAGATGGTCCTTCGGGTCTCTTCCAACTCCACAATGTCATGTTACTGTGGTCTCATTCACATCATATATTTAAAGTGCTAAGAAGCCACTCAAAACAGCCATGGCTTCCCCCAGATAATTCTGGGAGTTGCACAGTTTGTTAGGGTGTTAGGAGACTGCTCTTTCTCTAACAGAGCTACAATTCGCAGAGTTCCTTGGAAGGAGGAATGTATTGTTAAACCACTCTGGGAACCATATCTCAGGTGAGGGGGTTCCTAATAACTCTCAGAACTCCTAACAAACTACAGCTCCCATAATTCTCTGGGGGAAGCCGTGGCTGCTTCAAATGGCATCACAGTGGTTTACATGTATTGTGTGAATGTGGCAGCAGAAGACCTCTGTCATGATCAACCTTACATCTTTTGCTGCTTCTCCTCTGTCCAAACCCCTTCAGTTCTTCCTTAATCCTTCCAGCCCATCTCTTAGATGAGCCTTACTCTCACACTTCCCTATCAAGTTGCATAGGAGCAAACTTAGGGTTGCCATATTTTGAAGAGGAAGCATTTGCTGACTTCTACTTTTAACTATGGATCGCTATGATGACTCTACCTATGAAAAAGAGGATGCTTCCTGGAAAAAGAGGACATATGGCAACCATAGATGATTGATCCATCTAATTCAGTATTGTCTACACTGAGTACCAGTAGCAGTGGCTCTCCAGGTTTTCAGGTAGGAAACTTTCTCAAAACAACCTAGAGATGCTGGGGGTGGAATCTGGGTGCTTCTTCTGCATGTGAGGCAGATGCTGTGCCACTGAACTAAAGCCCTTCCCTTTGGGTCTGCATTATCCTGCATAAAACATGGGTTGCAATATTGTGCTGCTCCAACATCCCACTTGAAACTGACAGCCTCTTAACAACAAGCAGGGCAGGGGAATGAGGCAGTGCTCAAACTTCTAAAAGCAAACATCACTATCGCAAACCATTGTTTAATACTTTGCTCTTACAAAGCAATTATAGGTAGTTCAGTCCAGCAGACCCAGGTGGCACTGTGGTTAAACCACTGAGCCTAGGGCTTGCTGATCAGAAGGTCGACGGTTCGAATCCCTGTGACGGGGTGAGCTCCCGTTGGTTGGTCCCAGCTCCTGCCAACCTAGCAGTTCGAAAGCACGTCAAAATGCAAGTAGATAAATAGGGACCGCTACAGCGGGAAGGTAAACGGCGTTTCCATGTGCTGCTCTAGTTTGCCAGAAGCGGCTTTGTCATGCTGGCCACATGACCTGGAAGCTATACGCCGGCTCCCTCGGCCAATAATGCGAGATGAGCGCACAACCCCAGAGTCGGTCACGACTGGACCTAATGGTCAGGGGTCCCTTTACCTTTTTTAAGTCCAGCAGATAAACTCTTCTGGCTGAACTTAAAATAGCTGCGTTTGAAACCCAGCTCTCCCCTGTTCCATAGCAGCAAGTTACACTATATCAGAATCATGTTCCCATCTGCAAAACAGAAACTTTAAGCAGGGTTGTATCTATACTGTAAGTGTAGTTTTCAAGCTCAGAAACTGATATTGGATGCATCTTTATAGGAAAAGAGGCCAGTCAACCTTTAATATATCCATGCTCCCGTTGTAAAACAAAGTTTCGTCTTGCATAGCCAAAAACAAAATTAACTGGGGGAAAAACAGAAGAAGGCTTCCAGCTTCATCACAGTGACATAGCTAAATCGCTTAACTGGCACTGAAAGTCAAGGTGACTGTCTTAAGTATGCTGGGGGAGAAGAGGTCAGAGAAATCCTGTTTGCATAACTGGGAGTCTGTTGTGCAAGCAGAAAGCCACAACTGGATATCACGCTATATATCAACAGTTCCCAAACAGCAGTGGTCCACAAGCTTCATTCAGGTGGTTACAGCATGTGCTCATTGATCATTGATTTTTAATTGCATTTTTGTTGCTTCGTTTATTTCTCCTGCCATCGTATTACAATATGAATTCTGTGAAATGCAGGTTGCAATACAATAAAATAAAATACATAAGAAATAAAAGGAGCAATAAGAATAAAAATTAAAATCCTACTGTGACTAGCACAGCATGTTATATTTGCTACAACTGGCAGAAAAATAATTAAGTGGTTCACCAAAACCATCAGCAATTTTCAAGTGGTCTGGGGTGAGAGGGAGTTTGGGAACCACTGCTTTATATTTTACTGTTGCAGCAGGTAAAATATCTAACATGTCTGCTCAGTAAACCCCACTGAGTTGAACTGGGCTTACTCCCAAGCAGGATTGCAGTGCAAAAAGAAAGAAAGAAACATACCGTATCTACTAAGACCATTACTTCTCCATAAACATTGGGTAATATGAAACTAAATTTTACACAGAGCAGACCCACTGAATAAATGAACATGACTAAGTTAGGTCCATGAAATACAGTAAAAAGTAAAAGGTAAAGGACCCCTGGACGGTTAAGTCCAGTCAAAGGCAACTATGGGATTGTGGCACCCATCTCGCTTTCAGCCCGAGAGAGCCACCATTTGCCCACAGACAGCTTTCCAGATCATGTGGCCAGCATGACTGACCGCTTCTGATGCAACAGAATACTGTGATGGAAACCAGAGTGCATGGAAATGCCGTTTACCTTCCCGCCGCAGCGATACCTATTTAATTACTTGCACTGGCATGCTTTCGAACTGCTAGTTTGGCAGGAGCTGGGACAGAGCAACAGGAGCTCACCCCATCACGGGGATTCGAACTGCTGATCTTCTGATCGGCAAGCCCAAGAGGCTCAGTGGTTTAGAACGCAGCACCACCCGCATTCCCATGAAATACAGGATGTCCACCCTGAGTAGAATTTAGTTGACTACCACCCAAGGCATGTGAAAGGTTCTCTGTTTCATCCAATTCACAGACAAATACACTTAGCTCCCACACTACCCAAATGGCACTACTTGGCTTCCATTCACAGTTCAGTTGAATTGAAAGTTATACTTGAACTGGTGCGGTGCATGCGCTTGCAAGTTTGTGGGAAGCAAAATAAGGGCATGTTAAAAACAGCAGGCCACAGGCATTTGTTAGTGGAGAAAGGAGCATAACGAATTATTTTCTCAGGGCAGAACTGAACGTTTGAAAGGAAAATGAATTTAAGTAAAGAACTTAGTGTGAAATGAGAAAAGTCCGGCTAGTCCAGCATCCTGTTTTCACAGTGGCCAACCAGATGCCTATGGCATGCAATTATCTTCAAAAGCACAAAGGTTATCTTGACATAGGCGCTATCACAGTCTTTCCCCTATAAAACAATCATGTTTATATCCCAGATGCATCCTTCCGGAGGATAGAACCTTTCTCCAAAGAGGCACCGTTTATACTTAATTATTCTTATTACTAGTTCTATCACGGCACTCATGCCTATTTAAACAAACAGGTCAGCCTGACCAGACTTACATGAAATAAGAGTAATTTGCTTAAAATGTGAAAATGTGCCTGGAAAAAGCAAGGTTTTGGACCACAGTTAACAACACGTTCCAAAATTAAGATTAACACCCATTAAATTTCAGTGGACCTTATTCCCAGGTAAATGGGTTTAGGACTGCAGCCTGAGATGCTAATTCGTGTATTCTGATTTGTGCAGCCAAAGTTATGAAATATGGCTATGCCTTGTGTTTATTCATATTTGTTTGGCTGACTTCATGGAACATCTTTACTGTTTTACTCCCTTGTGCTCATGCAAATCCTAAATATGAGACAATATACACAGCCCATCCATCAATTGTGAAAAAGCTCTCAGATTTATTCATTTCTTTAAAAGGCACTGGTTAATAACAAGCTTGTCTGGAGATTTAAGCACACGTTAGGCTAATTTCATGGCTCACAGCCATGCAAGGGGATTTTAAACATTTAATCCTAGGTACAGGAGGGGCAATGTGTGTTACTGAGTGTATGGAATTTTTTTGATGGTCAACCATATAAAACTATTTCCATCTTGACCACAGCACAAAGATAAGTTTCAGTTTTTGCTCCCCAGTCACCATCCTGATGGAATTTCCTCTGCCCTGCATTGCAATTAATGACAGTAAAAAGCACTCATTAGTCTCAATGGAATTTGCACACACCTCTAAGATTTAATTGTTCAAATCCCCTAATGTGGCTGTGAGCCACACGATTAATATAACATTAGTTATTTAGGTCTTCGGCTTATTTACTAATTTAAGAAATGTAATCGTTGTTGTTCGAAATAAAAGCTTCCCAAGCTCTAGAGCCAGACTGAAGGAGATGATGAACTCTAGACAACCTAAGCCCTCTTCACATGCTACTTGTGTGTAAGCAGAATTGTGTTAATAGAAGGAGCAGCCAACATTTAGCCCCACCCGCAATGCCATGGCTTACTGCCTGCCCCTGCCTTTGCTGTTACTTAGAGCCCTTGATAGTTAGGGTTGTTAATCACACTGTAAGCCTCCATATGTAAAGACACGTCAAAGTAGACATTATCCTGAACATAGTAACAGATGGAAAATATAGGGACAGGAGAAGCAGATTGTGGCATTGTGACTGCTAGAAAAAAAATTGGGGGGGGGATTTGGAGGTGGGTAAAAAAACACTGAAAGAGGGAAACAGGCTAATTTCTCACAAAAATAATAATGTATGCACATTTTCATCTCACATCTCAGGTTCTACAAATGCTAGAAACTTTTAATGAAACGTGTGCAGATGAGGAAAACCACGTTGATCAAAGGTCTAGAAACCAAGCCTTATGAGGAGCGGTTGAGGGAGCTGGGTATGTTTAGCCTGGAAAAGAGAAGACTGAGAGGAGATATGATAGCCATCTTCAAATATCTCAAGGATTCACTGCCACATGGAAGAAGGAACACATTTATTTTCTCCTGCTCTGGAGGGTAGGACTCGAAACCAATGGCTTCAAGTTACAAGAAAGGAGATTCCCACTAAACTCTCCTTCCTTGGAGGTTTTTAACCAGAGGTTGGATGACCATCTGTCGTGGATGCTTTAGCTGAGATTCCTGCAATGCAGTGGGTTGGACTAGATGACCCTTGGCGTCCCTTCCAACTCTAGGATTCTGTGATTCTTGACACTATAAAGTCTGGGGGTTATGGTTCATGGAGTGGGGAGCAATTGCCCCCTTACCCTCTCTCTCTCCCCCCCCCCCATATGGCCAGGACGAGAGAAGAGGGAATCAAATAGTGGGGCAGCAACTACATTCTCTTTTATATATATGTATCATCATTTTTATTATTTTATATACATTTTCCAAACAAAACATAACATCTTCTCTTCTCTTATACAACATTTTGGCTATAAGCCTAGGACTTCCATCAACCACGTCTAATGATTTTCAATCTTCCTCACTTAGCCTTGTATTTCATTATTTTCACTATTACTTTTAATAATCCATAGCTTACAATCAATCTCATAAATTTTCCCTGCAATATTTCCTATAATTCTCCTTGGAAAACTTCTTGCAATCCTACAAGCATAGTTAGTTGATTTCAATTGGTTTTCAAATAGTTCACATATTTACTCCAATCTTCTAAGAATTTCTGATCCCGCTGGTTTTGAATTCTTCCTGTCATCTTAACCAATTCTGCGTAGTCCATTAATTTCATCTGCCACTTTTCTTTCATTGGTAATTCTTCTTGCTTCCATTTCTGTGCCAATAATATTCTTGCTGCCGTTGTCGCATACAAAAACAATTTGTTATCTTGTCTATTAATATCCTTACCCACAATACCCAGTAAAAATGCTTCTGGTTTTTTTCTGAACGTATATTTCAACATCTTTTTCATCTCATTATATATCATTTCCCAGAAGCTTTTCACTCTCTTTCATTCCCACAACGAATGATAAAAAGTACAGTACCTTCTTTTTCCTTACATTTCCAGCATTTGTTACTTATTTTATACCTTTTATCTACATCTATACATCATTTTCATCACATTCTCTTTCAGAGCATTGCATGCTGTAAATTTTATTCCTTCTTTCCACAATTTCTCCCAATTTTTTAACTGTTCAGTGGTACCTCAGGTTACAGACGCTTCAGGTTACAGACGCTTCAGGGTACAGACTCCGCTAACCCAGAAGGAGTACCTCGGGTTAAGAACTTTGCTTCAGGATGAGAACAGAAATCGCGCAGTGGCGGCATGGCGGCAGTGGGAGGCCCCATTAGCTAAAGTGGTGCCTCAGGTTAAGGACAGTTTCAGGTTAAGAACGGATCTCCAGAATGAATTAAGTTATTAACCCGAGGTACCACTGTATATTATAACCAAAATCTTTGGCCCAAAGTATTATAACCAACTTTACCTCATCTTTCAAGTGCCATTCCAACAGCAATTTATATATTTTAGACAATATTTTAACATTATTATTCAATAGTTCAATTTAAAATTTTGATTTAGTATAACCAAATCCATTTTCCTTTAAATCCTCTTTGAACATTTCATTAATTTGGCGATAGTGCAACCAGTCATTAACATATACCGGTCATTAACATATATTCTGGCGTATAAGACGACTGGGCGTATAAGACGACCCCCAACTTTTCCAGTTAAAATATAGAGTTTGGGATATACTCGCCGTATAAAAAATACGACCCGGCGTATAAGACGACCCCCGACTTTTGAGAAGATTTTCCTGGGTTAAAAAGTAGTCTTATACGCAGGAATATACAACTTTTACCTTTTTAAAAGGTTTAATTTTCCAATTATTCCTTCTTCTCTTACTAATTTTTCATATGTAACACTATTTTTACTCATACTTCTCTTTTTCACACTCATTGCTTCCAAAGGTGATAACCACCAAGCTGTTTTACATTCTAATAGGTTTTTATACCCATTCCATACTTCAAATAGAAATCTTTGGAATATATGGTTACCAAATCCTCTATGGACTTTTGTTTTATCATACCATATCGTGCCAACCAAATCTATTATCAAATCCTTCTAAGTCCAACAAATCTGTATTTTCTAACAACATCCATTCCTTCAACCAACAGAGGCAAGACGCGTCATAATATAACTTCAAGTCTGGCAAGGTGAAGCCCTCTCTTCCTTTGGTACCCGTTAGCAATTTAAATTTTATTCTTGGTTTCTTTCCCTGCCAGATATATCTTGAAATTATTTTCTGCCATAGCTGGGGCAGCAACTAAATTCTCAGTGATGAAACGTGCCTCGCATAAAACCGCATTGTTATGTACTGTATTTCAATCATATCCCATTTCCATCACACATCATGTGCCTTCCGTATCTTGATCGGCTTCAATCCCTTTCCTACCCACAGGATGAAGAAGGTGCAGAGCAATGCAGCTTTATTGTGGGCAAAGCAAACCCAGCGCATACACAAGCCGGAGCTTGCTTCTTCTCGCCATTGTAACATCCACTGCATTGTGTCCCCAGCTGTGTTTGCTTTCCCCACGCTCCGGCTTCGGCGCGGATGCTTTGAACCAACCTGCCCTGCCTGCCTCGCCCTGGGAGAAGAGAAGTGACTAAACGCCTCGTCATGTGATCGGGAGGGGGGAGCGGCCACGCGCGCCGCTGTCAGGCTAGAGCAGCAGCAGCGGCAGTGGAAAATTTTCAGTCTTTTCGGGGATGCGCGCGCAGCTGAGGATACGCCGCTATCACTTCTCTATCTAGAACATTCCCGTCAAGCGGGGGGGGGGGAGGGATACTTCCGGAGCGGCTCCTGGAGCCATTTCACAGCGGTGCCTCAGAGGGGTGGGGTTGGCGCCTTCCAGTCATGGGTGGTGGTAGGGGGCTGCCGCCTAGGCGTGAGCGCCCTTGTACTTGGTGGGATTTGCTTCCGAGTAAACCACGCCGAATAACGTGGGGAGATGCTGGGGGCTTTATGCTCTGGAAGCACGCGGCGCGGCTCTCCCCGGGCGAGGGAGGGGCGGCTTGAAACCGCTGGGAGGGAGGGGCCAAAAAGAGCGAGGCGCGCGCGCCGTAGGGGCTGTTGCAAAGACACCCCCACCCCACCAAGCTGAGGGAAAAGACCGGCATCTCTCTCGTGCTGGGTCTCCTCCTCCTCTCACCCACCCGAGCGGGGCTGCTTGGCGCCGTGGCTTCAGTCCCGCGCTTAGCACAGAAACGGCGGGAAACAAAATCCCCCCCCCCCAGAAATGCACAGAAAGGTCTCCTCTGGATAGCGCAAAAAAGAGCCTTTCAGGAGCAATATGCCTTATCGCAGAAACGGGATGCGTGTGTCCCGTGTCATGCAATCGATTACGCGAGGTGGGGCATACCTGCCCCCTCCAATATTTTATTCAAGTTGGCACCCTTGGGGCCTGATGCCTACCCCACCCCACCCCGATCATAGCTGTCAAGTTTTCCCTTTTCTCGCGAGGAAGCCTGTTCAGCATAAAGGAATTTCCCTTTAAAAAGGGGAGAACTTGACAGCTATGCCCCCGATCAAGTAGAATAAATAAAAATGCTTAACCAAAAGTAAAAATTGTAGAAAGATTTCGACAGGTTTTTCTGAGCACTTGAGGTCAAAACAAAGTAATTTAAAACAACTTGTTGAGACATGTCATGCTGAATCTGCTGGACAAAGTCAGGCAGAGGATAAGGACAGGTAGGTGCCCTGCTCTTCCCACAGCATAAACCCCACTCTCCTGCCTGTGAGACTAAGACATAAAATCCTGGCTTTCGTTTGAAAATAGAAACCCCAAATGGGTTTCAAGCATTGATAGCACCTGGGATATGAGGCAAAATATACAGACAACATTCTCATCCTTTATTTTCGAGTGACTTCCTCCTTTCAGTGTTCTGTTGACTCTTCTGTTCTGTTGAAGAATCCCTACAGGTGGGGCGAGAGATATCTTACCAGTGAAAGCCCACCACAGATTTATGGCAACCCCCACCGCCCCAGTTTTTCAAGGTGGCTCACAGCGTGATCCTATCCATGCCTATGCATCCCATTTTCAGTTACTCCCATATATATATATGACTGCAGCTTCAGTCTCCAAAGTTCCTGGAATATGCTCTCTCAGAAGTAATACAAGCTGTAAAGAGTCAATGGGGTTCTGTTTGGGTGGTGATAAGAAGTAAAGAATGACTTGTACGCTGAAACATCTGAGATATCTATATGCGGGGTGAGCTGTGGAATAGAGTGCACCATGAGATGAGAAATATAAGGGCAAGAGAGATTCAGATGGACCTGGTGGTGTAACATAGCATAGTAGGATGGTCAAACTAGGTCTACTGAAACCCATCTTCGAATTCTACTCAGGCTTGAATATCACTGTGGTTTTTTGGACCAATCACTCTCTCAGACTAAACTATCTCACAGAGTTGGTGTGAGGATAAAATGTAGCAAAACCCTATCTATATTGAACTTCCTGGCAGGAAAAGAGTATACATGTAATAGATACTAAAGTAGCTAAGAAAACGAAAGAGGCATCGCTTATCTACAATGTGGGGAAAACAAAGAGAGAGAGTGCCGTAAACCTTTCTTTGTGGCACAGCATGGTTATTTGTGTTTCTCAGTAGGGTAAAGGTGGCGAACTAACTTCTAGCAATGTGCCCTGTTTGTGCACATTACGTTTCTATGTATGATTGAATTCCATTTAGTTAAAATGTTGGCAAAAACTCTCTGCAGGAATGTAAGTATAAAAGATGTGCAAGTTGCCACAAGACTAAACCTGGTTATTAGCTGCTTCCCAAGTCCTTATTTCTATAAAAGTTTGATGCAGCTGAATGAGTCGGGACTGAAGTTTATAAGCCCATGCAGCTCAAAATAAGGCTTTGGGCTACCTTGTATCAGGTATTACAATGACCGTGGGAATGATATCTTCCAATATGCACAATCATTCTCTCCAATCAAAATCACTGGATTTGTGCAGCACTCTTTTATGTGCAGTGACTCTGAAGAACCCTTACAGATAAAGAACTGTGCATCCCAAACTGAATTTTGGACTGGTTACAGGTAGGTAGCTGTGTTGGTCTGGTGTAGTTGAAACAAAATAAAAAAAATTCCTTCCAGTAACACCTTAGAAACCAACTAAGTTTGTCATTGGTATGAGCTTTCATGTGCATGCACACTTCTTCAGATACACTGAAACAGAAGTCTCCAGACCCTTATATATAGTGAGAGGGTGGGGAGTGGTATTACTCAGAAGGGTGGTGGTGAATTTTGGACTGTTACAAATAATCCATTCACTCCTCCAGGAGAGTGTCCTCTTCAAGAAGCCCCATCAGCATCATGTCTGTCCTAATGCTTCATTTTGGTGCAACACATTGTGAAGCACCCTGCCCCATGCCAGTAATCAAGATACAAATAAAGCATACACCCATTACTCCAAGAGTGTCCTCTATGAGGAACCTTAGCAACACATTTGACCCAACACTTTATTTTTGTACAATTCACTATCAAGGCCCCTGGCTCCCTGACAATTGCTGAATGCGCCAAAATGAATAATGAACTGTGTGTGCCAGACTTAAGATTTGGGCTACAACAAAACATACACCCAGAATTCCAGGAGTGTGCCTTTTTTTACATGTTGTCCTGACATTGCGTCCAGCCTAATACTTTGGTTTTGGTGCAAGGTAACACCAAGCTTATTGTTTCCATGTCAATAACCCATTGATAATTTTTTTGTATGGGGCAGTATGAGCATCCTGCAGCAAAGGAAGGCAGTGGACTGCATCTAATGCTAGGGTGTCTCAATGAGGGCACTCTTCAGTGTACTATTTAGGATGGCCCAGAACGTATTGCAGTCTGCAACCTTCAATCCGGTATCCATTTTGACATAAATTGCCTATTATTGCTATGGGATCAGTGCACTTGATGGCATTTTACATATAAACAAAGCATTGGTTCCTTTTGGGGGCTGCTTTCATGGAAATTTGGATAGAACTGAGAACTTCTAACCAATTTCAGCCTCATTAAGTGAACCTCAGAATGATTTGAATTGTGCATCCCCACTCTCACTCAAGTTTTCATTTGTTCTGCATGGAGCACATTTTATCAATTAAACTTACAACAATTCAAACTCTACAAGTAACATCTACACATTACAGAAACATTGTCCCATTACAACTACCATTATGTCAGTGAGAAATGAAATTTATTCATAGTTCAAGGGGGACTGGAATATGTGTCTTATTTGTTGTTGCCAAGTAGAATTTCTCCTTCCCCAATTTGAAGATGGTTCAAAGCATTTGAAAGGGGAACTTGCACACCCCTCCACTATGTTGAAATTTATTTTAAGACTTCCTTTTCAGACATTACAGATCTTTCTACTTCTCCAATCCAAGTTTGGTTTGAGTGTGAAAAGTGAATAGCCACACAGCATACATTTCATTGGTTGATCTCCACTGGGTTGTGGATTCTATGTCCTGAATTGAAAGTTCCATTTTCAGATTATCCAAGCATTTAGGTTGTGTGGAACTACATGTATGCCAAATCTTCATTTTTGTATCTGTTCATCGTCATCTTTACTACAGTGGTACCTCTACTTACGGATGTGATTTGTTACGGGGTGCCGTTCACACCCTGAAAAGTCTGTATGTAGAGTGCCGCTTCTGCGTGTGCGCATGACATGATAGAGTGCTCCTGTGCATGCACGAAGTGCACAGTTCATGCATGCACAAAGGTTACGTGTTCGTAACCTGAAAAAACACAATGTGAAGCAAACGCAACTTGAGGTATGACTGTACTGAGATTTGTCTCTGCAAAAACCAGTTTGAGAAGTCAATGAAAAACTTAGGCTGCAATCTTATACCCCTAATGTGAACTCAATGGACCTGACTTCTGAATAAGCATGTATAGGATGGCACTTAGTGCTTCATATCCCTATAAGATAGTGTCTTTATGCTCAACATGATCCTAGGCAGTTTTTGTTGTAAAGTGACTACAGCTCCTGGAACCACATCAATTTAATACTGCTTTACTAATAATACTGCTTTAATACTGCTTTATTACTGTACTGAAAAGCTTATAATGACAGTTGTTTGTGTGTTTTTCTGCGGGACTCAAACGGGACTTACTCCCATGTGAGTGAACACAGGATCACCATCTAAGGCTACCCCCACCTACCTGGGAGTAAACCCAATTAAATTAACCATGCTGTTACTCATCTCTTTCAATCATGCTATTATGAGCTCTAATATTTGGGAGTCAAGTCAGGGCTGGTCCTGCCATTAGAAAGAGTAAGACAACCACCCCAGTTGGCAGAAGTTGGAGGCAGCAGCAACATTCTCCGACTATTCCTCCTGAGCTGCCCAGCTATTTCCCTCTGTTGCCGCATGACCACTCCTAGGTCCCCTAATCTGGCCTGCAGTCTCAGTTGTGGTGTATGCTACCATGTCACAAGTGATTAAAATAAGATTTAAGAGCCTGTCCAACCAGCTTCTGTACACAGAATGGGTAAGGGGCATATGTCAAGCTGCAAAATGTCTTGGCTTGTCCCTGGTTCAGGTTACAAATCCAAAGAATATTGCTCCAGGATAGCTATTTGTATTCAAGAATGAGACCAGCTTTCATACTGTCTCCAAGCACAGCTGACACTGCTGTTTACAACTGGGCAGAAACTAGTGGCACATGCAAGAAAATGTGTGGGGGGGGGTTCCAGGCAGCCAACCATGCCTTTTTCCTCTCTGGGTTCCCCTCCGATCAATGTGGTGTGGTGTGTGTGTGTACTGTACTGTACTTCTGCTAACTTGGAGCTCCCCCAAGCCTGCTGGTCCAATTTCAGCTACATAAGGAGCCACACTCAGAGAATGTGTTCTCCATCAGCACAGGGTGTAGTCCTGGGAATCAAAATAGTCAAGTCAGGAAGAGAACTGACACTTACCGTACTAAATTACTCCAAAGAGTTTCCCAAATGTACTTTTGAGCCCTCCTTCGAAAGAAAAACATGTCACTTACAGGAAGCATTGGTGGATGTCAAAGCTTCCAAACAATACAGGAGCAAAACAAAGAAATGAACTACAGCAAACTTCGTGTAGGGGGAAAAACATATTCCAATATAACAGAATCACATGTGATCTTACTGCTATGCTGCCTAGATTAAGTTTGTGGGAAGCACAAAGGTTACTAAAGCACCGTTGTTTGCCACTATTCTGAAAACCCTCTCCCTTTCCTGAATGTTTCATTAATGGATGGGTTGGTTCGGAGGAAAAGTTTAAAAATACAATATTTATTTTTGTATTTAAAAGGATGGGGATGGGGAGCTAAGAAAACACACACTAGAGCATAGAAACACACTCATGCAATGAAACTTATTTATTTATAGATATTTCTTTTATATGTTTGTGTTTATTTCTTCCTAACCCAATGCAGGGAGTTGAAAGAAAATCTTGCTTTTTCTAGGGTGAAAGAATTGTAAAATACATCTATGAATTAAACATGTATGTCAGCCTTGGGTAGATTCTGTTACTTTGTTATTCTGTTTAATTCTGACAGAGAATCCATAAACTGTATCTATAAATGCCGAGCATCACAGTTATATAAGGAATGAGTAATACTCATTAAAGGCATGCACACAAGTCAGGGCAATTCATATAATTTTCCTCCTGGATATGTTATATCATTATCATGTGATATTAACAGTATCCTAGACTTAACTGGAAATTGTGACTTAGGTGGTTAATAATACAGAATGACTTGAGTCCTGAGTTCATACCCCCAAAAACTAATATACCATAAGCGGAATTTTTGTTCTTATTAGACAAAAGTTTTAGCAGCCTTGGTGGTACAAGAAAACATGAGCTATAGAGCAAATAAGGTTGGAAATGTTTTGTTTTGGTTTTTTCGAGTCACACAAAATCTTCAGATGCAGTGTTCCCACGGTGGAAGCCTTCCTTTTGGTCACACCCCAACTCATCTAAACATTTTAAAATCATAGGTTTTATCAATCAGTTTTGGTAACATCTCAGAACTTATGAGATGCTGTGGTTGTATACATATAATCAGTGCTTTTTTTTTCTAATAATAATAATATTTAGGAGTACTCTCATTCATATTGAAATACTGTCCCTCAATGAGGCCAAACTTAAATTCACAAAATGTTTCGGGATATGCGTACCCATGCGTCCCCCCCAGAAAAAAGCACTGCATGTGATAATTCAGTGATGGTTACGTTTATCTATGAAATCAGCAGCTGGTGGACCAAAAATTAGACTAGTGAGCTGTGGTGGCATTTCAGAAAACATTACTATGCCCAGAGGGTGTTCTGTACAATTTGGTATTACAATTTGGTTTGATTTATGTTGGGGGGAGCAGGACAACCACCTGTCACCATCCTTTGTCTGGCTCTGCTTAGCAGATTCAGAATGAAATGTTTCAACAACTTTTTTTTAAAAAAAACACTTTCTTTTGACCGCAAGTGCTCAGAAAAATCTGTAAAAATCTTCCTACAATGTCTAGTTTTAGTTAAGTATTTTTATTTATTTACAGCTTCCTCCCTGGTGCTACGCCCATGCCTGTGTATTACAATTTAGGCTTTCTCTAAAAGAAGAGAGGACGCTATGCATTGCCAGGGGTTGGCCTAAGATTCTATGCCGCTATGGCAGCCATTCAAAATAAATACATGAAATTTGTCTCAGATTTTACCCCTGTAAAAGAGGACGTGTCCTGGAAAACGAGGACACGTGGCAAGCCTATCTATATAATCCTCATGAACTTGGAAGCGCTAATACAGACGATCCTGTGTTGTTCTGGTTTTGCAGATGGGGAAACTGAGGCGGAAGGCACCCACGGGACATGGGCAACCCTGAAAAAAACTTGGGATCCAAAAGCAAAGCCCTGCTGCCCTGTTGCCAGCGGGATGTAATCATAGCTGCCAAGTTATCCCTTTTTTAAAGGGATTTTCCCTTATGCTGAATAGGCTTCCTCGCGAGAAAAGGGGAAACTTGGCAGCTATGGATGTAATTGAAACTGCCTCCAGCATTTCGAAGAATCGCCAGCGTCAAGTTTCGCCGCCCGGCTGCTAAGTAACAGCCTCGTGATTGCTTTTTGTGCGGGAAAGAAGCGGCTCCTCCCCAATGTCCCTGGAGCTGCCTCGTAAGGCGGAGGCGGAGGCGGAAGAGCGCCCGGGGCGGAGCTACGGAGCTCCGTGTTAGTATACAAAGAAAAGCCGCTGCACGTTGTCGAGGGGAAGCCGCGCCCTGTCTTTCCGCCGCTCCCCCTTCTCTGACGTTGCCGCATTCCGCCCTCAAAAGCGGAGGCATCGCCAGACATTCCCCAGACCTGAGCGCGACGTTCCACGAGAGATGCTGCTGTGCCTTCTGCTCGGCGGCTCGCAATAGAGAAAAACACAAAAACCAACCACCTCGCCAAGCGTCCAAGCCGCATACCTCACTCTCCGCCTCCTGAATTTTCGTCGTTATTCTTCTTGTTTTATTTAATAAAAGAACCATAAATTATTGTTATTTTATACCGGCTTTTTTTACGAAACAATTTATAAAAAAACACCTATTGCTGATATTTTAATTTATAGATATATATATTTTTTCTTACTGGGCCTTTTCATTGTTAATATCCGAGGGGATATTTTGTTCTTTTGCTACCGTTGAAGACGCGAATTAAATCTCGAAGATCTCGTGGTCCTTCAGAATTTTTTTTGAATTTTAATTTTTGTGGGGTGGAAAGGAGCTCCGGAACATCCAGGGTTTTGCCCGCAGCTTCACTGATCGAGGTAAAAAAAAAAAACTTCTTGGGCTGCTGTTTCAGGGGGTTGGGGGGGAATCTGTGGTCTTGGGGAGGGGGCTGGTTTGCTGCTGTGGTAGCGAAGGCATGGCAACAACAACACAAACCCAAATCGTTTCTTTACGTAAGATTGAGTGTTCAAAAAAAGAGAGAGAAAGAAATAGCCCAGCCAGCGTTGCTGCATCTTTGGAGTGCTTGGGATGGGGAAGACCTAGCAGAAAACAGGCGCTGCTGGTGCAGTCTTGTGACTGATTTGCATTTTTTCCATTTTAAAAATGCAGGGACCCCTCTTTTATTATATTATTATTATTATCATTATTATTATTATTATTATTTAAGAGGAAGGGTGGAAGAAAGAAATAGCAATGAATGGACAATGAAAGGATAACGAGCAAGGCAGGGTGGTTAATTTATCGAAAGGAAATGTGACAATCGCCCAACTGGGTTGCATCATTTTCCGTTCAGATGGGGTGGAGTTGGCCGGCTGCCCAAGCCTGTACAGAGATTTGTGTGTGTGTGTGTGTCAGTGTGTCATTTCTGGTTTTACACAAGTCGATTTTCGTGAACTTTAAACTAGCCGATGCAATTTCGGGTTTCTCGTGGTTTAGTCTACCCTTTAAGAAGTCAACCCTTATAATTAAAATGACTACCTTTAAATGTCTTGCGGGGGGGGGGAGTGGGGAGCAGGTGATGTATAGGTCGAAATGGGTTGTTGGGCAGATATGTGATGTGTTGTGTTGTGTTGCGCACCCCCTTGACTTTCCCACGAAGATCTCCCCCAGTGGCGGGGGCTGCCGTGTCGAAGCTGGAGATTATCTTTGTTCTACTCTCTTGTACTTTTCCTTCCCTCGCCATCCCCCTCCTCCCTCCCATCTCTGCTGGTACTTTTCCACTCGCCTGGCTGCCTATGAATCAGCCGCGGTGAGCAAAAGCGGCGGCGGCAGCAGCAGCAGCAGCAGCTGCTCACGTGACCCAATTCGGGAGGACTACTGCAGTATTGACGTTTCCCTTTTTTTTTTTTTTACCTTCACAGACAAGGCAAGTCCAGCAGCCAAGGACAAAAGATCAAGAGGAGCCCAGGCTTGCTGCCACTATCCCAAATAGTGAATTTGCCTGCTTTTAATCCGGTACCCGAAAAAAGGCATCCTGGATCCCATCATGACCAAAGCTGAAATGGGCAAGCTCAACACGACTCCTGACGAAGAAGACAGCAGCAGCTACAGTTCCAACAGCAATGACTTCAACTACCCCTACCCAACAAAACCAGCTGCTATGAAGAGGTCAGAGATGTTTCTGTGCATTGCTTTAATAATAATAGTAACAGTAGTAATAATAGCAATAATGATACATAGTCCAGTTCCTCTTCAAATCAATGACAAATCTCTGATTGATTTTGACGGAAGTGGATTTCAACCTTCATCCCCAAATTTACCTTTAATAAAAAAAAAAAGGCCGCAAGAATGGCCAATATCTCAGTTTGTACATACAGCAGCAAAAACCAACCCTTCCCAGACCAAATCTTATTGAAATTGGTGGATTACGCAATAAAGAAGACCCCAATGTTGTTTTATGTTGCTTTTTTCAAAAGTTGATAATACTTAAGTTGCTTTGTTTTCCTTCTTTCCCCCCTCTCACAGCCATTATGTAGACATGGATCCAGAAAACCAAAACTTTTTACTTGAATCCAATCCTGGAAAGAAGAAATATGAAACTGAATATGTAAGCATGCATCACAAATCTTTTTAGTATTGAGTACATAAGTGAAGATAAGGCTCCCCCCCCCCGCAAATTAAAACCATTTGCAAATAATTGTTTCTGAACAAATTATTAACCACCACCACACTTTTTTTCTTATTCACAGCGTCCAGGTACTACTTCCTTTGGGATGTCAGTATTTAATCTGAGCAATGCTATTGTGGGCAGTGGTATCCTTGGACTTTCTTATGCCATGGCAAACACTGGAATTGCTCTCTTTGTGTAAGTATTAGAATGCAGCAGAATTGCAGCATTATATTGTTGGTGTTTGTGCATGCTAATGTTTTCCGTTTGCCATTTTAAAATGTAACCATGGAAAGGAAACTTGGGCACAGTTGCCAAGTGAATGAACACACATTAGAACTCCCGGGCTATTCGAATATAAACCAGTTTAATCCCACTGAGACCAGGGATGGAATCCTATGCATACCCATTTGGAAACAAGCTCTGTGGAACTTGTTTCTCAGTGAGCCATGCTTGAGATCAGGTTAAAATTGAGAGCCTCGGTTGATGATTTCAGCCAGAAAGTTAAGCACGTGTTTAAATCTCTCCTGCTAAAATAAATGGACTCAAAACATTTATTTATTTTTTGCTGGATTTCACCTGTCCTGTCTTAGCATCTTTCAAAATAGGGGAAGGAGAAAAGAAAAAGGGGAAATAAATATTTTTATTCATTCTAAGGAAGAAATTATATTACATGTGCATTTTCCAGTGCTTTTAAGTATTCCATTTTCGGTTAATACACATTCCTGCCATTCATAAATGCATGCTTTCTCCAGTTTAAATGTCACTACTTGCTTCTCCAGCTCGTGTAAAACCTCACTTACCCATCCTGATTCCTGGCCCATAGTGTCCTGTAGCTAGACTTGCGTATATAATATCACAAGACATTTCTGTTCCTAGCAGCACAAAGTGCTTGTCAATTTCATCTCTACACTCTCTTGTCAATTTCCCCCTAAATTACTATTTGCCTCAGCCTTGGGATACACACTAATACACCTTTCAGGTTAAAATTTGTATATATTCATAGTCCTTGGGGATTAAGAAATTGGAGAATACATTTCTAGGCAAATAGGTTTCTAGCTACATGCTCACTGGCATGGAAAACAAGGAGATCGCTTGCCTGTATTTAATACATGCATATTGTATATATGTTTCCTGTAGAGGGCAGTGTATATTGAGAATGTGTAGCCTTGGAAAAGCAAAGCCAGTGAGAGATGGTCATAGTAGCATCTATTACAGTGGAACTCTTAGAGGCAAACTCCAGATGTTTGGGACTACAATTCCCATGATCCCTAACTAACAGGACTAGTGGTCAGGGATGATGGGAATTGTAGTCCCAAACATCTGGAGGCCCGGAGTTTGCATATGCCTGTCTTAGAGGGGCAAAATAAAAAAATTCCTTCAGTAGCACCTTAAAGACCAACTAAGTTTTTATTTTGGTATGAGCTTTCGTGTGAGATACACTGAAACAGAATCTGGGTCTGGTGGATTCTGTTTCAGTGTATCTGACGAAGTGTGCTTGCACACGAAAGCTTATACCAAAATAAAAACTTAGTTGGCCTTTAAGGTGCTACTGAAGGAATTTTTTTATTTTGCTTCGACTCAGACCAATATAGCTACCCACCTGTAATTAGAGGGGCAAAATACAGAGGTCTAATTTTCTGATTTTTACACTATGAAGCCTTAATAGGAACCAAAGAAATTGTTCCATCCCAGGAGGATGGTTTAAAACAGGCATCCCCAAACTGCGGCCCTTCAGATGTTTTGGCCTACAACTCCCATGATCCCTAGCTAAGAAGGCCAGTGGTCAGGGATGACGGAATTGTAGTCCAAAAACATCTGGCCACATGACCTGGAAGCTGTACGCCGGCTCCCTCGGCCAATAACGCGAGATGAGCACCGCAACCCCAGAGTCGGTAACGACTGGACCTAATGGTCAGGGGTACCTTTACCTTTGTTGAACTTAAATGGGCTTTGCATTACACTTTGCCCTGCAGTGTATACCTCTGGCATGCATTATGCTGATGGCATTGTAACCAAGATAAAACGGTCCTTTTGGTATGTATGCATGCTGAATTCAGTGTGTTGTTTTATCAGACAAAGTTTAAGTTTTATTTATTTTCCATGGACAACTTAATTTCTCCGAAATGTACTTTAAGGCAGAGTCCTAAGTACAGAGTAGATTTCATGGGTGTTAATGGACTTGCTTCAGAATAAGCATGTTAAGTATTGTGCTGCTAGTTTTATGCACATCTAACTCCACTTAAACACAGGGGAAGTTCTGAGTAAATCTGCCTTTGATTGGGCTATTAGTTTAAAGTCTTAAATAGCTCAGTTTTGTTTTGGAACATGTAATTTAATTATCAGTCTTAAAAGGAAGAACAAGTCCCCACGAATATGCCTATTTGCTATAGAACAGTTGCTTTGTAGATTTAACGTTGGATGAAGAACAGATCTATAATTTTGAATAAATTTTGTGTATATGTTTAATGGTATTCATGTATACAATCCCAGAAGCAAGCGTATTAGCTTCCACTTGAATTTTCAAACATCTCCTATATAGTTTACCTTGATTTTTATCTAGATAGCTGTATCTTTGTTGCTTATAATGATGAAATTCTTATTGGTAGAAATTTTTTGTCTTATGTAAATGACTCTGCAACAATGGACATTGACATTAACATAGCCATGAAGCCAAGTCTAATTGGGGGCAATCTGTAATCAGTTTGTCTATTTAGTTCAGTGGAGTGCTACTCCTTAGACCCCTGGGATTTAAGCATGTGCTGGATTGCATCCATTATATGAAAGGAAGTTCAATGCAAATGTGCATTGCTTGTATCTATGATCAGATTGGGCATTCCCGTAAATCAACATGAGTATTGCATTGAGATGCTGACATTTTATCATTATAGCTCCACCGCAGGAGGTGCCAGTGTTTAATATTATGATTAAAAAACTCAAAACTATAACCATTTTTGATTGTCTAAACTTAAGAGTCATGAGCTCCATTTATTTTTGTAAGTACTAAAATGAACAGAAAAGAAAGGGAAGCAATATTTTGCTTCCCCTTTCAATATCTCAGATGGGGAGAAATGTTTGCCTAGAAAGGGCTTGTGGTTAACATAGAGTGAGTCTGAACTAGCTTAAAGGCAGGTAGTCCACCTTTAGAAGCATGTCAACGGAATCATATGTAATCCTTGTTGGGATGGCTTCTTATAACCTCCACAATAAAGAGCACCACTGTTCTAATTACATTTATTTTTAGAATTATTTCAATATTTTCTTCAGGAATTATACAGCCACCTTTAAAACCAGTTATCATTTTATCACTTGGGAAGCGCATCGCTTTGGCAGAACTGAGCCTGATTTTGTTATCTTTTCTTGTTGCAATTTAGATGCTTATTTCAGCCAAAGTAAAAGTTGTTTGTTTATGTGTTTTTTAAAGAATTCTTCTGTGCTTCGTGTCAATATTTTCTTTATACTCCGTTCATCTACTCTTGAAGACTGCCAATGAAGGAGGTATGTTAACATCTACTTGTGACTAAGAAATTCCCTTCCCTACACTTATAAAATACAAACTTGTAACTTTAAATTACACTCTAGCAACTGCTCTGTTTCTTGTTGCTGTAGGGTCTCTGCTATATGAACAACTGGGAATGAAGGCCTTTGGCATGGCTGGAAAACTTGCAGCATCTGGATCTATTACAATGCAGAACATTGGAGGTGAGGTTTTTCAGATAAATGTCCCTTTTTACACTCTGAAACACTTTTCTTCTTTGTTCTGATGAGATGAGCTTGTCACACAACATGTTTCCATTAGCAAGCTAAAAGTGACACCAAGAAACATGTTTCTGTGGCCCTTTTGTGCCATGCTCTCTATTTGCATTGATGTACAATATCATTCACCTGCAGCTATGTCAAGCTACCTCTACATTGTGAAATATGAGTTACCATTGGTCATCAAGGCATTTATGAACATCAAAGAGAGCACAGGGTAAGTCTTCGAACTGCTCAACAGAGAAACTGTTAGTGGGAACAGAAATAGGCATTGTAGAAATTTTATCTGATGTCTTCCATTGAAACATGTAAGAAGAGATCATGGTTGAGATCCAGTTATACTGGCCTACTTGTTGAGTGGTCTGTTTGACATATGATACAGCCTATAGTAGGAAAGGGGTTAGAAAAAAGCCTTGTTGTTTAACAGAATAGCAGGAGATGTAAACAGGAACAGTGTTCACCATAGCTGCCAAGTTTTCCCTTTTCTCACAAGGAAGCCTATTCAGCATAAGGGAAAATCCCTTTAAAAAAGGGATAACTTGGCAGCTATGGTGTTCACTGAATGGCCAGTCCAATTACTTCTTTGTTCTGAAAATGTAATCAAGCTGTATTTCCAACATGTTCTTAGAAGCCAGCATGTGTATGGTAGTTTTTTTCACACTGCCTTCATACAAAATATTATTGTAAGTATCATCCCATCTTAGTCACTGCAGTGATGTTACTCTTGAATCGGAAGTAACTATTCATAGCTGCCAAGTTATCCCTTTTTTAAAGGGATTTTCCCTTATGCTGAATAGGCTTCCTTGTGAGAAAAGGGAAAACTTGGCAGCTATGTAACTATTTGGGCACAAGCATTCAGGGACATGAGTTGTGTTTCTACAGGAATTCAAATAGCATGATTAGAGTATGAGATTCCCCCATATTTTAGTGGAGACAATGCTTGCAACCCATAGAAAGTATGCAATATCTAAACCTCATTGTATTCCTTAGACTGTAATCAGACCACTAAGCCACATCAAACTCAATGGTGCTTAGTTTCATGTAGCTTTCTCTGAACTATGCTCATTGCATTTTCGAATAGCTATAGCAGGCATCCCCAAACTTCGGCCCTCCAGATGTTTTGGACTACAATTCCCACCATCCCCGACCACTGGTCCTGTTAGCTAGGGATCATGGGAGTTGTAGGCCAAAACATCTGGAGGGCCGCAGTTTGGGGGATGCCTGGTGTAAGGCCTCCTATATCCCCCCTGTGGTAGTCCTGTGCCATACCACTTAGGAAATAAGCTCCCATTGGACTCAGACTTGCTTTTGAGTAAACATATTATGGATTAGGCTGCCAGTCCTTCTGAAGGTGTTAACTGGAGCTTAGTCTCATTGATATCTGTGCTACTTAATCCAATGTAGCTGCTGTAACCCAGCAAAGCACAACCACATGTGCACAAGAGGGTCTTTCCTATTGAGAGCTGTAGAAAAGTAAAGTACTCCCCAAAGACAGGACCTTACAGAAACGTAGCCATTAATGGGAACTCACGTGTAATAGGTACTCTGGACCAGTACTGGTGTCCTGTGTTTCTCTATTGCACTGTGATAACAATATAATATTTTTAAATTATAGATGTGATGACCGCGCAGTTTTTCAACTAAGATTTCTTTCTTTTCTTACAGAGAATGGTACCTCAACGGTGATTATTTGGTTATATTGGTATCCTTGTGGCTCATTCTTCCTTTGTCATTGTTGAAAAATTTAGGTAAGTAGGCACAGGAGATATAAATAAAACTAGGGTGAACAAATTGGGAAATAATGGCAGTCCTCTTTGTGATTAACCATGGCACCTGTAATATGGAAGCCACTTCTACATTCTGCTCAGTTTTACTGTGCATGGAGAGCTAAGAGGCACAGCAGTTTCCAAAGCCCTCCTAGCTGATGAAATACAGATATATGCCAATATGAAGGCAATATACTTGAGCATCAGTTTTTATATCCATTTACCTGGGTGTAAGTTTTATTAAAGTTGGGGGGCCCTAATAAAGTATGAAAGAGCAGGATGGAACCACCACATTAAATCTAATAGTGTTCTTATTGGATGTGTTGATTTGATTTGGGATAACAGAATGGAAAGGTAAACCCAGATAATTGCTAAAACAAAGGTGTGTGCTTTCTAGTTGTTCAGTGATTTTGAATCAACATATTAACAATTTCAATTCCTGTAAATCCCTTGTCTTGGAAACTCACTTTTGAGTTGTGCAGACAATGCTACTGGATGTGCCATCTCCCAAATATGTTACAAGGACTAATTTAAAGCATTTTTCTGTTTCAGGTTATCTGGGTTACACCAGCGGATTTTCCTTGTTGTGCATGGTCTTCTTCCTTATTGTCGTAAGTGCAACATTTTCTACGCATACATTTAAGTGTTTAGGATATTTAATTCAAGTGAGATGCTAGTGACTTCTAATTAATGTCATTGTTTTCTAGAACAAATGTATCCCATGAAAGTAACAGGCAGTACGCTTTGTCATTCTCCGTTAGGTCATTTGCAAGAAATTTCAAATTCCATGTGGACTGGAAAGTGACTTGATTAATGCAACTCTGAACACCACCCTAGAACATCTTTCAACCACTGCACCTTTTCATGTATCAGAAGTTAATATAACCAGTAACGACCAATGCACACCAAAATATTTCATCTTCAATTCACAGGTAAATATTAGTATAAGAGGGGGTGGGAGAAAATAATCTGCTATACTAATTAGAAATTTAATTGTGACTATTTAAAAGCCTCATTGACTGCTGAAAAAAATCATTTTTCTCTTACAAGAGCACTGTGTACCCGTAGTAAGGTTCAGTGCTTCTTTAAATGTCCTTATGTTAAACAGGATATGACTGTAAGCTGGAGAACATTTTTGTCTTGGGCACAAGGGTGCCAATAATTAAGTACATTGCTGGCTTTTAACAATGCAAGCAATCCAATCCCTATTTAGCAAATGCCTGTGTTTTGAATTTTTGTCATGCAAAACAGCTATCTGGCCTATTGCCTATAAAGATGAATTGTGGGTTCTGAAGCTGTTGAAAGTTTCCACCACACTCAATGGAGCTTACTTCTGGGAAAGTGCACATAGGCTTATACTCTAAGTAAGATGCATGACTGGTCCTGCTCCAGTCCAAGAACAATTTGTTTGGGGCTTTACACTGACTATTGTGAAGGCAGGCAGAGGCCAATCGGTAGGGATGCCCACCCAATCATAGCGCCCTCTAGCAGTCTGGACTGAAGGTTAGGATTACAGCCTTTCTGTGCAATCTTGCGCATGTTAATTTAGGTGTAAATCCCACTTTTTAAAAATAAATAAATAATGAAGCTAGCTCCCTCGTGAATCCTTCCCCAGTCTGATGTCATCCCTCTACTGTGGACTATAACTTCCATAAGATCTAGCTAGTATAGACAACTGTCAGGGGTGGGAATTTTAACCCAAAGTACCTGGAGTGTGCTTACTAGCACTGCAGCCTTAGCTAATGAAGAAATATACTTACAAGTTAATATTACAGAAATATTCATAAGTGCATTTGTATTTTTGTGCTTTTCAGACGGTCTACGCTGTACCAATCTTAACATTTTCCTTCGTCTGCCATCCTGCTGTTCTTCCTATTTATGAAGAACTGAAAGGGTAAGTAAGTCTTGCGCATGTTACATGTCAGATATTTTATAGAAACAGGAATGGAAGCACATAATTTCAGAATCGATAATACATTTTGTTTCTTTGAAACAGGCGAAGCCGCAGAAGAATGATGAAAGTCTCCAATGTTTCATTTTTTGCCATGTTCCTCATGTATCTTCTAGCTGCTCTCTTCGGCTACCTGACATTTTATGGTGAGCAACTTCTCTTCTGTTTCTGTTTCCTTTTTTTGTACCTAAACATTCTGTGCACATTTTGGCCAGACACAAACCAACCCAAATAAACCACCCTTAACGTTCATTTTGGTGGGAGAGGTCTAGTAATGTGCTAAAGTCTTCCTACTGAAACCAATGGGACTTTACAAGTGTTTAAGTTCATGCGTGCTATTTGCATCTTACGACTATGAATGTAATCTCAGATGAGAGCCATGAGGCGCTTGCTCTCCAAAGTCCAGTTAACTTATTTGAATATCATTTCTGAGTAATTTATTCAAAGGAGTGCAGATTCGCAGTTTGAAATGCACTGCTAATAAGAAGCAAGCCTCGTTAGATTCAGGAGGGCTAGCTTCTAAGTAGAGATGCTTAGGATCATGTTGCAAGGGGAGTGAATGCTGTTAGAAATGTGACTGATGGCAAAACATAGCTCTCTGGATTTATATGAAAACCAATAAATGTAAATAAGTAGAACAAGTAGGGTTTAGAAGCATAATTGGAAAACTCCATTTGAGAATCAATTGATATGTATTTAAACAGAGCACAGGGATTTTCCTATTATATATATTTTTTACCATCTACAGTAATTAACATTCTATTAAAACACAATTTTCTTTGCAGCAAAAGTTGAGCCAGAGTTGCTTCATACTTATGCTGAAGTCCTGGGAGCTGATGTTCTTCTCCTTATCGTTCGTCTGGCTGTCCTGATGGCAGTGACACTTACTGTGCCAGTTGTGATTTTCCCAGTAAGTGACCTCAGTTTTTCCCCCAGCTTCAACAGTAATTTGGAAATCAAGCTGATTTAGAATTTGTCTGCTAATTTCCAGTTGTGATTTTTTTAAAAATAAAATAATAATAATTTCCTGCTATTTCACCTTTCTGCATCAGTTTGTTTTTGTTGAGCATGAAAGGCAAAGAGATCTATTCCGACTGCTGTTAAATTGAAGCATTTTAGCTTTAAGCTGTCGGGACACGGGTGGTGCTGTGGGTTAAACCACAGAGCCTAGGGCTTGCCGATCAGAAGGTCGGCTGTTGGAATCCCCGCGACGGGGTGAGCTCCCATTGCTCAGTCCCAGCTCCTGTCAACCTAGCAGTTCAAAAGCACGTCAAAGTCCAAGTAGATAAATAGGTACCACTCCAAGCGGGAAGGTAAACGGCGTTTCCGTGTGCTGCTCTGGTTCGCCAGAAGCGGCTTTGCCATGCTGGGCACATGACCTGGAAGCTGTACGCCGGCTCCCTCGGCCAATAACGCGAGATGAGCGCCGCAACCCCAGAGTCAGTCACAACTGGACCTAATGGTCAGGGGTCCCTTTAGCTTTAGCTTTAAGCTGGTAGACTGAATGAGAAGCAGCCTAAAAGTAAAGGCTCAAAACATGAGGAAAGTTAACACTGGGAAGTTCACAGAAGGAAAGCTTGCTGCTCCTTCCTCCCCTATGCAACCATCTGTGTGACCACACACACCCCAACCAATCTTCTGCCAAAGACTCTCCGAAGAATTGGAGCGCCCTCTTGAACAAGTTGAGATGGAAAGAGGAGGAGGCAATTGTGAACTTTCCTTCTGCAAATTTCCTTAATTTTAACTTGCCTTAGGATCCAACCTGAAACCTTTGGCTATCTATAAGGGCTACCAAAACTTCAAAATGGATTTCCCCCACAGGCTATCCCTCTCACTCATTGTTACAACGTTATAAACATTTCCAAAAGTTTGAAAAATGTACTTGGAATATGCCTTTAAGGTGTTGTTGTTTTTTTTAAAAATGATTTTAATAAACTTCCATTTATTTCACAGATCCGCAGCTCCATCACACAGTTGTTGTGTTCAGGGAAAGAATTTAGTTGGTGGCGCCATACTGCAATTACAATGGCTCTTTTGGTATTCACCAACATTCTCGTGATCTTTGTTCCCACAATTCGAGATATATTTGGATTCATTGGTAAGGGTTCTGTTGTTCTCGGTTCTTCTTGCTGTCATTTTCTAAAGCTTTTTTTTATTTTAAAAAAAATCAGAATACTGTAATAGAAATGTTGACCATTTTTTTTTATTAACACAGGTGCCTCCGCTGCTGCCATGCTGATCTTTATACTGCCATCTGCTTTCTACATTAAGCTAGTGAAGAAAGAACCAATGAAATCTGTTCAGAAGATTGGGGTGAGTAAAGAGAAGTGCTCATTATTATCATGCTTGTCTAGCTCGATCAGTAGAATCAGAAAACGGCAAGAGCTATTTGGCTGCATGAGCAGAATGACTATCAAGCATGCTAGTCATGAAAGAAAAACATTGAAACATTTATGTATTTATGTAGAATTAGGTTGCTGGAAATGTACAGCTAATATAAGAAGATTAAGGGAGCTCTTGAGTCCTTATCAAATTCTTAACTAGCAACAGACATTTTATCACGGATTCAAAGGAAATAACCATCAGTGTGGAAAAGGAACTGTACAATAAGCCAGAGTTCCTTGATAAATTTTCACAGCTACATCTCCCACAACAGAGAAGGCAAGACATGTTTAAAGTTTTGTCATCTTGCTTTTGGGAAATGCAGAATGTGAGCCCCAGCTGTGTATACAAGTTCCCTTATATGTGCACAATTGGCCCTTTTCTTTATCAAGTTCCATTTGTTTCTGGCAAAATCCTTCAATATTTTTTTTATATAATGTCTTTGTAGGCTCTTCTTTTCCTGATCAGTGGCGTATTTGTGATGACTGGAAGTATGACCTTGATCATTCTGGATTGGACCAGCAATGCTGCTTCTAATGGCCATTAGCTATCTGCTTTGGACTCCAGTGCTCATTCAACCATCTACTGAGAAAAACAGAACTTCTTACCCACGTTTGCAATTCTGCTTCCTTTCGAAATGCAGATTCTTTGATGCTGGTTCTTCTGAATGGAGAATAGGTGAACTTTTTTAAAGAAAAGATACTATTCTGCACTATGGGAATCGATACTAACATCAAACCACCTGAATCGTTGGCTGAGGGAAGTGACTATTTATTCCATTCCAGAGAATGGACAGCTCTCTCTGTAAAATTTTATCAAGCCATGTTTGGCTTTTGTCATTGTTACTTGGATATTTTATTGTTTTACTTGAATGTGCCTAATGGAAACAATTGATGTGAGAAATAAGTTAGTTTACATCAGGAGGGGGTAAGCTAACCATTGAAAGTGAATGAGAAAAACACTATTATTTTTGTACCAAAAATTTTATGGACCTCAAAAGCACTATTTTGACTTTAAGAAAATGTTTTGTAAGTTGATGATCCAAATAAGGGTAAAAAGAAATCCGTAAAACTGTTTAAGCAGAGTTCTAAATTCAACATGTTTTGCCTGCCTACAGAGGCATATCCTTAAAAGTATATTTTTTGGCCATATGAAATTATTTTTGAAACCTATAATGTGAAAGGTTGATTAATTTGAAAGACTCAAAACTGTTTAATGATTTCTACACGTAACTTAGTTATTCTAACCTAAAACCAAACAAATACATGTTAAGACAACCCCGTGGCAATATTTCTAATCCAACCAACATAAACCACCACACTCTTTCAAGTAGCTATTTACTCAAATTGTCATGTTTTAAAAAAGATTTCATACCATTAGAATGGATGATGTATTAAAACAATTTTTATGTAGCAAACATAGAATCCAATCCAATTAGTGCTACAACCAAACAAGGCCCTTGAAATTAATGAGGGATGCATAGGAGCAGTATTTGGCAAATTGCTGGAAGTACAATCCTAAGCATTTTTCTTCTTGAGGTACTCAATAGTGCAATTAGATTAAACAAATGGGATCATTATTATTCAGTTGCAGGTACCAACCAAATCATGTTGGGTCATTTGCCATTAATTTGGGGTTCACATGATCCAGTGAAAATTTTACACATTTTAGCTGGTTGGTTTTTTTAAAAAAACAAGTAAAAATGAGGTCCTACTATTGTTTACTAGCAGTATAGCAGTATTCACACACTGTACGATGTTTTTCAACTACAAGTTTTCATCCATTGTTGGATTTTAAATTATTTTATGTTTTTGTTCCTCTCTGACAATGTGATATTCCTAATTGCATATAGTACGTGTATATGGCAAAAGCTCTCTTCATAAGGCAACTGGAATTCCTAATGCAACATACATTGTACAGCAGCCTTTTAAAATTACTATTATTAGTATTAAGACCTTGACGGGACTACACTGTCATCTCATATTTTTCTGATATAGACATGTGCGGTTTGAGCCTTAAGTAGTTTGCTTTGAAAAGGAGGTGTTAATTCCGTGGTCACTGAGTGCTGGATCCTTCCCTGTTTGCAAAGAGATCACCATGGAGCATTAAAGAGCCCTTTCTCTGTGTGCATTTGGCATACTGGGGACATTACAGGAAATGGAAATTCTTCCATGTACTTCCCATATCCCATCCAGCTCCTCTAAATTTTGTCAGGGTATACAAGAAGAACACAGTACAAACCCGTGCTTCACCCCCCAGTGCAACCAAACCAGTCATGCTCTAAATTCACCTCTGAATTCACCCTAAATTCACCTCTGAGCAGACTTTCCATTCCCCATCTTGCCCTGCAAGTGTACCGCTGGGCAGCACTTGTGCTGAGTGGGGAGAATAACACTGCTCTTATTAACACTCCATGGTGATAAATCTCTGTGTCTGTACTACACCTGCATAGGTAAGGATCATGCACTGTTTAGTTACTATGCATGTTCCCTGCATTATTTCCATCCCAGGCTGAAGAGATGTTGTACTTTCATAAGAACACATTCAAGCACCACTTAATAGACACAGATGCTGCTGGAAAGGACGGACTGAAAGAATAAAGACAGGCAGAGTTTTAACAAGCGAAGTCCTCAATGGACGGCTTTCCACTATGTTCATTTGGCATAATAGTTTAGAAACCTAATTTAGCTGATTTCAAGCAGTAGCTGAGTTAAAAGGATCAAATCGTGGCATACAATTAGCTAAACGACACTGGCTTTTTTTCTTTGGGAAAAAAACGTTTAGGTCCATTTTTTAATAGCTGGCAGATTACTGCCACTCTGTCCCAGGTTTTTACAATCTGGCAATGCAAACCTTTTTGTTTTGTATTTCTGCAAGGCAACTGCCATCCCCTAAGGCTGCAATTTTGATTCCATGGAAGTCAGTATCAAGAGGAACCTGCCTTACAGAAAAGTGTCTACTTTTCCCCCCCTTTACAAGTTACAAATGGCTTGACATTTTGAACTCAAGCCATTGTCCTGGGCAGGGCAATACGAACTGTACTTTAATAACAGTCCCGATAATCTCTTTTGTTCTCAGAGAATCCAGGTAACCAACAGCCACACCCATATGTGAAACTTTGCTTTGCTCTGTACTTAAAACATCCAAACAGAGACCATCTTTGAGTTTTCAAAAATCAATAGTTTTCAAAGCAATGGCTTGGTATAATGTCAGATGCTATTTTTATTGGTTTACATCTCAGAACCACCATGGGCTTCGGTGTAATCCATTATACATCTGTGCATGATGTAATGAAAATGACATCTCCTTTCCCCTGCAAATTAGACTAGACTAGTGGTACTTGGCTT
Source organism: Zootoca vivipara (assembly GCF_963506605.1). Classification (NCBI taxonomy): domain Eukaryota; kingdom Metazoa; phylum Chordata; class Lepidosauria; order Squamata; family Lacertidae; genus Zootoca; species Zootoca vivipara. The sequence goes on along the minus strand of NC_083285.1, from coordinate 24,197,418 downwards.
TCATATTTTGCATACTTCTGAAAGCTGCTAAGATGAGCCTTGGTTAAAATGGCAGCTCTTCCAATTCATCCATTCGTGTGGTTCTTGTAAAAAAATACTAGGATTCCCAAGTACCTTCAAGATATCAGAATGGCACAGGGAACAAATAACCATTTTTTTCCGAACACATTGGGGAGCGTTTGTAACCAAGAAGCTAAGTTCATTGGTTCATCTCAACAGCTGGAAGAGTTAGCAAAGGTAACAGAAATTATGACTGTACTAATTGTTGCATTTCAAAGGAGTCATTGATGGATCAGAGATACCTCGACAGTACACTGTGAATCATGCAGTTTAGTGTCATCCAGTAACTAAAGAGGTCTCCCACCTGACCTTGCTGTGTACCACTAGGCTATATTGATTTCTAGTGTCTGTTGTAAACCTGTCTCTCTAGAGGTTTCATCGAAGCTCACAGTTTCAGTATTAAATTAAACCACTGTTTTTCACCTAATTTTTAAATTACTGTCTTCCATGTTATTTCATTCACAAAATGTAACATGTTATTTATAGAACAATAACCTGTTGAAGTTAAAACCTATTTTTCAGTATTTATGGGTAGCCTTTGTATATAAACTGTGTGTGTATATATTGTAAGTATATTGTATATAATGTAGGTTTGGGAGTTTGTGTTTATGTATATAAGCTTTCATTACAATTCATGGCTAATGCATTATGTCCATGACTCATTCCTGTTTATGCATTCAGTTGAAAGAGCTATCAGATGGAAGTCTCCAGAGAAATAATTATGGCTCCCCAAATGGAAATCCTGTGCCCTCAAATTGTCTAAGGAGACACAATAACATTTAAAGACCAAGGCTGGCATCTAAAAGTGTTTTCAAGGACGTGGTAGTCCAACGAGGGGCTCCCCTCCCTTTGAACCACACACAGCATTGCACACTGATCTAAAACTTCCCTTGCTTTCAAAATCAGTTTGATTTGTGGGATGGAAAGTGTGATGGTTCTTTCAGAAAAAGAAGTCTAAAGTTTTGGGGTTCATAGACCTAGTTTCATGATTCATGCAAGGGCTTTGCAGTGTGAAGACAGTTTGCCCCCTTGTAAGAGGGAAATGCAAAGCTCCTGTGTGCATGAAGTTATTGACTGGGCCCCTTATTCGTTACAACTGTGTACACTGCATTAAACATCAGAATCTCTTGGATCCACAGAGTACAGGCTTTCAGAATACAGTTTGCCACAGATGGTTTTTCAGTAACTAGTTTTAAAATCAATATATACAGACT